>NC_092717.1:222311641-223061341 GCF_047496885.1 Scyliorhinus torazame | reverse complement strand
TTAGTAAGGCATTTGATAAGGTTCCCCATGGTAGGCTTATGCAGAAAGTAAGGAGGCATGGGATAGTGGGAAATTTGGCCAGTTGGATAACAAACTGGTTAACCGATAGAAGTCAGAGAGAGGTGGTGAATGGCAAACATTCAGCCTGGTGCCCAGTTACCAGTGGTGTACCGCAGGGATCAGTTCTAGGTCCTCTGCTGTTTGTGATTTTGATTAATGACTTGGATGAGGGAGTTGAAGGGTGGGTCAGTAAATTTGCAGACGATACGAAGATTGGTGGAGTTATGGCTAGTGAGGAGGGCTGTTGTCGGCTGCAAAGAGACATAGATAGGATGCAGAGCTGGGCTGAGAAGTGGCAGATGGAGTTTAACCCTGAATGTGGAGTACAGGGTTAACGGTAGGGTTCTTGGCAATGTGGAGGAGCAGAGAGATCTTGTGGTCTATGTTCATACATCTTTGAAAGTTGCCACTCAAGTGGATAGAGCTGTGAAGAAGGCCTATGGTGTGCTCGCGTTCATGAACAGAGGGATTGAATTTAAGAATCGTGAGGTGATGATGCAGCTGTACAAATCCTTGGTAAGGCCACATTTGGAGTATTGTGTACAGTTCTGGTCGCCTCATTTTAGGAAGGATGTGGAAGCTTTGCAAAGGTGCAAAGGAGATTTACCAGGATGTTGCCTGGAATGGAGAGTAGGTCTTACGAGGAAAGGTTGAGGGTGCTAGGCCTTTTCTCATTAGAACGGAGAAGGATGAAGGGTGACTTGATAGAGGTTTATAAGATGATCAGGGGAATAGATAGAGGAGACAGTCAGAGACTTTTCCCCCGGGTGGAACAAACCATTACATAGGGGACATAAATTTAAGGTGAATGGTGGAAATATAGGGGGGATGTCAGAGGTAGGTTCTTTACCCAGAGAGTAGTGGGGGCATAGAATGCACTGCCTGTGGAAGTAGTTGAGTTGGAAACATTAGGGACCTTCAAGCAGCTATTGGATAGGTACATGGATTACGGTAGAATGATATAGTGTAGATTTATTTGTTCTTAATGGCAGCATGGTAACATTGTGGATAGCACAATTGCTTCACAGCTCCAGGGTCCCAGGTTCGATTCCAGCTTGGATCACTGTCTGTGCGGAGTCTGCACATCCTCCCAGTGTGTGCTCCGGTTTCCTCCCACAGTCCAAAGATGTGCAGATTAGGTGGATTGGCCATGATAAATTGCCCTTAGTGTTGGGTGGGGTTACTGGGTTATGGGGATAGGGTGGAGGTGTTGAACTTGGGTAGGGTGCTCTTTGCAAGAGCCGGTGCAGACTCGACAGGCCGAATGGCCTCCTTCTGCACTGTAAATTCTATGATAATCTATGATTAATCTAGGACAAAGGTTCGGCACAACATCGTGGGCCGAAGGGCCTGTTCGGTGCTGTATTTTTCTATGTTCTATCCCCCACTCCACAATTACCACCAAGTCAGGGGTTCAAACCTGGTTCAATGAAGAGTGCAGGAGGACATGCCAGGAGCAACACCAGGCATCCCTAAAAATGAGGTGTCAACCTGGTGAAGCTTCAACACAGGACTACTTGTGTGCCAAACAACAAGTAATAGACAGAGTTAAGCGATTCCACAACCAACGCATCAGATCTAAGCTGTGCAGTCCCGCCACATCCAGCCATGAATGGTGGTGGACAATTAAACAACTCACTGGAGGAGGAGGTTCCACAAATATCCCTATCCTCAATGGTGGAGGAGCCCAGAACATCTGTGCAAAAGACAAAGCTGAAGAATTTGCAAGAATCTTGAGCCAGAAGTACCGAGTAAATGATTATCTCGGTCTCCTCCGGAGGTCCCAGCGTTACAGATGCCAGTCTTCAGCCAATATGTTTCACTCCACATGATATCAAGAAAAGGCTGAAGGTACTGGATACTGCAATGGTTATGGGCCCTGACAATATTCCAGCAACGGTACTGAAGACTTGTGCTCCAGAACTTGCCGCACTACTAGCCAACCTGTTCCAGTACAGCTACAACACTGGCATCTACCCGGCAATGAGGAAAATTGCCCAGGTGTATCCTGTACACAAGAAACAGGACAAATCCAACCCAGCCAATTACCGCCCTATCAGTCTACTCTCCACCATTGGCAAAGTAATGAAAGGAGTCAACAACAGCGCTATCAAGCGGCACTTACTTAGCAATAACCCTGCTCATGGACGCTCGGTTCGGGTTCCGCCAGGGGCACTCAGCATCTGACCTCATTACGGCTTTGGTTCAAACATGGACAAAAGAGCTGAATGCCAGAGGTACGGTGAGAGTGACTGCCCTTGACATCATGACAGCATTTCACCGAATATGACATCAAGGAGCCCTACCTAAACTGGAGAATGGGAATCGGGGGGGAAACTCTCCGCAGGTTGGAGTCATACCTGGCACAAAGGAAGATGATTGTGGTGGTTGGAGGTCAATCACCTCTATTATAATAATAATCTTTATTGTCACAAATAGGCTTGCATTAACACTGCAATGAAGTTACTGTGAAAAGCACCTACTCGACACACTCTGGTGCCTGTTCGGGTACACAGCGGGACAATTCAGAATATCCAAATTATCTAACAGCACGTCTTTCGGGACTTGTGGGAGGAAACCGGAGCACCCGGAGGAAATCCACGCAGACACGGGGAGAATGTGCAGACTCCGCACAGATCGACCCAAGCCAGGAATTGAACCTAGGACTCTGGAGCTGTGAAGCAACAGTACTAACCAATGTGCTGTTAACTCCAGGACATCACTACAGGAGTTCCTCAGGATACTGCACTAGGCCCAACCATCTTCAACTGTTTCACCAATGATCTCCCTTCCATCATAAGATCAGAAGTAGGGATGCTTGCAGATGACTGCACAATGTTCAGCACCATTCGCTCCTCCTCAGATAATGAAGCAGTCCATGTCCAAATGCACCAAGACCTGGACAATATCCAGGTGGCAAGTTACATTCGCGCTGCAAGTGCCAGGCAATGACCATCTCAAGAGAAGGTCTAACCATCGCTAAATTCAACCTTGACAACCATCGCTAAATACCCCACAATCAACACCCTGGGGGTAACCATTTGTCAAAATAAACTGAACTAGTGATATTAATACTGTGGCTACCAGAACAGGTCAAAGGCTAGGACTCCTACGGCGAGTAACTCACCTCCTGATCCCCCAAAGCCTGTCCGCCATCTAAAAGACACAAGTCAGGAGTGTAATGGAATACTCTCCACTTGCCTGGATGAGTGCAGCTCCAACAACACTCAAGATGCTCGACACCATCCATCTAACGCAGCCCGCTTGATTGCCACAAAAATTCCCCCACCACTGGCGAACAATGGCAGCCATAGATAACCAAGGTAAAGTCGCCATAGTCCTAGATGATCATAGGTTGCTTTTCCCCTTGAGAGGGAGAGCTGACTGGTGGTGATTTAACTGGAGGATCACCACACCTCAGGCGAGGGGCAAGGTTGAGAATAACCTTAGCTGGTATGGGAATTGAACCCACGTTGCTGGCCTTGCTCTGTACCATGAACAGCTGTCTAACCAAGTGAGCTAATCCAATTTTGAGTATTCAAAAAAATATTATATGCTTGTTATCTTTTAGAACCAATGGGAATCAATTTGGAAAGGGGACCCAGCCTTTTGCAAATCAAAAGTATTTTCCAACAGCCCTGCAGGAGAATGTCAATTCACCATTGCCACTCCCCAAATTAAGATTAAAACAAAATACAGTTTGAGTAACATCAATGGACCAATTATTACATTTCATTTAAAAATAAAATCACTGGAGAATTCTAGAACCAATAAACAACATCTTCATACACTGAATACATACATAGCTCACAGCCTGAAGCAAAAGTAATTTACGATCCTCATAGTTTACATAAAAAGTTAGCTGATGCAAAACTTGGTAGCATTTACTGTATTTAGTAGGTTATATATTCAAGGCATTTCAACAGAAACAATTAGACAAAAATAGACACCAAATCAAAGCAGGAAGGGGATCTGGGGCTGAACAAGATGAAGATACTGAGTGGCAACACATTAGGATTCATTTGAAATTCTTCAATTGCAAATTAAATGGAACACAATTGGGGGTATGGTGGGGGAATTCAGTGACAGTGAACAAGTCACATTTGTGTAACTATATTGAACAGAGTGTCAATTAAAAAGTGCAAACAGTTGTAAATAAACAGGGTGAAATGGGGGGGGGGGGGGGGGGGTAAAAACTAACAACACGTAGCGCAGCGAGGGTTACTGGACGATGAATGAAAGGCTGAAGGAAACTGCAGAGCTCTGGGGGAAGCAGGCTCCTCTCTGAAGGTCAAACCCACCACCGCCGCCGCCATGTTGACTCTCAGTCAGCCCTGGGCCCGCATTAATTGCCTCATTCGCTTTCAAACAGGCTCCACACCACCACACAAACAAAAATACCTCATCTCACTCGGTTTGCAATTCCCGGGAATGACTTAACAAACAGTGTAGATCCTTACCGAGTGTGAGACGGCAGAGCGGTACAGACCGGAGAGTAACATGGCGGCGCAGCAGAGCGGCCGCCAACCGTCAGCCACGGAATCAATACAATCGCCGAGCCACTGCACAGCCTGGCGCACAGACCCTGCAATCAAACTCAGAGCAGCATCTGCTGATTCAATGTGCAAGTAGCTATCTGATGTGCAGCTTTGTAATCTCTATAACTAACTAGGTGCCCATGACATATTGGTTTCTAAAGTCCATACAGTTAATCTATAACTAATTATATCAGATACATTAATTCACACAACCAGTCCATACATTTAATCCATAATTAGCTCTATCTGATATATTAATTTACACAGCCAGTCCATACATTTAATCTATAACTAGCTGTATCTGATATATTCATTTACACAGACAGTCCATACATTTAATCTATAACTAGCTGTATCTGATATATTCATTTACACAGCCAGTCCATACATTTAATTGTTAACAAACTGTATCTGATATATTAACGTACATAGCCGAGCAGTGGCTCAGTGGTTAGCACTGCTGCCTCATGGCACCGAGGTCCCAGGTTCGATCCCGGCTCTGGGTCACTGTCCTTGTGGAGTTTGCACATTTTCCCTGTATTTGCGTGGGTTTCGCCCCCACAACCCAAAGATGTGCCAGGTTGGTGGATTGGCCAAGCTAAATTGCCGCTTAATTGCAAAAAAATGAATTGGGTACTCTAAATTTAAAAAGAAATTGAAAATTAACGTACACAGCCAGTCCATACATTTAATCTTTAACTAGCTGTATCTGATATATTAACGTACACAGCCAGTCCATACAATTAATCTTTAACTAGCTGTATCTGATATATTAACGTACACAGCCAGTCCATACTTTAATCTTTAACTAGCTATATTCTTCCACACCTGCTGAATTTATCCAGTTAATCTGTTTTAATTTCAGATTTCCAGCATCCACAGTATTTTGCTTTTATTTATGTATTTAAGGGTTAGCTAGGTAGGTACAGAAGGGAGGAAAGAATACAAGGATATTTTGCCAGGGTGAGATGAATTAAGGTGGTTGAAGCAGAAACATCAGCATAGACCAGTTGAGCTGAATGCCCTCTCCACTTTCCTGGATTAGTGTAGCTGCACTCAAGAAACTCGGACAAAGCAGTGAGCTCGATCAACAGTGCAGCCATCATCTTAAACTTCCACTTAATCCACCACTGGTGTTCTGTGGATGCTATTTACTGGGTGCACTGCTGCAGGCTTCTTTGGCACCATCTCCCAAACCTGTGACCTCCACCAGCTAGAAGAACATTAGCAAAAGCTATGTGATAACACCGCCACCTGCATGTTCCCCTCCAAATCACACACCATATGACTGGGTAATATATCACTATGACTTCATTGTAGGTGGGCCAAGATCCTGAAGCTCCCTAACAATATTGTGCAAAATTTAAGCTGCACCAACTCTTATTACAGAGGGCGTAATGTAATGGAAAAGTTTCTAACTGTGGTAGCGAGTGGGAGTTGCTGGGTGTTTCCCGACAGCCGACCTGGCAATACCACTACCGGTATCAAACCCCAATTAGGGTGATTAAACCACATTCGCTCCTTGTTGGAAATGACTGTCCCCCCCCCCCCCCCCCCCCCAAACAGCTGATTCGCCCAGCAGCTCTCCGCTAACGAGGGGAAGCAGCACTTAAACCGACCCCGCAGAGCAAACCCCAGACAGCACGCCGCCATGTTACCAAGGAGACCTGCACCACGATTCGGGGATGCCAACCTCACCAGACTGTTGGGCGCGGTGGAGTCCATACGGGATACCCTGTTCCCCCGAAGGGGTTGGAGGGTCAGCCACAGGGCAGCCAGTGCCGCCTGTGAGGCAGTGGCAGAGGCCATCACCACGAGGGCCAGCATCCAGTGCCGCAAGAAGCTCAAGGACCTCCACCGGGTTGCACAGGTGAGCTGGCATTGGCCCCATGGTGCTGGTTCTGTCTGCCACCCTTGGTTGCCCCCCCCCCCCATGTCATAGCACAATACCGTGCCTGTATCTCAGTATACCCTGGCACCCACCTGCACATCCCACCCATCACTAGCTGTGGTGTAGCATGTGGCTTGTGAACCTCAGAGGTTGTGGGAGGGTAGTCCAGAGCTTAGGCCTTAGGCAACTGAAGGTGCAGGCACCGATAGTGGAGCAATTAAAATCAGGGATGCTAAGTGGACCAGATTCACAGGAGCTCAGATATTCCAGAGTGCTGTGTTCGGATGTCTCCAAGACCCAGGTTCAGGGTCTTGCTGCTTCTTTTTCAGTGGTTGGTCCTAGCTTACCGGTCTCTTCTTCTTATACAGCACTGATCATGCTCTCAGTTACGTACTCAAAGGACAAGCGCCAATCAATCACTGTCCTATAATCACGAATGCTCAGGAGTCGTGACTCACTTGGGAGTCTTATTTCTCTCGGGAGCATGTCACACAAGAGTCTGTGTTCAATTACTTGTCTGTTTGAGGCATAGCAACAGCCACTGTCCAACCACCTCCTGTGCCTGGTCTTCACTGCAGAACCCCGCAGCCTAGCTGCTCCCACAATCCTTCGGCCTGACACCAAGTTAGCTCTTTTAACCATCGGGCTTTGCTGGTGTCTTTACAAATACCCACTAGGCTACAGGCTGGAGGAGATTGCAGCGATAGGGAGGGGTGAAGCCCTGGAGAGGTTTTAAAACAGGGATGAGACGTTGCCTGACAAGAGGTCAAAGTAGATCAGCGAGCACAGGGGTGATGGGTGAACGGGACTTGTTGCGGGTTAGGAAATGTGCCACAAATGTGACATGGCTCAAATGTGACAGCAAGGTTGCGAAAAGACTGGCTTAATCTCGCACCGTTTCCCGAGAAAGGGATGGAGCCAGTAGCTCGGAAGACAATTTGGAGCAGGAATCAAAAACAGTTCCTTCAGACATCCCGATCCTTAACCAGAGGAAATTTCCTCTCCTCCAGTACTGGATATCTGATAATAAATGCAGTGGTGTATTTGTATGAAATTCCTTTACAGTAAAAAAACCCCACAGCGATTTAGAACTCTGCTCAAGGCGCTGTTCATAATGAGTGCTGTCTGGCAAGCTATTTACTGAAGGTTCAAAATAAATGTGTTCTCTCTCGTCAAATTGCAGACAAAAGGTTTTTAACAAGCATTGTTAACATGTTCGGCAGTAATATTCAGCCCATTCATTGGCCAAACACTGAAATGTCTGAGTTTTCATTTAAAAAATAAGGTTGCCATATTAGTAAAATATGCAAATGAAATATTTTTTAGTGAAAATAGATGAAGCACTTTGTTATTTTCAAACAGAAAATCTTTCAATTGAGCATCTCAAATTAGGAATCAGTCTCCAGTGCCCCCTGTTGACAAAATCGGAAATGCAGAATTGAAAACTGAAAGAATGAGGCAAAAATAATCAGCGAAACTGTAATGTTATAGCAATACATTCTTTTCGTATTAGTGTGAGCTACTAAAAGCAATCTCGCTTATAATGTATCTTCCCCTTGCTTTTCAGGAATAAAGTGCCATGGGCACCTTATGTGCTCCAGTACCTTGCCATCGCCACTATCACTCATATGAGACCCACACAAAAGATTACCAAGAAGTTATTTAACTGCAGGAGCATCAAGGGCAGACCAACTGGGGGGGGGGGGGGGGGGGGGGGGGGTGTTCGGAGACATCTTCAACCTCTCCCTAGTCCGTTCCTAGGTTCCCACCTGCTTCAAGAAGACCACCATCATACTGGCGCCAAAGAGGAACAAGGCAACGTGCCTCAACGATTACCATCCGGTGGCCTTGACATCGATCGTAATGAAGTGCTTTGTGAGGTTATGAGACACATCAACTCCGTGCTCCCAGAATGCCTAGATTCACTACAACTCACATACCGCCGCAACCGGTCCACAGCAGACACCATTTCCTTGGCCCTACATCCACCTCTGGAGCATCTCGACAACAAGGACTCCTATGTCAGACTCCTATTCATTGACTACAGCTCTGCCTTCAACACAATGATCCCAGCCAAGCTCATATCCAAACTCCAAAACCTAGGACTTGGTTCCACTCTCTGCAACTAGATCCTCGACTTCCTGACCCACAGACCAAGAAAGCACAACAGGCCTATCCTTCCTCAGGAAACTAAGGAAATTCGGCATGTCCACATTGACTCTTACCAACTTTTACAGATGCACCATAGAAAGCATCCTATCTGGCTGCATCACAGCCTGGTATGGCAACTGCTCGGCCCAAGAAACTACAGAGTTGTAAACACAGCCCAGGTCATTATGTGAACCCGCCTCCCATCCATTAATTCTGTCTACACCTCCCACTGCCTTGGGAAAACGGGCAGCAAAATCAAAGACCCCTCCTACCCGGGTTATTCTCTCTTCAACCTCTTCCATCGGGCAGGAGATACAAAAGTCTGAGAACACGCACTAACAGGTTCAAAAACAGCTTTTTGCTCGCTGTTACCAGACTCCTGAATGACCCTCTGATGGACTGACCTGATCTCTTCGCACATCATCTCTGCTGAGTAGCACTACATTCCTGTATGCTTCACCCAATGCCTGTGCCTATGCATGAACATTGCGTATTTATGTATGTCCTATATTTTCATGTATGGAACGTCCTGTCTGGACAGTACGCAGAACAATACTTTTCACTGTACCTCGGTACACTTGACAATAAATCGAAATCGAAATCAAATCCAAATCCATCAGAGTTAAGACCAAGCTTGCTGCATCAAAGTCCATATACATGTATATAACCCCTGTCACCCAGGGGCCAACCTCCCATGCTGACCCATAGCCAAAACGCTCACCCCCAAGGCCTCCACCACGGATGCCACCCATGCGGTGTTGTCCTGGGTGATACGTATGGTCGGCACCACCTCCTGCTCCTGCACACAGTTGGACTCCTCCACCTGAGCCTGCAGGTACTGGATGCTCGCCGACAACCCCTGGGTCTGTGACTGCATTTCCATGATCGATAGGACTGTCTGTTCTAGAAGCCTGAGACCCGGCTGGATGGCAGTTAGTCTCTGGGACTAGAAGCCTGCTCTAGGAGGCTCTAGCAGGCTCCAGGAGCCTGCCCTCTGACCGTCCGCCCCCTCGGGGTTCCTGCCTCCACCTGATGTACCGCAGCACATGTGTGGTGAGCACCAGATAGTGTCCCAGTAGCCTCTTCACTAATGTGCCCAACCGAGGTGAGTGTCTCTGGGATGGTGGAAGGTGTTGGAGACAGCTATGACGGGAAGTCAGTGTCATCCTCCGACTCGAGCCCCGGGGTGTCCTGAGCCTTGAGTTTGTGGCTCGCGTCCATATCGATATCCACATTGTTGCTGGTTGGCACCTGGGGTTGTGGCTGTGGCTGGGGGCGGGGACACCCAGAAGGACCCACCCCATCACCAGCAGTTCCTGCAAGACACAAGACAAGACGCATGATTAGACCGTGGGCCAGGGGAGGGGGGCAGTGGGGATGGTAGGGGTGTGTTGGGGAGGGGTGTGTTAGGGAGGGGGGAGTACGGGTGGTGGTAGTGGTAGAGTGGGGGTTAGGGTGGTGAGGGGTTGGTGTGAGGGTGGTGTGGGGGTGAGGGGCTGGTGTGGGGGTGAGGATGGTGTTGGGAGGGGTGACGTACATGTCAATGGGAACCGCTGCTCAGCAGGATCTCACTTCCTCGCCTGATGGCGACCTCCACTCTGGTGACTGCTTTTTACTTGGGCCCACCGGCCACATCCAGGGCCCGCTGCTCTGCCGCGGTGAAGGTCCGCAGGTCCGGGTCCCCCTCCAGTCTTTCTCCCGCTCCCGACAGTTATGGGCTGTCTTCTCCTGGGGTTGGAAGAGGAAGTAGACAACGCACAGTGTTAGACAGTCTGGCACAGGTAGCTCAGGGGGAGGGTAACTGCTGGCTTCAGTGGTCAGGGCACCCGGTCATGGCGGCCGGCATGGGTGCCGGCATGTGGTGCAGGGTGGGGGTTCATCACCCACCTGGTTGTGGGGGGGGTTGTGAAATCAGGGTTGGTGCTGGGGGGCACAGCGCTGCCTACTCACCTTGGCCGTCCTGAAGAGGTTTCTTCCGGCACTGCTGGCCGGTCCAAGTGGCGCTAACCGCCTCTGCCACCTGCGCTAAGGCACGACAAAAGTCGGTGGCCAATAGCCTCCTTCCCGGGCCGGGGTACAGGGTTGCCCGCCTCTGCTTCACGGCGTCTAGCCGTCTTGTTGGCTGGGATGGCGTGTGTGGGATGGTGTGCGTGGGGTGGTGTGCGTGGGGAGTGAAGTGTGTATATGCAGTTGCAGCTTGTTCGCCTCCTGAGTGTCAATCGTGAATCCAGCGAATCCCGTTTGCCATTGGAATCGCTTGTGCTCCACATGACGCCAGTGTTAGCCTCTCAATGGTCGTTCGGTCCTGGTGCAGCACCAGTTTTGGCATCATAGAAGTCCATAAATTCTGCCACGGTGTCACCCCTTAGTTTCAGGAAGGGAGAATTCTGCCGATTGTTGATTGACTTTTTAAAGTGTAATATTGCACATTGATGGAACAGCATTGATGCTCTTCTGATTGGCTGTTCAGAGAGTGTGCACAATTATGCATGTCTGACTCTTGTTTCCAACTCTCATTTCCATGCTACTAGGTTGTATAGGAACAGACGCAACAGGATCATCATCCCAATTGTAACTGGGGGGGGGGGGGGGGGTGAGGGGGGGGGGTGTCCCTCAAGTTAGGGAGTCTCTGTTGGTGGTTCCTTCTGTTAGGGGTCTCTTTGAGGGGTCCCTTTAGTTAAGGAGTCTCTGTGGGGGGTTCCTTTAGTTAGGGTGCCCTGGGTTCTCCCTATTCATGGGGTCGATGGGGGATCTCGCTCTTCATGGGGCACCTGGATGGATTTCCCTATTCATGGGGTCCCTGGGGGGAGTGGGGTCTTCCCATTAAGGGGTTGCTGGGGTTCTCCCTATTAAGAGGATCCTGGGGTACTTGCCTGCCTATTAAGGGGGTCCCTGGGGCAGGACCATTCAGGCAATCCAGGGGTAGGGGGCTGCTTTGTGGTGTGGGGGGTGAATGGCTGATTTTGGCTGGCTGGCTGCGGGTCTTCGCTATCGGGCCGCCCACGCGCCCTCGGGAATCCCACCTATTCTTCATCATGGACAAATTTGCATGGCAAGGGTCACGGTATTGCTTCCTGATTTGCGCTCCCAGGAAGAACTTAAATTGGTTGCAATCCTCCTCCGGCAAGAGAAAATAATCTCCCAAACGGAGAATCTCGCCCAATGTCCCAGATAGCACCATCACCTGGAGAGGTGGCGACACAATAGAATATAGTCCGGAGGAAGTTTCCCTAGGAGTTTTCAACATTGACACTGGATCCCAAGAAGTCTCATGGCATCAGGTCAAACATGGGCCAGGAAATGCCGACTGATTACAACCTATTTCACCCCTCCTCTCCTCAGCAGTACTCCTCCATGTTGTAAACCACTTGGAGGAAGCATTGAGGCTGGCCAAGGCACAGAATGTACTCTGGGTGGGAGACTTCAATGTCCATCACTAAGAGTGGCTCGGTAGCACCACTACTGACCGAGTTGGCAAAGTCCTAAAGGACATCGCTGCTCGACTGGATCTGTGGCTGGTGGTGAGGGAACAACCAAGAGGGAAAAGGCCTGCTTGACCTTGTCCTCACCAACCTGCCAACCGCAGATCCGTCTGTCCATGACAATATCGGTAGGAGTGGCCACTGCATAGTCTTGGTGGAGACATAGAACCGTCTTTACATTGAGGGTGCCCTCCATTCTGCTGCGTGGCAGTATTGCCATGCTAATTTGGATAAACTTCGAACAGATCTGGCAACTCAAAACTGGGCAGCCATGAAGTGCTTTGGGTCAATTGTACTCAACCACAATCTGTATCCTCATGGCATATCCCCCATTCTACCATTACCATCAAGCCAGGGCATCAACCCTGGCTCAATGAAGAGTGCAGGAGCAGCACCGGGCACACTGAAAAATGAGGTGTCAACCTGGTGAAGAAACAACATAGGACTACTTGCCAAACATCATAGGCAGCAGGTAATAGACAGAGTTAAGCGATTCCACAACCAATCTATCAAGTCTGAGCTCTGCAGTCCTGCCACATCCAGCTGTGAATGGTGAACAATTAAGCAACTCACTGGAGGAGGAGGTTCCACAAATATGCCCACCCTCAGTTATGGGGAAGCGCCACAAATCAGTGCAAAAGACGACGTTGAAGTATTTGCAACACTCTTCAGCCAGAAGTGTCGAGTCGATGATCCACCTCAGCCTCCTCCTGATGCCAGTCCACAGCCCGTTAGATTTACTCCACATGATACCAGGAAATGGCTGAAAGCAGTGGATACCACAAAGACTACTGACCGTGACAACATTCTGTAATAGTACTGAAGACCTGTGCTCCGGAACAAGCTGTGCCCTTAGCCAAGCTGTTCCAGTACAGCTTGGGGAGGCAGTGGTGTAGTGGTATTTTCACTGAGATAGCAATCCAGACACCGAGGGCAATACTGTAGAGAACTGGGTTTGTATTCCACCATGGCAGTTGATGAAATGCGAATTTAATGAAAGTCTAATGTCAATTTCTAGTGTCAATTCTTATAAAAACCCATCTGGTCCACTAATGTCCTTTAGGGAGGGAAATCTGTCGTCCTTACCTGGTCTGGCCTACATGTGACTCTAGACCCACAGCAATGCGGTTGTCTCTTAACTGCCCTCACAAATGGCCTAGCAAACCACTCAGTTCAAGGGCAATTAGTGATGATCAATAAATGCTGGCTCAGACATTGATGCCCACATCCCATAAATAAATAAAGCTACAACATTGGTGATGTGTAAAATTGCCCAGGTGTATCCTATCCTCAAAAAGCAGGACAAAGACAACTGCCCCATCAATCTACTCTCGATCAGCGTCAACAGTGCTATCAAGCAACCCTTACTCAGAAACAACCTGCTCACTGACACAGTTTGGGTTCCGCCAGGGTCCCTCAGCTCCTGACCTTGTTACAGCTTTGGTTCAAACATGGACAAAAGAGCTCAATGCCAGATGTGAGATGAGAGTGACTGCCTTTGACATCAAGGCAGCATTTGACTGAGTATGGCATCAAGGAGCCCTAGCTAAACTGGAGTCAATGGGAATCCGGGGTGGGGGCGGGGGGGGGGGGGGGGGGGTCTTACCCCTGTTGAAGCCACACCTGACACAAAGGAAGATGATTGTGATGTTTGGGGGTCAATTATCTTAGTCCCAAGACATCACTGCAAGAGTTCCTCAGGCTAGTTTCCTAGGTCCAGCCATCTTTCACCAATTCCCTTCTCAAGGGTCCTACCCGAGCTGAGGTATCACTGGAGCTGAATGCATATTTATCAGGAAAAAAAGATTCTGCAAAGGCTCATTTTATAAAATGCCATTCAAAAATAAAACTCAAGTATTATCCTACCCATGGCATCGCTGTCTGCATTTAGTCCAATTAGTGAATAAGAACTTTGGGCTGTGGGGATCTCCAAGGCTTTCTCCTGGAAATGCTTATGTATGGATGTCGGCTTTGAATAGGCTTGCGTTTTGAAGGGATACCCTTTATGATGAATGCTCTGGGTTCACAGCAAGCATTATTACTTGGATGAAAATGTATGAGAGGGTAGCCGATACTAATGGAATTATAAATGAGTAATGCATTCAATGCTTCATGTCAGAAGGGGGGGAAATGAGAGAATTAGAAGGGTGGAATGATCGCTAAGACTGGGGTTCCACCCTGGTATGCTATAGAATTGAGCGTGCACAGCAAAGCAACTTGATACAATGACCTGGGCTAGCCAACATGTGGTTGATTCATTAAACCTTTTTGTTATGAAGTGTTTTTATTGGGTTTTCACATTTTGTGTTTCACAACTCTTATGTTACACTTTACATAACCTCACCGATAAAGAAAAAAATGAGCAAGAAATAAACGGAGCTAAAAAGACAGGCAGATGTCAGTACAGATGTTTACATACAATTGCTTTCCCCCCTTTGGTCGGCGTACCTTTGTTGCAATTCCTAGTTTGGCTCAGGCGTGTATTTACAGATGTCTATCTACAGTTTTGGTCCCTGGTCCCTCTCGTTTTCCTTGCATGTCTTCCTATGAACAGATCTTGGAACAAGGTGGTGAATGGCTTCCACAGAATCCGACGCTTAGGTGGAAAATTTTATTTTCTCCAGTTCGAGAAACTTCTCCGGGACAGCCAGTCTGCAGCCTTGTGTGGTGCTGCCGATCACCAGCCGAGCAGGATTCTCCGGCAGCGATCAGGGAGGCATAGGTTAAGGCATCAGATCCCCCTCCCCATAAAGAGTTCTGGCTGCTCTGAGATCCCGAAGACCACCATGTTTAGGCATGGCTACCCCCTCACTCCCACAACCCTGGACATTGCCTCAAAGAAGGTTTTCCAGTATTTGACACAGCTGGGGCAGGCCCAAACCATGTGGCTGGGCCTCCCTGGCACCGTTCACATTTGGCCTCCACCTCCGGAAAGAACCTACTCACTCGGGTTCTGGTTAGATGCATTCTGTGCACTACCTTTAGCTGCATCAGGCTCAGCCCTGCACCTGGAGATGAAGTTCGCCCTGTGCAGTACTTCGATCCAGAGTCCTCCCCTCATTTCTATTCCTCGTTCCTCCTCACATTTTTCCCTTGTCTCGTCCAGGGGGGAGTGTACCTCCTCCAAGAGTTGGCCACATACAGGTCACCACAGTTTCCCACCCCTATGTCGCCCGCGTCCAGCAGTTCTTCGACTAACGAATGTCCTGGTACCTGGGGTACGTCATTGTTTCCTGACGGAGGAAGTTTTTGACCTGTATGTGTCTTAGCTTGTTCCCTTTTGGCAATTGGAATCTCTCCGTGAGTTACCCCAGGGTCGCTACTCTATCGTCCGTGTACACGTCCCTAAATATCAGTGTCTCCTCATCCTGTCTCCACCTTTTGAACGTGGCGTCCATCATTGCGGGAGCAAACCTATGGTTGTAGCAGATGGAGGTCATGGTGGACATTTCGGTTAAGTCGAAGTATTGCCTCATTTGGTACCACATCTGGAGCATGGCTACTACCATTGGGCTTCTCGAGTGCTTTGTCGAGGGCGATGGAAGGGCGGTTGTGACTAGGGCTTGGAGGGACGTTCCTATGCAGGAATTCTCCTCCATCTTCACCCATTCTGCTTTCAGTTCCTTCACCCATCTCCTCACTTTCTGCTGTGTCCGCCCAGTGGTAGAACTGTAGGTTTGGGAGGGCCAGGCCTCCCATGTTTCTTTTCCTTTGTAGGATCCTTTTTTGGAACCTTGGGTTCTCTCCCAAAGTTAATCAAAGAAACTAGAACTGGGCAATAAACTCGGCCGTGCTAATGTTGATCACTGGCGGAGAACACACTTTCTTAAAAAGCGTATTCTGCGAATCTTGAAAAATAAGATTAATATGATATAAATTGATTGATTTGTATGTCATTGCAACTCCTACAATCTCAATATCTTCTCACTTTCCTGAATAAACCCATATTTTTCTTCTCATATCAGTTGAGGTGTGCCTTCTGACCGAACCCACTCTCTGCTGTTTCTGAACATAAGGAATTTAATTTCCTTTCCCATAAATTGGACCCATCCATTTTAAATGATTTGTTGCAACAGGGCAGCACGGTGGCACAGTGGTTAACACTGCTGCCTCACAGCATCAGGGACCTGGGTTCGATTCTGACTGTGAGTCACTGTCTGTGCGGAGTCTGCATGTTCTCCCCGTGTCTGCGTGGGTTTCCTTCGGGTGCTCCGGTTTCCTCCCACACTCCAGTGATGGGCCTAGGTAGGGTGTTCTTTCGAAGTGTCAGCGCAGACTCAATGGGCCTAATGGGCTCTTTCTGCACAGAAGGGATTCTATGATTCTATGAACAGCGGTGATTGCAGACACCGGTGTCAGTGTTTCTTTGTCTGCTCACATTGTGTTTCTCAAACATTGAACATCTTTGGCTGGCTTAGCACACTGGGCTAAATAGCTGGCGTTTAAAGCAGACCAAGGCAGGCCAGCAGCATGGTTCAATTCCCGTACCAGCCTCCCCGAACAGGCGCCGGAATGTGGCAACTAGGGGCTTTTCACAGTAACTTCATTGAAGCCTACTTGTGACAATAAGCGATTTTCATTTCATTTCGTCTTTTAAAGCTGTAACTCATCCGTCTCTGAATGTTTTGTCAGAGGTCAAAGGATTTCCCTTCTGCATGGAGATTCTGGAGCAGGAGCCTTGCAGATCATGAGCATCCACATGTTTTAGGCTCTGTACAAGGCGAGGCGCACTGCTTGTAAATGCCAGAGGAAATGGCGGCACAGTGGTTAGCACTGCTGCATCACAGTGCCAGAGTCCCTGGTTCAATTCCGACCTCAGGTGTCAGTGTGTGGAGTTTGCACTGTCTCCCCGTGTCTGCGTGGGTTTCCTCCGGGTGCTCTGGTTTTCTCCCACAGTCCAAAGATGCGCAGGTTAGGTGAATCGGCCATGCCAAGCCGCCGCTTAGTGTCTGAAGGTTAGTGAGGTTATGGGGATAGGGTGGGGACTGGGCCTGGCTCTTTCGGGGGTTGGTTCAGACGCGATGGGCCTCCTTTTGCACTGTAAGGATTCTATGATACCTATTCGGAGTGCTCAAATATATTAAAAAAACGAACATGCTGATAGAAATTTCTGTCTACCTGGTTTTGCAGCTTGATTGCTTAACAGTTTGCTTTCCAAGCTTGCGATTGGCCCAGACCAATCTTCAGACCACATCACCACACAACTGGTGGGTGATACTAACCCACCTCAGAGAAGATATTGGGAGCCCTACCAAATTAACCATAAAATAAAGGGGCCATCATATTACTCAGTTTGCATTTAGCAACATTATGCAACGTCTGTAATAAAATGTATCTGAAGCGATAAAGAGCTCTGCATTTGTGTGATTAGGACAGAACTTTTCTTGTGTTTGATATGAACCAGTCCTTTGACATTGCGTGCGGTGAGAGTGGGCTAGTCTGTCAGGTATACAGGGCGGAGTCTGGGGGAGCTTGTGGGTATTTTTCCTGTGCTGCTGAATACAGCTGCTGCAGGAGAGGTTCCCATTCAGCAGATCAGCATGACTTCCGAAAGAGTTTCTCTGAGAAAGTTGGTGTACCACCCCGACCCAACTATGCAACCAAACGCTCACGTACCAGATTTTGAAACGTACAGACAGCTACATAAGAAATCAATTGAAAACCCAGAAGGTATAGTATTTTATTCTAAGAGTTCAAAAACGAGTTGACCCGAAATCCAATTTGGGCATCAAGATTTAACCGTCTTTCTGCTGGGACTCCTCGCCCCAGCCTGATGTTGAGGTGTTTGCTGACTCCGGCTACTTCAGCTGATGTTTTCTGTGTCTCTCCTGCTTGCGGCAGGTTTAAACAAACTTGCTTCAAACATCAGAGACTTCCGTCTCTTTTTATACAGGCTGTGTTCTGCGCTGAGGCAAAGCAGTTTGTTCCAGCCTTCACCTGCCACAGCCCCCGTAAAGCTCTGAAATTCCCTCCCCTAAACCCCTCTGGAATTCCCACCCTAAACCCCTCTGGAATTCCCACCCTAAACCCCTCTGGAACTCCCCCCTAAACCCCTCTGGAATTCCCCCCTAAGCCCCTCTGGAATCACCTCCCAAAGCGCCCTGGAATTCCCTCTCTAAACCCCCCTGGAATTCCCTCTCTAAACCCCCCTGGAATTCCCCCTCTAAACCCCTCTGGAATTCCCCCTCTAAACCCCTCTGTAATCCCCTCCCCAAAACCGCTCTGGAATTCCCTCCCAAACGCCCCTGGAATCCCTTCCCCTAAACCCCTCTGGAATCCCCTCCCAAACCCACCTGGAATCCCCTCCCCTAAACCCCTCTGGAATTCCCCCTCTAAACCCCTCTGTAATCCCCTCCCCAAAACCGCTCTGGAATCCCCTCCCAAACGCCCCTGGAATCCCCTCCCCTAAACCCCTCTGGAATCCCCTCCCAACCCTCCCTGGAACCCCCTCCCCTAAACCCCTCTGGAATCCCCTCCCAAACCCACCTGGAATCCCCTCCCCTAAACCCCTCTGGAATCACCTCCCCTAAACCCCTCTGGAATCCCCTCCCCTAAACCCGCCCGGAATTCCCTCTCTAAACCCCTCTGGAATGCCCTCCCAAACCCCCCTGGAATTCCCCCTCTAAACTCCTCTGGAATGCCCTCCCAAACCCCTCTGGAATTCCCCCTCCAAACCCCTCTGGAATTCCCTCCCTACCTCATACCTCTTCCGCCAAACTTTTCATCAGCTGGCTTCATAGCTCCGCAATGCCTAATATTGTTTGACATTGGGACGGCCGTATCTCACTGGCGGCGCTATATAAATGCAAGTTGCAAAAGTATTTGGTAGCTGTTTCTTTTGCAATTTAACTTCAGGGTTGACGTTTTTGATCAATGTTACTCTCTGCAACATCACTGGGTGGTGACAGACGATAACGAGCATTCTTGTTGGCCTATTCAGCTTCAAATCCCCTCCTCCCGTTGCAACGCCCACTCTATAGATTCATAGCAGGGAAGGAAGCCTTTCAGCCTGCCATGTCTGTGCTGTTCCCCCCTCCCTCAAGGAACAATCCTCCTCGTGCCACACCCTTGTCTTTTCCCGGTAACCTTGCACATTTTTCCTTTTCAGATAATGATCCAGTTCCCTTTGGGATGCCTCGATTGGCCCTGCCTCCAGCACACTCTCAGGCAGCAGCACCCCAAACCCTCATCACTCGCTGCTGAAGTCCTTTCCTCCTGTCATCATTGCTTCTTTTGCCACAATGACCTGAAATCTGTGCCCCCCCCCCCCGCCCTTCTCGATCCTCCCACCAATCGGAACAGTTTCTCCCTAATCTACTCTGTCCCAGACTCCTCATGATTTTGAATACCAACAATCACATTTTGAATAATCAAATCTCCTCTCAACCTTCTCCTCGCCAAGGACAACAACCCAGCTTCTCCAAACCATGGACATAACTTACGTTCCACATCCCTTTCACCTTTCTCCTTCACATCTTTTCTAAAGTGTGAAACCCAGAATTGGACACCATGGACTGGACTCTCTGGTCGCCGACGCCGAAATCCCGTTCGGTGATCGGCCGGAGAATCACAGTTCCTGACCCAATTGGGGGCGATGCTCCGCCCCATCCAAAGCGGCGTACTCGATGGCCTCAGGACATTGCCTGAGGCCTGCACCCGATGCTCCGCCCCCGACCGGCCGAGTTCCCGACGGCATCGGTCGCGCGTAGTCTCACCCGTCGGGAACTCGGCATGGCGGCTGCAGACTCAGTCCAGTGCCGCCACAGGCGGGAGAGGGCCGATCCGCAGGCAGGGGGGGCATTATCAGCGGCTGGGGGCACTGTTGGGGGGTGGTCTGGGGCGCGTGAGATGGCCAAAGGGGGGACTATTTCGCCGACCGGGTCCGCGAGCAGCCGGCGCCATGTAGCACGCGTGGCCACAGACCCGCCAATTCTCCGACCATATTGGCAGCTAGAGCCGGGTGCTCTACACTGCCGGCATGCTAGCCGCTGGCCAAACGGAGGATCGGTGGCCGTTTTCCGCCATTTCTTCTGTCGTAAAACGCCACAGATCCCACGCCGGCATGGGGACAAAGCCTCAAAATCGGAGCATCCAGCCCAATATTCCTGTTGAGGTTGAAGCTGTGCGTGCTGCAGCTCAACATAACCTCCTTGCTTTTGTACTCTGTGTCCCTATTGATAAAGCTCAGGATACTGAATGCTTTATTCACCGCGTTCTCAACCAGTCCTGCCACCTTCAATGATTTAAGCACATTTGCACGCAGGTCCACTGCTCCTGCACCCCGTTAAGAATAGTACCCTTTATATTACATTGTCTCTCCACATTCTGTCAAAATGAATCACTTCGCACGCTTGCCTGCCCCTGTCCTTTTGAAGCTGTCCACTATCCACACATGGTGCACAATACTTTCAAGTTTTGCACCAACTGCAAATTTTGCAGTGGTTCTCTGTACACCAACGTCTAGGTTATATAATATATATCAGGAAGAGCAGGGGTCCTAATGCCAGTCCTTGGCGAGCTCCACTACAAACCTTACCCCAGTTTGTAAAATAACTGTTCACCATTAATCTCTTGCCCATCACTTGATCAATTTTGTATTGTTGCTACTGCCCCTTTTATTCAATCAGCTCTGACTTTGCTCACAAATTAGTCTTGCAGCACTTCTTTTTAAAAAAATGTTTTCAAGTACCCAATTCATTTTTTCCCATTAAGGGGCAATTTAGCGTGGCCAATCCACCTACACTGCTCATCTTTGGGTTGTGGGGGCAAAACCCACACAAACACAGGGAGAATGTGCAAACTCCACACGGACAGTGACTCAGAGTCGGGATCGAACCTGGGACCTCGGCGCGTTGAGGCAGCAGTGCTGATCATTCATCATATGAAGTTGAATTGGTGCCAAATTGATCTCTCCTTTGGTTCAGTGGTAGCCCGCTCACCCTTGGGCAGAATATTGTCCTAGACTTGAATTTGGAATCCAGGTTGGAAGGTATGTGCAGTGCTGCACAAAGCCATATTTCGGATTAGGACCCACCTGCCCGCTCAGGTGAATGTAAAAGATCCCGTGGCGCTAGTTTGAAGCACATCAGAGTTCACCTGGGTGACTTGGCCAATATTTATCCCTTAATTAATATGTAAAAAAAACCTATTTGGACATGTTGCTGTCTGTGGGATCCTGCTGTACAGCAATAGGCTGTCGATTTTCTCGAAATGATGGCAGTAACGATGGGTGGAATGTTCTGAAAAAATTACAAAGTGTCACTTTCAGTGAGAAAATCGGTGCGATTCCGCCAGCCTGGCATCTGATCCGGATCCCAATCATCAGGCACCCAGAAGAATTTTTTTTCCCATTTGGAAAACGAAACACCTGAGGCGCGAAGCATCTGATTCGCCCAGCCGGGGAGGGGGTCTTCTGAGCATTTAAACGGCTCCACAGCACTCACTCTCAATCAAGCCAGGAGGATGGCAGCGAGGAAACCAGCTCCTCGATTCACATAGGAGGGCCATCACCCATATGCTGGATGCCATGGAGGGCTACAATATACCCTCGAGCTGGCGGGAGGCCCTGACGAATCCTGTCTGGAAGACGGTTGCTGTCCTGGTCAGTGCCAGCAGCCTGGCCAAGAGGACGGGAGTGCAATGAAGGCAAAAGATGTATGGCTTCCTCCGATCAGCCAGGGTAAGTGCACCCCGTCTCCTCTCTGCACTCCACCCTTCCGTCACCCACCCAGAATATCACCCACCTCGCTGGGTCCCGACTTCCTACAAACCTCCTCAAACCCCCCAGCTCTCCTCATCAGAACCCCTCCTTGCTTACGTGCAATGCCCACAATTGCCAGCCGCCTTGGATATCTGACCCACCAAGCGGCCAGCTCACATCATTCCCATTTGTGTGCCTACAGGAGAAGCTCCCCCAAAACCGACGTGAACGGAAGAAGATGGACAGTGGGATGCTGGAGCTGAGGATCCTGACTCTGTACGATGAGAGAGCCCTGGAGCTCACAGGATAGGAGCAGGAGTGGGCCTGTGCTGACAGTGAGGTGGGCCTGTGCTGAGAGTGAGGTGGGCCTGTGGGGGAAAAGTGAGGAGCCACTGCAAATTCATCCAGATGATCAGTCTCAAGTGAGTTCTGTGAAGTCCAACCCCTTGGCCAGGCCATGTACTAAAACCATGTCCCTTGCCTTTCAGGAACATAACCCAAAGAGCCTGGCCCATCCACCAACAGTGTCCCACCGCCCACCCTCGACACCATCTTGGAGGAGAACACGGATGAGGAGTCACGGATATCACCCACACCGTCCACCACCCACCTCGGTGGGTGAACTTAACAGGCAGGCTTCTGGTTCACTACATTGCTTCTGATGCACATCAGGTAGAGGCAGGAATGTCCCAGGGATCGGAGAGACGGACGTCTGCTGGATGCCAGGATTCAGCTGTGCCCCAGCCAGATGCCGTGCCTCTGAACACGCTCGTCCCTCAGCTGCTAGAGATGGAGCCAGGAATACCAGGAGGGGTTGTCAGTGATACTCCTGCAACTGCAAGGAGGAATGGAGGAGCCCCAAAGCCTTCAGTCACATGAGGTGGTGCCGGCAATGCGTGGCACTCAGGCCAACACTGCAAGGGTGACGTCCACAATGGGAATCCTGGGTCAAGAGGTCAGATCCCATGACAGGAAAACTCTGAAGCGTGGCTCAGTCCCTGAGCTTCACGACTGTGCGCTTCAATTGCATGGTGCAAACAATGGTGAATCTCCAGGACTGGCAGCACCATTGACGTTGAAAATTCTGCAGCTCATTCCCGCTGCTCCTCCATCCCAGGCAGTAACCTAGGAGCCACGAGCACTGGAAGGGATGAAGATCCTCTGGAGCACATCCCAGGAGACCCTGGAAGTGACCAGCGAATGTGAATCTCCCCTTCCTGAAACTGCTACACCTCAGACACAACGGGCAGACACGGCAACACCATTGCCACCCGCGTGTAGACTGGGGCTCTCCAGGTCCTGACACTCCAGAGGTTGCTCACCAATGGCATCTTGGGCAACAGGACGTGGAAGGCAGTAGGCTGCCTCCACCTCTGATGTGCATCCTGGGAATACACCTAGAAATAGTGGGAGGGTACGGAAGTCAAAGAATGTCCAAAAAGGTTAGGAGGGGTTATTGGGTTACGGGGATAGGGTGGAAATGAGGGTTTAAGTGGGTCGGTGCAGACTCGATGGGCCAAATGGCCTCCTTCTACACTGTATGTTCTATAGCGTGGGCACGGGTGAATTAGGCACAGGTTGGGGGCATTCTCACTTGTTAAATCTGGACATGTTAATGAATAAACTATTATTGTTCTTCGCCACCTTAATGTCTCACATTCTTTAACCCTCCTCCAACTTGGGTAGCACATCACCCTATTAGGACACTGGTGTTCTCACTGGCCCTCCCTGACCACCACGCGATTAGGACCTCTCCGTGTGAATGCTTCGTTTGCAGTGATAGGACTCAGGCATGTTTCAGTGAACCCGATACCTTCGCTCCTAATTCCCCTCCAGAGCGAAGGGACAAAGGAATGTAGGGCAGAACCTCACTCAGACATGAGCCGGGGAGTCAGCGTACTTTCAGCAGGCAGACACGAGTCAGACATAAGCAGTAGCTGAGGAGAATCACAGATCATTCCTCATTGCGAGTCATCATCACCCTCCGGCATTCACTGGGTGTGGTAGTCACCACTGATGTATTATACTGTATATATATGGGTTTTACGGTAAGGCCCCTGTACTACAGGTACGGGGGTAGATCCCTGCCTGCTGGCTCCGCCCAATAGGCGGAGTGTAAATATGTGTGCTCTCCGTACAGCAGCCATTCCGTCAGCTGCTGTAGGAGGTCACACATCTCTGTGTCATAAAGCCTCGATTACATTCTACTCTCGTCTCGTCGTAATTGATAGTGCATCAGTGGGTAGCAGGCACTCATGGACTCCCCAGACCCAGCACCCTGGCGTGTAATCTTCACCCCATTGCAGAGGGGTCACAACATCCTGTGGGGAGCGGGGGATGGTGTTGGGGGGTGGGGGGGGGGGGGTGTTACGGGTGCATGTTGTCAACATCAAGCTAATCCTATTCCATGAAACAGAAGGCGATGGAGTAATTTCTAGCCCTCCTGCCCATGCACAACCTCGTCCCCGCCGGGTCTCCATCCTCAGGATCCTCAGTGGGCTCTTCCTTGACTCCCTCCTCAACGTCCTCTTCATCAGAGGACAGATGTCGCTCCTTGAGTTCTTTCTCAGGAAGGCCGCCGCCCTGCTGCAGAGCCAAATTATGTCGGGCACAGCAGACCACCACAAAGTGGGAGGCCCTCTGGGGGCTGTATTGGAGGGCCCCACTGGACCTGTTGAGGTAATGGAACCTCACCTTTAGGAGGCAGACGCACTGCTCGATTACAGATTGGGTAGCACTGTGAGCATCATTGTACCTGCTGTGGTCTCTGGCTCCACACTGGCATCATCAGCCAAGACCTGAGTGGATATCCCTTGTCCCCAATGAGCCATCACTGCAGCCTGAGGTGACCCTTAGAGATGCCAGTAATTGCCATTGACCGAGGATGTAACTATCATGCACCCTCCCTGGAAAACAGGCGCACATGTGCATGAATCATATTTGGGGTCACACATCAGCTGTACATTGAGGATGTAGACCTCTTCCAGTTTCTGAAGGGGACTCTCTGGTGCCACAGGGCATGAAGAGCGACATGGGTGCAGTCGATCACCCCCTGTGCCTGTGGCAGACCAGTTATGTTGACAAAGCCCATGCCCCTCTCATCTTGCCGGGCCTGGTCCAGATCGAAATGTAGAAAGTCCAAACCCGAGCATAAAGTACATCCATGGCATCATGGATGCACTTATGGGCAATGCTTGTGATATGCTACTACATAGGTTCCCCCATGGAGGTCCTCCGATAAGGTCGGAGACTGGCTGCTTCCAGGTCCAGTAGGCCAATGGGTGAGGGAGGTAATGACGTTCACTGGCTGCAACAACAACTTCACTCCCTCCTTCTAATGCTTGGCAGAAATCCGATCAATATTGGTATGGAGCCAGTGGAGCTGGCCATTCTTATCACAGCACTGGAGGGGCACAGACTCCAGCAGCAGTGTGTGGCGGCATTCAGGGGAGACCCTGCAGAACAAGACCAGAGGGCCACAGGGCAGGCTCAGGGGCCAGTGGCCACACCAATCATACAGGGAGCACAAAGGCACAGACGGAGGCCAAGGGTGTACAGGACTCATGTTTCCTTCATGGAGCTCTCAGATAACATGTACTGTAGAAGACTCCGTCTCACCAGGCAGACTGTGCCTGGAACTACCCCATAGCGTAAAAATTGAAGGTTGCCGTGACCTTGATGGCCACAGGGAGTGTGTGTCCTCCGACGCCACATGGCACCAAGTCTGCATGGATGTGGCACAGTACCGCACAGTCACAGCTCAGGACTGGCCCCGGCCTTTGCCGTTGCCCAGTTAGACTTGCTCCCGTCTGGTTCTCCCCTCCCTCATGCTCTCACACTGGGGGGGTCTGACAAGAGGGTGATATGCTCACAGATACTCAGTGGCCAGGATCAACTGGATGGTGAAATCCGCCTGGGGGTGGGGCTGTGGGGGGGAGGGTGGGGGTGGGGGGGGAGCGGGGAATGGATCTTGACCGGCAGGCAGTGGGGTCCGGCACAGAAGCGGGACCCCCAATGCCTCTTCTTCCCGTGCAAGAAAGCATTGGACCCTGAGTGCTCACCCCATTCCTTGGCCGGGATTCTCCAAGAATGTGGCTAAGTGTTGACGCTGGCGTAAACACCAGAGTGTTTCACGCCAGCGTCAACTGGCCTCTTGGCCCAGCGACTCCGTGGTTCACAGGGGGCCAGCACGGCGGCGGAGTGCTCCGCTCTGCTCCAGCTGCCGTACGTGGCCCTGCACTGCTGGCGCAGGTCCTGCTGGCGTGGGTCCTGCTGGTGCGGCAACATGGCGGAGCCACACAGCGGGCCGTTGCGGAAGAAGGTAGGCCCCTCCCAGAACGCGCCCGCCAATCGGTGGCCCCCCCGGAGACTGATCCCTCCGCCCCCCCCACCGCAGCTGCGACGCCGAGCTCCCGCCGGGTGAATCCATACATGAACCATGTCATTGGGAACTCGGCCGGCCGACCGCGGAGAATCGCGGCGGCGGCCTCTTTCAACGGCCCCCGACCGGCACCGCGTTGACGCGCATGCGCGACTGGCGCCGATTCTCCGATAGGTGGAGACGGGGGGGGGGCGGGGGGGGGGGGGGTGGTGGTGGTGGTGAGGAGGGCTGGGGTGGAGTCCAGCTCCCTGTTCTTGAACACACATTGCATCTATTTCAGCTAAACAAAACAAGTGACAGCAATTGCTGGTTTATTCCTCAGGGCTGCCTCAGGTCTTGACCAATCGGAGCCAAGCTGCCTGGTTTAAATTTCCTATCAATGCTCAACCGTTAACTGGTGTATTTTCCGTGGTGATGCCTCTACCAGACAGAATCCACTTTCTAACCAATCAGCACTCTCTTCTCATACCGTATAAAGATGTTGGCCGGGATTCTCTGATCCCGCGGCAGATTGGAGAATCGCCGGGGGTGGGGGGGCGCGAGAACCCCATGCCGCTCCGACGCCGGGCCGCCAATTCTCCGGCGACCGGAGAATCGCACCAATCGCGCCCGCGCGGTGGCAGCCCCATGGCGATTTTTCGCACTCGAAGGGCCGAGAGCCCGCTATGTCCCTCTGGCGTGGGTTACGTTTGGTCCCACCCGGCGGGACTTCGGAGTTCTGGCTGCGGGGGCCATCCTGGTGGGGGGCGGAGATATCTGACTCCGGGGGGAGCTCCATGGTGGCCAGGACCATGATCGGTGGCTACCGATCGACGGGTGGGCTAATTCCGGGTGAGGCCTATGTTCCTCCCCGCCGGACCCTTGTATGCTCCGCCATATTGCCCGGGGCTGGCACGGGGACGGCAACCCACACTGGCCGTGGTGCGCATGCGCCAGCTTCCGAGCACGCAGCACTCCGCCGTCGTACTAGCCCGCGAAGAAGGGGTGAATGCCTGGGCCTGGAGGCCTGTTGACGCTGGCGTCGCTCGCGCCGGTTTTGACGCCGGCGTCAACACTTGGCTGGGATTTTGGAGAATCCGAGCCGTTGTTTCCCAGATATTGGCATTCTTTATTATTCCTTTATCATAGAATCTCTACAGTGCAGAAGGAGACCATTCAGCCCATCGAGTCTTAATCGACCCTCTGAAAGAGCCCTACCCTATCCCCATGACCCAGTAACCCCACCTAACCTTTTGGACACTAAAGGGCAATTTAGGATGGCCAATCCACCTAACCTGCACATCTTTGGACTGTGGGAGGAAACCGGAGCACCCGGAGGAAACTCACGCAGACACAGGGAGAAAGTGCATCCTCCGCACAGACAGTCACCCGAGGCCGGAATTGAACCTGGGACCCTGGTACTGTGAGGCAGCAGTGCTAACTACTGTGCCACCGTGCCGCCCCTTGCAATTGTCCTGATGAGTGCCAGATGAAAAGCTTCGACAAAATGCCTGTTTTCAGCAATACTAGTTTGTTTCGGTGTAATCTCTGATTTATCTTTTCCATATCACCTTAAATTTTATTTACTCTTGTGCTATCACCCGTCAGATCCCACATTTCAAGAGCAAAAATGCCTAAGTTTTCCAGTTTTTTCTCATAACGAAGAATGTTAATATTTAGGAATCGGCATCAATTCTTATCTGCACTGCAACCAAATCTTGAATGTCTCCATTGTGGTTAATAGATTAGAATCCTTTGCTGTGCTAAAGGTGTGTGCCCGGTACACTGTGATCAAGAATTCACTGACTTGCATTTTACTCTTAGCTATGTAGATTGAAGCTTCTTATTGACTGCACATATTTCATATTGAACCTACTAAGACCTGAATGGGGAGAAAATGAACCTCTCTATGTGTCCTTCCTTCCTATGTTTCCTTCCAAAGTCCAAAGGTGTGCAGGTTAAGTAGATTGGCCATGCTGAATTGCCCCTTAGTGTCCAAAGATTAGGGGTCATGGAGAAAGGGCGGGGGAGTGGGCCAAGGTAGGGTGCACTTTCAGAGGGTCGGTGCACACATGGTGGGCCTCCTTCCGCACTGTAGGGACTCTATCCTATTCTATGGATGAGGGGAGCTTATGCTGTACATGCTACCTCAGCAGCTTAATCAGAGGTCCTCAAAGGAACTGATAGAGGCCATTCCATTGCTTGTCCTGGTTCCACAAAAATACTGTGGGCTATTGATAACCTATCCTGTCCACTTTGTCTCCGCCAGACCCTAACTATGTCCTGCCCAATCAGAACCAGTCAGATTGGCCACTGCAAGGCGATGCCCCGTTAGTGTCAGATTCATTGCAAACTCACTGATTCATTGCAAACTAAGCTCGGAGCCCAATTTTCCTGACGTCATTGGAATTCTGCTGCCCATTTTGTTCTGGAAACTGGCACAAGTTGAACATCTGCTTCTAGGTCTTTTTGAACTTCATCTTGAGCTATTTCAAGATTTATAGAATACGTGTTCCTCAGCAGTTGTCTGAGATATTTTGTCCAATTTATTCTGCAATCTTTGAGCTGCATTCTGATGACATTCTAATTTAAGAATGGATGATTGTGACGTAATCAATACATCCTTATTGATCTTTAAATTATTATTTAATATGAAGCAACTACAGTTATTCGACGTGGGATAATGGTTAAAATCTCTTTGATGGCTAAATGGGTAAGAACAAGTTCAATGTGGTATACCTATGTAACTGGAGAGTCGATTTAATTCCCTGATCTGACCTTAGTTAGTTTAAAGTTGGCCAGCCACATAGAAGCATAGGACTTAGCAGCATGAGCAGGCCATTCTGCCCTTCTAGCCTGCTCCGCCATTCAATAGGATTTTGTCTATCTGGTTGTGATCTCAACTCCACTTTTCTGTCTGCCCCTCAAAACCTTTGACTCCCTGTCTATCAAAAATCGGTCGAACTCAGCCTTGAATAAATTCAATGACCTGGCCTCCACTGCTCCCTGGGGAAGGGAATTCCACTAATTAATATTCTCTGAGAGAAACAGATTCTCCTCATCTCTGTCTTAAATGGTAGATCTTAAACAGTGTCTCTGAACTCTAGTCTCTCCTGCAAACATTCTCCAGGTATCCACCTCATCCAGTCCTCCGGGTATCAACCCCACCCAGTCCCCTCAGCATCTTGTATGTTTCAATAAGATCATGGGCCGGATCCTCCAGCTTCCCAGCTGCATGTCTCTTGGTGGCGGCAAGAGGCACGTGTTACCCTGGTGTCGGGAATCTCTGCTCCCACCATCGTCAATGGGAATTCCCATTGAAGCCACACCACGTTACCAGGAAACCCCTGCCAGCAGGATCCGAGAATCCCGCCGCAAACGAATGGTTGGACAATTCCGGTCCGCGTCTCATTCCATTAAACTCTAATGGTTTTAAGCCCTATTTGTTCAACCTTTCATCATAAGATAAGCCGCTCATCCCACGAATGCGCCAAGTGAACCTTCTCTGAACTGCTTCCAATGCAAAAATATCATTTTTCAAATAAAGAGACCTTATGATGGACATCTTGGCCGGGGTTCTCTCTTCTGGGGACCAAGTCCCCACGCCGGCGGGAGAACCGGCGCCAACCCCTGCGGCGTCAACAGCCCCCGAAAGTGCGGAATTCTCTGCACTTTCGGGGGCTAGGTGTACGCCAGAGGGGTTGGCGTTGCTCCAGCGAGTTCGTGCATGGGCCGAAGGGCCGGCATGATCTTGTGCATGCGTGGAACTGCTGGTGTGGTTCCGTGCATGCGCAGACCGGCTGGTGTATTTTGGCGCATGCAGGGGGGGGTTCTCTTCTCCGTGCCGGCCATGGGAGCCGATGCGGAAGGAAGATGTGCCCCCATGGAACAGGCCCGCCCGCCGATTGGTGGGCCCCGATTGCGGGCCAGGCTACCGCGCCCCCCCCCCCCGGGGGTCTGATCCCCCCCACGCCCCCCCCCCCCCCCGAGAACCGCCCCCGCCGACTTACCTGCCAGGTCCCGCTGGTAGTTGAGTTCAGTGATTCACGCGGGACTACAGCTGCAGTAAAACCTCCTTACTTTTATATTCCATTGCCCTTGCAAATAACGGCAATGTTCCATTTGTCTTAATCACTTACTGCGCCTGAATACTCACATTTTGCGATTCAAGTACCACGACACCCAGATCCCTCTGTAATACTGAGTTCTGTGATCTCTCCCCATATAAAAAATACACTGTTTTTCTAATCTTCCTGTCAGAGTGGACAAGTTCACATTTTCCTACAGTATACTCCAGCTGCTGAATTTGTGTCCCTTCACTGAGCCTATCTAAGCAGACTCTCCACTTTATCATGAGAACTTACTTTCCTATCCACGTGCAGGATCGGCGACATAGTGCAGAAAAACAACCTCCAGAAATTCTCCAACTTCGGGCAGGACCAGGACGTATGTACGTGATTGGCCAGACCCCTCCCACACCGCTCGCAAGTGTTCCCCACCAACTCTTCCTCAACTTCGCCAGGTGTGCTCTATGTATCAACCCCAGTCTCGCACATGAGGCTGAGGCATTCACCCTCCGCAGCACCTCGGACCACAACCCCTCCTCCAGCGCCCACCCCAGCTGCTCTTCCCACTTAGCCTTAACCCCCTTCAACGGCGCCATATCCTCCTTCAAAATCCGCCCGTAGATCGCTGAGATGACTCTCCGCCTCCAGCCCCATCACCGACAGCACCCTCTCCAACGCGAGGAGAGCGGGTCAACCGGAAAAGCCGGGAATCCTGCACCTGCATGTACCTAAAGGCCTCGCCTCGTGGAATTCCAAACCTCCCCGTCAACTCTTCCAAACTCACAAACCGAACTGCCTTTCTAGAAATAAGTCCTTCATTTCCATCACCCCTGCTCCTCCCATCCTTGAAACCTAACATCCAGCCTCACCGGCTCAAACACATGATTCCCTTGGATCTGCATCAGCTTTGACCCTGCTCCTAACCTGGAGTGCTGCCGAAATTGCCTCTGTATCTTCCACATGGCTACCACCACGGGACTCCCCGAATATTTCCCTGTTGCCAGTGGCTGCAACCCTGACCCCTTACGAGAGCCTGCCTCCAACTTCACCCACAAAGCCTCCTGCTCCCTGCTCCAGCACCGCACCTTCTCAGCGCTTGCCGCCCAATAATAATACAACAGGTTTGGAAGGACCAGGCCCCCTGACTGCCATCCTCTCTGAAGCACCTTCTCCAGAATCCTTGCTGCTACACCTGCCCCGACAAACGACAAAATCAACCGGTTCACCAGCATAAAGAACGCTTTTGGCAAAAGGACCGGTAGCTCTCTATTGCCTGACCCGGCCTGCCAATGTCCCATTTCAACAAGTCCGCCTTGACTCTACCCACCAGGCTAATGAAATTCAATTGACGGAGCCGGGCCCAGTCTCGAGCCACCCGCACCTCCAAATACCTAAAGTGGGCAGTTGCCATCTGAAACGGCCCCCCTAAACCAGCTCCTGTCCCTGGAGAAGACACCAAAACACTCTCATTCTTTTCCAGATTCAGTTTATAACCTGAAAAAACCCTGAATTTCCAGAGCAGTCCCAATATATCTGCCACCATAGAACTCGGGTTGGAGATGTACAACAACAAATCATCGGCATACAAAGACACTCTATGCTCCACCCATCCCCCTCACTATCCCCTTCCACTTATCCGAGCACCTCAGCGCAATGGCTAAGGGCTCTATCGGTAGCACAAACAAAAGGGGGAACATGGGTCACCCCTGCTTCATTCTCCTATGTAACCCGAATTCACCACATTCGTGAGCACACTCGCCTTCGTTCCTTATATAACAATTTGACCCACACCACAAAGTTAGGCCCCATTCCAAACCTCTCCAACACCGCAAACAAGTAACTCCACTCTACACAGCCAAATGCCTTCTCCGCATCCAGCACCACAACTACCTCCGACTCTCTTCCTTCTGCTGGAGAGAGCACCATGTTTAACAAACACCGCACGAACAAAGACAACTGCCTACTTTTTACAAACCCCGCCTGATCTTCTCCAATCACCTGAGAGAGGCACTCTTCCAACCAAAGCGGTAACACCGTGGCAAAATCTTAGCATCCACATTTAGCAGAGATATTGGCCTAGACGACCCACACTCCATCGGGCCCTTATCCTTTTTCAATAACAGTGAAATGGATGCCTGTCTCATCGTCTCCGAGAATGCCTCCTTATCCACAGCACCTTGAAACATCTTCAACAGTGACGCCAGCATATCCAAAAATATTTAATAAAACTCAACCGGGAACCCACCTTGCCCCAGTGTCCTGCCCGCTTGCATCTTCCCTATCGCCACCGGAACTTCCTTAATCCCCACTGACTCGTCCCCCGGGGACAATATTTTATAAAACTCCTCAAATGAAATGAAATGAAAATGGCTTATTGTCGCAAGTAGGCTTCAAATCAAGTTACTGTGAAAAGCCCCTAGTCGCCACATTCCGGTGCCTTGATCCGTCGTTGCGAGAGCCGCAGTTCTGGTGGTGATTCAGGCGTCGGTTCGGTCTTCGGTGACTCCGGGAGTGTGTCGACCTCATCTTCATCCCCGGGTGGGACCAGGGGAGGACGGATCGTCCTGGAGCGGGGGCTGTGGTGGGGTGCGCTGGGGGGAGGGAGGGTGGCGCCGGGGCAGCGGGGGGGGGGGAAACCCAGCTGGCGCCAGGTCGCTGAGACTGTGTCTTGGCGGCCGTCGGGATACGCTATGTATAACTATGCAGTATATACAACACAACAGTGGTGACTACCACATTCACCCCCTTTCTGCCGCTGTGACCTTTCTCCATGTCCTCCAGATTCTGCCGCTGTGACCTTTCTCCATGTCCTCCAGATTCTGCCGCTGTGACCTTTCTCCATGTCCTCCAGATTCTGCCGCTGTGACCTTTCTCCAGGTTCACCAGATTCTGCCGCTGTGACCTTTCTCCATGTCCTCCAGATTCTGCCGCTGTGACCTTTCTCCAGGTTCACCAGATTCTGCCGCTGTGACCTTTCTCCATGTCCTCCAGATTCTGCCGCTGTGACCTTTCTCCAGGTCCTCCAGATTCTGCCGCTGTGACCTTTCTCCAGGTTCTCAGTGAAGCCCCACCCTGCACCGCAAATCAGACCCCTCCCCCCGCACTGCAAATCAGACCCACCCCGCACCGCAAATCAGACCCCTCCCCCCGCACTGCAAATCAGACCCACCCCGCACCGCAAATCAGACCCCTCCCCCCGCACTGCAAATCAGACCCACCCCGCACCGCAAATCAGAACCCATCCCGCACCGCAAATCAGACCCCTCCCCCCGCACTGCAAATCAGACCCCCCCCCCCGCACTGCAAATCAGACCCCCCCCCCGCACTGCAAATCAGAACCCATCCCGCACCGCAAATCAGACCCACCCCGCACCGCAAATCAGACCCCTCCCCCCGCACTGCAAATCAGACCCCCCCCCCGCACTGCAAATCAGACCCCCCCCCCGCACTGCAAATCAGACCCACCCCGCACCGCAAATCAGAACCCATCCCGCACCGCAAATCATACCCCACCCCCGCACTGCAAATCAGACCCCCCCCCCGGACCGCAAATCAGACCCCACCCTGCACCGCAAATCAGACCCCACCCTGCACCGCAAATCAGACCCCACCCTGCACCGCAAATCAGACCCCACCCTGCACCGCAAATCAGACCCCAACCCTGCACCACAAATCAGACCCCACCCCCGCACAGCAAATCAGACCCCACCCCGCACCGCAAATCTGACCCACCCCGCACCGCAAATCAGACCCACCCGCACCGCAAATCAGACCCCCCCGCACCGCAAATCAGACCCACCCGCACCGCAAATCAGACCCCCCCGCACTGCAAATCAGACCCCATCCTGCACCGCAAATAAGACCCCACCCCTGCACCGCAAATCAGACCCCACCCTGCACCGCAAATCAGACCCCACCCCTGCACCGCAAATCAGACCCACCGTGCAACGCAAATCAGACCCCACCCTGCACCGCAAATCAGACCCCACCCTGCACCGCAAATAAGACCCCACCCCTGCACCGCAAATCAGACCCCACCTCTGCACCGCAAATCAGACCCCCCGCCGCACCGCAAATCAGACCACACCCTGCACCGCAAATCAGACCCCACCCTGCACCGCAAATCAGACCACACCCTGCACCGCAAATCAGACCCCACCCCTGCACGGCAAATCAGACCCCATCCTGCACCGCAAATCAGACACCACCCCTGCACCGCAAATCAGACCCCACCCCTGCAACGCAAATCAGACCCCACCCCTGCAACGCAAATCAGACCCCACCCTGCACCGCAAATCAGACCACACCCTGCACCGCAAATCAGACCCCACCCCTGCACCGCAAATCAGACCACACCCAGCACCGCAAATCAGACCACACCTCTGCACCGCAAATCAGACCACACCCTGCACCGCAAATCAGACCCCACCCTGCACCGCAAATCAGACGCTACCCTACACCACAAATCAGACCGCACCCTGCACCGCAAATCAGACCACACCCTGCAAAGCAAATCAGACCCCACCCCTGCACCGCAAATCAGACCCCACCTCTGCACCGCAAATCAGACCCACCGTGCAACGCATATCAGACCCCACCCTGCACCGCAAATCAGACCCCACCCCTGCACCGCAAATCAGACCCCACCCTGCACCGCAAATCAGACGCCACCCTGCACCGCGAATCAGACCCCACCACTGCACCGCAAATCAGACCCCACCCTGCACCGCAAATCAGACCCCACCCTGCACCGCAAATCAGACCCCACCCTGCACCGTAGATCAGACCCCACCCCTGCACCGCAAATCAGACCCCACCCTGCACCGCAAATCAGACCCCTCCTCTGCACTGCAAATCAGACCCCGCCCTGCACCGCAAATCAGACCACACCCTGCACCGCAAATCAGACCCCACCCTGCACCGCAAATCAGACCCCTCCTCTGCACCGCAAATCAGACCCAACCTCTGCACCGCAAATCAGACCCCACCCCTGCACCGCAAATCAGACCCCACCTCTGCACCGCAAATCAGACCCACCGTGCAACGCATATCAGACCCCACCCTGCACCGCAAATCAGACCCCACCCCTGCACCGCAAATCAGACCCCACCCTGCACCGCAAATCAGACCCCGCCCTGCACCGCAAATCAGACCACACCCTGCACCGCAAATCAGACCCCACCCTGCACCGCAAATCAGACCCCTCCTCTGCACCGCAAATCAGACCCAACCTCTGCACCGCAAATCAGACCCCACCCCTGCACCGCAAATCAGACCCCACCTCTGCACCGCAAATCAGACCCACCGTGCAACGCATATCAGACCCCACCCTGCACCGCAAATCAGACCCCACCCCTGCACCGCAAATGAGACCCCACCCTGCACCGCAAATCAGACGCCACCCTGCACCGCGAATCAGACCCCACCACTGCACCGCAAATCAGACCCCACCCTGCACCGCAAATCAGACCCCACCCTGCACCGCAAATCAGACCCCACCCTGCACCGTAGATCAGACCCCACCCCTGCACCGCAAATCAGACCCCACCCTGCACCGCAAATCAGACCCCTCCTCTGCACTGCAAATCAGACCCCGCCCTGCACCGCAAATCAGACCACACCCTGCACCGCAAATCAGACCCCACCCTGCACCGCAAATCAGACCCCTCCTCTGCACCGCAAATCAGACCCAACCTCTGCACCGCAAATCAGACCCCACCCTGCACCGTAAATCAGACCCCACCCCTGCACCGCAAATCAGACCCCACCCCTCCTCCACAAATCAGACCCCACCCTGCACCGCATATCAGACCCAACCTGCCCCGCAAATCAGACCCCACCCCTCCTCCACAAATCAGACCCCACCCTGCACCACAAATCAGACCGCACCCTGCACCGCAAATCAGACCCCACCCTGCACCGCAAAGCAGACCCCACCCAGGCACCGAAAATCAGACCGCACCCTGCACCGCAAATCAGACCCGACCCTGCACCGCAAATCAGACCCCACCCAGGCACCGAAAATCAGACCGCACCCTGCACCGCAAATCAGACCCATCCCCTGCACCGAAAATCAGACCGCACCCTGCACCGCAAATCAGACCCCACCCTGCACCGCAAATCAGACCCCACCCTGCACCGCAAAACAGACCCCATCCTGCACCGAAAATAACACCCCACCGTTGCACCGCAAATCAGACCCCACCCCTGCACCGCAAATCAGACCCCACACTGCACCGCAAATCAGACCCCACCCTGCACCGCGAATCAGACCCCACCCTGCACCGCAAATCAGACCCCACCATGCACCACAAATCAGACCCCACCCCGGCACCGCAAATCAGACCCCGCCCTGCACCGCAAATCAGACCCCACCCTGCACCGCAAATCAGACCCCACCCCGGCACCGCAAATCAGACCCCGCCCTGCACCGCAAATCAGACCCCACCCTGCACCGCAAATCAGACCCTACCCTACACCGCAAATCAGACCCCACCCCTACACCGCAAATCAGACCCCACCACTGCACCGCAAATCAGACCCCACCCTGCACCGCAAATCAGACCCCAAAGCTGCACCGCAAATCAGACCCCACCCCTGCACCGCAAATCAGGCCCCCCCGGTCCGCAAATCAGACCCCACCCCTGCACCGCAAATCAGACCCCACACCTGCACCGCAAATCAGACCCCACCCTGCACCGCAAATCAAACCCCACCCCTGCACCGCAAATCAGACCCCACCCTGCATCGCAAATCAGACCCCACCCTGCATCGCAAATCAGACCCCACCTCTGCACTACATATCAGGCCCACCCCTGCACTGCAAATCAGACCCCCCACCGCACCGCAAATCAGACCCCACCCCTGCACCGCAAATCAGACCCCACCCTGCACCGCAAATCAGACCACACCCTGCACCGCAAATCAGACCCCACCCCTGCACCGCAAATCAGACCCCACCCCTGCAACGCAAATCAGACCCCACCCTGCACCGCAAATCAGATCCCACCCTGCACCGCAAATCAGACCCCACCCCTGCACCGCAAATCAGACCACACCCCTGCACCGCAAATCAGACCCCACCCCTGCAACGCAAATCAGACCCCACCCTGCACCGCAAATCAGACCCCAACCCTGCACCGCAAATCAGACCCCACCCCTGCAACGCAAATCAGACCCCACCCCTGCACCGCAAATCAGACCCCATCCTGCACCGCAAATCAGACCCCACCCTGCACCGCAAATCAGACCCCACCCTGCACCGTAGATCAGACCCCACCCCTGCACCGCAAATCAGACCCCACCCTGCACCGCAAATCAGACCCCTCCTCTGCACTGCAAATCAGACCCCACCCTGCACCGCAAATCAGACCCCACCCTGCAGCGCAAATCAGACCCCACCCTGCACCGCAAATCAGACCCCTCCTCTGCACCGCAAATCAGACCCAACCTCTGCACCGCAAATCAGACCCCACCCTGCACCGCAAATCAGACCCCACCCCTGCACCGCAAATCAGACCCCACCCCTCCTCCACAAACCAGACCCCACCCTGCACCGCATTTCAGACCCCACCCTGCCCCGCAAATCAGACCCCACCCCTCCTCCACAAATCAGACCCCACCCTGCACCACAAATCAGACCCCACCCAGCACCGCAAATCAGACCTCACCCTGCACCGCAAATCAGACCCCACCCCTGCACCGCAAATCAGACCCCACCCAGGCACCGCAAATCAGACCCCACCCTGCACCGCAAATCAGACCCCACCCTGCACCACAAATCAGACCCCACCCAGGCACCGCAAATCAGACCCCACCCTGCACCGCAAATCAGACCCCACCCTGCACCGCAAATCAGACCCCACCCCTGCACCGCAAATCAGACTCCACCCCTGCAACGCAAATCAGACCCCACCCTGCACCGCAAATCAGACCCCACCCCTGCACCGCAAATCAGACCCCACCCCTGCACCGCAAATCAGACCCCACCCCTGCAACGCAAATCAGACCCCACCCTGCACCGCAAATCAGACCCCAACCCTGCACCGCAAATCAGACCCCACCCCTGCAACGCAAATCAGACCCCACCCCTGCACCGCAAATCAGACCCCATCCTGCACCGCAAATCAGACCCCACCCCTGCACCGCAAATCAGACCCCACCCTGCAACGCATATCAGACCCCCCCTGCACCGCAAATCAGACCCAACCTCTGCACCGCAAATCAGACCCCACCCCTGCACCACAAATCAGACCCCACCCTGCACCGCAAATCAGACTCCACCCCTGCACCGCAAATCAGACCCCACGCTGCACCGCAAATCAGACCCCACCCCTGCACCGCAAATCAGACCCCACCCTGCACCGCAAATCAGACCCCACCCCTGCACCGCAAATCAGACCCCACCCTGCACCGCAAATCAGACCCCACCCCTGCACCGCAAATCAGACCCCACCACTGCACCGCAAATCAGACCCCACCCCTGCACCGCAAATCAGGCCCACCCGGTCCGCAAATCAGACCCCACCCCTGCACCGCAAATCAGATCCCACCCTGCACCGCAAAACAGACCCCACCCTGCACCGCAAATCAGACCCCACCCCTGCACCGCAATTCAGACCCAACCCTGCATCGCAAATCAGACCCCACCCTGCACCGCAAATCAGACCCCACCCCTGCACTGCAAATCAGGCCCACCCCTGCACCGCAAATCAGACCCCCCGCCGCACCGCAAATCAGACCCCACCCCTGCACCGCAAATCAGACCCCACCCTGCACCGCAAATCAGACCCCACCCTGCACCGCAAATCAGACCCCACCCCTGCACCGCAAATCAGACCCCACCCCAGTAACGCAAATCAGACCCCACCCTGCACCGCAAATCAGACCCCACCCCTGCACCGCAAATCAGACCCCAACCCTGCACCGCAAATCAGACCCCACCCCTGCAACGCAAGTCAGACCCCACCCTGCACCGCAAATCAGACCCCAACCCTGCACCGCAAATCAGACCCCACCCCTGCAACGCAAATCAGACCCCACCCCTGCACCGCAAATCAGACCCCATCCTGCACCGCAAATCAGACCCCACCCTGCACCGCATATCAGACCCCACCCTGCACCGCAAATCAGACCCCACCCCTGCACTGCAAATCAGGCCCACCCCAGCACCGCAAATCAGAACCCCCACCGCACCGCAAATCAGACCCCACCCCTGCACCGCAAATCAGACCCCACCCTGCACCGCAAATCAGACCCCACCCTGCACCGCAAATCAAACCCCACCCCTGCACCGCAAATCAGACCCCACCCCTGCAACGCAAATCAGACCCCACCCTGCACCGCAAATCAGACCCCACCCCTGCACCGCAAATCAGACCCCACCCCTGCACCGCAAATCAGACCCCACCCCTGCAACGCAAATCAGACCCCAACATGCACCGCAAATCAGACCCCAACCCTGCACCGCAAATCAGACCCCACCCCTGCACCGCAAATCAGACGCCACCCCTGCACCGCAAATCAGACCCCATCCTGCACCGCAAATCAGACCCCACCCTGCACCGCATATCAGACCCCCCCCTGCACCGCAAATCAGACCCAATCTCTGGACCGCAAATCAGACCCCACCCCTGCACTACAAATCAGGCCCACCCCTGCACCGCAAATCAGACCCCCCACCGCACCGCAAATCAGACCCCACCACTGCACCGCAAATCAGACCCCACCCTGCACCGCAAATCAGACCCCACCCTGCACCGCAAAGCAGACCCCACCCAGGCACCGAAAATCAGACCGCACCCTGCACCGCAAATCAGACCCGACCCTGCACCGCAAATCAGACCCCACCCAGGCACCGAAAATCAGACCGCACCCTGCACCGCAAATCAGACCCCTCCCCTGCACCGAAAATCAGACCGCACCCTGCACCGCAAATCAGACCCCACCCTGCACCGCAAATCAGACCCCACCCTGCACCGCAAATCAGACCCCACCCCTGCACCGCAAATCAGACCCCACCCCAGTAACGCAAATCAGACCCCACCCTGCACCGCAAATCAGACCCCACCCCTGCACCGCAAATCAGACCCCAACCCTGCACCGCAAATCAGACCCCACCCCTGCAACGCAAGTCAGACCCCACCCTGCACCGCAAATCAGACCCCAACCCTGCACCGCAAATCAGACCCCACCCCTGCAACGCAAATCAGACCCCACCCCTGCACCGCAAATCAGACCCCATCCTGCACCGCAAATCAGACCCCACCCTGCACCGCATATCAGACCCCACCCTGCACCGCAAATCAGACCCCACCCCTGCACTGCAAATCAGGCCCACCCCAGCACCGCAAATCAGAACCCCCACCGCACCGCAAATCAGACCCCACCCCTGCACCGCAAATCAGACCCCACCCTGCACCGCAAATCAGACCCCACCCTGCACCGCAAATCAAACCCCACCCCTGCACCGCAAATCAGACCCCACCCCTGCAACGCAAATCAGACCCCACCCTGCACCGCAAATCAGACCCCACCCCTGCACCGCAAATCAGACCCCACCCCTGCACCGCAAATCAGACCCCACCCCTGCAACGCAAATCAGACCCCAACATGCACCGCAAATCAGACCCCAACCCTGCACCGCAAATCAGACCCCACCCCTGCACCGCAAATCAGACGCCACCCCTGCACCGCAAATCAGACCCCATCCTGCACCGCAAATCAGACCCCACCCTGCACCGCATATCAGACCCCCCCCTGCACCGCAAATCAGACCCAATCTCTGGACCGCAAATCAGACCCCACCCCTGCACTACAAATCAGGCCCACCCCTGCACCGCAAATCAGACCCCCCACCGCACCGCAAATCAGACCCCACCACTGCACCGCAAATCAGACCCCACCCTGCACCGCAAATCAGACCCCACCCTGCACCGCAAAGCAGACCCCACCCAGGCACCGAAAATCAGACCGCACCCTGCACCGCAAATCAGACCCGACCCTGCACCGCAAATCAGACCCCACCCAGGCACCGAAAATCAGACCGCACCCTGCACCGCAAATCAGACCCCTCCCCTGCACCGAAAATCAGACCGCACCCTGCACCGCAAATCAGACCCCACCCTGCACCGCAAATCAGACCCCACCCTGCACCGCAAAACAGACCCCATCCTGCACCGAAAATAACACCCCACCGTTGCACCGCAAATCAGACCCCACCCCTGCACCGCAAATCAGACCCCACCCTGCACCGCAAATCAGACCCCACCCTGCACCGCGAATCAGACCCCACCCTGCACCGCAAATCAGACCCCACCCTGCACCGCAAATCAGACCCCACCATGCACCACAAATCAGACCCCACCCCGGCACCGCAAATCAGACCCCGCCCTGCACCGCAAATCAGACCCCACCCTGCACCGCAAATCAGACCCCACCCCGGCACCGCAAATCAGACCCCGCCCTGCACCGCAAATCAGACCCCACCCTGCACCGCAAATCAGACCCCACCCTACACCGCAAATCAGACCCCACCCCTACACCGCAAATCAGACCCCACCACTGCACCGCAAATCAGACCCCACCCTGCACCGCAAATCAGACCCTACCCCCTCAGCGCAAATCAGACCCACCCGCACCACAAATCAGACCCCCCCGCACCACAAATCAGCCCCCTCCCCCGCACCGCAAATCAGACCCCCCCCGCACCGCAAATCAGACCCCATCCTGCACCGCAAATCAGACCACCCGGCACAGCAAATCAGACCCCACCCCTGCACCGCAAATCAGACCCCAAAGCTGCACCGCAAATCAGACCCCAGCCCTGCACCGCAAATCAGGCCCCCCCGGTCCGCAAATCAGACCCCACCCCTGCACCGCAAATCAGACCCCACACCTGCACCGCAAATCAGACCCCACCCTGCACCGCAAATCAAACCCCACCCCTGCACCGCAAATCAGACCCCACCCTGCATCGCAAATCAGACCCCACCCTGCATCGCAAATCAGACCCCACCTCTGCACTACATATCAGGCCCACCCCTGCACTGCAAATCAGACCCCCCACCGCACCGCAAATCAGACCCCACCCCTGCACCGCAAATCAGACCCCACCCTGCACCGCAAATCAGACCACACCCTGCACCGCAAATCAGACCCCACCCCTGCACCGCAAATCAGACCCCACCCCTGCAACGCAAATCAGACCCCACCCTGCACCGCAAATCAGATCCCACCCTGCACCGCAAATCAGACCCCACCCCTGCACCGCAAATCAGACCCCACCCCTGCACCGCAAATCAGACCCCACCCCTGCAACGCAAATCAGACCCCACCCTGCACCGCAAATCAGACCCCAACCATGCACCGCAAATCAGACCCCACCCCTGCAACGCAAATCAGACCCCACCCCTGCACCGCAAACCAGACCCCATCCTGCACCGCAAATCAGACCCCACCCTGCACCGCAAATCAGACCCCACCCTGCACCGTAGATCAGACCCCACCCCTGCACCGCAAATCAGACCCCACCCTGCACCGCAAATCAGACCCCTCCTCTGCACTGCAAATCAGACCCCACCCTGCACCGCAAATCAGACCCCACCCTGCAGCGCAAATCAGACCCCACCCTGCACCGCAAATCAGACCCCTCCTCTGCACCGCAAATCTGACCCAACCTCTGCACAGCAAATCAGACCCCACACTGCACCGCAAATCAGACCCCACCCCTGCACCGCAAATCAGACCCCACCCCTCCTCCACAAATCAGACCCCACCCTGCACCGCATTTCAGACCCCACCCTGCCCCGCAAATCAGACCCCACCCCTCCTCCACAAATCAGACCCCACCCTGCACCACAAATCAGACCCCACCCAGGCACCGCAAATCAGACCTCACCCTGCACCGCAAATCAGACCCCACCCCTGCACCGCAAATCAGACCCCACCCAGGCACCGCAAATCAGACCCCACCCTGCACCGCAAATCAGACCCCACCCTGCACCACAAATCAGACCCCACCCAGGCACCGCAAATCAGACCCCACCCTGCACCGCAAATCAGACCCCACCCTGCACCGCAAATCAGACCCCACCCCTGCACCGCAAATCAGACTCCACCCCTGCAACGCAAATCAGACCCCACCCTGCACCGCAAATCAGACCCCACCCCTGCACCGCAAATCAGACCCCACGCTGCACCGCAAATCAGACCCCACCCCTGCAACGCAAATCAGACCCCACCCTGCACCGCAAATCAGACCCCAACCCTGCACCGCAAATCAGACCCCACCCCTGCAACGCAAATCAGACCCCACCCCTGCACCGCAAATCAGACCCCATCCTGCACCGCAAATCAGACCCCACCCCTGCACCGCAAATCAGACCCCATCCTGCAACGCATATCAGACCCCCCCTGCACCGCAAATCAGACCCAACCTCTGCACCGCAAATCAGACCCCACCCCTGCACCACAAATCAGACCCCACCCTGCACCGCAAATCAGACTCCACCCCTGCACCGCAAATCAGACCCCACGCTGCACCGCAAATCAGACCCCACCCCTGCACCGCAAATCAGACCCCACCCTGCACCGCAAATCAGACCCCACCCCTGCACCGCAAATCAGACCCCACCCTGCACCGCAAATCAGACCCCACCCCTGCACCGCAAATCAGACCCCACCACTGCACCGCAAATCAGACCCCACCCCTGCACCGCAAATCAGGCCCCCCCGGTCCGCAAATCAGACCCCACCCCTGCACCGCAAATCAGATCCCACCCTGCACCGCAAAACAGACCCCACCCTGCACCGCAAATCAGACCCCACCCCTGCACCGCAATTCAGACCCAACCCTGCATCGCAAATCAGACCCCACCCTGCACCGCAAATCAGACCCCACCCCTGCAGTGCAAATCAGGCCCACCCCTGCACCGCAAATCAGACCCCCCGCCGCACCGCAAATCAGACCCCACCCCTGCACCGCAAATCAGACCCCACCCTGCACCGCAAATCAGACCCCACCCTGCACCGCAAATCAGACCCCACCCCTGCACCGCAAATCAGAGCCCACCCCAGTAACGCAAATCAGACCCCACCCTGCACCGCAAATCAGACCCCACCCCTGCACCGCAAATCAGACCCCAACCCTGCACCGCAAATCAGACCCCACCCCTGCAACGCAAGTCAGACCCCACCTGCACCGCAAATCAGACCCCAACCCTGCACCGCAAATCAGACCCCACCCCTGCAACGCAAATCAGACCCCACCCCTGCACCGCAAATCAGACCCCATCCTGCACCGCAAATCAGACCCCACCCTGCACCGCATATCAGACCCCACCCTGCACCGCAAATCAGACCCCACCTCTGCACTGCAAATCAGGCCCACCCCAGCACCGCAAATCAGAACCCCCACCGCACCGCAAATCAGACCCCACCCCTGCACCGCAAATCAGACCCCACCCTGCACCGCAAATCAGACCCCACCCTGCACCGCAAATCAAACCCCACCCCTGCACCGCAAATCAGACCCCACCCCTGCAACGCAAATCAGACCCCACCCTGCACCGCAAATCAGACCCCACCCCTGCACCGCAAATCAGACCCCACCCCTGCACCGCAAATCAGACCCCACCCCTGCAACGCAAATCAGACCCCAACATGCACCGCAAATCAGACCCCAACCCTGCACCGCAAATCAGACCCCACCAGTGCACCGCAAATCAGACGCCACCCCTGCACCGCAAATCAGACCCCATCCTGCACCGCAAATCAGACCCCACCCTGCACCGCATATCAGACCCCCCCCTGCACCGCAAATCAGACCCAATCTCTGGACCGCAAATCAGACCCCACCCCTGCACTACAAATCAGGCCCACCCCTGCACCGCAAATCAGACCCCCCACCGCACCGCAAATCAGACCCCACCACTGCACCGCAAATCAGACCCCACCCTGCACGGCAAATCAGACCCCACCCTGCACCGCAAATCAGACCCCACCCCTGCACCGCAAATCAGACCCCACCCCTGCAATGCAAATCAGACCCCACCCTGCACCGCAAATCAGACCCCACCCCTGCACCGCAAATCAGACCCCACCCCTGCACCGCAAATCAGACCGCACCCCTGCAACGCAAATCAGACCCCACCCTGCACCGCAAATCAGACCCCAACCCTGCACCGCAAATCAGACCCCACCCCTGCAACGCAAATCAGACCCCACCCCTGCACCGCAAATCAGACCCCATCCTGCACCGCAAATCAGACCCCACCCCTGCACGGCAAATCAGACCCCACCCTGAACCGCAAATCAGACCCCACCCCTGCACCGCAAATCAGACCCCACCCCTGCACCGCAAATCAGACCACCCGGCACCGCAAAACAGACCCCACCCCTGCACCGCAAATCAGACCCCACCCCTGCACCGCAAATCAGACCCCACCCCTGCACCGCAAATCAGACCCCACCCCTGCACCGCAAATCAGACCCCATCCTGCACCGCATATCAGACCCTCCCTGCACCGCAAATCAGACCCCATCCCTGCGCAGCAAATCAGACCCCACCCTGAACCGCAAATCAGACCCCACCCCTCCTCCACAAATCAGACCCCACCCTGCACCACAAATCAGACCCCACCCAGGCACCGCAAATCAGACCTCACCCTGCACCGCAAATCAGACCCCACCCCTGCACCGCAAATCAGACCCCACCCAGGCACCGCAAATCAGACCCCACCCTGCACCGCAAATCAGACCCCACCCTGCACCACAAATCAGACCCCACGCAGGCACCGCAAATCAGACCCCACCCTGCACCGCAAATCAGACCCCACCCTGCACCGCAAATCAGACCCCACCCCTGCACCGCAAATCAGACTCCACCCCTGCAACGCAAATCAGACCCCACCCTGCACCGCAAATCAGACCCCACCCCTGCACCGCAAATCAGACCCCACCCCTGCACCGCAAATCAGACCCCACCCCTGCAACGCAAATCAGACCCCACCCTGCACCGCAAATCAGACCCCAACCCTGCACCGCAAATCAGACCCCACCCCTGCAACGCAAATCAGACCCCACCCCTGCACCGCAAATCAGACCCCATCCTGCACCGCAAATCAGACCCCACCCCTGCACCGCAAATCAGACCCCACCCTGCACCGCATATCAGACCCCCCTGCACCGCAAATCAGACCCAACCTCTGCACCGCAAATCAGACCCCACCCCTGCACCGCAAATCAGACCCCACCCCTGCACCGCAAATCAGACCCCACCCCTGCACCGCAAATCAGACCGCACCCCTGCAACGCAAATCAGACCCCACCCTGCACCGCAAATCAGACCCCAACCCTGCACCGCAAATCAGACCCCACCCCTGCAACGCAAATCAGACCCCACCCCTGCACCGCAAATCAGACCCCATCCTGCACCGCAAATCAGACCCCACCCCTGCACGGCAAATCAGACCCCACCCTGAACCGCAAATCAGACCCCACCCCTGCACCGCAAATCAGACCCCACCCCTGCACCGCAAATCAGACCACCCGGCACCGCAAAACAGACCCCACCCCTGCACCGCAAATCAGACCCCACCCCTGCACCGCAAATCAGACCCCACCCCTGCACCGCAAATCAGACCCCACCCCTGCACCGCAAATCAGACCCCATCCTGCACCGCATATCAGACCCTCCCTGCACCGCAAATCAGACCCCATCGCTGCGCAGCAAATCAGACCCCACCCTGAACCGCAAATCAGACCCCACCCCTCCTCCACAAATCAGACCCCACCCTGCACCACAAATCAGACCCCACCCAGGCACCGCAAATCAGACCTCACCCTGCACCGCAAATCAGACCCCACCCCTGCACCGCAAATCAGACCCCACCCAGGCACCGCAAATCAGACCCCACCCTGCACCGCAAATCAGACCCCACCCTGCACCACAAATCAGACCCCACGCAGGCACCGCAAATCAGACCCCACCCTGCACCGCAAATCAGACCCCACCCTGCACCGCAAATCAGACCCCACCCCTGCACCGCAAATCAGACTCCACCCCTGCAACGCAAATCAGACCCCACCCTGCACCGCAAATCAGACCCCACCCCTGCACCGCAAATCAGACCCCACCCCTGCACCGCAAATCAGACCCCACCCCTGCAACGCAAATCAGACCCCACCCTGCACCGCAAATCAGACCCCAACCCTGCACCGCAAATCAGACCCCACCCCTGCAACGCAAATCAGACCCCACCCCTGCACCGCAAATCAGACCCCATCCTGCACCGCAAATCAGACCCCACCCCTGCACCGCAAATCAGACCCCACCCTGCACCGCATATCAGACCCCCCCTGCACCGCAAATCAGACCCAACCTCTGCACCGCAAATCAGACCCCACCCCTGCACCAAAAATCAGACCCCACCCTGCACCGCAAATCAGACTCCACCCCTGCACCGCAAATCAGACCCCACGCTGCACCGCAAATCAGACCCCACCCCTGCACCGCAAATCAGACCCCACCCTGCACCGCAAATCAGACCCCACCCCTGCACCGCAAATCAGACCCCACCCTGCACCGCAAATCAGACCCCACCCCTGCACCGCAAATCAGACCCCACCACTGCACCGCAAATCAGACCCCACCCCTGCACCGCAAATCAGGCCCCCCCGGTCCGCAAATCAGACCCCACCCCTGCACCGCAAATCAGATCCCACCCTGCACCGCAAAACAGACCCCACCCTGCACCGCAAATCAGACCCCACCCCTGCACCGCAATTCAGACCCAACACTGCATCGCAAATCAGACCCCACCCTGCACCGCAAATCAGACCCCACCCCTGCACTGCAAATCAGACCCCCCCCCCGCACTGCAAATCAGAACCCATCCCGCACCGCAAATCAGACCCACCCCGCACAGCAAATCAGACCCCTCCCCCCGCACTGCAAATCAGACCCCCCCCCCCGCACTGCAAATCAGACCCCCCCCCCGCACTGCAAATCAGACCCACCCCGCACCGCAAATCAGAACCCATCCCGCACCGCAAATCATACCCCACCCCCGCACTGCAAATCAGACCCCCCCCCCCGGACCGCAAATCAGACCCCACCCTGCACCGCAAATCAGACCCCACCCTGCACCGCAAATCAGACCCCACCCTGCACCGCAAATCAGACCCCACCCCCGCACAGCAAATCAGACCCCACCCCGCACCGCAAATCTGACCCACCCCGCACCGCAAATCAGACCCACCCGCACCGCAAATCAGACCCCCCCGCACCGCAAATCAGACCCACCCGCACCACAAATCAGACCCCCCCGCACTGCAAATCAGACCCCATCCTGCACCGCAAATAAGACCCCACCCCTGCACCGCAAATCAGACCCCACCCTGCACCGCAAATCAGACCCCACCCCTGCACCGCAAATCAGACCCACCGTGCAACGCAAATCAGACCCCACCCTGCACCGCAAATCAGACCCCACCCTGCACCGCAAATAAGACCCCACCCCTGCACCGCAAATCAGACCCCACCTCTGCACCGCAAATCAGACCCCCCGCCGCACCGCAAATCAGACCACACCCTGCACCGCAAATCAGACCCCACCCTGCACCGCAAATCAGACCACACCCTGCACCGCAAATCAGACCCCACCCCTGCACCGCAAATCAGACCCCATCCTGCACCGCAAATCAGACACCACCCCTGCACCGCAAATCAGACCCCACCCCTGCAACGCAAATCAGACCCCACCCCTGCAACGCAAATCAGACCCCACCCTGCACCGCAAATCAGACCACACCCTGCACCGCAAATCAGACCCCACCCCTGCACCGCAAATCAGACCACACCCAGCACCGCAAATCAGACCACACCTCTGCACCGCAAATCAGACCACACCCTGCACCGCAAATCAGACCCCACCCTGCACCGCAAATCAGACGCTACCCTACACCACAAATCAGACCGCACCCTGCACCGCAAATCAGACCACACCCTGCAAAGCAAATCAGACCCCACCCCTGCACCGCAAATCAGACCCCACCTCTGCACCGCAAATCAGACCCACCGTGCAACGCATATCAGACCCCACCCTGCACCGCAAATCAGACCCCACCCCTGCACCGCAAATCAGACCCCACCCTGCACCGCAAATCAGACGCCACCCTGCACCGCGAATCAGACCCCACCACTGCACCGCAAATCAGACCCCACCCTGCACCGCAAATCAGACCCCACCCTGCACCGCAAATCAGACCCCACCCTGCACCGTAGATCAGACCCCACCCCTGCACCGCAAATCAGACCCCACCCTGCACCGCAAATCAGACCCCTCCTCTGCACTGCAAATCAGACCCCGCCCTGCACCGCAAATCAGACCACACCCTGCACCGCAAATCAGACCCCACCCTGCACCGCAAATCAGACCCCTCCTCTGCACCGCAAACCAGACCCAACCTCTGCACCGCAAATCAGACCCCACCCCTGCACCGCAAATCAGACCCCACCTCTGCACCGCAAATCAGACCCACCGTGCAACGCATATCAGAACCCACCCTGCACCGCAAATCAGACCCCACCCCTGCACCGCAAATCAGACCCCACCCTGCACCGCAAATCAGACGCCACCCTGCACCGCGAATCAGACCCCACCACTGCACCGCAAATCAGACCCCACCCTGCACCGCAAATCAGACCCCACCCTGCACCGCAAATCAGACCCCACCCTGCACCGTAGATCAGACCCCACCCCTGCACCGCAAATCAGACCCCACCCTGCACCGCAAATCAGACCCCTCCTCTGCACTGCAAATCAGACCCCGCCCTGCACCGCAAATCAGACCACACCCTGCACCGCAAATCAGACCCCACCCTGCACCGCAAATCAGACCCCTCCTCTGCACCGCAAATCAGACCCAACCTCTGCACCGCAAATCAGACCCCACCCTGCACCGCAAATCAGACCCCACCCCTGCACCGCAAATCAGACCCCACCCCTCCTCCGCAAATCAGACCCCACCCTGCACCGCATATCAGACCCAACCTGCCCCGCAAATCAGACCCCACCCCTCCTCCACAAATCAGACCCCACCCTGCACCACAAATCAGACCGCACCCTGCACAGCAAATCAGACCCCACCCTGCACCGCAAAGCTGACCCGACCCTGCACCGCAAATCAGACCCGACCCTGCACCGCAAATCAGACCCCACCCAGGCACCGAAGATCAGACCGCACCCTGCACCGCAAATCAGACCCCTCCCCTGCACCGAAAATCAGACCGCACCCTGCACCGCAAATCAGACCCCACCCTGCACCGCAAATCAGACCCCACCCTGCACCGCAAAACAGACCCCATCCTGCACCGAAAATAACACCCCACCGTTGCACCGCAAATCAGACCCCACCCCTGCACCGCAAATCAGACCCCACCCTGCACCGCAAATCAGACCCCACCCTGCACCGCGAATCAGACCCCACCCTGCACCGCAAATCAGACCCCACCCTGCACCGCAAATCAGACCCCACCATGCACCACAAATCAGACCCCACCCCGGCACCGCAAATCAGACCCCACCCTGCACCGCAAATCAGACCCCACCCCGGCACCGCAAATCAGACCCCGCCCTGCACCGCAAATCAGACCCCACCCTGCACCGCAAATCAGACCCCACCCTACACCGCAAATCAGACCCCACCCCTACACCGCAAATCAGACCCCACCACTGCACCGCAAATCAGACCCCACCCTGCACCGCAAATCAGACCCTACCCCCTCAGCGCAAATCAGACCCCCCCGCACCACAAATCAGACCCCCCCGCACCACAAACCAGCCCCCTCCCCCGCACCGCAAATCAGACCCTCCCCGCACCGCAAATCAGACCCCATCCTGCACCGCAAATCAGACCACCCGGCACAGCAAATCAGACCCCACCCCTGCACCGCAAATCAGACCCCAAAGCTGCACCGCAAATCAGACCCCACCCCTGCACCGCAAATCAGGCCCCCCCGGTCCGCAAATCAGACCCCACCCCTGCACCGCAAATCAGACCCCACACCTGCACCGTAAATCAGACCCCACCCTGCACCGCAAATCAAACCCCACCCCTGCACCGCAAATCAGACCCCACCCTGCATCGCAAATCAGACCCCACCCTGCACCGCAAATCAGATCCCACCTCTGCACTACATATCAGGCCCACCCCTGCACTGCAAATCAGACCCCCACCGCACCGCAAATCAGACCCCACCCCTGCACCGCAAATCAGACCCCACCCTGCACCGCAAATCAGACCACACCCTGCACCGCAAATCAGACCCCACCCCTGCACCGCAAATCAGACCCCACCCCTGCAACGCAAATCAGACCCCACCCTGCACCGCAAATCAGATCCCACCCTGCACCGCAAATCAGACCCCACCCCTGCACCGCAAATCAGACCCCACCCCTGCACCGCAAATCAGACCCCAAAGCTGCACCGCAAATCAGACCCCACCCCTGCACCGCAAATCAGGCCCCCCCGGTCCGCAAATCAGACCCCACCCCTGCACCGCAAATCAGACCCCACACCTGCACCGTAAATCAGACCCCACCCTGCACCGCAAATCAAACCCCACCCCTGCACCGCAAATCAGACCCCACCCTGCAACGCAAATCAGACCCCACCCTGCACCGCAAATCAGACCCCAACCCTGCACCGCAAATCAGACCCCACCCCTGCAACGCAAATCAGACCCCACCCCTGCACCGCAAATCAGACCCCATCCTGCACCGCAAATCAGACCCCACCCTGCACCGCAAATCAGACCCCACCCTGCACCGTAGATCAGACCCCACCCCTGCACCGCAAATCAGACCCCACCCTGCACCGCAAATCAGACCCCTCCTCTGCACTGCAAATCAGACCCCACCCTGCACCGCAAATCAGACCCCACCCTGCAGCGCAAATCAGACCCCACCCTGCACCGCAAATCAGACCCCTCCTCTGCACCGCAAATCAGACCCAACCTCTGCACCGCAAATCAGACCCCACCCTGCACCGCAAATCAGACCCCACCCCTGCACCGCAAATCAGACCCCACCCCTCCTCCACAAATCAGACCCCACCCTGCACCGCATTTCAGACCCCACCCTGCCCCGCAAATCAGACCCCACCCCTCCTCCACAAATCAGACCCCACCCTGCACCACAAATCAGACCCCACCCAGGCACCGCAAATCAGACCTCACCCTGCACCGCAAATCAGACCCCACCCCTGCACCGCAAATCAGACCCCACCCAGGCACCGCAAATCAGACCCCACCCTGCACCGCAAATCAGACCCCACCCTGCACCACAAATCAGACCCCACCCAGGCACCGCAAATCAGACCCCACCCTGCACCGCAAATCAGACCCCACCCTGCACCGCAAATCAGACCCCACCCCTGCACCGCAAATCAGACTCCACCCCTGCAACGCAAATCAGACCCCACCCTGCACCGCAAATCAGACCCCACCCCTGCACCGCAAATCAGACCCCACCCCTGCACCGCAAATCAGACCCCACCCCTGCAACGCAAATCAGACCCCACCCTGCACCGCAAATCAGACCCCAACCCTGCACCGCAAATCAGACCCCACCCCTGCAACGCAAATCAGACCCCACCCCTGCACCGCAAATCAGACCCCATCCTGCACCGCAAATCAGACCCCACCCCTGCACCGCAAATCAGACCCCACCCTGCACCGCATATCAGACCCCCCCTGCACCGCAAATCAGACCCAACCTCTGCACCGCAAATCAGACCCCACCCCTGCACCACAAATCAGACCCCACCCTGCACCGCAAATCAGACTCCACCCCTGCACCGCAAATCAGACCCCACGCTGCACCGCAAATCAGACCCCACCCCTGCACCGCAAATCAGACCCCACCCTGCACCGCAAATCAGACCCCACCCCTGCACCGCAAATCAGACCCCACCCTGCACCGCAAATCAGACCCCACCCCTGCACCGCAAATCAGACCCCACCACTGCACCGCAAATCAGACCCCACCCCTGCACCGCAAATCAGGCCCCGCCGGTCCGCAAATCAGACCCCACCCCTGCACCGCAAATCAGATCCCACCCTGCACCGCAAAACAGACCCCACCCTGCACCGCAAATCAGACCCCACCCCTGCACCGCAATTCAGACCCAACCCTGCATCGCAAATCAGACCCCACCCTGCACCGCAAATCAGACCCCACCCCTGCACTGCAAATCAGGCCCACCCCTGCACCGCAAATCAGACCCCCCACCGCACCGCAAATCAGACCCCACCCCTGCACCGCAAATCAGACCCCAACCCTGCACCGCAAATCAGACCCCACCCCTGCAACGCAAGTCAGACCCCACCCTGCACCGCAAATCAGACCCCAACCCTGCACCGCAAATCAGACCCCACCCCTGCAACGCAAATCAGACCCCACCCCTGCACCGCAAATCAGACCCCATCCTGCACCGCAAATCAGACCCCACCCTGCACCGCATATCAGACCCCACCCTGCACCGCAAATCAGACCCCACCCCTGCACTGCAAATCAGGCCCACCCCAGCACCGCAAATCAGAACCCCCACCGCACCGCAAATCAGACCCCACCCCTGCAACGCAAATCAGACCCCAACATGCACCGCAAATCAGACCCCAACATGCACCGCAAATCAGACCCCAACCCTGCACCGCAAATCAGACCCCACCCTGCATCGCAAATCAGACCCCAACATGCACCGCAAATCAGACCCCACCCTGCATCGCAAATCAGACCCCACCCCTGCAAAGCAAATCAGACCCCAACATGCACCGCAAATCAGACCCCACCCCTGCACCGCAAATCAGACCCCATCCTGCACCGCAAATCAGACCCCACCCTGCACCGCATATCAGACCCCCCCCTGCACCGCAAATCAGACCCAATCTCTGGACCGCAAATCAGACCCCACCCCTGCACTACAAATCAGGCCCACCCCTGCACCGCAAATCAGACCCCCCACCGCACCGCAAATCAGACCCCACCCCTGCACCGCAAATCAGACCCCACCCTGCACCGCAAATCAGACCCCACCCTGCACCGCAAATCAGACCCCACCCCTGCACCGCAAATCAGACCCCACCCCTGCAATGCAAATCAGACCCCACCCTGCACCGCAAATCAGACCCCACCCCTGCACCGCAAATCAGACCCCACCCCTGCAACGCAAATCAGACCCCACCCTGCACCGCAAATCAGACCCCACCCCTGCAACGCAAATCAGACCCCACCCTGCACCGCAAATCAGACCCCAACCCTGCACCGCAAATCAGACCCCACCCCTGCAACGCAAATCAGACCCCACCCCTGCACCGCAAATCAGACCCCACCCCTGCACCGCAAATCAGACCCCACCCCTGCACCGCAAATCAGACCCCACCCCTGCACCGCAAATCAGACCCCACCCCTGCAACGCAAATCAGACCCCACCCTGCACCGCAAATCAGACCCCAACCCTGCACCGCAAATCAGACCCCACCCCTGCAACGCAAATCAGACCCCACCCCTGCATCGCAAATCAGACCCCATCCTGCACCGCAAATCAGACCCCACCCCTGCACGGCAAATCAGACCCCACCCTGAACAGCAAATCAGACCCCACCCCTGCACCGCAAATCAGACCCCACCCCTGCACCGCAAATCAGACCACCCGGCACCGCAAATCAGACCCCACCCCTGCACCGCAAATCAGACCCCACCACTGCACCGCAAATCAGACCCCACCCCTGCACCGCAAATCAGACCCCACCCCTGCACCGCAAATCAGACCCCATCCTGCACCGCATATCAGACCCTCCCTGCACCGCAAATCAGACCCCATCCCTGCGCAGCAAATCAGACCCCACCCTGAACCGCAAATCAGACCCCACCCCTCCTCCACAAATCAGACCCCACCCTGCACCACAAATCAGACCCCACCCAGGCACCGCAAATCAGACCTCACCCTGCACCGCAAATCAGACCCCACCCCTGCACCGCAAATCAGACCCCACCCAGGCACCGCAAATCAGACCCCACCCTGCACCGCAAATCAGACCCCACCCTGCGCCACAAATCAGACCCCACCCAGGCACCGCAAATCAGACCCCACCCTGCACCGCAAATCAGACCCCACCCTGCACCGCAAATCAGACCCCACCCCTGCACCGCAAATCAGACTCCACCCCTGCAACGCAAATCAGACCCCACCCTGCACCGCAAATCAGACCCCACCCCTGCACCGCAAATCAGACCCCACCCCTGCACCGCAAATCAGACCCCACCCCTGCAACGCAAATCAGACCCCACCCTGCACCGCAAATCAGACCCCAACCCTGCACCGCAAATCAGACCCCACCCCTGCAACGCAAATCAGACCCCACCCCTGCACCGCAAATCAGACCCCATCCTGCACCGCAAATCAGACCCCACCCCTGCACCGCAAATCAGACCCCACCCTGCACCGCATATCAGACCCCCCCTGCACCGCAAATCAGACCCAACCTCTGCACCGCAAATCAGACCCCACCCCTGCACCAAAAATCAGACCCCACCCTGCACCGCAAATCAGACTCCACCCCTGCACCGCAAATCAGACCCCACGCTGCACCGCAAATCAGACCCCACCCCTGCACCGCAAATCAGACCCCACCCTGCACCGCAAATCAGACCCCACCCCTGCACCGCAAATCAGACCCCACCCTGCACCGCAAATCAGACCCCACCCCTGCACCGCAAATCAGACCCCACCACTGCACCGCAAATCAGACCCCACCCCTGCACCGCAAATCAGGCCCCCCCGGTCCGCAAATCAGACCCCACCCCTGCACCGCAAATCAGATCCCACCCTGCACCGCAAAACAGACCCCACCCTACACCGCAAATCAGACCCCACCCCTGCACCGCAATTCAGACCCAACCCTGCACCGCAAATCAGACCCCACCCTGCACCGCAAATCAGACCCCACCCCTGCACCGCAAATCAGACCCCACCCCAGCAACGCAAATCAGACCCCACCCTGCACCGCAAATCAGACCCCACCCCTGCACCGCAAATCAGACCCCAACCCTGCACCGCAAATCAGACCCCACCCCTGCAACGCAAGTCAGACCCCACCCTGCACCACAAATCAGACCCCAACACTGCACCGCAAATCAGACCCCACCCCTGCAACGCAAATCAGACCCCACCCCTGCACCGCAAATCAGACCCCATCCTGCACCGCAAATCAGACCCCACCCTGCACCGCATATCAGACCCCACCCTGCACCGCAAATCAGACATCACCCCTGCACTGCAAATCAGGCCCACCCCAGCACCGCAAATCAGAACCCCCACCGCACCGCAAATCAGACCCCACCCCTGCACCGCAAATCAGACCCCACCCTGCACCGCAAATCAGACCCCACCCTGCACCGCAAATCAAACCCCACCCCTGCACCGCAAATCAGACCCCACCCCTGCAACGCAAATCAGACCCCGCCCTGCACCGCAAATCAGACCCCACCCCTGCACCGCAAATCAGACCCCACCCCTGCACCGCAAATCAGACCCCACCCCTGCAACGCAAATCAGACCCCAACATGCACCGCAAATCAGACCCCACCCTGCACCGCATATCAGACCCCCCCCTGCACCGCAAATCAGACCCAATCTCTGCACTGCAAATCAGACCCCAACCCTGCACCGCAAATCAGACCCCACCCCTGCACTACAAATCAGGCCCACCCCTGCACCGCAAATCAGACCCCCCACCGCACCGCAAATCAGACCCCACCCCTGCACCGCAAATCAGACCCCACCCTGCACCGCAAATCAGACCCCACCCTGCACCGCAAATCAGACCCCACCCCTGCACCGCAAATCAGACCCCACCCCTGCAATGCAAATCAGACCCCACCCTGCACCGCAAATCAGACCCCACCCCTGCACCGCAAATCAGACCCCACCCCTGCACCGCAAATCAGACCGCACCCCTGCAACGCAAATCAGACCCCACCCTGCACCGCAAATCAGACCCCAACCCTGCAGCGCAAATCAGGCCCCACCCCTGCAACGCAAATCAGACCCCACCCCTGCACCGCAAATCAGACCCCATCCTGCACTGCATATCAGACCCCACCCCTGCACGGCAAATCAGACCCCACCCTGATCCGCAAATCAGACCCCACCCCTGCACCGCAAATCAGACCCCACCCCTGCACCGCAAATCAGACCACCCGGAACCGCAAATCAGACCCCACCCCTGCACCGCAAATCAGACCCCATCCTGCACCGCATATCAGACCCTCCCTGCACCGCAAATCAGACCCCATCCCTGCGCAGCAAATCAGACCCCACCCCTGCACCGCAAATCAGACCCCACCCCTGCACCGCAAATCAGACCACCGGCACCGCAAATCAGACCCCACCCCTGCACCGCAAATCAGACCCCACCCCTGCACCGCAAATCAGACCCCATCCTGCACCGCATATCAGACCCTCCCTGCACCGCAAATCAGACCCAACCTCTGCACCGCATACCAGACCCCACCCTGCACCGCAAATCAGACCCCACCCCTGCACCGCAAATCAGACCCCACCCTGCACCGCGAATCAGACCCCACCCCTGCAGCGCAAATCAGACCCCACCCTGCACCGCAAATCAGACCCCACCCCTGCACCGCAAATCAGGTCCCACCCCTGCACCGCAAATCAGACCCCACCCCTGCACCGCAAATCAGACCCCACCCTGCACCGCAAATCAGACCCCACCCCTGCACCGCAAATCAGACCCCACCCCTGCACCGCAAATCAGACGCCACCCTGCAACGCAAATCAGACCCCACCCCTGCACGGCAAATCAGACCCCACCCTGCACCGCAAATCAGACCCCACCCCTGCACCGCAAATCAGACCCCACCCCTGCACCGCAAATCAGACCACCCGGCACCGCAAATCAGACCCCACCTCTGCACCGCAAATCAGACCCCACCCCTGCACCGCAAATCAGACCCCCCCCTGCACCGCAAATCAGACCCCACCCCTGCACCGCAAATCAGACCCCACCCCTGCACCGCAAATCAGACCCCACCCCTGCACCGCAAATCAGGCCCCCCCGGTCCGCAAATCAGACCCCACCTTTGCACCGCAAATCAGATCCCACCCTGCACCGCAAATCGGACCCCACCCTGCACCGCAAATCAGACCCCACCCCTGCACCGCAAATCAGACCCCACCCTGCATCGCAAATCAGACCCCACCCTGCACCGCAAATCAGACCCCACCCCTGCACCGCAAGTCAGACCACCCACCGCACCGCAAATCAGACCCCACCCCTGCACTGCAAATCAGACCCCACCCTGCACCGCAAATCAGACCCCACCCTGCACCGCAAATCAGACCCCACCCCTGCACCGCAAATCAGACCCCACCCCAGCAACTCAAATCAGACCCCACCCTGCACCGCAAATCAGACCCCACTCCTGCACCGCAAATCAGACCCCACCCCTGCACCGCAAATCAGACCCCACCCCTGCAACGCAAATCAGACCCCACCCTGCACCGCAAATCAGACCCCAACCCTGCACCGCAAATCAGACCCCACCCCTGCAACGCAAAACAGACCCCACCCCTGCACCGCAAATCAGACCCCATCCTGCACCGCAAATCAGACCCCACCCTGCACCGCATATCAGACCCCACCCTGCACCGCAAATCAGACCCCACCCCTGCACTGCAAATCAGGCCCACCCCAGCACCGCAAATCAGACCCCCCACCGCACCGCAAATCAGACCCCACCCCTGCACCGCAAATCAGACCCCACCCTGCAACGCAAATCAGACCCCACCCTGCACCGCAAATCAGACCCCACCCCTGCACCGCAAATCAGACCCCACCCCTGCAACGCAAATCAGACCCCACCCTGCACCGCAAATCAGACCCCACCCCTGCACCGCAAATCAGACCCCACCCCTGCACCGCAAATCAGACCCCACCCCTGCAACGCAAATGAGACCCCACCATGCACCGCAAATCAGACCCCAACCCTGCACCGCAAATCAGACCCCACCCCTGCAACGCAAATCAGACCCCACCCCTGCACCGCAAATCAGACCCCATCCTGCACCGCAAAACAGACCCCACCCCTGCACCGCAAATCAGACCCCACCCTGCACGGCAAATCAGACCCCATCCCTGCACCGCAAATCAGACCCCACCCTGCACCGCAGATTAGACCCCACCCCTGCACCGCAAATCAGACCCCACCCTGCACCGCAAATCAGACCCCACCCCTGCACCGCAAATCAGACCCCAACCTGCACCGCAAATCAGGTCCCACCCCTGCACCGCAAATCAGGTCCCACCCCTGCACCGCAAATCAGACCCCACCCTGCACCGCAAAGCAACACTCCACCCTGCACCGCAAATCAGGTCCCACCCCTGCACCGCAAATCAGACCCCACCCCTGCACGGCAAATCAGACGCCACCCTGCAACGCAAATCAGACCCCATCCCTGCGCAGCAAATCAGACCCCACCCTGAACCGCAAATCAGACCCCACCCCTGCACCGCAAATCAGACCCCACCCCTGCACCGCAAATCAGACCACCCGGCACCGCAAATCAGACCCCACCCCTGCACCGCAAATCAGACCCCACCCCTGCACCGCAAATCAGACCCCACCCCTGCACCGCAAATCAGACCCCACCCCTGCACCGCAAATCAGACCCCACCCTGCACCGCAAATCAGACACCAACCCTGCACCGCAAATCAGACCCCACCCCTGCACCGCAAATCAGACCCCACCCTGCACCGCAAATCAGACCCCACCCCTGCACCGCAAATCAGACCCCACCCCTGCACCGCAAATCAGGTCCCACCCCTGCACCGCAAATCAGACCCCACCCTGCACCGCAAAGCAACACTCCACCCTGCACCGCAAATCAGACCCCACCCCTGCACCGCAAATCAAACCCCACCCCTGCACCGCAAATCAGACGCCACCCTGCAACGCAAATCAGACCCCACCCCTGCACCGCAAATCAGACCCCACCCTGCACCGCAAACAGACCCCACCCCTGCACTGCAAATCAGACCCCACCCATGCACCGCAAATCAGGTCCCACCCCTGCACCGCAAATCCGACCCCACCCTGCACCGCAAATCAGACCCCACCCTGCACCGCAATGCAACACTCCACCCTCTGATTGCCTGATTGCCCCCCTCCCCAAAGTACCGCATTTCCCACCCACCCCTCCCCTAAGTACCCTCTAATAGGGAGACCCCACAGGGGCCCCTAAATAGGGAGACCCCCCCCATGGACCCCGTCAAAAGGAATACCCCCACCCCCCCCCAATCAAGGACACCTCTAATCAGGAGACCGCCCCCTGCGACCCCCTAATAGGGAGATCCCAGGGACCACCTTAATCGGGTGAACCCCCTTCCCAACGGCCCAATGAATATGGAGACCACCTCTCTGGGACCCCCCAACCAATGGAACCCCCCACATAGACCCCCTAATTAAAGCAGTCCCTTTGAAGGGTTCCTTTCAGTTAGGGGGTCTCTGTGGAGGTCCCTTTAGTAAGCCACATTTTCGGAAGGATTTGGAAGCATTGGAAAGGGTGCAGAGGCGATTTACCAGAATGTTGCCTGGTATGGAGGGAAGATCTTATGAGGAAAGGCTGAGAGACTTGAGGTTGTTTTCGTTAGAGAGAAGAAGGTTAAGAGGTGACTTAATTGAGGCATACAAGATGATCAGAGGATTGGATAGGGTGGACAGTGAGAGCATTTTTCCTCGGATGGTGATGTCTAGCACGAGGGGACGTAGCTTTAAATTGAGGGGAGATAGATATAGGACAGATGTCAGAGGTAGGTTCTTTACTCAGAGAGTAGTTGGGGCATGGAATGCCCTGCCTGCAACAGTAGTGGACTCGCCAACACTAAGGGCATTCAAATGGTCATTGGATTGACATATGGACGATAAGGGAATAGTGTAGATGGGTAGGGGCTGGTTTAGCTCACTGGGCTAAATCGCTGGCTTTTAATGCAGATCAAGGCAGGCCAGCAGCATGGTTCAATTCCCGTACCAGGCGCATGAATGTGGTGACTAGGGGCTTTTCACAGTAACTTCATTGAAGCGTACTCGTGACAATAAGCAATTTTCGTTTTCATTTCATTTCATTTAGAGTGGTTTCACAGGTCGGCGCAACATCGAGGGCCGAAGGGCCTGTACTGCGCTGTAATTTTCTATGTTCTATGTTCAAGTCCGTATGGGGGGCGTTCCTTTAGTTAAGGAGCCCCTGTGGGGAATCCCGTTAGTTAGAGGGTCGCTCTGGGGTGTTCCTTAAGTTAGGGGGGGCTCCCTGTGATAGATCCCTTTTGTTTGGGGGTCTCTTAGGGGAGGGGTTCCTTCAGTTAGGGCATCCCACGCGGATGGGTGGATCTGCCTATTAAGGGGGTCTCGGGGGTGGGGGTGGGGTGTTCGTCCTAATCATGGGGTGCCTGAGGGGTGGTCTCCAAATTAAGGGGGTTCCTGTGGGGTGGGTCTCCCTATTAAGGAGGTCTCTGGGGGTGGTTCCCTATTAAGGAGGTCTCTGGGGAAGATTTCCCTATTAAGGAGGTCTCTGGGGGAGATTTTCCTATTAAGGAGGTCTCTGGGGGGGGGGAGTTCCCTATTAAGGAGGTCTCTGGGGGGGGTTCCCTATTAAGGAGGTCTCTGGGGGGGGGTTCCCTATTAAGTGAGTCTCTTGGAGAGTTCTCCTGTTTCGGGGATCTCGGTGGGGGGGCATTGTCTGGTAGAACAGGAGTGGGCATTGTGTGGGAGGGGGGCGGAGAGTAGTCCTGGGATGGACTTTGGGGGAAACTCTCTTAAGGAGTTACCCCGTTGGCCCACCGCAAGGACCACCACGTCAGGCTCACGTTTGGTGAGACCTGTTGTAATCCCCACCCATGTGATTCCTAGCCTTGGGGACCGGAAAATCACAGCGGGCCGGAGATTAGGGTGCCGGGCCCGCTAATTGGATGCAAATGGGTCATTAAGACTCATTTACATCCTCCCGCTGGGAGGTCCTATACCCAACCCCGCCTGCAGTGGGGAGCCAGAGCATTGGGAAATACACTTCGGGTGACCCAGGATGGAGAATTCACCCCCCCATCGCTTCCAAGTCCCTCTGCAGGTCACACACCACCCTGACCTGAACCTGCATTACTGTACCTTTGTTGCAGCTGGATCAAAATCCTAGAATTCCCTAGCTAACGGTATTGTAGGCAATACCACCACAAAACAATGCAGCGGTTCAGGAAAGCAGCCTACCACCACCCTCTCAAGAGCAAAGAGGAATGGACAATAAATTCGCCTCGCTGGCAAAGCTCACAACCTCAGAATGAATGAATAACAAAAGCTACACTGATCACCATTATCTTCATGACTAGTCAAGGATAAAAGAATTTCTACCCATGGCAAATTACTAGGAAAGGGTATTGCTTGTGAAGCTCCCTTTTATTATTTATAAATTCATCCTTTTCTCAACAGAATTCTGGGGTGAGCTTGCAAAAGGATTTTACTGGAACAGTCCTCCGACAGGGACAATTCTAGATTACAATTTTGATGTGACAAAAGGCAATGTGTTTGTGAAATTCATGGAAGGAGCAACAACAAACATCTGCTACAACCTCCTGGACAGAAACATACAAGAAAATGGCCAGGGAGACAAAATAGCTTATTACTGGTAATCAAGGCGTTATATTTGCTGTTCTTTCTGTAGATATATATTGTTGCAGTTTTAAAAAAAAAATACTCTTCAAAAATAGTTGTAAATCCAGCCGATGACAAATGTTCTGAACTTAGTTTTTGCTTGGACCTCAACTAGGACATTTAGACAAATTTTGTTGATCCAGGAAATGCCTTCAGGAGATGAAAATTCTTGTTTTCCACAAATGACACTGGCTAATATTGGAGTATGGTGCTATTTCATCCAGTGGTAACCTGATGGTAGCTCACCCAAGTGGTTATTCTTCATGGTAGGGCAATAGGGCAGTGGATGTTGTCTATATGGACTTCAGTGAGGCCTTTGACAAGGTCCCTCATGGCAGACTGACACAGAAGGTGAAGTCACATGACAAGATGGATACAGAACTGGCTAGGTCATAGAAGATAGAGGGTAGCAGTGGAAAGGTGCTTTTCTGAATGGAGGGCTGTGACTAGTGGTGTTCTGCAGAGATAGGTGCTGGGACCTTTGCTGTTTGTAGCATAGAAAATTATTTGGAGGAAAATGTAACTGGTCTGATAATTAAGTTTTCGGATGACACAAAGGTTGGTTGAATTGCGGATAGCGATGAGGACTGTCAGAGGAGACAGCAGGATATAGATCGGTTGGAGACTTGGGCGGAGTTTAATCTAGACAAATGTGCGGCATTTTGGAAGGCCTAATACAGGTGGGAAATGTACAGTAAATGGCAGAACCCTGAAGTCTAGTGACAGGAAGAAGGATCTGAGTGTACAGGTCCACAAGTCACTGAAAGTGGCAACACAGGTGGAGAAGGTAGTCAAGAAGGCATACGGCATGCTTGCCTTCATCGGCCCATTGAGTATAAAAACTGGCAAATCATGTTGCAGCTGTATAGAACCTTAGTTAGGCCACATTTGGAGTATAGTGTTCAATTCTGGTCACCACACTACCAAAAGGATGTGGAGGCTTTGGAGAGGGTGCAGAAGAGGTTCATCAGGATGTTACCTGGTATGGAGGCTATTGGCTATGAGGAAAGATTGGATAATCTCGGTTTCTTCTCACTTGAACAATGGCGGTTGAGGGGCGACCTGATAGAAGTCTACAAGATTATGAGGGGCATGAACAGAGTGGATAGTCAGTCTCGCTGCCAGAGGAGGTGATGGAAGCAGATACAATAGTGACGTTTAAGTGACAAATACATGAATCGGATGGGAATAGAGGGATACGGACCCAGGAAGTGTAAAATATTTTAGATTAAAAGGGCAGCATGGACGGCGCAGGCTTGGAGAGTCGAAGGGCCTGTTCCTGTGCTGTAATTTTCTTTGTTTGTAACCATAGAATTCCTACAGTGCAGAAAAAGCCATTTGGCCCATCGAGTCTGCCCCGACCGTCTGAAAGAGCAACCTACCCAGGCCCACTCCACCGCCCTATCCCCTAACCCCACCCCAACCTGCACATCTTTGGACACTAAGGATCTTGCGCATGCGCGGAACCGCCGGCGTGATTTTGCGCATGAGCAGACCGGCCGGCGTATTTTGGCGCATGCGCGGGAGGTTCACCTCCGCACCGGCCATGGCGGAGCCCTAGAGGGGTCAGCGCGGAAGAAAGGAGTGACCCCACGGAACAAACCCGCCCGCAGATCAGTGGGCCCCGATCGCGGACCAGGCCACAGTGGGGGCCGCCCCCGGGGCGTGACCCTACCCCCTCCTCCGAGGACTGCCGCCACCAACTTACCTGCCAGGTCCCGCCGGTACGTGAGTTGAGTGATTCACGCCGGCAGGACTGTCCAAAAATGGACGGCCGCTCGGCCCATCGGGGCCCGGAGAATCTGGCGTGGCGGGAATCCAGCCCCCGCCCAAAAATGGCGCCGGAGAATACGGCAGCTGGCGTCGGGGTGGCGGGGCCGGATTCGCGCCGCCCCCCCGGGGATTCTCTGACCCGGTGGGGGGTCGGAGAATCCCGCCCAAGGTGTCGATGGCGTGGCCAACATGCGTGGCCAACATGCATTGCCTATCCCTGATTATCCTCGAACTGCATGGTTTGCTAGGCCATTTCAGAGGCATTTAAGAGTCAACCACATTGCTGTGGGTCTGGAGTCACATGTAGGCCCGACCAGATAAGGACGGCAGATTTCCTTCCCTGAAGGACATGAGTGAACCAGATGGATTTTTACACAATCGAAAATGGTCATCATTAGATTCTTAATTCCAGATTGTAAGGATTTTATAGGTGTTCCTTCGGCTGCAAACAAGACTCCAGGATGGTCTATTGCCTCCCTGGTGACAGGGTCAAAGATGTCTCGGTGAGGTCGGTTTGGTGACAGGACATTCTGGAGGGGGAGGGTGAACAGCCAGTGGTCGTAGTACACATTAGTACAAATGACATAGGTTTAAAAAGATCCTAAAAGCAAAATATAGGGAGTTAGGAAGTAAGTTGAAAAGTAGGACTTCAAATATAGTGATCTCAGGATTACTACCAGTGCCACGTGCTAGTTAGAGTGGAAATAGCAGGATACATCGGATGAATACCTGGTTTCCTGGGATGTTGGGACCAGTTATTGGAGAGGGACTGATGTCCTGGGCCGTGTATTTGCCAGTGTGGTTGGGGAGGGTTTAAACATGAATGACAGGGGGGTGGGAAATGAAGCAGGGTGACAAGGGAACTCTACCTAACCTTTTTGACACTAAGGGGCAGTTTAGTATGGCCAATCCACCTGACCTGCACATCTTTGGACTGTGGGAGGAAACCCACGCAGATACGGGGAGAATGTGCAAACTTCACACAGACAGTGATCCAAGGTCGGAATCGAAACCGGGTCCGTGGTGCTGTGAGACAGCAGTGCTAACCACTGTGCCACCGTGAAGACAATGAATGATTTGAAGGGGAAATTTGTTGGATATTTGAGTGGGGCTATGGGGATTGAAGGTGTAGTGGCACTGACTGAATTGAACTTGAGAGTCAGCATGAACGTGAGGGGCTGAATGCCCTCTCTCTAGTGGAGAGTGTTTCCTCAGATTCCCACTCATTTCCATTTTGCGAGGGCTTCTTGTCAAATGATGCCTTGGTGTCGAGGGTAGTCACTCCTGCCTCACCACTTGGGCTCAGCTCCTTTGTTCATGTTTTGATCAAGGCTATAATCTTCACCAAATACGTCACCCGGAACCATTCTGGTAAATCTCCTCACAAGGACCCTCACACCCTTTCTATTGTGTGGTGACCAGAACTGGACTCAACACTCTAGCTTTTGCAACTTCCCTGCTTTTATACTCTGCCTCTATTTAGGAAGTGCAAGATCATGGGCGGGATTCTCCGCAATCGGCGCGATGTCCGCCGACCGGCACCAAAAATGGCGCGAATCAGTCCGGCATCGCGCCGCCCCAAAGGTGCAGAATTCTCCGCATCTTGAGGGGCCGAGCCCTCACCTTGAGGGGCTAGGCCCGAGCTGGATTGATTTCCGCCCGCCAGCTGGCGGGAAATGACTTCGCCGGGCGACGCTTGCGCGGGAGCGTCAGCGGCCGCTCACGGCATCCCCACGCATGCGCAGTGGAGGGGGTCTCTTCCGCCTCTGCCACAGTGAAGACCATGGTGAAGGCGGAAGGAAAAGAGTGCCCCCACGGCACAGGCCCACCCGTGGACCGGTGGGCCCCGATCGCGGGCCAGGCCACCGTGGGGGCACCCCCCGGGGCCAGATCACCCCGCGCCCCACCCCCCCAGGACCCCGGAGCCCGCCCGCGCCGTCTGCTCCCACCGGTAAGAAAGGTGGTTCAACCACGCCGGCTGGCGTGGGTTGACAGCGGCGGGACTTCAGCCCATCGCGGACCGGAGAATCGCCGGGGGTGGGCCCGCCGACCGGCGCGATTGCCGCCGACCTGCGCGCCGCGATTCCCGCCCCCGCCGAATCTCTGGTGGCGGAGAATTCGGGACACGGTGGGTGCGGGATTCACGCCAGCCCCCGGCGATTCTCCGACCTGGTGGGGGGTCGTAGAATCGCGCCCATATATGTATTAATCTCTCAATATGTTCTGCCACTTTCAAATATCTACGCACACAAAACCCCAGGTCTTTCGGCCCCTGCACACACTTCACAACTGTGCCATGAAGTCTATATTGTCTTTCTGTATCCTTTCTGGAAAAATGTATCACCTCATCCTTCTCTGTATTAAATCCCATCTGCCTGTTCTACTAGCCTATCTATGTCCTATGAGGATGCATCATCCTCATTGTCTGCCGTACCTCAACTTTGGTATCATCGCAAATTTTGAAACTTTAGTCTGTATTCCAATATCTAACGCATTTATATACCTCAGGAAAAAGCAATGGTTCTCTCACTAATTCTTGGGAACACCATTATCTACCATCCGCCAGACTGAAAGACAACCACCTACCATAAAAAATATCTTTCTCTCTTAACTGTAAGTAAGATATGTTGTGTTGCCCTATTATGTATTTTCTTTTATTCCCTTTTCTTCTCATGTACTTAATGATCTGTTGAGCTGCTCGCAGAAAAATACTTTCCACTGTACCTCGGTACACGTGACAATAAACAAATCCAATCCAATCCAATCCAAGAGAGACGTTATCATTGACCAGAAATTGAACGGGATTTACCTCATAAACGACGTAGTCTGATCTGCCAATGCGTTGGTGGCAATGTGGCTGATAGAGAGGTAATTTAATTAAAGGACTAACTGTTTTAAGGCACCACTGAAATTTGATCCTGAATTTTCATTCTTGAGCCATATAGAGTCAGAAAAATTCCCGATATGGCCCGTCCGCCTTGGGAGAAACTGCCCACAAAGGCAGGATCTTCATTGCTGGAGACCAGAGCCAGCCCAGCCCACCTAGGAAGAGGTTTGGGGGTAGCCACTGAGGCAGGCTGTTTAAAAGGCCTGCTTAAAATAAAAACACAAAGGCAATCCAACCCTCACCCCTCACACCCTCTTCACCCTCAAAACACTCGCCGTATGCCATCCATGCCACCTCATGCCCCCATTCAGCCCCTTGGACCCCTCATGCACTCAATGCCAAGCTATGCCCTTCTACCCATATTCCTAGGTCCTTCATGCCTCCTAAGCCCCCTATGTGAAGCTATGCCCCTTCACCCACCTCTCAGAGTCCTCATTCCCCTATACTAAGCTCTGTCTTTCCACCTAGACCATGTGTCCCCTCATGTTCCCATGCCAAGCTCTGCGCTTGCGCTCCTTATGCTACCATGCCAGATCTGCCCTTCTACCCAAATTCTACGTTCCTTATGCAAGGCTCTGGCATGCCTATGCCCATTGACCCACCGTACACTTTCTAGAACCAATTAACACTAAGTGTATAGTGGCATGTGTAGACTGGAGAACAAGCTACCAAAAGTGTCAATCATCCAGGCCCTTTGACATTTCAAAAACCACAATCCACAAATCACAAACATGTATAAATAAGCACTGTAAAATTTACAGCAGACATCAGAGACCTGAGCTGCCAATTAAACAATATTTCATCTGGGGAGCTGGCATTCTTGTATTCTAATAGCTGTCTGGACTCTCAACCAAGCATGCACAATGAGGTTGGATCATTAACTTAAAGGTAAAGAGATTTACCAGAATGTTGCCTGGTATGGAGGGCATTAGCTATGAGGAGCGGTTGAATAAACTCGGTTTGTTCTCACTGGAACGAAGGAGGTTGAGGGGAGACCTGATAGAGGTCTACAAAATTATGAGGGGCATAGACAGAGTGGATAGTCAGAGGCTTTTCCCCAGTGTAGAGGGGTCAATTACTAGGGGGCATAGGTTTAAGGTGAGAGGGGCAAGGTTTAGAGTAGATATACGACGCAGGTTTTTTTACGCAGAGGGTAGTGGGTGCCTGGAACTCGCTACCGGAAGAGGTGGTGGAAGCAGGGACGATAGTGACATTTAAGGGGCATCTTGACAAATACATGAATAGGATGGGAATAGAGGGATACGAACCCAGGAAGTGTAGAGGATTGTAGTTTAGTCGGGCAGCATGGTCGGCACGGGCCTGGAGGGCCGAAGGGCCTGTTCCTGTGTTGTACATTTCTTTGTTCTTTGTTGAAAGAGGTGTGGGAGGAAATCAGTGCAGAGAATTGAAGTGAGAGTGTAATAAAATGAAACATTTAGTTGAGTTCAGGACAGAGACAGATGGATGCTATTGGGATGAATGATATTGGAGGAACAAAGTTTTTTAACGAGGCTGATTGTTGACTTTTTTCCAGGGAAGGAAATGAACCTGAGGACTGCTCCACCATCACCTATTATCAGCTCTTAAAGGAAGTCTGCAAGTTTGCCAATGTCCTACGGACTTTAGGTGAATAATTCCTTTTTCCACGCAGCAGTATCTTATCTTGTCCATGTAAGTAGAGAGCTTGTTAATCTAGTGAGTAGAATGCTGCCTTATTCCAGGGAGTAAATTGCTGCTATTTGTTTATTTTTTAATGCACTCATGGGATGTGAAAATTGTTGACATTTATTGCCCTTCCTTAATTGCCCCTGAGAACTTGGTGATGAACCACTTGCTTGAACTGCTGTAATCCCTGTGTTGTAGGTATACCCACAGTGCTGATTTTTGATGTTGACCCAGTGACGGTAAAGGGACGGAGATATAGATCCCAGTCAGGATGGCGTGTGGCTTGAAGGGGAATTTGCAGGTGGTGGTGAACCCTAGCATCTGCTTCCCTTGTCGTTCTCAGTCAAAGGAGCCTTGGTGAGCTGCTGCAGCGTATCTTGAAGATGTTACACACTGCTGCCACTGCATGTCCTGGCGGAGGGAGTGGAAGTTTAAACTAGTGGATGGGGTGCTGATTAACTGGGCTGTATTGTCCCGACTCTTGTGCGGGAAGTTGGGAGTAGGGAGTTCTGTTAATCTAGTGTGTAAGGTTTTCACAATTCAGTAAGGAAGGCTCAATGTGCCAGTGTGAAGAGAGCTTGGTAATTCCAGTGTGAAGAGAGCTCTGTTATTCCAGTGAGCAGAGAGCACTGTTCTTCCAGTGAGCAGAGAGCACTGTTATTCCAGTGTCATGTGGTTGTCACTTTAAGAAATGTTTGTCTTCTTAAGTGGCTGCAGTGATGTCAGTGTGTGGGTGGAGCTCTGCTCTGCTTTTTACTTTCGTTTTGAGCTGGGAGCTGCAGTGTGTCTTAGTTTCGCTTTCAGTTGGAGAGCTGCATTCAAACGAAGCAGATGTGTATTGATCCCTCTCTGCAACTTAAAGAATGTCTCCTGATCACTTGATGATTTCAAAGTTATACCTGTTTCTGTAAGGAATGCAAACCTATTGTCTTTGTTAATAAGGGTTTTTTGATTTATGGATGTTGTTTGGAAAGTTGTTAAGGGTTATCTATAGAATACTGTATGATTGGGGGGGGGGGGGAGATTATCAGTGTTCGTAGTTGGTAAGGTGTTTACTGTGGGTTTATAAAATGTTAACTGGATTCATAGAATAAACATTGTTTTTGTTTTAAAATACTTTTAGATCTATGTTGCACCACACCTTCAGTTCCACATAGCCAAAACCTATTAAAAGTTGTGGGTCAGGTGAAATCCATGATACACTTGGTGTTCTCTAAACCCTGGCCCATATTATCAGTGAGTGGAGAGTTCCTGCTATTCTAATGGGAAGAGGACTCTGTTATTCCAGTGGGATTGGAGCACTGTTATTCCAGTGGGAAGAGTGCTCTGTTATTCCAGTGGGAAGAGAGCTCTGTTATTCCGCCGAGAAGCGAGCTCTGTTATCCCAGTGGGAAGGGAGCTCTATTATTCCAGTGGGAAGAGAGCTCTGCTATTCCAGTGGGATGGGAGCTCTGTTATTCCAGTGGGATGGGAGTTCTGTTATTCCAGGGGGAAGAGAGTTCCTGTTATTCCAGTGGGAAGGGAGCTCTGTTATTCCGCCGAGAAGCGAGCTCTGTTATCCCAGTGGGAAGGGAGCTCTATTATTCCAGTGGGAAGAGAGCTCTGCTATTCCAGTGGGATGGGAGCTCTGTTATTCCAGTGGGATGGGAGCTCTGTTATTCCAGGGGGAAGAGAGTTCCTGTTATTCCAGTGGGAAGGGAGCTCTGTTATTCCGCCGAGCAGCGAGCTCTGTTATCCCAGTGGGAAGGGAGCTCTATTATTCCAGTGGGAAGAGAGCTCTGCTATTCCAGTGGGATGGGAGCTCTGTTATTCCAGTGGGATGGGAGCTCTGTTATTCCAGGGGGAAGAGAGTTCCTGTTATTCCAGTGGGAAGGGAGCTCTGTTATTCCGCCGAGAAGCGAGCTCTGTTATCCCAGTGGGAAGGGAGCTCTATTATTCCAGTGGGAAGAGAGCTCTGCTATTCCAGTGGGATGGGAGCTCTGTTATTCCGATGGGAAGAGATCGCTGTTATTCCAGTGGGAAGAGAGCTCTGTTATTCCAGTGGGACGAGAGTTCCTGTTATTCCAGTGGGAAGGTAGCTCTGTTATTTCAGTGGGATGGGAGCTCTGTTATTCCGGTGGGAAGAGATCACTGTTATTCCAGTGGGAAGGGAGATCTGTTATTCCAGTGGGAAGGGAGCTCTGTTATTCCAGTGGCAAGAGAGCTCTGTTATTCCAGTGGGAAGGGAGCTCTGTTATTCCAGTGGCAAGAGAGCTCTGTTATTCCAGTGGGAAGGCAGCTCTGTTATTCCAGTGGGAAGAGTGCTCTGTTATTCCAATGGGAAGGGAGGTCTGTTATTCCAGTGGGAAGGGAGCACTGTTATTCCAGTGGTAAGAGAGCTCTGTTATTCCAGTGGGAAGAGAGCTCTGTTATATCAGTGGGAAGAGAGCTCTGGTATATCAGTGGTAAGAGAGCTCTGTTATTCCAGTGGGAAGAGAGCTCTGTTATTCCAATGGGAAAAGATCTCTGTTATTCCATTGGGAAGAGAGCTCTCTTATTCCAGTGGGACGAGAGCTCTGTTATTCTGGTGGGACGAGAGCTCTGTTATTCCAGTGGGAAGAGAGCTCTGTTATTCCAGTGGGAAGAGTGCTCTGTTATTCCAGTGGGACGTGAGCTCTGTTATTCCAGTGTGAAGAGAGTTCTGTTATTCCAGTGGGAAGGGAGCTCTGCTATTCCAGTGGGAAGACATCGCCGTTATTCCAGTGGGAAGAGAGCTCTGTTATTCCGGTGGGAAGAGGGCTCTGTTATTCCAGTGGGAAGGGAGCTCTGTTATTCCAGTGGGAAGGGAACGCTGTTGTTCCAGTCAGAAGAGAGCACTCTTATCCATTGGGAAGGGAGCTCAGTTATTCCAGTGGGAAGAGAGCTCTGTTATTCCAGTGGGAAGAGATCACTGTGATTCCAGTGGGAAGCGAGCTCTGTTATTCCAGTGGGAAAGGAGCTCTATTATTCCAGTGGGAAGAGAGCTCTGCTATTCCAGTGGGATGGGAGCTCTGTTATACCAGTGGGATGGGAGCTCTGTTATTCCGGTGGGAAGAGATCGCTGTTATTCCAGTGGGAAGAGAGCTCTGTTATTCCAGTGGGACGAGTGTTCCTGTTATTCCAGTGGGAAGGAAGCTCTGTTATTTCAGTGGGATGGGAGCTCTGTTATTCCGGTGGGAAGAGATCACTGTTATTCCAGTGGGAAGGGAGATCTGTTATTCCAGTGGGAAGGGAGCTCTGTTATTCCAGTGGCAAGAAAGCTCTGTTATTCCAGTGGGAAGGGAGCTCTGTTATTCCAGTGGCAAGAGAGCTCTGTTATTCCAGTGGGAAGGCAGCTCTGTTATTCCAGTGGGAAGAGTGCTCTGTTATTCCAATGGGAAGGGAGGTCTGTTATTCCAGTGGGAAGGGAGCACTGTTATTCCAGTGGGAAGAGAGCTCTGTTATTCCAGTGGGAAGAGAGCTCTGTTATATCAGTGGGAAGAGAGCTCTGTTATATCAGTGGTAAGAGAGCTCTGTTATTCCAGTGGGAAAGGAGCTCTGTTATTCCAAAGGGAAGAGAGCTCTGTTATTCCAGTGGGAAGAGAGCTCTGTTATTCCAATGGGAAAAGATCTCTGTTATTCCATTGGGAAGAGAGCTCTGTTATTCCAGTGGGACGAGAGCTCTGTTATTCTGGTGGGACGAGAGCTCTGTTATTCCAGTGGGAAGAGAGCTCTGTTATTCCAGTGGGAAGAGTGCTTTGTTATTCCAGTGGGAAGTGAGCTCTGTTATTCCAGTGTGAAGAGAGTTCTGTTATTCCAGTGGGAAGGGAGCTCTGCTATTCCAGTGGGAAGAGATCGCCGTTATTCCAGTGGGAAGAGAGCTCTGTTATTCCGGTGGGAAGAGGGCTCTGTTATTCCAGTGGGAAGGGAGCTCTGTTATTCCAGTGGGAAGGGAACGTTTTGTTCCAGTCAGAAGAGAGCACTCTTATCCATTGGGAAGGGAGCTCAGTTATTCCAGTGGGAAGAGAACTCTGTTATTCCAGTGGGAAGAGATCACTGTGATTCCAGTGGGAAGCGAGCTCTGTTATTCCAGTGGGAAAGGAGCTCTGTTATTCCAGTGGGAAGGTGCTCCATTATTCCAGTGGGAAGGGAGCTCTGTTATTCCAGTGGGAAGGAGCTCTGTTATTCGAGTGTGAAGGGAGCTCTGTTAGTCCAGTGGTAAGGGAGCTCTGTTTTCCAGTGGGAAGGAAGCTCTGTTGTTCCAGTGGGAAGTGAGCTCTGTTATTCCAGTGTGAAAGAGCTCTGTTATTCCAACGAGAACAGATCGCTGCTATTCCAGTGGGAAGGGAGCTTTGTTATTCCAGTTGGAAGGGAACACTGTTATTCCAGGCAGAAGAGAGCTTTCTCATTCCATTGGGAAGGGAGCTCTGTTATTCCAGTGGGAAGAGAGCTCTGTTATTCCAGTGAGAAGAGATCACTGTTATTCCAGTGGGAAGAGAGCTCTGTTATTCCAGTGGGAAGGAGCTCCGTTATTCCAGTGGGAAGGGAGCTCTGTTATTCCAGTGGGAAGGAGCTCTGTTATTCGAGTGTGAAGGGAGCTCTGTTAGTCCAGTGGGAAGGGAGCTCTGTTATTCCACTGGGAAGGAAGCTCTGTTATTCATGTGGGAAGAGAGCTCTGTTATTCCAGTGCGAAGGAGGTCTGTTATTCCAGTGACAACAGATCGCTGCTATTCCAGTGGGAAGAGAGCTCTGTTATTCCAGTGGGAAGAGAGCTCTGCTATTACAGTGGGAAGAGAGTTCCTGTTATTCCAGTGGGAAGGGAGCTCTGTTATTCCAGTGGGATGGGAGCTCTGTTAACCCGGTGGGAAGAGATCGCTGTTATTCCAATGGGAAGAGAGCTCTGTTATTCCAATGGGAAGAGAACTCTGTTATTCCAGTGGGAAGGGAGCTCTGTTATTCCAGTGGGAAGGGAGTTCTGTTATTCCAGTCGGAAGTGAGCTCTGTTATTCCAGTGGTAAGAGATCACTGTTAATCCAGTGGGAAGAGAATTCTGTTATTCCAGTGGGAAGGGAACGCTGTTATTCCAGTCAGAAGAGAGCTTTGTTATTCCATTGAGAAGGGAGCTCTGTTGTTCCAGTGGGAAGAGAGCTCTGTTATTCCAGTGAGAAGAGATCACTGTTATTCCAGTGGGAAGAGAGCTCCGTTATTCCAGTGGGAAGGGAGCTCTGTTATTCCAGTGGGAAAGGACGCTGTTATTCAAATGTGAAGGGAGCTCTGTTCGTCCAGTGGGAATGGAGCTCTGTTAGTCCAGTGGGAAGTGAGCTCCGTTATTCCAGTGGGAAGGGAGCTCTGTTATTCCAGTGGGAAGAGAGCTCTGTTATTCCAGTGTGAAGAGATTCTGTTATTCCAGTGGGAAGGGAGCTCTGTTATTCCAGTGGGAAAAGAGCTCTGTTATTCCAGTGAGAAGAGATCACTGTTATTCCAGTGGGAAGAGAGCTCTGTTATTCCAGTGGGAAGGAGCTCCGTTATTCCAGTGGGAAGGGAGCTCTGTTATTCCAGTGGGAAGGAGCTCTGTTATTCGAGTGTGAAGGGAGCTCTGTTAGTCCAGTGGGAAGGGAGCTCTGTTATTCCACTGGGAAGGAAGCTCTGTTATTCCAGTGGGAAGAGAGCTCTGTTATTCCAGTGCGAAGGAGCTCTGTTATTCCAGTGACAAGAGATCTCTGCTATTCCAGTGGGAAGAGAGCTCTGTTATTCCAGTGGGAAGAGAGCTCTGCTATTACAGTGGAAAGAGAGTTCCTGTTATTCCAGTGGGAAGAGAGCTCTGTTATTCAAGTGTGAAGAGAGTTCTGTTATTCCAGTGGGAAGGGAGCTCTGTTCTTCCAGTGGGACGAGTGATCTGTTATTCCAGTGAGAAGAGAGCTCTGTTATTCCAGTGTGAAGAGAGTTCTGTTATTCCAGTGGGAAGGGAGCTCTGTTATTCCAGTGTGAAGAGAGATCTGTTATTCCAGTCGGAAGGGAGCTCTGTTATTCCAGTGGGAAGAGGTCGCTGTTAATCCAGTGGGAAGAGAACTCTGTTATTCCAGTGGCAAGGGAACGCTGTTATTCCAGTCAGAAGAGAGCTTTGTTTTTCCATTGGGAAGGGAGCTCTGTTGTTCCAGTGTGAATAGAGCTCTGTTATTCCAGTGAGAAGAGATTACTGTTATTCCAGTGGGAAGAGAGCTCCGTTATTCCAGTGGGAAGGGAGCTCTGTTATTCCAGTGGGAAGGAGCTCTGTTATTCGAGTGTGAAGGGAGCTCTGCTATTCCAGTGGGAAGGAAGCTCTGTTATTCCAGTTGGAAGAGAGTCCTGTTATTCCAATTCGAAGGAGCTCTGTTATTCCAGTGAGAATAGATCGCTGTTATTCCACTGGGAAGAGAGCTCTGTTATTCCAATGGGAGGAGAGCTCTGTTATTCTGGTGGGAAGAGAGCTCTGTTATTCCAGTGGGAAGAGAGCTCTGTTATTCCAGTGAGAATAGATCGCTGTTATTCCACTGGGAAGAGAGCTCTGTTATTCCAGTGGGAAGAGATCGCTGTTAATCCAGTGGGAAGAGAGCTCTGTTATTCCGGTGGGAAGAGGGCTCTGTTGTTCTGTGGGAAGGGATCTCTGTTATTCCAGTGGGAATGGAACACTGTTATTCCAGGCAGAAGAGAGCTTTCTTATTCCATTGGGAAGGGAGCTCTGTTATTCCAGTGGGAAGAGAGCTCTGATATTCCAATGGGAAGGGAGCTCTGTTATTCCAGTGGGAAGAGAGCTATCTCATTCCAGTGGGAAGAGAGCTCTGTTATTCCAGTGTGAAGAGATTCTGTTATTCCAGTGGGAAGGGAGCTCTGTTATTCCAGTGGGAAGAGAGCTGTTATTCCAGTAGGATGAGAGCTCTGTTATCCGGTGGGAAGAGAGCTCTGTTATTCCACTGGGTAGCGAGCTCTGTTGTTCCAGTGGGAAGAGATCGCAGTTATTCCAGTGGCAAGGGAACTCTTTTATACCAGTGGGAAGGGAGTTCTGTTATTCCAGTGGGAAGAGAGCTCTGTTATTCCAGTGGGAAGGGAGCTCTGTTATTCCAGTGGTAAGAGAGCTGTGTTATTCCGGTGGGAAGAGAGCTCTGTTATTCCAGTGGGCAGAGAGCTCTGTTATTCCAGTGGGAAGGAGCTCTGTTATTCGAATGTGAAGGGAGCTCTGTTAGTCCAGTGGGAATGGAGCTCTGTTAGTCCAGTGGGAAGTGAGCTCTGTTATTCCAGTGGGAACGGAGCTTTGTTATTCCAGTGCGAAGAAGCTCTGTTATTCCAGTGAGAATAGATCGCTGTTATTCCAGTGGGAAGAGAGCTTTGTTATTCCAATGGGAAGAGAGCTGTGTTATTCCAGTAAATGCAGATTTCCTGCTGTTCCAATGGGAAGAGAGCTCTGTTATTCCTGGGGGAAGAGAGCTCAGTAATTCCAGTGAGACGGGAGCTCTGTTATTCCAGTGGGAAGAGAGCTCTGTTATTCCAGTGGTAAGAGAGCTGTTATTCCAGTGGGAAGGGAGCTCTGTTATTCCAGTGGGAAGATAGCTCTGTTATTCCAGTGGGATGGGAGCTCTGCTATTCCAGTGCGAAGGGAGCTCTGTTGTTCCAGTCGGAAAAGAGCTCTGTTATTCCAGTGGGAAGAGAGCTCTGTTATTCCAGAGGGACGAGAGCTCTGTTATTCCAGTGTGAAGAGAGTTCTGTTATTCCAGTGGGAAGAGAGCTCTGTTATTCAAGTGTGAAGAGAGTTCTGTTATTCCATTGGGAAGGGAGCTCTGTTCTTCCAGTGGGACGAGTGATCTGTTATTCCAGTGAGAAGAGAGCTCTGTTATTCCAGTGTGAAGAGAGTTCTGTTATTCCAGTGGGAAGGGAGCTCTGTTATTCCAGTGTGAAGAGAGATCTGTTATTCCAGTCGGAAGGGAGCTCTGTTATTCCAGTGGGAAGAGGTCGCTGTTAATCCAGTGGGAAGAGAACTCTGTTATTCCAGTGGCAAGGGAACGCTGTTATTCCAGTCAGAAGAGAGCTTTGTTTTTCCATTGGGAAGGGAGCTCTGTTGTTCCAGTGTGAATAGAGCTCTGTTATTCCAGTGAGAAGAGATTACTGTTATTCCAGTGGGAAGAGAGCTCCGTTATTCCAGTGGGAAGGGAGCTCTGTTATTCCAGTGGGAAGGAGCTCTGTTATTCGAGTGTGAAGGGAGCTCTGTTATTCCAGTGGGAAGGAAGCTCTGTTATTCCAGTTGGAAGAGAGTCCTGTTATTCCAATGCGAAGGAGCTCTGTTATTCCAGTGAGAATAGATCGCTGTTATTCCACTGGGAAGAGAGCTCTGTTATTCCAATGGGAGGAGAGCTCTGTTATTCTGGTGGGAAGAGAGCTCTGTTATTCCAGTGGGAAGAGAGCTCTGTTATTCCAGTGAGAATAGATCGCTGTTATTCCACTGGGAAGAGAGCTCTGTTATTCCAATGGGAAGAGATCGCTGTTAATCCAGTGGGAAGAGAGCTCTGTTATTCCGGTGGGAAGAGGGCTCTGTTGTTCTGTGGGAAGGGATCTCTGTTATTCCAGTGGGAATGGAACACTGTTATTCCAGGCAGAAGAGAGCTTTCTTATTCCATTGGGAAGGGAGCTCTGTTATTCCAGTGGGAAGAGAGCTCTGTTATTCCAATGAGAAGAGAGCTATCTCATTCCAGTGGGAAGAGAGCTCTGTTATTCCAGTGTGAAGAGATTCTGTTATTCCAGTGGGAAGGGAGCTCTGTTATTCCAGTGGGAAGAGAGCTGTTATTCCAGTGGGACGAGAGCTCTGTTATCCGGTGGGAAGAAAGCTCTGTTATTCCACTGGGTAGATAGCTCTGTTGTTCCAGTGGGAAGAGATCGCAGTTATTCCAGTGGCAAGGGAACTCTTTTATACCAGTAGGCAGGGAGCTCTGTTATTCCAGTGGGAAGAGAGCTCTGTAATTCCAGTGGGAATTGATCACTGTTATTCCAGTGGGAAGGGAGCTCTGTTATTCCAGTGGGAATAGAGCTGTGTTATTCCGGTGGGAAGAGAGCTCTGTTATTCCAGTTGGCAGAGAGCCCTGTAACTCCAGTGGGAAGTGATCACTGTTATTCCATTGGTAAGGGGCTCTGTTATTCCAGTGAGAAGAGATCGCTGTTATTCCAGTGGGAAGAAAGCTCTGTTATTCTGGTTGGAAGAGGGCTCTGTTATTTCAGTGGGATGGGAGCTCAGTTATTCCAGTGGGAAGGGAACACTGTTATTCCAGTCAGAAGAGAGCTCTGTTATTCCAGTGGGAAGAGATCACTGTTATTCCAGTGGGAAGCGAGCTCTGTTATTCCAGTGTGAAGAGAGCTCTGTTATACCAGTGGGAAGGGAGCTCTGTTATTCCAGTGGGAAGGAGCTCTGTTATTCGATTGTGACGGGAGCTCTGTTAGTCCAGTGGGAAGGGAGCTCTGTTATTCCAGTGGAAAGGAAGCTCACCAGTGGGAAGAGACCTCTGTTATTCCAGTGCAAAGGAGCTCTATTATTCCAATGAGAATAGATCACTGTTATTCCAGTGGGAAGAGATCGCTGTTCTTCCAGTGTGAAGAGAGCTCTGTTATACCAGTGGGAAGGGAGCTCTGTTATTCCAGTGGGAAGGAGCTCTGTTATTCGATTGTGATGGGAGCTCTGTTAGTCCAGTGGGAAGGGAGCTCTGTTATTCCAGTGGAAAGGAAGCTCACCAGTGGGAAGAGAGCTCTGTTATTCCAGTGCAAAGGAGCTCTGTTATTCCAATGAGAATAGATCACTGTTATTCCAGTGGGAAGAGATCGCTGTTCTTCCAGTGGGAAGAGAGCTCAGTTATTCAGGTGGGAAGATACCTCTGTTATTCCCGTGGGAAGAGACCTCTGTTATTCCAGTGCAAAGGAGCTCTATTATTCCAATGAGAATAGATCACTGTTATTCCAGTGGGAAGAGATCGCTGTTCTTCCAGTGTGAAGAGAGCTCTGTTATACCAGTGGGAAGGGAGCTCTGTTATTCCAGTGGGAAGGAGCTCTGTTATTCGATTGTGATGGGAGCTCTGTTAGTCCAGTGGGAAGGGAGCTCTGTTATTCCAGTGGAAAGGAAGCTCACCAGTGGGAAGAGAGCTCTGTTATTCCAGTGCAAAGGAGCTCTGTTATTCCAATGAGAATAGATCACTGTTATTCCAGTGGGAAGAGATCGCTGTTCTTCCAGTGGGAAGAGAGCTCAGTTATTCAGGTGGGAAGATACCTCTGTTATTCCCGTGGGAAGAGAACTCTGTTATTCTGGTGGGTAGAAAGCTCTGTTATTCCAGTGGGAAGTGAGCTCTGTTATTCCAGTGGGAAGTGAGCTCTGTTATTCCAGTGGGAAGGGGCTCTGTTATTCCAGTGAGAAGAGAGCTCTGTCATTCCAGTGAGAAAAGATCACTGTTATCCCAGTGGGAAGAGAGCTCTGTTATTCCAGTGGGAAGGGAGCTCTGTTATTCCAGTGGGAAGGAGCTCTGTTATTCGAATGTGAAGGGAGCTCTGTTAGTCCAGTGGGAATGGAGCCCTGATAGTCCAATGGGAAGTGAGCTCTGTTATTCCAGTGGGAACGGAGCTCTGTTATTCCAGTGCGAAGTGAGCTCTGTTATTCCAGTAGGAAGGGGCTCTGTTATTCCAGTGAGAAGAGGGCTCTGTCATTCCAGTGAGAAAAGATCACTGTTATCCCAATGGGAAGAGAGCTCTGTTATTCCTGGGGGAAGAGAGCTCAGTAATTCCAGTGGGAAGAGAGCTCTGTTATTCCAGTGGTAAGAGAGCTGTTATCCCAGAGGGAAGGGAGCTCTGTTGTTCCAGTCGGAAAAGAGCTCTGTTATTCCAGTGGGAAGAGAGCTCTGTTATTCCAGAGGGACGAGAGCTCTGTTATTCCAGTGTGAAGAGAGTTCTGTTATTCCAGTGAGAAGAGAGCTCTGTTATTCCAGTGTGAAGAGAGTTCTGTTATTCCAGTGGGAAGGGAGCTCTGTTATTCCAGTGTGAAGAGAGTTCTGTTATTCCAGTCGGAAGGGAGCTCTGTTATTCCAGTGGGAAGAGATAGCTGTTAATCCAGTGGGACGAGAACTCTGTTATTCCAGTGGGAAGGGAACGCTGTTATTCCAGTCAGAATAGAGCTTTGTTATTCCATTGGGAAGGGAGCTCTGTTGTTCCAGTGTGAAGAGAGCTCTGTTATTCCAGTGAGAAGAGATCACTGTTATTCCAGTGGGAAGAGAGCTCTGTTATTCCAGTGGGAAGGGAGCTCTGTTATTCCAGTGGGAAGGAGCTCTGTTATTCGAGTGTGAACGGTGGTCTGTTAGTCCGGTGGGAAGGGAGCTCTGTTATTCCAGTGGGAAGGAAGCTCTGTTATTCCAGTTGGAAGAGAGTTCTGTTATTCCAATGCGAAGGAGCTCTGTTATTCCAGTGAGAATAGATCGCTGTTATTCCACTGGGAAGAGAGCTCTGTTATTCCAATGGGACGAGTGCTCTGTTATTCTGGTGGGAAGAGAGCTCTGTTATTCCAGTGGGAAGAGAGCTCTGTTATTCCTGTGAGAATAGATCGCTGTTATTCCACTGGGAAGAGAGCTCTGTTATTCCAGTGGGAAGAGATCGCTGTTATTCCAGTGGGAAGAGAGCTCTGTTATTCCTGTGGGAAGAGGGCTCTGTTATTCTGTGGGAAGGGAGCTCTGTTATTCCAGTGGGCAGAGAGCTCTGTAACTCCAGTGCGAAGTGATCACTGTTATTCCAGTGGGAAGGGGCTCTATTATTCCAGTGAGAAGAGATCGCTGTTATTCCAGTGGGAAGAAAGCTCCGTTATTCTGGTTGGAAGAGTGCTCTGTTATTCCAGTGGGATGGGAGCTCAGTTATTCCAGTGGGAAGGGAACACTGTTATTCCAGTCAGAGGAGAGCTCTGTTATTCCAGTGGGAAGAGATCACTGTTATGCCAGTGGGAAGCGAGCTCTGTTATTCCAGTGTGAAGAGAGCTCTGTTATACCAGTGGGAAGGGAGCTCTGTTATTCCAGTGGGAAGGAGCTCTGTTATTCGATTGTGACGGGAGCTCTGTTAGTCCAGTGGGAAGGGAGCTCTTTTATTCCAGTGGAAAGGAAGCTCACCAGTGGGAAGAGAGCTCTGTTATTCCAGTGCAAAGGAGCTCTGTTATTCCAATGAGAATAGATCACTGTTATTCCAGTGGGAAGAGAACGCTGTTCTTCCAGTGGGAAGAGAGCTCAGTTATTCAGGTGGGAAGATACCTCTGTTATTCCCGTGGGAAGAGAGCTCTGTTATTCCAGTGGGAAGAGAGCTCTGTTATTCCAGTGGGAAGGAGCTCCGTTATTCCAGTGGGAAGGGAGCTCTGTTATTCCAGTGGGAAGGAGCTATGTTATTCCAGTGCGAAGGAAGCTCTGTTATACCAGTGGGAAGAGAGCTCTGTTATTCCAGTGGGAAGGAGCTCTGTCATTCCAGTGACAACAGATCGCTGCTATTCCAGTGGTAAGAGAGCTCTGTTATTCCAGTGGGAAGAGAGCTCTGCTATTCCAGTGGGAAGAGAGTTCCTGTTATTCCAGTGGGAAGGGAGCTCTGTTATTCCAGTGGGATGGGAGCTCTGTTAATCCGGTGGGAAGAGATCGCTGTTATTCCAGTGGGAAGAGAGCTCTGTTATTCCAATGGGAAGAGAGCTCTGTTATTCCAGTGGGAAGAGAGTTCTGTTATTCCAATGGGTAGAGAGCTCTGTTATTGCAGTGGGTAGAGAGCTCTGTTATTCCAGTCGGAAGAGGTCTCTGTTATTCCAGTGGGAAGTGAGCTCTGTTATTCCAGTGGGAAGAGAACGCTGTTATTCCAGTCAGAAGAGAGCTTTGTTATTCCATTGGGAAGTGAGCTCAGTTATTCCAGTGGGAAGAGAGCTCTGTTATTCCAGTGAGAAGAGATCACTGTTATTCCAGTGGGAAGAGACCACTGTTATTCCAGTGGGATGGGAGCTCTGTTATTCCAGTGGGAGGAGAGCTCTGTTATTCCAGTGGGAAGAGAGTACTGTTATTCATATGGGAAGAGAGCTCTGTTATTCCAGTGGGAAGAGACCTCTGTTATTCCAGTGGGAAGGGAGCTCTTTTATTCCAGTGGGAAGAGAGCTGTGTTATTCCGGTGGGAAGAGAGCTCCGTTATTCCAGTGGGTAGAGAGCTCTGTTGTTCCAGTGGGAAGAGGTCGCAGTAATTCCAGTGGGAAGGGGGCTCTAGTATACCAGTGGGATGAGAGCCCTGTAACTCCAGTGGGAAGTGATCACTGTTATTCCAGTGGGAAGGGGCTCTGTTATTCTGTTTGGAAGAGGGCTCTGTTATTCCAGTGGGTTGGGAGCTCAGTTATTCCAGTGGGAAGGGAACACTGTTATTCCAGTGAGAAAATATCACTGTTATTCCAGTGGGAAGAGAGCTCCGTTATTCCAGTGGGAAGGGAGCTCTGTTATTCGAGTGGGAAGGAGCTCTGTTAGTCGAATGTGAAGGGAGCTCTGTTAGTCCAGTGGGAATGGAGCTCTGTTAGTCCAGTGGGAAGGGAGCTCTCTTATTCCAGTGCGAAGGAGCTCTGTTATTCCAGTGAGAATAGATCGCTGTTATTCCAGTGGGAAGAGAGCTCTGTTATGCCAGTGGGAAGGGAGCTCTGTTATTCCAGTGGGAAGAGAGCTCTATTATTCCAGTGCGTAGGGGGCTCTGTTGTTCCAGTCGGAAAAGAGCTCTGTTATTCCAGTGGGAAGAGAGCTCTGTTATTCCAGAGGGACGAGAGCTCTGTTATTCCAGTGTGAAGAGAGTTCTGTTATTCCAGTGGGAAGAGAGCTCTGTTATTCAAGTGTGAAGAGAGTTCTATTATTCCAGTGGGAAGGGAGCTCTGTTATTCCAGTGGGACGAGTGCTCTGTTATTCCAGTGAGAAGAGAGCTCTGTTATTCCAGTGTGAAGAGAGTTCTGTTATTCCAGTGGGAAGGGAGCTCTGTTATTCCAGTGTGAAGAGAGTTATGTTATTCCAGTCGGAAGGGAATGCTGTTATTCCAGTCAGAAGAGAGCTTTGTTATTCCATTGGGAAGGGAGCTCTGTTGTTCCAGTGTGAAGAGAGCTCTGTTATTCAAGTGTGAAGAGAGTTCTATTATTCCAGTGGGAAGGGAGCTCTGTTATTCCAGTGGGACGAGTGCTCTGTTATTCCAGTGAGAAGAGAGCTCTGTTATTCCAGTGTGAAGAGAGTTCTGTTATTCCAGTGGGAAGGGATCTCTGTTATTCCAGTGGGAAGGAGCTCTGTTATTCGAGTGTGAAGGGAGCTCTGTTAGTCCGGTGGGAAGGGAGCTCTGTTATTCCAGTGGGAAGGAAGCTCTGTTATTCCAGTTGGAAGAGAGTTCTGTTATTCCAATGCGAAGGAGCTCTGTTATTCCAGTGAGAATAGATCGCTGTTATTCCACTGGGAAGAGAGCTCTGTGATTCCAATGGGACGAGAGCTCTGTTATTCTGGTGGGAAGAGAGCTCTGTTATTCCAGTGGGAAGAGAGCTCTGTTATTCCAGTGAGAATAGATCGCTGTTATTCCACTGGGAAGAGAGCTATGTTATTCCAGTGGGAAGCGATCGCTGTTATTCCAGTGGGAAGAGATCTCTGTTATTCCGGTGGGAAGAGGGCTCTGTTATTCTGTGGGAAGGGAGCTCTGTTATTCCAGTGGGAGGGGAACACTGTTATTCCAGGCAGAAGAGAGCTTTCTTATTCCATTGGGAAGGGAGCTCTGTTATTCCAGTGGGAAGAGAGCTGTTATTCCAGTGAGAAGAGATCACTGTTATTCCAGTGGGATGAGAGCTTTGTATTCCAGTGGGAAGGAGCTCCGTTATTCCAGTGGGAAGGGAGCTCTGTTATTCCAGTAGGAAGGAGCTCTGTTATTCCAGTGGGAAGGAACCTCTGTTATACCAGTGGGAAGAGAGCTCTGTTATTCCAGTGCGTAAGAGCTCTGTTATTCCAGTGACAACTGATCGCTGCTATTCCAGTGGGAAGAGAGCTCTGTTATTCCAGTGGGAAGAGAGCTCTGCTATTCCAGTGGGAAGAGAGTTCCTGTTATTTCAGTGGGAAGGGAGCTCTGTTATTCCAGTGGGATGGGAGCTCTGTTAATCCGTTGGGAAGAGATCGCTGTTATTCCAGTGGGAAGAGAGCTCTGTTATTCCAATGGGAAGAGAGCTCTGTTATTCCAGTGGGAAGAGAGTTCTGTTATTCCAGTGGGAAGGAAGCTCTGTTATTCCAGTTGGAAGAGAGTTCTGTTATTCCAATGCGATGGAGCTCTGTTATTCCAGTGAGAATAGATCGCTGTTATTCCACTGGGAAGAGAGCTCTGTGATTCCAATGGGACGAGAGCTCTGTTATTCTGGTGGGAAGAGAGCTCTGTTATTCCAGTGGGAAGAGAGCTCTGTTATTCCAGTGAGAATAGATTGCTGTTATTCCACTGGGAAGAGAGCTATGTTATTCCAGTGTGAAGAGAGTTCTGTTATTCCAGTGGGAAGGGAGCTCTGTTATTCCAGTGTGAAGAGAGTTATGTTATTCCAGTCGGAAGGGAATGCTGTTATTCCAGTCAGAAGAGAGCTTTGTTATTCCATTGGGAAGGGAGCTCTGTTGTTCCAGTGTGAAGAGAGCTCTGTTATTCAAGTGTGAAGAGAGTTCTCTTATTCCAGTGGGAAGGGAGCTCTGTTATTCCAGTGGGACGAGTGCTCTGTTATTCCAGTGAGAAGAGAGCTCTGTTATTCCAGTGTGAAGAGAGTTCTGTTATTCCAGTGGGAAGGGATCTCTGTTATTCCAGTGGGAAGGAGCTCTGTTATTCGAGTGTGAAGGGAGCTCTGTTAGTCCGGTGGGAAGGGAGCTCTGTTATTCCAGTGGGAAGGAAGCTCTGTTATTCCAGTTGGAAGAGAGTTCTGTTATTCCAATGCGAAGGAGCTCTGTTATTCCAGTGAGAATAGATCGCTGTTATTCCACTGGGAAGAGAGCTCTGTGATTCCAATGGGACGAGAGCTCTGTTATTCTGGTGGGAAGAGAGCTCTGTTATTCCAGTGGGTAGAGAGCTCTGTTATTCCAGTGAGAATAGATTGCTGTTATTCCACTGGGAAGAGAGCTATGTTATTCCAGTGGGAAGCGATCGCTGTTATTCCAGTGGGAAGAGATCTCTGTTATTCCGGTGGGAAGAGGGCTCTGTTATTCTGTGGGAAGGGAGCTCTGTTATTCCAGTGGGAGGGGAACACTGTTATTCCAGGCAGAAGAGAGCTTTCTTATTCCATTGGGAAGGGAGCTCTGTTATTCCAGTGGGAAGAGAGCTGTTATTCCAGTGAGAAGAGATCACTGTTATTCCAGTGGGATGAGAGCTTTGTTATTCCAGTGGGAAGGAGCTCCGTTATTCCAGTGGGAAGGGAGCTCTGTTATTCCAGTAGGAAGGAGCTCTGTTATTCCAGTGGGAAGGAACCTCTGTTATACCAGTGGGAAGAGAGCTCTGTTATTCCAGTGCGTAAGAGCTCTGTTATTCCAGTGACAACAGATCGCTGCTATTCCAGTGGGAAGAGAGCTCTGTTATTCCAGTGGGAAGAGAGCTCTGCTATTCCAGTGGGAAGAGAGTTCCTGTTATTTCAGTGGGAAGGGAGCTCTGTTATTCCAGTGGGATGGGAGCTCTGTTAATCCGTTGGGAAGAGATCGCTGTTATTCCAGTGGGAAGAGAGCTCTGTTATTCCAATGGGAAGAGAGCTCTGTTATTCCAGTGGGAAGAGAGTTCTGTTATTCCAATGGGAAGAGAGCTCTGTTATTGCAGTGGGTAGAGAGCTCTGTTATTCCAGTCGGAAGAGGGCTCTGTTATTCCAGTGGGAAGGGTGCTCTGATATTCCAGTGGGAAGAGAACGCTGTTATTCCAGTCAGAAGAGAGCTTTGTTATTCCATTGGGAAGTGAGCTCAGCTATTCCAGTGGGAAGAGAGGTCTGTTATTCCAGTGAGAAGAGATCACTGTTATTCCAGTGGGAAGAGACCACTGTTATTCCAGTGGGAAGGAGCTCTGTTATTCGAGTGTGAAGGAAGCACTCTTAGTCCAGTGGGAATGGAGCTCTGTTATTCCAGTGGGAAGGGAACGCTGTTATTCCAGTCTGAAGAGAGCTTTGTTATTCCATTTGGAAGTGTGCTCTCTTATTCCAGTGGGAAGAGAGCTCTGTTATTCCAGTGAGAAGAGATCTCTGTTATTCCAGTGGGAAGAGAGCTCTGTTATTCCGCCGAGAAGCGAGCTCTGTTATCCCAGTGGGAAGGGAGCTCTATTATTCCAGTGGGAAGAGAGCTCTGCTATTCCAGTGGGATGGGAGCTCTGTTATTCCGGTGGGAAGAGATCGCTGTTATTCCAGTGGGAAGAGAGCTCTGTTATTCCAGTGGGACGAGAGTTCCTGTTATTCCAGTGGGAAGGGAGCTCTGTTATTTCAGTGGGATGGGAGCTCTGTTATTCCGGTGGGAAGAGATCATTGTTATTCCAGTGGGAAGGGAGCTCTGTTATTCCAGTGGCAAGAGAGCTCTGTTATTCCAGTGGGAAGGCAGCTCTGTTATTCCAGTGGGAAGAGTGCTCTGTTATTGCAATGGGAAGGGAGGTCTGTTATTCCAGTGGGAAGGGAGCACTGTTATTCTAGTGGGAAGAGAGCTCTGTTATTCCAGTGGGAAGAGAGCTCTGTTATATCAGTGGGAAGAGAGCTCTGTTATTCCAGTGGGAAAGGAGCTCTGTTATTCCAAAGGGAAGAGAGCCCTGTTATTCCAGTGGGAAGAGAGCTCTGTTATTCCAATGGGAAAAGATCTTTGTTATTCCATTGGGAAGAGAGCTCTGTTATTCCAGTGGGACGAGAGCTCTGTTATTCTGGTGGGACGAGAGCTCTGTTATTCCAGTGGGAAGTGAGGTCTGTTATTCCAGTGTGAAGAGAGTTCTGTTATTCCAGTGGGAAGGGAGCTCTGCTATTCCAGTGGGAAGAGATCGCCATTATTCCAGTGGGAAGAGAGCTCTGTTATTCCGGTGGGAAGAGGTCTCTGTTATTCCAGTGGGAAGGGAGCTCTGTTATTCCAGTGGGAAGGGAACGCTGTTGTTCCAGTCAGAAGAGAGCACTCTTATCCATTGGGAAGGGAGCTCAGTTATTCCACTGGGAAGGAAGCTCTGTTATTCCAGTGGGAAGAGAGCTCTGTTATTCCAGTGCGAAGGAGGTCTGTTATTCCAGTGACAACAGATCGCTGCTATTCCAGTGGGAAGAGAGCTCTGTTATTCCAGTGGGAAGAGAGCTCTGCTATTACAGTGGGAAGAGAGTTCCTGTTATTCCAGTGGGAAGGGAGCTCTGTTATTCCAGTGGGATGGGAGCTCTGTTAATCCGGTGGGAAGAGATCGCTGTTATTCCAATGGGAAGAGAGCTCTGTTATTCCAATGGGAAGAGAACTCTGTTATTCCAGTGGGAAGGGAGCTCTGTTATTCCAGTGGGAAGGGAGCTCTGTTATTCCAGTGGGAAGAGTTTGCTGTTATTCCAGTGGGAATAGAGCTCTGTTATTCCGGTGGGAAGAGGGCTCTGTTATTCCAGTGGGAAGGAGCTCCGTTATTCCAGTGGGAAGGGAGCTCTGTTATTCCAGTGGGAAGGAGCTCTGTTATTCGAGTGTGAAGGGAGCTCTGTTATTCCAGTGGGAAGAGTGCTCTGTTATTCCAGTGAGAGGAGATCTCTGTTATTCCAGTGGGAAGAGAGCTCTGTTATTCCAGTGCGAAGGAGCTCTGCTATTCCAGTCACAACAGATCGCTGCTATTCGAGTGGTAAGAGAGCTCTGCTATTCCAGTGGGAAGAGAGCTCTGTTATTGCAGTGGCTAGAGAGCTCTGTTATTCCAGTCGGAAGAGGGCTCTGTTATTCCAGTGGGAAAGGAGCCCTGTTATTCCAGTGGGAAGAGAACGCTGTTATTCCAGTCAGAAGAGAGCTTTGTTATTCCATTGGGAAGTGAGCTCAGTTATTCCAGTGGGATGAGAGCTCTATTATTCCAGTGATAAGAGATCACTGTTATTCCAGTGGGACGAGAGCACTGTTATTCCAGTGGGATGGGAGCTCTGTTAATCCGGTGGGAAGGAGCTCCGTTATTCCAGTGGTAAGGGAGCTCTGTTATTCCAGTGGGAAGGAGCTCTGTTATTAGAGTCTGAAGGGAGCTCTGTTAGTCCAGTGGGAAGGAAGCTCTGTTATTCCAGTGGGAATGGAACGCTGTTATTCCAGTCTGAAGAGAGCTTTGTTATTCCATTGGGAAGTGTGCTCTCTTATTCCAGTGGGAAGAGAGCTCTGTTATTCCAGTGAGAAGAGATCACTGTTATTCCAGTGGGAAGAGAGCTCTGTTATTCCAGTGGGATGGGAGCTCTGTTATTCTAGTGGGAGGAGAGCTCTGTTATTCCAGTGGGAAGAGAGTTCTGTTATTCAAGTGGGAAGGGAGCTCTGTTATGCCAGTAAGTGCAGAGTTCCTGCTATTCCAATGGGAAGAGAGCTCTGATATTCCAGGGGCGAGAGAGCTCAGTAATTCCAGTGAGAAGGGAGCTCTGTTATTCCAGTGGGAAAAGAGCTCTGTTATTCCAGTGGTAAGAGAGCTCTGTTATTCCAGTGGGAATGGAGCTCTGTTATTCCAGTTGTAAGATAGCTCTGTTATTCCAGTGGGAAGAGAGCTCTGTTATTCCAGTGTGAAGTGAAGCTCTGTTGTTCCAGTAGGAAAAGAGCTCTGTCATTCCAGTGGGAAGAGAGCTCTGTTATTCCAGTGGGATGAGAGCTCTGTTATTCCAGTGGGAAGAGTGCTCTGTTATTCCAGTGGGAAGAGAGCTCTGTTATTCCTGTGTGAAGAGAGCTCTGTTATTCCAGTGTGAAGAGAGTTCTGTTATTCCAGTGGGAAGGGATCTCTGTTATTCCAGTGGGAAGGAGCTCTGTTATTCGAGTGTGAAGGGAGCTCTGTTAGTCCGGTGGGAAGGGAGCTCTGTTATTCCAGTGGGAAGGAAGCTCTGTTATTCCAGTTGGAAGAGAGTTCTGTTATTCCAATGCGAAGGAGCTCTGTTATTCCAGTGAGAATAGATCGCTGTTATTCCACTGGGAAGAGAGCTCTGTGATTCCAATGGGACGAGAGCTCTGTTATTCTGGTGGGAAGAGAGCTCTGTTATTCCAGTGGGTAGAGAGCTCTGTTATTCCAGTGAGAATAGATTGCTGTTATTCCACTGGGAAGAGAGCTATGTTATTCCAGTGGGAAGCGATCGCTGTTATTCCAGTGGGAAGAGATCTCTGTTATTCCGGTGGGAAGAGGGCTCTGTTATTCTGTGGGAAGGGAGCTCTGTTATTCCAGTGGGAGGGGAACACTGTTATTCCAGGCAGAAGAGAGCTTTCTTATTCCATTGGGAAGGGAGCTCTGTTATTCCAGTGGGAAGAGAGCTGTTATTCCAGTGAGAAGAGATCACTGTTATTCCAGTGGGATGAGAGCTTTGTTATTCCAGTGGGAAGGAGCTCCGTTATTCCAGTGGGAAGGGAGCTCTGTTATTCCAGTAGGAAGGAGCTCTGTTATTCCAGTGGGAAGGAACCTCTGTTATACCAGTGGGAAGAGAGCTCTGTTATTCCAGTGCGTAAGAGCTCTGTTATTCCAGTGACAACAGATCGCTGCTATTCCAGTGGGAAGAGAGCTCTGTTATTCCAGTGGGAAGAGAGCTCTGCTATTCCAGTGGGAAGAGAGTTCCTGTTATTTCAGTGGGAAGGGAGCTCTGTTATTCCAGTGGGATGGGAGCTCTGTTAATCCGTTGGGAAGAGATCGCTGTTATTCCAGTGGGAAGAGAGCTCTGTTATTCCAATGGGAAGAGAGCTCTGTTATTCCAGTGGGAAGAGAGTTCTGTTATTCCAATGGGAAGAGAGCTCTGTTATTGCAGTGGGTAGAGAGCTCTGTTATTCCAGTCGGAAGAGGGCTCTGTTATTCCAGTGGGAAGGGTGCTCTGATATTCCAGTGGGAAGAGAACGCTGTTATTCCAGTCAGAAGAGAGCTTTGTTATTCCATTGGGAAGTGAGCTCAGCTATTCCAGTGGGAAGAGAGGTCTGTTATTCCAGTGAGAAGAGATCACTGTTATTCCAGTGGGAAGAGACCACTGTTATTCCAGTGGGAAGGAGCTCTGTTATTCGAGTGTGAAGGGAGCACTCTTAGTCCAGTGGGAATGGAGCTCTGTTATTCCAGTGGGAAGGGAACGCTGTTATTCCAGTCTGAAGAGAGCTTTGTTATTCCATTTGGAAGTGTGCTCTCTTATTCCAGTGGGAAGAGAGCTCTGTTATTCCAGTGAGAAGAGATCTCTGTTATTCCAGTGGGAAGAGAGCTCTGTTATTCCGCCGAGAAGCGAGCTCTGTTATCCCAGTGGGAAGGGAGCTCTATTATTCCAGTGGGAAGAGAGCTCTGCTATTCCAGTGGGATGGGAGCTCTGTTATTCCGGTGGGAAGAGATCGCTGTTATTCCAGTGGGAAGAGAGCTCTGTTATTCCAGTGGGACAAGAGTTCCTGTTATTCCAGTGGGAAGGGAGCTCTGTTATTTCAGTGGGATGGGAGCTCTGTTATTCCGGTGGGAAGAGATCATTGTTATTCCAGTGGGAAGGGAGCTCTGTTATTCCAGTGGCAAGAGAGCTCTGTTATTCCAGTGGGAAGGCAGCTCTGTTATTCCAGTGGGAAGAGTGCTCTGTTATTCCAATGGGAAGGGAGGTCTGTTATTCCAGTGGGAAGGGAGCACTGTTATTCTAGTGGGAAGAGAGCTCTGTTATTCCAGTGGGAAGAGAGCTCTGTTATATCAGTGGGAAGAGAGCTCTGTTATTCCAGTGGGAAAGGAGCTCTGTTATTCCAAAGGGAAGAGAGCCCTGTTATTCCAGTGGGAAGAGAGCTCTGTTATTCCAATGGGAAAAGATCTTTGTTATTCCATTGGGAAGAGAGCTCTGTTATTCCAGTGGGACGAGAGCTCTGTTATTCTGGTGGGACGAGAGCTCTGTTATTCCAGTGGGAAGTGAGGTCTGTTATTCCAGTGTGAAGAGAGTTCTGTTATTCCAGTGGGAAGGGAGCTCTGCTATTCCAGTGGGAAGAGATCGCCATTATTCCAGTGGGAAGAGAGCTCTGTTATTCCGGTGGGAAGAGGTCTCTGTTATTCCAGTGGGAAGGGAGCTCTGTTATTCCAGTGGGAAGGGAACGCTGTTGTTCCAGTCAGAAGAGAGCACTCTTATCCATTGGGAAGGGAGCTCAGTTATTCCACTGGGAAGGAAGCTCTGTTATTCCAGTGGGAAGAGAGCTCTGTTATTCCAGTGCGAAGGAGGTCTGTTATTCCAGTGACAACAGATCGCTGCTATTCCAGTGGGAAGAGAGCTCTGTTATTCCAGTGGGAAGAGAGCTCTGCTATTACAGTGGGAAGAGAGTTCCTGTTATTCCAGTGGGAAGGGAGCTCTGTTATTCCAGTGGGATGGGAGCTCTGTTAATCCGGTGGGAAGAGATCGCTGTTATTCCAATGGGAAGAGAGCTCTGTTATTCCAATGGGAAGAGAACTCTGTTATTCCAGTGGGAAGGGAGCTCTGTTATTCCAGTGGGAAGGGAGCTCTGTTATTCCAGTGGGAAGAGTTTGCTGTTATTCCAGTGGGAATAGAGCTCTGTTATTCCGGTGGGAAGAGGGCTCTGTTATTCCAGTGGGAAGGAGCTCCGTTATTCCAGTGGGAAGGGAGCTCTGTTATTCCAGTGGGAAGGAGCTCTGTTATTCGAGTGTGAAGGGAGCTCTGTTATTCCAGTGGGAAGAGTGCTCTGTTATTCCAGTGAGAGGAGATCTCTGTTATTCCAGTGGGAAGAGAGCTCTGTTATTCCAGTGCGAAGGAGCTCTGCTATTCCAGTCACAACAGATCGCTGCTATTCGAGTGGTAAGAGAGCTCTGCTATTCCAGTGGGAAGAGAGCTCTGTTATTGCAGTGGCTAGAGAGCTCTGTTATTCCAGTCGGAAGAGGGCTCTGTTATTCCAGTGGGAAAGGAGCCCTGTTATTCCAGTGGGAAGAGAACGCTGTTATTCCAGTCAGAAGAGAGCTTTGTTATTCCATTGGGAAGTGAGCTCAGTTATTCCAGTGGGATGAGAGCTCTATTATTCCAGTGATAAGAGATCACTGTTATTCCAGTGGGACGAGAGCACTGTTATTCCAGTGGGATGGGAGCTCTGTTAATCCGGTGGGAAGGAGCTCCGTTATTCCAGTGGTAAGGGAGCTCTGTTATTCCAGTGGGAAGGAGCTCTGTTATTAGAGTCTGAAGGGAGCTCTGTTAGTCCAGTGGGAAGGAAGCTCTGTTATTCCAGTGGGAATGGAACGCTGTTATTCCAGTCTGAAGAGAGCTTTGTTATTCCATTGGGAAGTGTGCTCTCTTATTCCAGTGGGAAGAGAGCTCTGTTATTCCAGTGAGAAGAGATCACTGTTATTCCAGTGGGAAGAGAGCTCTGTTATTCCAGTGGGATGGGAGCTCTGTTATTCTAGTGGGAGGAGAGCTCTGTTATTCCAGTGGGAAGAGAGTTCTGTTATTCAAGTGGGAAGGGAGCTCTGTTATGCCAGTAAGTGCAGAGTTCCTGCTATTCCAATGGGAAGAGAGCTCTGATATTCCAGGGGCGAGAGAGCTCAGTAATTCCAGTGAGAAGGGAGCTCTGTTATTCCAGTGGGAAAAGAGCTCTGTTATTCCAGTGGTAAGAGAGCTCTGTTATTCCAGTGGGAATGGAGCTCTGTTATTCCAGTTGTAAGATAGCTCTGTTATTCCAGTGGGAAGAGAGCTCTGTTATTCCAGTGTGAAGTGAAGCTCTGTTGTTCCAGTAGGAAAAGAGCTCTGTCATTCCAGTGGGAAGAGAGCTCTGTTATTCCAGTGGGATGAGAGCTCTGTTATTCCAGTGGGAAGAGTGCTCTGTTATTCCAGTGGGAAGAGAGCTCTGTTATTCCTGTGTGAAGAGAGTTTTGTTATTCCAGTTGGAAGAGAGCTCTGTAATTCCAGAGTGAAGCGAGTTCTGCTATTCCAGTGGGAAGGGAGCTCTGTTATTCCAGTGGGAAGAGAGCTCTGTTATTCCAGTGTGAAGAGAGTTCTGTTATTCCAGTGGGAAGGGAGCTCTCTTATTCCAGTGTGAAGAGCTTTCTGTTATTCCAGTGGGAAGGGAGCTCTGTTATTCCAGTGGGAAGACATCGCTGTTATTCCAGTGGGAAGAGAGCTCTGTTATTCCGGTGGGAAGAGAGCTCTGTTATTCCAGTGGGAAGGCAGCTCTGTTATTCCAATGGGAAGGGAACGCTGTTATTCCAGTCAGAAGAGAGCTTTGTTATTCCAGTGGGAAGGACGCTCTGTTATTCCAGTGGGAAGGAGCGCTGTTATTCGAGTGTGAAGGGAGCTCTGTTATTCCAGTACAAAGTAGCTCTGTTATACCAGTGAGAATAGATCGTTGCTATTCCAGTGGGAAGAGAGCTGTTATTCCAGTGGGAAAAGAGCTCTGCTATTCAAGTGGGAAGAGAGTTCCTGTTATTCCAGTGGGAAGGGAGCTCTGTTATTCCAGTGGGATGGCAGCTCTGTAATTCCGGTGGGAAGAGATCGCTGTTATTCCAGTGTGAAGAGAGCTCTGTTATTCCAATGGGAGGAGAGCTCTGTTATTCCAGTGGGAAGAGCATTCTGTTATTCCAGTGGGAAGAGAGCTCTGTTATTCCAGTGGGAAGGGAGCTCTGTTATTCCAGTGGGAAGAGAGCTCTGTTAATCCAGTGGGAAGCGAGCTCTTTTATTCCAGTAACTGCAGATTTCCTGCTTTTCCAATGGGAAGAGAGCTCTGTTATTCCTGGGGGAAGAGAGCTCAGTAATTCCAGTGAGAAGGGAGCTCTGTTATTCCAGTGGGAAGATAGGTCTGTTATTCCAATGGGAAGGGAGCTCTGTTATTCCCGTGGGAAGAGAGCTCTATTATTCCAGTGTGAAGGGAGCTCTGTTGTTCCAGTCGGAAAAGAGCTCTGTTATTCCAGTGGGACGAGAGCTCCTTTATTCCAGTGGGAAGAGTGCTCTGTTATTCCAGTGTGAAGAGAGTTCTGTTATTCCAGTGGGAAGAGAGCTCTGTTATTCCAGTGTGAAGAGAGTTCTGTTATTCCAGTGGGAAGGGAGCTCTGTTTTTCCAGCGGGAAGAGTGCTCTGTTATTCCAGTGAGAAGAGAGCTCTGTTATTCCAGTGTGAAGAGAGTTCTGTTATTCCAGTGGGAAGGGAGCTCTGTTATTCCAGTGTGAAGAGAGTTCTGTTATTCCAGTCGGAAGTGAGCTCTGTTATTCCAGTGGGAAGAGATCGCTGTTAATCCAGTGGGAAGAGAATTCTGTTATTCCAGTGGGAAGGGAACGCTGTTATTCCAGTCAGAAGAGAGCTTTGTTATTCCAGTGAGAAGAGATCACTGTTATTCCAGTGGGAAGAGAGCTCCGTTATTCCAGTGGGAAGGGAGCTCTGTTATTCCAGTGGGAAAGAGCGCTGTTATTCGAGTGTGAAGGGAGCTCTGTTAGTCCGGTGGGAAGGGAGCTCTGTTATTCTGTTATTCCAGTGGGAAGAGAGCTCCGTTATTCCAGTGGGAAGGGAGCTCTGTTATTCCAGTGGGAAAGAGCGCTGTTATTCCAGTCGGAAGTGAGCTCTGTTATTCCAGTGGGAAGAGATCGCTGTTAATCCAGTGGGAAGAGAATTCTGTTATTCCAGTGGGAAGGGAGCTCTGTTGTTCCAGTGGGAAGAGAGCTCTGTTATTCCAGTGAGAAGAGATCACTGTTATTCCAGTGGGAAGAGAGCTCCGTTATTCCAGTGGGAAGGGAGCTCTGTTATTCCAGTGGGAAAGAGCGCTGTTATTCGAGTGTGAAGGGAGCTCTGTTAGTCCGGTGGGAAGGGAGCTCTGTTATTCCAGTGGAAAGGAAGCCCTGTTATTCCAGTTGGAAGAGAGTTCTGTTATTCCACTGCGAAGGAGCTCTGTTATTCCAGTGAGAATAGATCGCAGTTATTCCACTGGGAAGAGAGCTCTGTTATTCCAGTCGGACGAGAGCTCTGTTATTCTGGTGGGAAGAGAGCTCTGTTATTCCAGTGGGAAGAGAGCTCTGTTATTCCAGAGGGAAGAGTGCTCTATTATTCCAGTGGGAAGCGAGCTCTGTTATTCCAGTGTGAAGCGAGTTCTGTTATTCCAGTGGGAAGGGAGCTCTGTTATTCCAGTGGGAAGAGATCGCTGTTATTCCAGTGGGAATAGAGCTCTATTATTCCGGTGGGAAGAGGGCTGTTATTCCAGTGGGAAGGGAGCTTTGTTATTCCAGTGGGAAGGTAACAGTGTTATTCCAGGCAGAAGAGAGCTTTCTTATTTCATTGGGAAGGGAGCTCTGTTATTCCAGTGGGAAGAGATCACTGTTATTCCAGTGGGAAGAGTGCTCTGTTATACCAGTGGGAAGGAGCTCCGTTATTCCAGTGGGAAGGGAGCTCTGTTATTCCAGTGGGAAGGAGCTCTGTTATTCGAGTGTGAAGGGAGCTCTGTCAGTCCAGTGGGAAGGGAGCTCTGTTATTCCACTGGGAAGGAAGCTCTGTGATTCCAGGGGGATGAGAGCTCTGTTATTCCAGTGCGAAGGAGCTCTGTTATTCCAGTGAGAACAGATCGCTGCTCTTCCAGTGGGAAGAGAGCTCTGTTATTCCAGTGGGAAGAGAGCTCTGCTATTACAGTGGGAAGAAAGTTCCTGTTATTCCAGTGGGAAGGGAGCTCTGTTATTCCAGTGGGATGGGAGCTCTGTTAATCCGGTGGGAAGAGATCGCTGTTAATCCAGTGGGAATAGAGCTCTGTTATTCCGGTGGGAAGAGGGCTCTGTTATTCCATTGGGAAGGGAGCTCTGTTATTCCAGTGGGAAGAGAGCTCTGTTATTCCAGTGAGAAGAGATCACTGTTATTCCAGTGGGCAGAGAGCTCTGTTATTCCAGTGTGAAGGAGCTCCGTTATTCCAGTGGGAAGGGAGCTCTGTTATTCCAGTGGGAAGAGAGCTCTGTTAATCCAGTGGGAAGCGAGCTCTTTTATTCCAGTAACTGCAGATTTCCTGCTTTTCCAATGGGAAGAGAGCTCTGTTATTCCTGGGGGAAGAGAGCTCAGTAATTCCAGTGAGAAGGGAGCTCTGTTATTCCAGTGGGAAGATAGCTCTGTTATTCCAGTGGGACGGGAGCTCTGTTATTCCCGTGGGAAGAGAGCTCTATTATTCCAGTGTGAAGGGAGCTCTGTTGTTCCAGTCGGAAAAGAGCTCTGTTATTCCAGTGGGACGAGAGCTCCTTTATTCCAGTGGGAAGAGTGCTCTGTTATTCCAGTGTGAATAGAGTTCTGTTATTCCAGTGGGAAGAGAGCTCTGTTATTCCAGTGTGAAGAGAGTTCTGTTATTCCAGTGGGAAGGGAGCTCTGTTTTTCCAGCGGGAAGAGTGCTCTGTTATTCCAGTGAGAAGAGAGCTCTGTTATTCCAGTGTGAAGAGAGTTCTGTTATTCCAGTGGGAAGGGAGCTCTGTTATTCCAGTGTGAAGAGAGTTCTGTTATTCCAGTCGGAAGTGAGCTCTGTTATTCCAGTGGGATGAGATCGCTGTTAATCCAGTGGGAAGAGAATTCTGTTATTCCAGTGGGAAGGGAACGCTGTTATTCCAGTCAGAAGAGAGCTTTGTTATTCCAGTGAGAAGAGATCACTGTTATTCCAGTGGGAAGAGAGCTCCGTTATTCCAGTGGGAAGGGAGCTCTGTTATTCCAGTGGGAAAGAGCGCTGTTATTCGAGTGTGAAGGGAGCTCTGTTAGTCCGGTGGGAAGGGAGCTCTGTTATTCTGTTATTCCAGTGGGACGAGAGCTCCGTTATTCCAGTGGGAAGGGAGCTCTGTTATTCCAGTGGGAAAGAGCGCTGTTATTCCAGTCGGAAGTGAGCTCTGTTATTCCAGTGGGAAGAGATCGCTGTTAATCCAGTGGGAAGAGAATTCTGTTATTCCAGTGGGAAGGGAGCTCTGTTGTTCCAGTGGGAAGAGAGCTCTGTTATTCCAGTGAGAAGAGATCACTGTTATTCCAGTGGGAAGAGAGCTCCGTTATTCCAGTGGGAAGGGAGCTCTGTTATTCCAGTGGGAAAGAGCGCTGTTATTCGAGTGTGAAGGGAGCTCTGTTAGTCCGGTGGGAAGGGAGCTCTGTTATTCCAGTGGAAAGGAAGCCCTGTTATTCCAGTTGGAAGAGAGTTCTGTTATTCCACTGCGAAGGAGCTCTGTTATTCCAGTGAGAATAGATCGCAGTTATTCCACTGGGAAGAGAGCTCTGTTATTCCAGTCAGACGAGAGCTCTGTTATTCTGGTGGGAAGAGAGCTCTGTTATTCCAGTGGGATGAGATCTCTGTTATTCCAGTGGGAAGAGTGCTCTGTTATTCCAGTGGGAAGAGAGCTCTGTTATTCCTGTGTGAAGAGAGTTTTGTTATTCCAGTTGGAAGAGAGCTCTGTAATTCCAGAGTGAAGCGAGTTCTGCTATTCCAGTGGGAAGGGAGCTCTGTTATTCCAGTGGGAAGAGAGCTCTGTTATTCCAGTGTGAAGAGAGTTCTGTTATTCCAGTGGGAAGGGAGCTCTCTTATTCCAGTGTGAAGAGCTTTCTGTTATTCCAGTGGGAAGGGAGCTCTGTTATTCCAGTGGGAAGACATCGCTGTTATTCCAGTGGGAAGAGAGCTCTGTTATTCCGGTGGGAAGAGAGCTCTGTTATTCCAGTGGGAAGGCAGCTCTGTTATTCCAATGGGAAGGGAACGCTGTTATTCCAGTCAGAAGAGAGCTTTGTTATTCCAGTGGGAAGGACGCTCTGTTATTCCAGTGGGAAGGAGCGCTGTTATTCGAGTGTGAAGGGAGCTCTGTTATTCCAGTGCAAAGTAGCTCTGTTATACCAGTGAGAATAGATTGTTGCTATTCCAGTGGGAAGAGAGCTCTGTTATTCCAGTGGGAAAAGAGCTCTGCTATTCAAGTGGGAAGAGAGTTCCTGTTATTCCAGTGGGAAGGGAGCTCTGTTATTCCAGTGGGATGGCAGCTCTGTAATTCCGGTGGGAAGAGATCGCTGTTATTCCAGTGTGAAGAGAGCTCTGTTATTCCAATGGGAGGAGAGCTCTGTTATTCCAGTGGGAAGAGCATTCTGTTATTCCAGTGGGAAGAGAGCTCTGTTATTCCAGTGGGAAGGGAGCTCTGTTATTCCAGTGGGAAGAGAGCTCTGTTAATCCAGTGGGAAGCGAGCTCTTTTATTCCAGTAACTGCAGATTTCCTGCTTTTCCAATGGGAAGAGAGCTCTGTTATTCCTGGGGGAAGAGAGCTCAGTAATTCCAGTGAGAAGGGAGCTCTGTTATTCCAGTGGGAAGATAGCTCTGTTATTCCAGTGGGAAGGGAGCTCTGTTATTCCCGTGGGAAGAGAGCTCTATTATTCCAGTGTGAAGGGAGCTCTGTTGTTCCAGTCGGAAAAGAGCTCTGTTATTCCAGTGGGACGAGAGCTCCTTTATTCCAGTGGGAAGAGTGCTCTGTTAGTCCAGTGTGAAGAGAGTTCTGTTATTCCAGTGGGAAGAGAGCTCTGTTATTCCAGTGCGAAGAGAGTTCTGTTATTCCAGTGGGAAGGGAGCTCTGTTTTTCCAGCGGGAAGAGTGCTCTGTTATTCCAGTGAGAAGAGAGCTCTGTTATTCCAGTGGGAAGAGATCGCTGTTAATCCAGTGGGAAGAGAATTCTGTTATTCCAGTGGGAAGGGAGCTCTGTTGTTCCAGTGGGAAGAGAGCTCTGTTATTCCAGTGAGAAGAGATCACTGTTATTCCAGTGGGAAGAGAGCTCCGTTATTCCAGTGGGAAGGGAGCTCTGTTATTCCAGTGGGAAAGAGCGCTGTTATTCGAGTGTGAAGGGAGCTCTGTTAGTCCGGTGGGAAGGGAGCTCTGTTATTCCAGTGGAAAGGAAGCCCTGTTATTCCAGTTGGAAGAGAGTTCTGTTATTCCACTGCGAAGGAGCTCTGTTATTCCAGTGAGAATAGATCGCAGTTATTCCACTGGGAAGAGAGCTCTGTTATTCCAGTCGGACGAGAGCTCTGTTATTCTGGTGGGAAGAGAGCTCTGTTATTCCAGTGGGAAGAGAGCTCTGTTATTCCAGAGGGAAGAGTGCTCTATTATTCCAGTGGGAAGCGAGCTCTGTTATTCCAGTGTGAAGCGAGTTCTGTTATTCCAGTGGGAAGGGAGCTCTGTTATTCCAGTGGGAAGAGATCGCTGTTATTCCAGTGGGAATAGAGCTCTATTATTCCGGTGGGAAGAGGGCTGTTATTCCAGTGGGAAGGGAGCTTTGTTATTCCAGTGGGAAGGTAACAGTGTTATTCCAGGCAGAAGAGAGCTTTCTTATTTCATTGGGAAGGGAGCTCTGTTATTCCAGTGGGAAGAGATCACTGTTATTCCAGTGGGAAGAGTGCTCTGTTATACCAGTGGGAAGGAGCTCCGTTATTCCAGTGGGAAGGGAGCTCTGTTATTCCAGTGGGAAGGAGCTCTGTTATTCGAGTGTGAAGGGAGCTCTGTCAGTCCAGTGGGAAGGGAGCTCTGTTATTCCACTGGGAAGGAAGCTCTGTGATTCCAGGGGGATGAGAGCTCTGTTATTCCAGTGCGAAGGAGCTCTGTTATTCCAGTGAGAACAGATCGCTGCTCTTCCAGTGGGAAGAGAGCTCTGTTATTCCAGTGGGAAGAGAGCTCTGCTATTACAGTGGGAAGAAAGTTCCTGTTATTCCAGTGGGAAGGGAGCTCTGTTATTCCAGTGGGATGGGAGCTCTGTTAATCCGGTGGGAAGAGATCGCTGTTAATCCAGTGGGAATAGAGCTCTGTTATTCCGGTGGGAAGAGGGCTCTGTTATTCCATTGGGAAGGGAGCTCTGTTATTCCAGTGGGAAGAGAGCTCTGTTATTCCAGTGAGAAGAGATCACTGTTATTCCAGTGGGCAGAGAGCTCTGTTATTCCAGTGTGAAGGAGCTCCGTTATTCCAGTGGGAAGGGAGCTCTGTTATTCCAGTGGGAAGAGAGCTCTGTTAATCCAGTGGGAAGCGAGCTCTTTTATTCCAGTAACTGCAGATTTCCTGCTTTTCCAATGGGAAGAGAGCTCTGTTATTCCTGGGGGAAGAGAGCTCAGTAATTCCAGTGAGAAGGGAGCTCTGTTATTCCAGTGGGAAGATAGCTCTGTTATTCCAGTGGGACGGGAGCTCTGTTATTCCCGTGGGAAGAGAGCTCTATTATTCCAGTGTGAAGGGAGCTCTGTTGTTCCAGTCGGAAAAGAGCTCTGTTATTCCAGTGGGACGAGAGCTCCTTTATTCCAGTGGGAAGAGTGCTCTGTTATTCCAGTGTGAATAGAGTTCTGTTATTCCAGTGGGAAGAGAGCTCTGTTATTCCAGTGTGAAGAGAGTTCTGTTATTCCAGTGGGAAGGGAGCTCTGTTTTTCCAGCGGGAAGAGTGCTCTGTTATTCCAGTGAGAAGAGAGCTCTGTTATTCCAGTGTGAAGAGAGTTCTGTTATTCCAGTGGGAAGGGAGCTCTGTTATTCCAGTGTGAAGAGAGTTCTGTTATTCCAGTCGGAAGTGAGATCTGTTATTCCAGTGGGATGAGATCGCTGTTAATCCAGTGGGAAGAGAATTCTGTTATTCCAGTGGGAAGGGAACGCTGTTATTCCAGTCAGAAGAGAGCTTTGTTATTCCAGTGAGAAGAGATCACTGTTATTCCAGTGGGAAGAGAGCTCCGTTATTCCAGTGGGAAGGGAGCTCTGTTATTCCAGTGGGAAAGAGCGCTGTTATTCGAGTGTGAAGGGAGCTCTGTTAGTCCGGTGGGAAGGGAGCTCTGTTATTCTGTTATTCCAGTGGGACGAGAGCTCCGTTATTCCAGTGGGAAGGGAGCTCTGTTATTCCAGTGGGAAAGAGCGCTGTTATTCCAGTCGGAAGTGAGCTCTGTTATTCCAGTGGGAAGAGATCGCTGTTAATCCAGTGGGAAGAGAATTCTGTTATTCCAGTGGGAAGGGAGCTCTGTTGTTCCAGTGGGAAGAGAGCTCTGTTATTCCAGTGAGAAGAGATCACTGTTATTCCAGTGGGAAGAGAGCTCCGTTATTCCAGTGGGAAGGGAGCTCTGTTATTCCAGTGGGAAAGAGCGCTGTTATTCGAGTGTGAAAGGAGCTCTGTTAGTCCGGTGGGAAGGGAGCTCTGTTATTCCAGTGGAAAGGAAGCCCTGTTATTCCAGTTGGAAGAGAGTTCTGTTATTCCACTGCGAAGGAGCTCTGTTATTCCAGTGAGAATAGATCGCAGTTATTCCACTGGGAAGAGAGCTCTGTTATTCCAGTCAGACGAGAGCTCTGTTATTCTGGTGGGAAGAGAGCTCTGTTATTCCAGTGGGATGAGATCTCTGTTATTCCAGTGGGAAGAGTGCTCTGTTATTCCAGTGGGAAGAGAGCTCTGTTATTCCTGTGTGAAGAGAGTTTTGTTATTCCAGTTGGAAGAGAGCTCTGTAATTCCAGAGTGAAGCGAGTTCTGCTATTCCAGTGGGAAGGGAGCTCTGTTATTCCAGTGGGAAGAGAGCTCTGTTATTCCAGTGTGAAGAGAGTTCTGTTATTCCAGTGGGAAGGGAGCTCTCTTATTCCAGTGTGAAGAGCTTTCTGTTATTCCAGTGGGAAGGGAGCTCTGTTATTCCAGTGGGACGACATCGCTGTTATTCCAGTGGGAAGAGAGCTCTGTTATTCCGGTGGGAAGAGAGCTCTGTTATTCCAGTGGGAAGGCAGCTCTGTTATTCCAATGGGAAGGGAACGCTGTTATTCCAGTCAGAAGAGAGCTTTGTTATTCCAGTGGGAAGGACGCTCTGTTATTCCAGTGGGAAGGAGCGCTGTTATTCGAGTGTGAAGGGAGCTCTGTTATTCCAGTGCAAAGTAGCTCTGTTATACCAGTGAGAATAGATCGTTGCTATTCCAGTGGGAAGAGAGCTCTGTTATTCCAGTGGGAAAAGAGCTCTGCTATTCAAGTGGGAAGAGAGTTCCTGTTATTCCAGTGGGAAGGGAGCTCTGTTATTCCAGTGGGATGGCAGCTCTGTAATTCCGGTGGGAAGAGATCGCTGTTATTCCAGTGTGAAGAGAGCTCTGTTATTCCAATGGGAGGAGAGCTCTGTTATTCCAGTGGGAAGAGCATTCTGTTATTCCAGTGGGAAGAGAGCTCTGTTATTCCAGTGGGAAGGGAGCTCTGTTATTCCAGTGGGAAGAGAGCTCTGTTAATCCAGTGGGAAGCGAGCTCTTTTATTCCAGTAACTGCAGATTTCCTGCTTTTCCAATGGGAAGAGAGCTCTGTTATTCCTGGGGGAAGAGAGCTCAGTAATTCCAGTGAGAAGGGAGCTCTGTTATTCCAGTGGGAAGATAGCTCTGTTATTCCAGTGGGAAGGGAGCTCTGTTATTCCCGTGGGAAGAGAGCTCTATTATTCCAGTGTGAAGGGAGCTCTGTTGTTCCAGTCGGAAAAGAGCTCTGTTATTCCAGTGGGACGAGAGCTCCTTTATTCCAGTGGGAAGAGTGCTCTGTTAGTCCAGTGTGAAGAGAGTTCTGTTATTCCAGTGGGAAGAGAGCTCTGGTATTCCAGTGCGAAGAGAGTTCTGTTATTCCAGTGGGAAGGGAGCTCTGTTTTTCCAGCGGGAAGAGTGCTCTGTTATTCCAGTGAGAAGAGAGCTCTGTTATTCCAGTGTGAAGAGAGTTCTGTTATTCCAGTGGGAAGGGAGCTCTGTTATTCCAGTGTGAAGAGAGTTCTGTTATTCCAGTCGGAAGTGAGCTCTGTTATTCCAGTGGGAAGAGATCGCTGTTAATCCAGTGGGAAGAGAATTCTGTTATTCCAGTGGGAAGGGAACGCTGTTATTCCAGTCAGAAGAGAGCTTTGTTATTCCAGTGAGAAGAGATCACTGTTATTCCAGTGGGAAGAGAGCTCTGTTATTCCAGTGGGAAGGGAGCTCTGTTATTCCAGTGGGAAAGAGCGCTGTTATTCGAGTGTGAAGGGAGCTCTGTTAGTCCGGTGGGAAGGGAGCTCTGTTATTCTGTTATTCCAGTGGGAAGAGAGCTCCGTTATTCCAGTGGGAAGGGAGCTCTGTTATTCTAGTGGGAAAGAGCGCTGTTATTCCAGTTGGAAGAGAGTTCTGTTATTCCACTGCGAAGGAGCTCTGTTATTCCAGTGAGAATAGATCGCAGTTATTCCACTGGGAAGACAGCTCTGTTATTCCAGTCGGACGAGAGCTCTGTTATTCTGGTGGGAAGAGAGCTCTGTTATTCCAGTGGGAAGAGAGCTCTGTTATTCCAGAGGGAAGAGTGCTCTATTATTCCAGTGGGAAGAGAGCTCTGTTATTCCAGTGTGAAGCGAGTTCTGTTATTCCAGTGGGAAGGGAGCTCTGTTAGTCCGGTGGGAAGGGAGCTCTGTTATTCTGTTATTCCAGTGGGACGAGAGCTCCGTTATTCCAGTGGGAAGGGAGCTCTGTTATTCCAGTGGGAAAGAGCGCTGTTATTCCAGTCGGAAGTGAGCTCTGTTATTCCAGTGGGAAGAGATCGCTGTTAATCCAGTGGGAAGAGAATTCTGTTATTCCAGTGGGAAGGGAGCTCTGTTGTTCCAGTGGGAAGAGAGCTCTGTTATTCCAGTGAGAAGAGATCACTGTTATTCCAGTGGGAAGAGAGCTCCGTTATTCCAGTGGGAAGGGAGCTCTGTTATTCCAGTGGGAAAGAGCGCTGTTATTCGAGTGTGAAGGGAGCTCTGTTAGTCCGGTGGGAAGGGAGCTCTGTTATTCCAGTGGAAAGGAAGCCCTGTTATTCCAGTTGGAAGAGAGTTCTGTTATTCCACTGCGAAGGAGCTCTGTTATTCCAGTGGGAATAGATCGCAGTTATTCCACTGGGAAGAGAGCTCTGTTATTCCAGTCAGACGAGAGCTCTGTTATTCTGGTGGGAAGAGAGCTCTGTTATTCCAGTGGGATGAGAGCTCTGTTATTCCAGTGGGAAGAGTGCTCTGTTATTCCAGTGGGAAGAGAGCTCTGTTATTCCTGTGTGAAGAGAGTTTTGTTATTCCAGTTGGAAGAGAGCTCTGTAATTCCAGAGTGAAGCGAGTTCTGCTATTCCAGTGGGAAGGGAGCTCTGTTATTCCAGTGGGAAGAGAGCTCTGTTATTCCAGTGTGAAGAGAGTTCTGTTATTCCAGTGGGAAGGGAGCTCTCTTATTCCAGTGTGAGGAGCTTTCTGTTATTCCAGTGGGAAGGGAGCTCTGTTATTCCAGTGGGAAGACATCTCTGTTATTCCAGTGGGAAGAGAGCTCTGTTATTCCGGTGGGAAGAGAGCTCTGTTATTCCAGTGGGAAGGCAGCACTGTTATTCCAATGGGAAGGGAACGCTGCTTTTCCAGTCAGAAGAGAGCTTTGTTATTCCAGTGGGAAGGACGCTCTGTTATTCCAGTGGGAAGGAGCGCTGTTATTCGAGTGTGAAGGGAGCTCTGTTATTCCAGTGCAAAGTAGCTCTGTTATACCAGTGAGAATAGATCGTTGCTATTCCAGTGGGAAGAGAGCTCTGTTATTCCAGTGGGAAAAGAGCTCTGCTATTCAAGTGGGAAGAGAGTTCCTGTTATTCCAGTGGGAAGGGTGCTCTGTTATTCCAGTGGGATGGCAGCTCTGTAATTCCGGTGGGAAGAGATCGCTGTTATTCCAGTGTGAAGAGAGCTCTGTTATTCCAATGGGAGGAGAGCTCTGTTATTCCAGTGGGAAGAGCATTCTGTTATTCCAGTGGGAAGAGAGATCTGTTATTCCAGTGGGAAGGGAGCTCTGTTATTCCAGTGGGAAGAGAGCTCTGTTAATCCAGTGGGAAGCGAGCTCTTTTATTCCAGTAACTGCAGATTTCCTGCTTTTACAATGGGAAGAGAGCTCTGTTATTCCTGGGGGAAGAGAGCTCAGTAATTCCAGTGAGAAGGGAGCTCTGTTATTCCAGTGGGAAGATAGCTCTGTTATTCCAGTGGGAAGGGAGCTCTGTTATTCCCGTGGGAAGAGAGCTCTATTATTCCAGTGTGAAGGGAGCTCTGTTGTTCCAGTCGGAAAAGAGCTCTGTTATTCCAGTGGGACGAGAGCTCCGTTATTCCAGTGGGAAGGGAGCTCTGTTATTCCAGTGGGAAAGAGCGCTGTTATTCCAGTCGGAAGTGAGCTCTGTTATTCCAGTGGGAAGAGATCGCTGTTAATCCAGTGGGAAGAGAATTCTGTTATTCCAGTGGGAAGGGAGCTCTGTTGTTCCAGTGGGAAGAGAGCTCTGTTATTCCAGTGAGAAGAGATCACTGTTATTCCAGTGGGAAGAGAGCTCCGTTATTCCAGTGGGAAGGGAGCTCTGTTATTCCAGTGGGAAAGAGCGCTGTTATTCAAGTGTGAAGGGAGCTCTGTTAGTCCGGTGGGAAGGGAGCTCTGTTATTCCAGTGGAAAGGAAGCCCTGTTATTCCAGTTGGAAGAGAGTTCTGTTATTCCACTGCGAAGGAGCTCTGTTATTCCAGTGAGAATAGATCGCAGTTATTCCACTGGGAAGAGAGCTCTGTTATTCCAGTCGGACGAGAGCTCTGTTATTCTGGTGGGAAGAGAGCTCTGTTATTCCAGTGGGAAGAGAGCTCTGTTATTCCAGAGGGAAGAGTGCTCTATTATTCCAGTGGGAAGAGAGCTCTGTTATTCCAGTGTGAAGCGAGTTCTGTTATTCCAGTGGGAAGGGAGCTCTGTTATTCCAGTGGGAAGAGATCGCTGTTATTCCAGTGGGAATAGAGCTCTATTATTCCGGTGGGAAGAGGGCTGTTATTCCAGTGGGAAGGAAGCTTTGTTATTCCAGTGGGAAGGTAACAGTGTTATTCCAGGCAGAAGAGAGCTTTCTTATTCCATTGGGAAGGGAGCTCTGTTATTCCAGTGGGAAGAGATCACTGTTATTCCAGTGGGAAGAGAGCTCTGTTATACCAGTGGGAAGGAGCTCCGTTATTCCAGTGGGAAGGGAGCTCTGTTATTCCAGTGGGAAGGAGCTCTGTTATTCGAGTGTGAAGGGAGCTCTGTCAGTCCAGTGGGAAGGGAGCTCTGTTATTCCACTGGGAAGGAAGCTCTGTGATTCCAGGGGGATGAGAGCTCTGTTATTCCAGTGCGAAGGAGCTCTGTTATTCCAGTGAGAACAGATCCTGGCTCTTCCAGTGGGAAGAGAGCTCTGTTATTCCAGTGGGAAGAGAGCTCTGCTACTACAGTGGGAAGAAAGTTCCTGTTATTCCAGTGGGAAGGGAGCTCTGTTATTCCAGTGGGATGGGAGCTCTGTTAATCCGGTGGGAAGAGATCGCTGTTAATCCAGTGGGAATAGAGCTCTGTTATTCCGGTGGGAAGAGGGCTCTGTTATTCCATTGGGAAGGGAGCTCTGTTATTCCAGTGGGAAGAGAGCTCTGTTATTCCAGTGAGAAGAGATCACTGTTATTCCAGTGGGCAGAGAGCTCTGTTATTCCAGTGGGAAGAGAGCTCCCTTCCAGAGCTCTGTTAATCCAGTGGGAAGCGAGCTCTTTTATTCCAGTAACTGCAGATTTCCTGCTTTTCCAATGGGAAGAGAGCTCTGTTATTCCTGGGGGAAGAGAGCTCAGTAATTCCAGTGAGAAGGGAGCTCTGTTATTCCAGTGGGAAGATAGCTCTGTTATTCCAGTGGGAAGGGAGCTCTGTTATTCCCGTGGGAAGAGAGCTCTATTATTCCAGTGTGAAGGGAGCTCTGTTGTTCCAGTCGGAAAAGAGCTTTGTTATTCCAGTGGGACGAGAGCTCCTTTATTCCAGTGGGAAGAGTGCTCTGTTATTCCAGTGTGAATAGAGTTCTGTTATTCCAGTGGGAAGAGAGCTCTGTTATTCCAGTGTGAAGAGAGTTCTGTTATTCCAGTGGGAAGGGAGCTCTGATTTTCCAGCGGGAAGAGTGCTCTGTTATTCCAGTGAGAAGAGAGCTCTGTTATTCCAGTGTGAAGAGAGTTCTGTTATTCCAGTGGGAAGGGAGCTCTGTTATTCCAGTGTGAAGAGAGTTCTGTTATTCCAGTCGGAAGTGAGCTCTGTTATTCCAGTGGGAAGAGATCGCTGTTAATCCAGTGGGAAGAGAATTCTGTTATTCCAGTGGGAAGGGAACGCTGTTATTCCAGTCAGAAGAGAGCTTTGTTATTCCAGTGAGAAGAGATCACTGTTATTCCAGTGGGAAGAGAGCTCCGTTATTCCAGTGGGAAGGGAGCTCTGTTATTCCAGTGGGAAAGAGCGCTGTTATTCGAGTGTGAAGGGAGCTCTGTTAGTCCGGTGGGAAGGGAGCTCTGTTATTCTGTTATTCCAGTGGGACGAGAGCTCTGTTATTCCAGTGGGAAGGGAGCTCTGTTATTCCAGTGGGAAAGAGCGCTGTTATTCCAGTCGGAAGTGAGCTCTGTTATTCCAGTGGGAAGAGATCGCTGTTAATCCAGTGGGAAGAGAATTCTGTTATTCCAGTGGGAAGGGAGCTCTGTTGTTCCAGTGGGAAGAGAGCTCTGTTATTCCAGTGAGAAGAGATCACTGTTATTCCAGTGGGAAGAGAGCTCCGTTATTCCAGTGGGAAGGGAGCTCTGTTATTCCAGTGGGAAAGAGCGCTGTTATTCGAGTGTGAAGGGAGCTCTGTTAGTCCGGTGGGAAGGGAGCTCTGTTATTCCAGTGGAAAGGAAGCCCTGTTATTCCAGTTGGAAGAGAGTTCTGTTATTCCACTGCGAAGGAGCTCTGTTATTCCAGTGAGAATAGATCGCAGTTATTCCACTGGGAAGAGAGCTCTGTTATTCCAGTCGGACGAGAGCTCTGTTATTCTGGTGGGAAGAGAGCTCTGTTATTCCAGTGGGAAGAGAGCTCTGTTATTCCAGAGGGAAGAGTGCTCTATTATTCCAGTGGGAAGCGAACTCTGTTATTCCAGTGTGAAGCGAGTTCTGTTATTCCAGTGGGAAGGGAGCTCTGTTATTCCAGTGGGAAGAGATCGCTGTTATTCCTGTGGGAATAGAGCTCTATTATTCCGGTGGGAAGAGGGCTGTTATTCCAGTGGGAAGGGAGCTTTGTTATTCCAGTGGGAAGGTAACAGTGTTATTCCAGGCAGAAGAGAGCTTTCTTATTCCATTGGGAAGGGAGCTCTGTTATTCCAGTGGGAAGAGATCACTGTTATTCCAGTGGGAAGAGAGCTCTGTTATACCAGTGGGAAGGAGCTCCGTTATTCCAGTGGGAAGGGAGCTCTGTTATTCCAGTGGGAAGGAGCTCTGTTATTCGAGTGTGAAGGGAGCTCTGTCAGTCCAGTGGGAAGGGAGCTCTGTTATTCCACTGGGAAGGAAGCTCTGTGATTCCAGGGGGATGAGAGCTCTGTTATTCCAGTGCGAAGGAGCTCTGTTATTCCAGTGAGAACAGATCGCTGCTCTTCCAGTGGGAAGAGAGCTCTGTTATTCCAGTGGGAAGAGAGCTCTGCTATTACAGTGGGAAGAAAGTTCCTGTTATTCCAGTGGGAAGGGAGCTCTGTTATTCCAGTGGGATGGGAGCTCTGTTAATCCGGTGGGAAGAGATCGCTGTTAATTCAGTGGGAATAGAGCTCTGTTATTCCGGTGGGAAGAGGGCTCTGTTATTCCATTGGGAAGGGAGCTCTGTTATTCCAGTGGGAAGAGAGCTCTGTTATTCCAGTGAGAAGAGATCACTGTTATTCCAGTGGGCAGAGAGCTCTGTTATTCCAGTGTGAAGGAGCTCCGTTATTCCAGTGGGAAGGGAGCTCTGTTATTCCAGTGGGAAGGAGCTCTGTTATTCGAGTGTGAAGGGAGCTCTGTTAGTCCAGTGGGAAGGGAGCTCTGTTATTCCACTGGGAAGGAAGCTCTGTTATTCCAGTGGGAAGAGAGCTCTGTTATTCCAGTGCGAAGGAGCTCTGTTATTCCAGTGACAAGAGATCTCTGCTATTCCAGTGGGAAGAGAGCTCTGTTATTCCAGTGGGAAGAGAGCTCTGCTATTACAGTGGAAAGAGAGTTCCTGTTATTCCAGTGGGAAGGGAGCTCTGTTATTCCAGTGGGATGGGATCTCTGTTAATCCGGTGGGAAGAGATCGCTGTTATTCCAATGGGAAGAGAGCTCTGTTATTCCAATGGGAAGAGAACTCTGTTATTCCAGTGGGAAAAGAGCTCTGCTATTCAAGTGGGAAGAGAGATCCTGTTATTCCAGTGGGAAGGGAGCTCTGTTATTCCAGTGGGATGGCAGCTCTGTAATTCCGGTGGAAAGAGATCGCTGTTATTCCAGTGTGAAGAGAGCTCTGCTATTCCAATGGGAGGAGAGCTCTGTTATTCCAGTGGGAAGAGAGTTCTGTTATTCCAGTGGGAAGAGAGCTCTGTTATTTCAGTGGGAAGGGGCTCTGTTATTCCAGTGAGAAGGGATCGCTGTTATTCTTGTGGGAAGAGAGCTCTGTTATTCCGGTTGGAAGTGAGGGCTGTTATTCCAGTGGGAAGAGAGCTCTGTTATTCCAGTGGGAAGAGTGCTCTGTTATTCCAGTGGGAAGGAGCTCTGTTATTAGAGTCTGAAGGGAGCTCTGTTAGTCCAGTGGGAAGGAAGCTCTGTTATTCCAGTGGGAATGGAACGCTGTTATTCCAGTCTGAAGAGAGCTTTGTTATTCCATTGGGAAGTGTGCTCTCTTATTCCAGTGGGAAGAGAGCTCTGTTATTCCAGTGAGAAGAGATCACTGTTATTCCAGTGGGAAGAGAGCTCTGTTATTCCAGTGGGATGGGAGCTCTGTTATTCTAGTGGGAGGAGAGCTCTGTTATTCCAGTGGGAAGAGAGTTCTGTTATTCAAGTGGGAAGGGAGCTCTGTTATGCCAGTAAGTGCAGAGTTCCTGCTATTCCAATGGGAAGAGAGCTCTGATATTCCAGGGGCGAGAGAGCTCAGTAATTCCAGTGAGAAGGGAGCTCTGTTATTCCAGTGGGAAAAGAGCTCTGTTATTCCAGTGGTAAGAGAGCTCTGTTATTCCAGTGGGAATGGAGCTCTGTTATTCCAGTTGTAAGATAGCTCTGTTATTCCAGTGGGAAGAGAGCTCTGTTATTCCAGTGTGAAGTGAAGCTCTGTTGTTCCAGTAGGAAAAGAGCTCTGTCATTCCAGTGGGAAGAGAGCTCTGTTATTCCAGTGGGATGAGAGCTCTGTTATTCCAGTGGGAAGAGTGCTCTGTTATTCCAGTGGGAAGAGAGCTCTGTTATTCCTGTGTGAAGAGAGTTTTGTTATTCCAGTTGGAAGAGAGCTCTGTAATTCCAGAGTGAAGCGAGTTCTGCTATTCCAGTGGGAAGGGAGCTCTGTTATTCCAGTGGGAAGAGAGCTCTGTTATTCCAGTGTGAAGAGAGTTCTGTTATTCCAGTGGGAAGGGAGCTCTCTTATTCCAGTGTGAAGAGCTTTCTGTTATTCCAGTGGGAAGGGAGCTCTGTTATTCCAGTGGGAAGACATCGCTGTTATTCCAGTGGGAAGAGAGCTCTGTTATTCCGGTGGGAAGAGAGCTCTGTTATTCCAGTGGGAAGGCAGCTCTGTTATTCCAATGGGAAGGGAACGCTGTTATTCCAGTCAGAAGAGAGCTTTGTTATTCCAGTGGGAAGGACGCTCTGTTATTCCAGTGGGAAGGAGCGCTGTTATTCGAGTGTGAAGGGAGCTCTGTTATTCCAGTACAAAGTAGCTCTGTTATACCAGTGAGAATAGATCGTTGCTATTCCAGTGGGAAGAGAGCTGTTATTCCAGTGGGAAAAGAGCTCTGCTATTCAAGTGGGAAGAGAGTTCCTGTTATTCCAGTGGGAAGGGAGCTCTGTTATTCCAGTGGGATGGCAGCTCTGTAATTCCGGTGGGAAGAGATCGCTGTTATTCCAGTGTGAAGAGAGCTCTGTTATTCCAATGGGAGGAGAGCTCTGTTATTCCAGTGGGAAGAGCATTCTGTTATTCCAGTGGGAAGAGAGCTCTGTTATTCCAGTGGGAAGGGAGCTCTGTTATTCCAGTGGGAAGAGAGCTCTGTTAATCCAGTGGGAAGCGAGCTCTTTTATTCCAGTAACTGCAGATTTCCTGCTTTTCCAATGGGAAGAGAGCTCTGTTATTCCTGGGGGAAGAGAGCTCAGTAATTCCAGTGAGAAGGGAGCTCTGTTATTCCAGTGGGAAGATAGGTCTGTTATTCCAATGGGAAGGGAGCTCTGTTATTCCCGTGGGAAGAGAGCTCTATTATTCCAGTGTGAAGGGAGCTCTGTTGTTCCAGTCGGAAAAGAGCTCTGTTATTCCAGTGGGACGAGAGCTCCTTTATTCCAGTGGGAAGAGTGCTCTGTTATTCCAGTGTGAAGAGAGTTCTGTTATTCCAGTGGGAAGAGAGCTCTGTTATTCGAGTGTGAAGAGAGTTCTGTTATTCCAGTGGGAAGGGAGCTCTGTTTTTCCAGCGGGAAGAGTGCTCTGTTATTCCAGTGAGAAGAGAGCTCTGTTATTCCAGTGTGAATAGAGTTCTGTTATTCCAGTGGGAAGGGAGCTCTGTTATTCCAGTGTGAAGAGAGTTCTGTTATTCCAGTCGGAAGTGAGCTCTGTTATTCCAGTGGGAAGAGATCGCTGTTAATCCAGTGGGAAGAGAATTCTGTTATTCCAGTGGGAAGGGAACGCTGTTATTCCAGTCAGAAGAGAGCTTTGTTATTCCAGTGAGAAGAGATCACTGTTATTCCAGTGGGAAGAGAGCTCCGTTATTCCAGTGGGAAGGGAGCTCTGTTATTCCAGTGGGAAAGAGCGCTGTTATTCGAGTGTGAAGGGAGCTCTGTTAGTCCGGTGGGAAGGGAGCTCTGTTATTCTGTTATTCCAGTGGGAAGAGAGCTCCGTTATTCCAGTGGGAAGGGAGCTCTGTTATTCCAGTGGGAAAGAGCGCTGTTATTCCAGTCGGAAGTGAGCTCTGTTATTCCAGTGGGAAGAGATCGCTGTTAATCCAGTGGGAAGAGAATTCTGTTATTCCAGTGGGAAGGGAGCTCTGTTGTTCCAGTGGGAAGAGAGCTCTGTTATTCCAGTGAGAAGAGATCACTGTTATTCCAGTGGGAAGAGAGCTCCGTTATTCCAGTGGGAAGGGAGCTCTGTTATTCCAGTGGGAAAGAGCGCTGTTATTCGAGTGTGAAGGGAGCTCTGTTAGTCCGGTGGGAAGGGAGCTCTGTTATTCCAGTGGAAAGGAAGCCCTGTTATTCCAGTTGGAAGAGAGTTCTGTTATTCCACTGCGAAGGAGCTCTGTTATTCCAGTGAGAATAGATCGCAGTTATTCCACTGGGAAGAGAGCTCTGTTATTCCAGTCGGACGAGAGCTCTGTTATTCTGGTGGGAAGAGAGCTCTGTTATTCCAGTGGGAAGAGAGCTCTGTTATTCCAGAGGGAAGAGTGCTCTATTATTCCAGTGGGAAGCGAGCTCTGTTATTCCAGTGTGAAGCGAGTTCTGTTATTCCAGTGGGAAGGGAGCTCTGTTATTCCAGTGGGAAGAGATCGCTGTTATTCCAGTGGGAATAGAGCTCTATTATTCCGGTGGGAAGAGGGCTGTTATTCCAGTGGGAAGGGAGCTTTGTTATTCCAGTGGGAAGGTAACAGTGTTATTCCAGGCAGAAGAGAGCTTTCTTATTTCATTGGGAAGGGAGCTCTGTTATTCCAGTGGGAAGAGATCACTGTTATTCCAGTGGGAAGAGTGCTCTGTTATACCAGTGGGAAGGAGCTCCGTTATTCCAGTGGGAAGGGAGCTCTGTTATTCCAGTGGGAAGGAGCTCTGTTATTCGAGTGTGAAGGGAGCTCTGTCAGTCCAGTGGGAAGGGAGCTCTGTTATTCCACTGGGAAGGAAGCTCTGTGATTCCAGGGGGATGAGAGCTCTGTTATTCCAGTGCGAAGGAGCTCTGTTATTCCAGTGAGAACAGATCGCTGCTCTTCCAGTGGGAAGAGAGCTCTGTTATTCCAGTGGGAAGAGAGCTCTGCTATTACAGTGGGAAGAAAGTTCCTGTTATTCCAGTGGGAAGGGAGCTCTGTTATTCCAGTGGGATGGGAGCTCTGTTAATCCGGTGGGAAGAGATCGCTGTTAATCCAGTGGGAATAGAGCTCTGTTATTCCGGTGGGAAGAGGGCTCTGTTATTCCATTGGGAAGGGAGCTCTGTTATTCCAGTGGGAAGAGAGCTCTGTTATTCCAGTGAGAAGAGATCACTGTTATTCCAGTGGGCAGAGAGCTCTGTTATTCCAGTGTGAAGGAGCTCCGTTATTCCAGTGGGAAGGGAGCTCTGTTATTCCAGTGGGAAGAGAGCTCTGTTAATCCAGTGGGAAGCGAGCTCTTTTATTCCAGTAACTGCAGATTTCCTGCTTTTCCAATGGGAAGAGAGCTCTGTTATTCCTGGGGGAAGAGAGCTCAGTAATTCCAGTGAGAAGGGAGCTCTGTTATTCCAGTGGGAAGATAGCTCTGTTATTCCAGTGGGACGGGAGCTCTGTTATTCCCGTGGGAAGAGAGCTCTATTATTCCAGTGTGAAGGGAGCTCTGTTGTTCCAGTCGGAAAAGAGCTCTGTTATTCCAGTGGGACGAGAGCTCCTTTATTCCAGTGGGAAGAGTGCTCTGTTATTCCAGTGTGAATAGAGTTCTGTTATTCCACTGGGAAGAGAGCTCTGTTATTCCAGTGTGAAGAGAGTTCTGTTATTCCAGTGGGAAGGGAGCTCTGTTTTTCCAGCGGGAAGAGTGCTCTGTTATTCCAGTGAGAAGAGAGCTCTGTTATTCCAGTGTGAAGAGAGTTCTGTTATTCCAGTGGGAAGGGAGCTCTGTTATTCCAGTGTGAAGAGAGTTCTGTTATTCCAGTCGGAAGTGAGCTCTGTTATTCCAGTGGGATGAGATCGCTGTTAATCCAGTGGGAAGAGAATTCTGTTATTCCAGTGGGAAGGGAACGCTGTTATTCCAGTCAGAAGAGAGCTTTGTTATTCCAGTGAGAAGAGATCACTGTTATTCCAGTGGGAAGAGAGCTCCGTTATTCCAGTGGGAAGGGAGCTCTGTTATTCCAGTGGGAAAGAGCGCTGTTATTCGAGTGTGAAGGGAGCTCTGTTAGTCCGGTGGGAAGGGAGCTCTGTTATTCTGTTATTCCAGTGGGACGAGAGCTCCGTTATTCCAGTGGGAAGGGAGCTCTGTTATTCCAGTGGGAAAGAGCGCTGTTATTCCAGTCGGAAGTGAGCTCTGTTATTCCAGTGGGAAGAGATCGCTGTTAATCCAGTGGGAAGAGAATTCTGTTATTCCAGTGGGAAGGGAGCTCTGTTGTTCCAGTGGGAAGAGAGCTCTGTTATTCCAGTGAGAAGAGATCACTGTTATTCCAGTGGGAAGAGAGCTCCGTTATTCCAGTGGGAAGGGAGCTCTGTTATTCCAGTGGGAAAGAGCGCTGTTATTCGAGTGTGAAGGGAGCTCTGTTAGTCCGGTGGGAAGGGAGCTCTGTTATTCCAGTGGAAAGGAAGCCCTGTTATTCCAGTTGGAAGAGAGTTCTGTTATTCCACTGCGAAGGAGCTCTGTTATTCCAGTGAGAATAGATCGCAGTTATTCCACTGGGAAGAGAGCTCTGTTATTCCAGTCAGACGAGAGCTGTGTTATTCTGGTGGGAAGAGAGCTCTGTTATTCCAGTGGGATGAGATCTCTGTTATTCCAGTGGGAAGAGTGCTCTGTTATTCCAGTGGGAAGAGAGCTCTGTTATTCCTGTGTGAAGAGAGTTTTGTTATTCCAGTTGGAAGAGAGCTCTGTAATTCCAGAGTGAAGCGAGTTCTGCTATTCCAGTGGGAAGGGAGCTCTGTTATTCCAGTGGGAAGAGAGCTCTGTTATTCCAGTGTGAAGAGAGTTCTGTTATTCCAGTGGGAAGGGAGCTCTCTTATTCCAGTGTGAAGAGCTTTCTGTTATTCCAGTGGGAAGGGAGCTCTGTTATTCCAGTGGGAAGACATCGCTGTTATTCCAGTGGGAAGAGAGCTCTGTTATTCCGGTGGGAAGAGAGCTCTGTTATTCCAGTGGGAAGGCAGCTCTGTTATTCCAATGGGAAGGGAACGCTGTTATTCCAGTCAGAAGAGAGCTTTGTTATTCCAGTGGGAAGGACGCTCTGTTATTCCAGTGGGAAGGAGCGCTGTTATTCGAGTGTGAAGGGAGCTCTGTTATTCCAGTGCAAAGTAGCTCTATTATACCAGTGAGAATAGATCGTTGCTATTCCAGTGGGAAGAGAGCTCTGTTATTCCAGTGGGAAAAGAGCTCTGCTATTCAAGTGGGAAGAGAGTTCCTGTTATTCCAGTGGGAAGGGAGCTCTGTTATTCCAGTGGGATGGCAGCTCTGTAATTCCGGTGGGAAGAGATCGCTGTTATTCCAGTGTGAAGAGAGCTCTGTTATTCCAATGGGAGGAGAGCTCTGTTATTCCAGTGGGAAGAGCATTCTGTTATTCCAGTGGGAAGAGAGCTCTGTTATTCCAGTGGGAAGGGAGCTCTGTTATTCCAGTGGGAAGAGAGCTCTGTTAATCCAGTGGGAAGCGAGCTCTTTTATTCCAGTAACTGCAGATTTCCTGCTTTTCCAATGGGAAGAGAGCTCTGTTATTCCTGGGGGAAGAGAGCTCAGTAATTCCAGTGAGAAGGGAGCTCTGTTATTCCAGTGGGAAGATAGCTCTGTTATTCCAGTGGGAAGGGAGCTCTGTTATTCCCGTGGGAAGAGAGCTCTATTATTCCAGTGTGAAGGGAGCTCTGTTGTTCCAGTCGGAAAAGAGCTCTGTTATTCCAGTGGGACGAGAGCTCCTTTATTCCAGTGGGAAGAGTGCTCTGTTAGTCCAGTGTGAAGAGAGTTCTGTTATTCCAGTGGGAAGAGAGCTCTGTTATTCCAGTGCGAAGAGAGTTCTGTTATTCCAGTGGGAAGGGAGCTCTGTTTTTCCAGCGGGAAGAGTGCTCTGTTATTCCAGTGAGAAGAGAGCTCTGTTATTCCAGTGGGAAGAGATCGCTGTTAATCCAGTGGGAAGAGAATTCTGTTATTCCAGTGGGAAGGGAGCTCTGTTGTTCCAGTGGGAAGAGAGCTCTGTTATTCCAGTGAGAAGAGATCACTGTTATTCCAGTGGGAAGAGAGCTCCGTTATTCCAGTGGGAAGGGAGCTCTGTTATTCCAGTGGGAAAGAGCGCTGTTATTCGAGTGTGAAGGGAGCTCTGTTAGTCCGGTGGGAAGGGAGCTCTGTTATTCCAGTGGAAAGGAAGCCCTGTTATTCCAGTTGGAAGAGAGTTCTGTTATTCCACTGCGAAGGAGCTCTGTTATTCCAGTGAGAATAGATCGCAGTTATTCCACTGGGAAGAGAGCTCTGTTATTCCAGTCGGACGAGAGCTCTGTTATTCTGGTGGGAAGAGAGCTCTGTTATTCCAGTGGGAAGAGAGCTCTGTTATTCCAGAGGGAAGAGTGCTCTATTATTCCAGTGGGAAGCGAGCTCTGTTATTCCAGTGTGAAGCGAGTTCTGTTATTCCAGTGGGAAGGGAGCTCTGTTATTCCAGTGGGAAGAGATCGCTGTTATTCCAGTGGGAATAGAGCTCTATTATTCCGGTGGGAAGAGGGCTGTTATTCCAGTGGGAAGGGAGCTTTGTTATTCCAGTGGGAAGGTAACAGTGTTATTCCAGGCAGAAGAGAGCTTTCTTATTTCATTGGGAAGGGAGCTCTGTTATTCCAGTGGGAAGAGATCACTGTTATTCCAGTGGGAAGAGTGCTCTGTTATACCAGTGGGAAGGAGCTCCGTTATTCCAGTGGGAAGGGAGCTCTGTTATTCCAGTGGGAAGGAGCTCTGTTATTCGAGTGTGAAGGGAGCTCTGTCAGTCCAGTGGGAAGGGAGCTCTGTTATTCCACTGGGAAGGAAGCTCTGTGATTCCAGGGGGATGAGAGCTCTGTTATTCCAGTGCGAAGGAGCTCTGTTATTCCAGTGAGAACAGATCGCTGCTCTTCCAGTGGGAAGAGAGCTCTGTTATTCCAGTGGGAAGAGAGCTCTGCTATTACAGTGGGAAGAAAGTTCCTGTTATTCCAGTGGGAAGGGAGCTCTGTTATTCCAGTGGGATGGGAGCTCTGTTAATCCGGTGGGAAGAGATCGCTGTTAATCCAGTGGGAATAGAGCTCTGTTATTCCGGTGGGAAGAGGGCTCTGTTATTCCATTGGGAAGGGAGCTCTGTTATTCCAGTGGGAAGAGAGCTCTGTTATTCCAGTGAGAAGAGATCACTGTTATTCCAGTGGGCAGAGAGCTCTGTTATTCCAGTGTGAAGGAGCTCCGTTATTCCAGTGGGAAGGGAGCTCTGTTATTCCAGTGGGAAGAGAGCTCTGTTAATCCAGTGGGAAGCGAGCTCTTTTATTCCAGTAACTGCAGATTTCCTGCTTTTCCAATGGGAAGAGAGCTCTGTTATTCCTGGGGGAAGAGAGCTCAGTAATTCCAGTGAGAAGGGAGCTCTGTTATTCCAGTGGGAAGATAGCTCTGTTATTCCAGTGGGACGGGAGCTCTGTTATTCCCGTGGGAAGAGAGCTCTATTATTCCAGTGTGAAGGGAGCTCTGTTGTTCCAGTCGGAAAAGAGCTCTGTTATTCCAGTGGGACGAGAGCTCCTTTATTCCAGTGGGAAGAGTGCTCTGTTATTCCAGTGTGAATAGAGTTCTGTTATTCCAGTGGGAAGAGAGCTCTGTTATTCCAGTGTGAAGAGAGTTCTGTTATTCCAGTGGGAAGGGAGCTCTGTTTTTCCAGCGGGAAGAGTGCTCTGTTATTCCAGTGAGAAGAGAGCTCTGTTATTCCAGTGTGAAGAGAGTTCTGTTATTCCAGTGGGAAGGGAGCTCTGTTATTCCAGTGTGAAGAGAGTTCTGTTATTCCAGTCGGAAGTGAGCTCTGTTATTCCAGTGGGATGAGATCGCTGTTAATCCAGTGGGAAGAGAATTCTGTTATTCCAGTGGGAAGGGAACGCTGTTATTCCAGTCAGAAGAGAGCTTTGTTATTCCAGTGAGAAGAGATCACTGTTATTCCAGTGGGAAGAGAGCTCCGTTATTCCAGTGGGAAGGGAGCTCTGTTATTCCAGTGGGAAAGAGCGCTGTTATTCGAGTGTGAAGGGAGCTCTGTTAGTCCGGTGGGAAGGGAGCTCTGTTATTCTGTTATTCCAGTGGGACGAGAGCTCCGTTATTCCAGTGGGAAGGGAGCTCTGTTATTCCAGTGGGAAAGAGCGCTGTTATTCCAGTCGGAAGTGAGCTCTGTTATTCCAGTGGGAAGAGATCGCTGTTAATCCAGTGGGAAGAGAATTCTGTTATTCCAGTGGGAAGGGAGCTCTGTTGTTCCAGTGGGAAGAGAGCTCTGTTATTCCAGTGAGAAGAGATCACTGTTATTCCAGTGGGAAGAGAGCTCCGTTATTCCAGTGGGAAGGGAGCTCTGTTATTCCAGTGGGAAAGAGCGCTGTTATTCGAGTGTGAAAGGAGCTCTGTTAGTCCGGTGGGAAGGGAGCTCTGTTATTCCAGTGGAAAGGAAGCCCTGTTATTCCAGTTGGAAGAGAGTTCTGTTATTCCACTGCGAAGGAGCTCTGTTATTCCAGTGAGAATAGATCGCAGTTATTCCACTGGGAAGAGAGCTCTGTTATTCCAGTCAGACGAGAGCTCTGTTATTCTGGTGGGAAGAGAGCTCTGTTATTCCAGTGGGATGAGATCTCTGTTATTCCAGTGGGAAGAGTGCTCTGTTATTCCAGTGGGAAGAGAGCTCTGTTATTCCTGTGTGAAGAGAGTTTTGTTATTCCAGTTGGAAGAGAGCTCTGTAATTCCAGAGTGAAGCGAGTTCTGCTATTCCAGTGGGAAGGGAGCTCTGTTATTCCAGTGGGAAGAGAGCTCTGTTATTCCAGTGTGAAGAGAGTTCTGTTATTCCAGTGGGAAGGGAGCTCTCTTATTCCAGTGTGAAGAGCTTTCTGTTATTCCAGTGGGAAGGGAGCTCTGTTATTCCAGTGGGAAGACATCGCTGTTATTCCAGTGGGAAGAGAGCTCTGTTATTCCGGTGGGAAGAGAGCTCTGTCATTCCAGTGGGAAGGCAGCTCTGTTATTCCAATGGGAAGGGAACGCTGTTATTCCAGTCAGAAGAGAGCTTTGTTATTCCAGTGGGAAGGACGCTCTGTTATTCCAGTGGGAAGGAGCGCTGTTATTCGAGTGTGAAGGGAGCTCTGTTATTCCAGTGCAAAGTAGCTCTGTTATACCAGTGAGAATAGATCGTTGCTATTCCAGTGGGAAGAGAGCTCTGTTATTCCAGTGGGAAAAGAGCTCTGCTATTCAAGTGGGAAGAGAGTTCCTGTTATTCCAGTGGGAAGGGAGCTCTGTTATTCCAGTGGGATGGCAGCTCTGTAATTCCGGTGGGAAGAGATCGCTGTTATTCCAGTGTGAAGAGAGCTCTGTTATTCCAATGGGAGGAGAGCTCTGTTATTCCAGTGGGAAGAGCATTCTGTTATTCCAGTGGGAAGAGAGCTCTGTTATTCCAGTGGGAAGGGAGCTCTGTTATTCCAGTGGGAAGAGAGCTCTGTTAATCCAGTGGGAAGCGAGCTCTTTTATTCCAGTAACTGCAGATTTCCTGCTTTTCCAATGGGAAGAGAGCTCTGTTATTCCTGGGGGAAGAGAGCTCAGTAATTCCAGTGAGAAGGGAGCTCTGTTATTCCAGTGGGAAGATAGCTCTGTTATTCCAGTGGGAAGGGAGCTCTGTTATTCCCGTGGGAAGAGAGCTCTATTATTCCAGTGTGAAGGGAGCTCTGTTGTTCCAGTCGGAAGAGATGTTTGTTATTCCAGTGGGACGAGAGCTCCTTTATTCCAGTGGGAAGAGTGCTCTGTTAGTCCAGTGTGAAGAGAGTTCTGTTATTCCAGTGGGAAGAGAGCTCTGTTATTCCAGTGCGAAGAGAGTTCTGTTATTCCAGTGGGAAGGGAGCTCTGTTTTTCCAGCGGGAAGAGTGCTCTGTTATTCCAGTGAGAAGAGAGCTCTGTTATTCCAGTGTGAAGAGAGTTCTGTTATTCCAGTGGGAAGGGAGCTCTGTTATTCCAGTGTGAAGAGAGTTCTGTTATTCCAGTCGGAAGTGAGCTCTGTTATTCCAGTGGGAAGAGATCGCTGTTAATCCAGTGGGAAGAGAATTCTGTTATTCCAGTGGGAAGGGAACGCTGTTATTCCAGTCAGAAGAGAGCTTTGTTATTCCAGTGAGAAGAGATCACTGTTATTCCAGTGGGAAGAGAGCTCTGTTATTCCAGTGGGAAGGGAGCTCTGTTATTCCAGTGGGAAAGAGCGCTGTTATTCGAGTGTGAAGGGAGCTCTGTTAGTCCGGTGGGAAGGGAGCTCTGTTATTCTGTTATTCCAGTGGGAAGAGAGCTCCGTTATTCCAGTGGGAAGGGAGCTCTGTTATTCTAGTGGGAAAGAGCGCTGTTATTCCAGTCGGAAGTGAGCTCTGTTATTCCAGTGGGAAGAGATCGCTGTTAATCCAGTGGGAAGAGAATTCTGTTATTCCAGTGGGAAGGGAGCTCTGTTGTTCCAGTGGGAAGAGAGCTCTGTTATTCCAGTGAGAAGAGATCACTGTTATTCCAGTGGGAAGAGAGCTCCGTTATTCCAGTGGGAAGGGAGCTCTGTTATTCCAGTGGGAAAGAGCGCTGTTATTCAAGTGTGAAGGGAGCTCTGTTAGTCCGGTGGGAAGGGAGCTCTGTTATTCCAGTGGAAAGGAAGCCCTGTTATTCCAGTTGGAAGAGAGTTCTGTTATTCCACTGCGAAGGAGCTCTGTTATTCCAGTGAGAATAGATCGCAGTTATTCCACTGGGAAGACAGCTCTGTTATTCCAGTCGGACGAGAGCTCTGTTATTCTGGTGGGAAGAGAGCTCTGTTATTCCAGTGGGAAGAGAGCTCTGTTATTCCAGAGGGAAGAGTGCTCTATTATTCCAGTGGGAAGAGAGCTCTGTTATTCCAGTGTGAAGCGAGTTCTGTTATTCCAGTGGGAAGGGAGCTCTGTTAGTCCGGTGGGAAGGGAGCTCTGTTATTCTGTTATTCCAGTGGGACGAGAGCTCCGTTATTCCAGTGGGAAGGGAGCTCTGTTATTCCAGTGGGAAAGAGCGCTGTTATTCCAGTCGGAAGTGAGCTCTGTTATTCCAGTGGGAAGAGATCGCTGTTAATCCAGTGGGAAGAGAATTCTGTTATTCCAGTGGGAAGGGAGCTCTGTTGTTCCAGTGGGAAGAGAGCTCTGTTATTCCAGTGAGAAGAGATCACTGTTATTCCAGTGGGAAGAGAGCTCCGTTATTCCAGTGGGAAGGGAGCTCTGTTATTCCAGTGGGAAAGAGCGCTGTTATTCGAGTGTGAAGGGAGCTCTGTTAGTCCGGTGGGAAGGGAGCTCTGTTATTCCAGTGGAAAGGAAGCCCTGTTATTCCAGTTGGAAGAGAGTTCTGTTATTCCACTGCGAAGGAGCTCTGTTATTCCAGTGGGAATAGATCGCAGTTATTCCACTGGGAAGAGAGCTCTGTTATTCCAGTCAGACGAGAGCTCTGTTATTCTGGTGGGAAGAGAGCTCTGTTATTCCAGTGGGATGAGAGCTCTGTTATTCCAGTGGGAAGAGTGCTCTGTTATTCCAGTGGGAAGAGAGCTCTGTTATTCCTGTGTGAAGAGAGTTTTGTTATTCCAGTTGGAAGAGAGCTCTGTAATTCCAGAGTGAAGCGAGTTCTGCTATTCCAGTGGGAAGGGAGCTCTGTTATTCCAGTGGGAAGAGAGCTCTGTTATTCCAGTGTGAAGAGAGTTCTGTTATTCCAGTGGGAAGGGAGCTCTCTTATTCCAGTGTGAGGAGCTTTCTGTTATTCCAGTGGGAAGGGAGCTCTGTTATTCCAGTGGGAAGACATCTCTGTTATTCCAGTGGGAAGAGAGCTCTGTTATTCCGGTGGGAAGAGAGCTCTGTTATTCCAGTGGGAAGGCAGCACTGTTATTCCAATGGGAAGGGAACGCTGTTATTCCAGTCAGAAGAGAGCTTTGTTATTCCAGTGGGAAGGACGCTCTGTTATTCCAGTGGGAAGGAGCGCTGTTATTCGAGTGTGAAGGGAGCTCTGTTATTCCAGTGCAAAGTAGCTCTGTTATACCAGTGAGAATAGATCGTTGCTATTCCAGTGGGAAGAGAGCTCTGTTATTCCAGTGGGAAAAGAGCTCTGCTATTCAAGTGGGAAGAGAGTTCCTGTTATTCCAGTGGGAAGGGTGCTCTGTTATTCCAGTGGGATGGCAGCTCTGTAATTCCGGTGGGAAGAGATCGCTGTTATTCCAGTGTGAAGAGAGCTCTGTTATTCCAATGGGAGGAGAGCTCTGTTATTCCAGTGGGAAGAGCATTCTGTTATTCCAGTGGGAAGAGAGATCTGTTATTCCAGTGGGAAGGGAGCTCTGTTATTCCAGTGGGAAGAGAGCTCTGTTAATCCAGTGGGAAGCGAGCTCTTTTATTCCAGTAACTGCAGATTTCCTGCTTTTACAATGGGAAGAGAGCTCTGTTATTCCTGGGGGAAGAGAGCTCAGTAATTCCAGTGAGAAGGGAGCTCTGTTATTCCAGTGGGAAGATAGCTCTGTTATTCCAGTGGGAAGGGAGCTCTGTTATTCCCGTGGGAAGAGAGCTCTATTATTCCAGTGTGAAGGGAGCTCTGTTGTTCCAGTCGGAAAAGAGCTCTGTTATTCCAGTGGGACGAGAGCTCCGTTATTCCAGTGGGAAGGGAGCTCTGTTATTCCAGTGGGAAAGAGCGCTGTTATTCCAGTCGGAAGTGAGCTCTGTTATTCCAGTGGGAAGAGATCGCTGTTAATCCAGTGGGAAGAGAATTCTGTTATTCCAGTGGGAAGGGAGCTCTGTTGTTCCAGTGGGAAGAGAGCTCTGTTATTCCAGTGAGAAGAGATCACTGTTATTCCAGTGGGAAGAGAGCTCCGTTATTCCAGTGGGAAGGGAGCTCTGTTATTCCAGTGGGAAAGAGCGCTGTTATTCAAGTGTGAAGGGAGCTCTGTTAGTCCGGTGGGAAGGGAGCTCTGTTATTCCAGTGGAAAGGAAGCCCTGTTATTCCAGTTGGAAGAGAGTTCTGTTATTCCACTGCGAAGGAGCTCTGTTATTCCAGTGAGAATAGATCGCAGTTATTCCACTGGGAAGAGAGCTCTGTTATTCCAGTCGGACGAGAGCTCTGTTATTCTGGTGGGAAGAGAGCTCTGTTATTCCAGTGGGAAGAGAGCTCTGTTATTCCAGAGGGAAGAGTGCTCTATTATTCCAGTGGGAAGAGAGCTCTGTTATTCCAGTGTGAAGCGAGTTCTGTTATTCCAGTGGGAAGGGAGCTCTGTTATTCCAGTGGGAAGAGATCGCTGTTATTCCAGTGGGAATAGAGCTCTATTATTCCGGTGGGAAGAGGGCTGTTATTCCAGTGGGAAGGGAGCTTTGTTATTCCAGTGGGAAGGTAACAGTGTTATTCCAGGCAGAAGAGAGCTTTCTTATTCCATTGGGAAGGGAGCTCTGTTATTCCAGTGGGAAGAGATCACTGTTATTCCAGTGGGAAGAGAGCTCTGTTATACCAGTGGGAAGGAGCTCCGTTATTCCAGTGGGAAGGGAGCTCTGTTATTCCAGTGGGAAGGAGCTCTGTTATTCGAGTGTGAAGGGAGCTCTGTCAGTCCAGTGGGAAGGGAGCTCTGTTATTCCACTGGGAAGGAAGCTCTGTGATTCCAGGGGGATGAGAGCTCTGTTATTCCAGTGCGAAGGAGCTCTGTTATTCCAGTGAGAACAGATCCTGGCTCTTCCAGTGGGAAGAGAGCTCTGTTATTCCAGTGGGAAGAGAGCTCTGCTACTACAGTGGGAAGAAAGTTCCTGTTATTCCAGTGGGAAGGGAGCTCTGTTATTCCAGTGGGATGGGAGCTCTGTTAATCCGGTGGGAAGAGATCGCTGTTAATCCAGTGGGAATAGAGCTCTGTTATTCCGGTGGGAAGAGGGCTCTGTTATTCCATTGGGAAGGGAGCTCTGTTATTCCAGTGGGAAGAGAGCTCTGTTATTCCAGTGAGAAGAGATCACTGTTATTCCAGTGGGCAGAGAGCTCTGTTATTCCAGTGGGAAGAGAGCTCCCTTCCAGAGCTCTGTTAATCCAGTGGGAAGCGAGCTCTTTTATTCCAGTAACTGCAGATTTCCTGCTTTTCCAATGGGAAGAGAGCTCTGTTATTCCTGGGGGAAGAGAGCTCAGTAATTCCAGTGAGAAGGGAGCTCTGTTATTCCAGTGGGAAGATAGCTCTGTTATTCCAGTGGGAAGGGAGCTCTGTTATTCCCGTGGGAAGAGAGCTCTATTATTCCAGTGTGAAGGGAGCTCTGTTGTTCCAGTCGGAAAAGAGCTTTGTTATTCCAGTGGGACGAGAGCTCCTTTATTCCAGTGGGAAGAGTGCTCTGTTATTCCAGTGTGAATAGAGTTCTGTTATTCCAGTGGGAAGAGAGCTCTGTTATTCCAGTGTGAAGAGAGTTCTGTTATTCCAGTGGGAAGGGAGCTCTGATTTTCCAGCGGGAAGAGTGCTCTGTTATTCCAGTGAGAAGAGAGCTCTGTTATTCCAGTGTGAAGAGAGTTCTGTTATTCCAGTGGGAAGGGAGCTCTGTTATTCCAGTGTGAAGAGAGTTCTGTTATTCCAGTCGGAAGTGAGCTCTGTTATTCCAGTGGGAAGAGATCGCTGTTAATCCAGTGGGAAGAGAATTCTGTTATTCCAGTGGGAAGGGAACGCTGTTATTCCAGTCAGAAGAGAGCTTTGTTATTCCAGTGAGAAGAGATCACTGTTATTCCAGTGGGAAGAGAGCTCCGTTATTCCAGTGGGAAGGGAGCTCTGTTATTCCAGTGGGAAAGAGCGCTGTTATTCGAGTGTGAAGGGAGCTCTGTTAGTCCGGTGGGAAGGGAGCTCTGTTATTCTGTTATTCCAGTGGGACGAGAGCTCCGTTATTCCAGTGGGAAGGGAGCTCTGTTATTCCAGTGGGAAAGAGCGCTGTTATTCCAGTCGGAAGTGAGCTCTGTTATTCCAGTGGGAAGAGATCGCTGTTAATCCAGTGGGAAGAGAATTCTGTTATTCCAGTGGGAAGGGAGCTCTGTTGTTCCAGTGGGAAGAGAGCTCTGTTATTCCAGTGAGAAGAGATCACTGTTATTCCAGTGGGAAGAGAGCTCCGTTATTCCAGTGGGAAGGGAGCTCTGTTATTCCAGTGGGAAAGAGCGCTGTTATTCGAGTGTGAAGGGAGCTCTGTTAGTCCGGTGGGAAGGGAGCTCTGTTATTCCAGTGGAAAGGAAGCCCTGTTATTCCAGTTGGAAGAGAGTTCTGTTATTCCACTGCGAAGGAGCTCTGTTATTCCAGTGAGAATAGATCGCAGTTATTCCACTGGGAAGAGAGCTCTGTTATTCCAGTCGGACGAGAGCTCTGTTATTCTGGTGGGAAGAGAGCTCTGTTATTCCAGTGGGAAGAGAGCTCTGTTATTCCAGAGGGAAGAGTGCTCTATTATTCCAGTGGGAAGCGAACTCTGTTATTCCAGTGTGAAGCGAGTTCTGTTATTCCAGTGGGAAGGGAGCTCTGTTATTCCAGTGGGAAGAGATCGCTGTTATTCCAGTGGGAATAGAGCTCTATTATTCCGGTGGGAAGAGGGCTGTTATTCCAGTGGGAAGGGAGCTTTGTTATTCCAGTGGGAAGGTAACAGTGTTATTCCAGGCAGAAGAGAGCTTTCTTATTCCATTGGGAAGGGAGCTCTGTTATTCCAGTGGGAAGAGATCACTGTTATTCCAGTGGGAAGAGAGCTCTGTTATACCAGTGGGAAGGAGCTCCGTTATTCCAGTGGGAAGGGAGCTCTGTTATTCCAGTGGGAAGGAGCTCTGTTATTCGAGTGTGAAGGGAGCTCTGTCAGTCCAGTGGGAAGGGAGCTCTGTTATTCCACTGGGAAGGAAGCTCTGTGATTCCAGGGGGATGAGAGCTCTGTTATTCCAGTGCGAAGGAGCTCTGTTATTCCAGTGAGAACAGATCGCTGCTCTTCCAGTGGGAAGAGAGCTCTGTTATTCCAGTGGGAAGAGAGCTCTGCTATTACAGTGGGAAGAAAGTTCCTGTTATTCCAGTGGGAAGGGAGCTCTGTTATTCCAGTGGGATGGGAGCTCTGTTAATCCGGTGGGAAGAGATCGCTGTTAATTCAGTGGGAATAGAGCTCTGTTATTCCGGTGGGAAGAGGGCTCTGTTATTCCATTGGGAAGGGAGCTCTGTTATTCCAGTGGGAAGAGAGCTCTGTTATTCCAGTGAGAAGAGATCACTGTTATTCCAGTGGGCAGAGAGCTCTGTTATTCCAGTGTGAAGGAGCTCCGTTATTCCAGTGGGAAGGGAGCTCTGTTATTCCAGTGGGAAGGAGCTCTGTTATTCGAGTGTGAAGGGAGCTCTGTTAGTCCAGTGGGAAGGGAGCTCTGTTATTCCACTGGGAAGGAAGCTCTGTTATTCCAGTGGGAAGAGAGCTCTGTTATTCCAGTGCGAAGGAGCTCTGTTATTCCAGTGACAAGAGATCTCTGCTATTCCAGTGGGAAGAGAGCTCTGTTATTCCAGTGGGAAGAGAGCTCTGCTATTACAGTGGAAAGAGAGTTCCTGTTATTCCAGTGGGAAGGGAGCTCTGTTATTCCAGTGGGATGGGAGCTCTGTTAATCCGGTGGGAAGAGATCGCTGTTATTCCAATGGGAAGAGAGCTCTGTTATTCCAATGGGAAGAGAACTCTGTTATTCCAGTGGGAAAAGAGCTCTGCTATTCAAGTGGGAAGAGAGATCCTGTTATTCCAGTGGGAAGGGAGCTCTGTTATTCCAGTGGGATGGCAGCTCTGTAATTCCGGTGGGAAGAGATCGCTGTTATTCCAGTGTGAAGAGAGCTCTGCTATTCCAATGGGAGGAGAGCTCTGTTATTCCAGTGGGAAGAGAGTTCTGTTATTCCAGTGGGAAGAGAGCTCTGTTATTTCAGTGGGAAGGGGCTCTGTTATTCCAGTGAGAAGGGATCGCTGTTATTCTTGTGGGAAGAGAGCTCTGTTATTCCGGTTGGAAGTGAGGGCTGTTATTCCAGTGGGAAGAGAGCTCTGTTATTCCAGTGGGAAGAGAGCTCTGTTATTCCAGTGGGAAGGATGCTCTGTTAATCCAGTGGGAAGAGAGCTCTTTTATTCCAGTAATTGCAGATTTCCTGCTATTCCAATGGGAAGAGAGCTCTGTTATTCCTGGGGGAAGCGAGCTCAGTAATTCCAGTGAGAATGGAGCTCTGTTATTCCAGTGGGAAGATAGCTCTGTTATTCCAGTGGGAAGGGAGATCTGTTATTCCAGTGGGAAGAGAGATCTATTATTCCAGTGTGAAGGGAGCTCTGTTGTTCCAGTCGGAAAAGAGCTCTGTTATTCCAGTGGGAAGAGAGCTCTTTTCATCCAGTGGGAAAACAGCTCTGTTATTCCAGTGGGAAGAGCGCTCTGTTATTCCAGCTTGAAGGGAGCTCTGTTATTCCAGTGTGAAGGGAGCTCTGTTATTCCAGTAGGAAGACTGTTCTGTTATTGCAGTGGGAATAGAGCTCTGTTATTCCAGTGGAAATGGAGATCAGTTATTCCAGTGGGAAGAGAGCTCTCTTATTCCAGTGGGAAGAGAACTCTGTTATTCCAGTGGGAACAGAGATCTGTTATTCCAGTGGGAAGAGAGATCTATTATTCCAGTGTGAAGGGAGCTCTGTTGTTCCAGTCGGAAAAGAGCTCTGTTATTCCAGTGGGAAGAGAGCTCTTTTCATCCAGTGGGAAAACAGCTCTGTTATTCCAGTGGGAAGAGCGCTCTGTTATTCCAGCTTGAAGGGAGCTCTGTTATTCCAGTGTGAAGGGAGCTCTGTTATTCCAGTAGGAAGACTGTTCTGTTATTGCAGTGGGAATAGAGCTCTGTTATTCCAGTGGAAATGGAGATCAGTTATTCGAGTGGGAAGAGAGCTATCTCATTCCAGTGGGAACAGAGCTCTGTTATTCCAGTGTGAAGAGATTCTATTATTCCAGTGGGAAGGGAGCTCTGTTATTCCAGTGGGAAGAGAGCTGTTATTCCAGTAGGACGAGAGCTCTGTTATCCGGTGGGAAGAGAGCTCTGTTATTCCACTGGGTGGCGAGCTCTGTTGTTCCAGTGGGAAGAGATCGCAGTTATTCCAGTGGCAAGGGAACTCTTTTATACCAGTGGGAAGGGAGCTCTGTTATTCCAGTGGGAAGAGAGCTCTGTAATTCCAGTGGGAAGTGATCACTGTTATTCCAGTGGGAAGGGAGCTCTGTTATTCCAGTGGGAAGAGAGCTGTGTTATTCCGGTGGGAAGAGAGCTCTGTTATTCCAGTGGGCAGAGAGCTCTGTTATTCCAGTGGGAAGGAGCGCTGTTATTCGAATGTGAATGGAGCTCTGTTAGTCCAGTGGGAATGGAGCTCTGTTAGTCCAGTGGGAAGTGAGCTCTGTTATTCCAGTGGGAACGGAGCTTTGTTATTCCAGTGCGAAGGAGCTCTGTTATTCCAGTGAGAATAGATCGCTGTTATTCCAGTGGGAAGAGAGCTCTGTTATTCCAATGGGAAGAGAGCTGTGTTATTCCAGTAAATGCAGATTTCCTGCTTTTCCAATGGGAAGAGAGCTCTGTTATTCCTGGGGGAAGAGAGCTCAGTAATTCCAGTGAGACGGGAGCTCTATTATTCCAGTGGGAAGAGAGCTCTGTTATTCCAGTGGTAAGAGAGCTGTTATTCCAGTGGGAAGGGAGCTCTGTTATTCCAGTGGGAAGATAGCTCTGTTATTCCAGTGGGAAGGGAGCTCTGTTATTCCAGTGGGAAGAGAGCTCTATTATTCCAGTGCGAAGGGAGCTCTGTTGTTCCAGTCGGAAAAGAGCTCTGTTATTCCAGTGTGAAGAGAGTTCTGTTATTCCAGTGGGAAGGGAGCTCTGTTTTTCCAGCGGGAAGAGTGCTCTGTTATTCCAGTGAGAAGAGAGCTCTGTTATTCCAGTGTGAAGAGAGTTCTGTTATTCCAGTGGGAAGGGAGCTCTGTTATTCCAGTGTGAAGAGAGTTCTGTTATTCCAGTCGGAAGTGAGCTCTGTTATTCCAGTGGGAAGAGATCGCTGTTAATCCAGTGGGAAGAGAATTCTGTTATTCCAGTGGGAAGGGAACGCTGTTATTCCAGGCAGAAGAGAGCTTTCTTATTCCATTGGGAAGGGAGCTCTGTTATTCCAGTGGGAAGAGATCACTGTTATTCCAGTGGGAAGAGAGCTCTGTTATACCAGTGGGAAGGAGCTCCGTTATTCCAGTGGGAAGGGAGCTCTGTTATTCCAGTGGGAAGGAGCTCTGTTATTCGAGTGTGAAGGGAGCTCTGTCAGTCCAGTGGGAAGGGAGCTCTGTTATTCCACTGGGAAGGAAGCTCTGTGATTCCAGGGGGATGAGAGCTCTGTTATTCCAGTGCGAAGGAGCTCTGTTATTCCAGTGAGAACAGATCCTGGCTCTTCCAGTGGGAAGAGAGCTCTGTTATTCCAGTGGGAAGAGAGCTCTGCTACTACAGTGGGAAGAAAGTTCCTGTTATTCCAGTGGGAAGGGAGCTCTGTTATTCCAGTGGGATGGGAGCTCTGTTAATCCGGTGGGAAGAGATCGCTGTTAATCCAGTGGGAATAGAGCTCTGTTATTCCGGTGGGAAGAGGGCTCTGTTATTCCATTGGGAAGGGAGCTCTGTTATTCCAGTGGGAAGAGAGCTCTGTTATTCCAGTGAGAAGAGATCACTGTTATTCCAGTGGGCAGAGAGCTCTGTTATTCCAGTGGGAAGAGAGCTCCCTTCCAGAGCTCTGTTAATCCAGTGGGAAGCGAGCTCTTTTATTCCAGTAACTGCAGATTTCCTGCTTTTCCAATGGGAAGAGAGCTCTGTTATTCCTGGGGGAAGGGAGCTCAGTAATTCCAGTGAGAAGGGAGCTCTGTTATTCCAGTGGGAAGATAGCTCTGTTATTCCAGTGGGAAGGGAGCTCTGTTATTCCCGTGGGAAGAGAGCTCTATTATTCCAGTGTGAAGGGAGCTCTGTTGTTCCAGTCGGAAAAGAGCTTTGTTATTCCAGTGGGACGAGAGCTCCTTTATTCCAGTGGGAAGAGTGCTCTGTTATTCCAGTGTGAATAGAGTTCTGTTATTCCAGTGGGAAGAGAGCTCTGTTATTCCAGTGTGAAGAGAGTTCTGTTATTCCAGTGGGAAGGGAGCTCTGATTTTCCAGCGGGAAGAGTGCTCTGTTATTCCAGTGAGAAGAGAGCTCTGTTATTCCAGTGTGAAGAGAGTTCTGTTATTCCAGTGGGAAGGGAGCTCTGTTATTCCAGTGTGAAGAGAGTTCTGTTATTCCAGTCGGAAGTGAGCTCTGTTATTCCAGTGGGAAGAGATCGCTGTTAATCCAGTGGGAAGAGAATTCTGTTATTCCAGTGGGAAGGGAACGCTGTTATTCCAGTCAGAAGAGAGCTTTGTTATTCCAGTGAGAAGAGATCACTGTTATTCCAGTGGGAAGAGAGCTCCGTTATTCCAGTGGGAAGGGAGCTCTGTTATTCCAGTGGGAAAGAGCGCTGTTATTCGAGTGTGAAGGGAGCTCTGTTAGTCCGGTGGGAAGGGAGCTCTGTTATTCTGTTATTCCAGTGGGACGAGAGCTCCGTTATTCCAGTGGGAAGGGAGCTCTGTTATTCCAGTGGGAAAGAGCGCTGTTATTCCAGTCGGAAGTGAGCTCTGTTATTCCAGTGGGAAGAGATCGCTGTTAATCCAGTGGGAAGAGAATTCTGTTATTCCAGTGGGAAGGGAGCTCTGTTGTTCCAGTGGGAAGAGAGCTCTGTTATTCCAGTGAGAAGAGATCACTGTTATTCCAGTGGGAAGAGAGCTCCGTTATTCCAGTGGGAAGGGAGCTCTGTTATTCCAGTGGGAAAGAGCGCTGTTATTCGAGTGTGAAGGGAGCTCTGTTAGTCCGGTGGGAAGGGAGCTCTGTTATTCCAGTGGAAAGGAAGCCCTGTTATTCCAGTTGGAAGAGAGTTCTGTTATTCCACTGCGAAGGAGCTCTGTTATTCCAGTGAGAATAGATCGCAGTTATTCCACTGGGAAGAGAGCTCTGTTATTCCAGTCGGACGAGAGCTCTGTTATTCTGGTGGGAAGAGAGCTCTGTTATTCCAGTGGGAAGAGAGCTCTGTTATTCCAGAGGGAAGAGTGCTCTATTATTCCAGTGGGAAGCGAGCTCTGTTATTCCAGTGTGAAGCGAGTTCTGTTATTCCAGTGGGAAGGGAGCTCTGTTATTCCAGTGGGAAGAGATCGCTGTTATTCCAGTGGGAATAGAGCTCTATTATTCCGGTGGGAAGAGGGCTGTTATTCCAGTGGGAAGGGAGCTTTGTTATTCCAGTGGGAAGGTAACAGTGTTATTCCAGGCAGAAGAGAGCTTTCTTATTCCATTGGGAAGGGAGCTCTGTTATTCCAGTGGGAAGAGATCACTGTTATTCCAGTGGGAAGAGAGCTCTGTTATACCAGTGGGAAGGAGCTCCGTTATTCCAGTGGGAAGGGAGCTCTGTTATTCCAGTGGGAAGGAGCTCTGTTATTCGAGTGTGAAGGGAGCTCTGTCAGTCCAGTGGGAAGGGAGCTCTGTTATTCCACTGGGAAGGAAGCTCTGTGATTCCAGGGGGATGAGAGCTCTGTTATTCCAGTGCGAAGGAGCTCTGTTATTCCAGTGAGAACAGATCGCTGCTCTTCCAGTGGGAAGAGAGCTCTGTTATTCCAGTGGGAAGAGAGCTCTGCTATTACAGTGGGAAGAAAGTTCCTGTTATTCCAGTGGGAAGGGAGCTCTGTTATTCCAGTGGGATGGGAGCTCTGTTAATCCGGTGGGAAGAGATCGCTGTTAATTCAGTGGGAATAGAGCTCTGTTATTCCGGTGGGAAGAGGGCTCTGTTATTCCATTGGGAAGGGAGCTCTGTTATTCCAGTGGGAAGAGAGCTCTGTTATTCCAGTGAGAAGAGATCACTGTTATTCCAGTGGGCAGAGAGCTCTGTTATTCCAGTGTGAAGGAGCTCCGTTATTCCAGTGGGAAGGGAGCTCTGTTATTCCAGTGGGAAGGAGCTCTGTTATTCGAGTGTGAAGGGAGCTCTGTTAGTCCAGTGGGAAGGGAGCTCTGTTATTCCACTGGGAAGGAAGCTCTGTTATTCCAGTGGGAAGAGAGCTCTGTTATTCCAGTGCGAAGGAGCTCTGTTATTCCAGTGACAAGAGATCTCTGCTATTCCAGTGGGAAGAGAGCTCTGTTATTTTAGTGGGAAGAGAGCTCTGCTATTACAGTGGAAAGAGAGTTCCTGTTATTCCAGTGGGAAGGGAGCTCTGTTATTCCAGTGGGATGGGAGCTCTGTTAATCCGGTGGGAAGAGATCGCTGTTATTCCAATGGGAAGAGAGCTCTGTTATTCCAATGGGAAGAGAACTCTGTTATTCCAGTGGGAAAAGAGCTCTGCTATTCAAGTGGGAAGAGAGATCCTGTTATTCCAGTGGGAAGGGAGCTCTGTTATTCCAGTGGGATGGCAGCTCTGTAATTCCGGTGGGAAGAGATCGCTGTTATTCCAGTGTGAAGAGAGCTCTGCTATTCCAATGGGAGGAGAGCTCTGTTATTCCAGTGGGAAGAGAGTTCTGTTATTCCAGTGGGAAGAGAGCTCTGTTATTTCAGTGGGAAGGGGCTCTGTTATTCCAGTGAGAAGGGATCGCTGTTATTCTTGTGGGAAGAGAGCTCTGTTATTCCGGTTGGAAGTGAGGGCTGTTATTCCAGTGGGAAGAGAGCTCTGTTATTCCAGTGGGAAGAGAGCTCTGTTATTCCAGTGGGAAGAGAGCTCTGTTAATCCAGTGGGAAGAGAGCTCTTTTATTCCAGTAATTGCAGATTTCCTGCTATTCCAATGGGAAGAGAGCTCTGTTATTCCTGGGGGAAGCGAGCTCAGTAATTCCAGTGAGAATGGAGCTCTGTTATTCCAGTGGGAAGATAGCTCTGTTATTCCAGTGGGAAGGGAGATCTGTTATTCCAGTGGGAAGAGAGATCTATTATTCCAGTGTGAAGGGAGCTCTGTTGTTCCAGTCGGAAAAGAGCTCTGTTATTCCAGTGGGAAGAGAGCTCTTTTCATCCAGTGGGAAAACAGCTCTGTTATTCCAGTGGGAAGAGCGCTCTGTTATTCCAGCTTGAAGGGAGCTCTGTTATTCCAGTGTGAAGGGAGCTCTGTTATTCCAGTAGGAAGACTGTTCTGTTATTGCAGTGGGAATAGAGCTCTGTTATTCCAGTGGAAATGGAGATCAGTTATTCCAGTGGGAAGAGAGCTCTCTTATTCCAGTGGGAAGAGAACTCTGTTATTCCAGTGGGAAGGGAGATCTGTTATTCCAGTGGGAAGAGAGATCTATTATTCCAGTGTGAAGGGAGCTCTGTTGTTCCAGTCGGAAAAGAGCTCTGTTATTCCAGTGGGAAGAGAGCTCTTTTCATCCAGTGGGAAAACAGCTCTGTTATTCCAGTGGGAAGAGCGCTCTGTTATTCCAGCTTGAAGGGAGCTCTGTTATTCCAGTGTGAAGGGAGCTCTGTTATTCCAGTAGGAAGACTGTTCTGTTATTGCAGTGGGAATAGAGCTCTGTTATTCCAGTGGAAATGGAGATCAGTTATTCGAGTGGGAAGAGAGCTATCTCATTCCAGTGGGAACAGAGCTCTGTTATTCCAGTGTGAAGAGATTCTATTATTCCAGTGGGAAGGGAGCTCTGTTATTCCAGTGGGAAGAGAGCTGTTATTCCAGTAGGACGAGAGCTCTGTTATCCGGTGGGAAGAGAGCTCTGTTATTCCACTGGGTGGCGAGCTCTGTTGTTCCAGTGGGAAGAGATCGCAGTTATTCCAGTGGCAAGGGAACTCTTTTATACCAGTGGGAAGGGAGCTCTGTTATTCCAGTGGGAAGAGAGCTCTGTAATTCCAGTGGGAAGTGATCACTGTTATTCCAGTGGGAAGGGAGCTCTGTTATTCCAGTGGGAAGAGAGCTGTGTTATTCCGGTGGGAAGAGAGCTCTGTTATTCCAGTGGGCAGAGAGCTCTGTTATTCCAGTGGGAAGGAGCGCTGTTATTCGAATGTGAATGGAGCTCTGTTAGTCCAGTGGGAATGGAGCTCTGTTAGTCCAGTGGGAAGTGAGCTCTGTTATTCCAGTGGGAACGGAGCTTTGTTATTCCAGTGCGAAGGAGCTCTGTTATTCCAGTGAGAATAGATCGCTGTTATTCCAGTGGGAAGAGAGCTCTGTTATTCCAATGGGAAGAGAGCTGTGTTATTCCAGTAAATGCAGATTTCCTGCTTTTCCAATGGGAAGAGAGCTCTGTTATTCCTGGGGGAAGAGAGCTCAGTAATTCCAGTGAGACGGGAGCTCTATTATTCCAGTGGGAAGAGAGCTCTGTTATTCCAGTGGTAAGAGAGCTGTTATTCCAGTGGGAAGGGAGCTCTGTTATTCCAGTGGGAAGATAGCTCTGTTATTCCAGTGGGAAGGGAGCTCTGTTATTCCAGTGGGAAGAGAGCTCTATTATTCCAGTGCGAAGGGAGCTCTGTTGTTCCAGTCGGAAAAGAGCTCTGTTATTCCAGTGTGAAGAGAGTTCTGTTATTCCAGTGGGAAGGGAGCTCTGTTTTTCCAGCGGGAAGAGTGCTCTGTTATTCCAGTGAGAAGAGAGCTCTGTTATTCCAGTGTGAAGAGAGTTCTGTTATTCCAGTGGGAAGGGAGCTCTGTTATTCCAGTGTGAAGAGAGTTCTGTTATTCCAGTCGGAAGTGAGCTCTGTTATTCCAGTGGGAAGAGATCGCTGTTAATCCAGTGGGAAGAGAATTCTGTTATTCCAGTGGGAAGGGAACGCTGTTATTCCAGTCAGAAGAGAGCTTTGTTATTCCATTGAGAAGGGAGCTCTGTTGTTCCAGTGGGAAGAGAGCTCTGTTATTCCAGTGAGAAGAGATCACTGTTATTCCAGTGGGAAGAGAGCTCCGTTATTCCAGTGGGAAGGGAGCTCTGTTATTCCAGTAGGAAAGGACGCTGTTATTCGAGTGTGAAGGGAGCTCGGTTAGTCCGGTGGGAAGGGAGCTCTGTTATTCCAGTGGAAAGGAAGCTCTGTTATTCCTGTTGGAAGAGAGTTCTGTTATTCCACTGCGAAGGAGCTCTGTTATTCCAGTGAGAATAGATCGCAGTTATTCCACTGGGAAGAGAGCTCTGTTATTCCAGTCGGACGAGAGCTCTGTTATTCTGGTGGGAAGAGAGCTCTGTTATTCCAGTGGGAAGAGAGCTCTGTTATTCCAGAGGGAAGAGTGCTCTATTATTCCAGTGGGAAGAGAGCTCTGTTATTCCAGTGTGAAGCGAGTTCTGTTATTCCAGTGGGAAGGGAGCTCTGTTATTCCAGTGGGAAGAGATCGCTGTTATTCCAGTGGGAATAGAGCTCTGTTATTCCGGTGGGAAGAGGGCTGTTATTCCAGTGGGAAGGGAGCTTCCTTATTCCATTGGGAAGGGAGCTCTGTTATTCCTTTGGGAAGAGAGCTCTGTTATTCCAGTGAGAAGAGATCACTGTTATTCCAGTGGGAAGAGAGCTCTGTTATACCAGTGGGAAGGAGCTCCGTTGTTCCAGTGGGAAGGGAGCTCTGTTATTCCAGTGGGAAGGAGCTCTGTTATTCGAGTGTGAAGGGAGCTCTGTTAGTCCAGTGGGAAGGGAGCTTTGTTATTCCACTGGGAAGGAAGCTCTGTGATTCCAGTGGGATGAGAGCTCTGTTATTCCAGTGCGAAGGAGCTCTGTTATTCCAGTGAGAACAGATCGCTGCTCTTCCAGTGGGAAGAGAGCTCTGTTATTCCAGTGGGAAGCGAGCTCTGCTATTACAGTGGGAAGAGAGTTCCTGTTATTCCAGTGGGAAGGGAGCTCTATTATTCCAGTGGGATGGGAGCTCTGTTAATCCGGTGGGAAGAGATCGCTGTTATTCCAGTGGGAATAGAGCTCTGTTATTCCAGTGGGAAGAGGGCTCTGTTATTCCAGTGGGAAGGGAGCTTTGTTATTCCAGTGGGAAGGGAACACTGTTATTCCAGGCAGAAGAGAGCTTTCTTATTCCATTGGGAAGGGAGCTCTGTTATTCCAGTGGGAAGAGAGCTCTGTTATTCCAGTGAGAAGAGATCACTGTTATTCCAGTGTGAAGAGAGTTCTGTTATTCCAGTGGGAAGGGAGCTCTGTTTTTCCAGCGGGAAGAGTGCTCTGTTATTCCAGTGAGAAGAGAGCTCTGTTATTCCAGTGTGAAGAGAGTTCTGTTATTCCAGTGGGAAGGGAGCTCTGTTATTCCAGTGTGAAGAGAGTTCTGTTATTCCAGTCGGAAGTGAGCTCTGTTATTCCAGTGGGAAGAGATCGCTGTTAATCCAGTGGGAAGAGAATTCTGTTATTCCAGTGGGAAGGGAACGCTGTTATTCCAGGCAGAAGAGAGCTTTCTTATTCCATTGGGAAGGGAGCTCTGTTATTCCAGTGGGAAGAGATCACTGTTATTCCAGTGGGAAGAGACCTCTGTTATACCAGTGGGAAGGAGCTCCGTTATTCCAGTGGGAAGGGAGCTCTGTTATTCGAGTGGGAAGGAGCTCTGTTATTCGAGTGTGAAGGGAGCTCTGTCAGTCCAGTGGGAAGGGAGCTCTGTTATTCCACTGGGAAGGAAGCTCTGTGATTCCAGGGGGATGAGAGCTCTGTTATTCCAGTGCGAATGAGCTCTGTTATTCCAGTGAGAACAGATCCTGGCTCTTCCAGTGGGAAGAGAGCTCTGTTATTCCAGTGGGAAGAGAGCTCTGCTACTACAGTGGGAAGAAAGTTCCTGTTATTCCAGTGGGAAGGGAGCTCTGTTATTCCAGTGGGATGGGAGCTCTGTTAATCCGGTGGGAAGAGATCGCTGTTAATCCAGTGGGAATAGAGCTCTGTTATTCCGGTGGGAAGAGGGCTCTGTTATTCCATTGGGAAGGGAGCTCTGTTATTCCAGTGGGAAGAGAGCTCTGTTATTCCAGTGAGAAGAGATCACTGTTATTCCAGTGGGCAGAGAGCTCTGTTATTCCAGTGGGAAGAGAGCTCCCTTCCAGAGCTCTGTTAATCCAGTGGGAAGCGAGCTCTTTTATTCCAGTAACTGCAGATTTCCTGCTTTTCCAATGGGAAGAGAGCTCTGTTATTCCTGGGGGAAGAGAGCTCAGTAATTCCAGTGAGAAGGGAGCTCTGTTATTCCAGTGGGAAGATAGCTCTGTTATTCCAGTGGGAAGGGAGCTCTGTTATTCCCGTGGGAAGAGAGCTCTATTATTCCAGTGTGAAGGGAGCTCTGTTGTTCCAGTCGGAAAAGAGCTTTGTTATTCCAGTGGGACGAGAGCTCCTTTATTCCAGTGGGAAGAGTGCTCTGTTATTCCAGTGTGAATAGAGTTCTGTTATTCCAGTGGGAAGAGAGCTCTGTTATTCCAGTGTGAAGAGAGTTCTGTTATTCCAGTGGGAAGGGAGCTCTGATTTTCCAGCGGGAAGAGTGCTCTGTTATTCCAGTGAGAAGAGAGCTCTGTTATTCCAGTGTGAAGAGAGTTCTGTTATTCCAGTGGGAAGGGAGCTCTGTTATTCCAGTGTGAAGAGAGTTCTGTTATTCCAGTCGGAAGTGAGCTCTGTTATTCCAGTGGGAAGAGATCGCTGTTAATCCAGTGGGAAGAGAATTCTGTTATTCCAGTGGGAAGGGAACGCTGTTATTCCAGTCAGAAGAGAGCTTTGTTATTCCAGTGAGAAGAGATCACTGTTATTCCAGTGGGAAGAGAGCTCCGTTATTCCAGTGGGAAGGGAGCTCTGTTATTCCAGTGGGAAAGAGCGCTGTTATTCGAGTGTGAAGGGAGCTCTGTTAGTCCGGTGGGAAGGGAGCTCTGTTATTCTGTTATTCCAGTGGGACGAGAGCTCCGTTATTCCAGTGGGAAGGGAGCTCTGTTATTCCAGTGGGAAAGAGCGCTGTTATTCCAGTCGGAAGTGAGCTCTGTTATTCCAGTGGGAAGAGATCGCTGTTAATCCAGTGGGAAGAGAATTCTGTTATTCCAGTGGGAAGGGAGCTCTGTTGTTCCAGTGGGAAGAGAGCTCTGTTATTCCAGTGAGAAGAGATCACTGTTATTCCAGTGGGAAGAGAGCTCCGTTATTCCAGTGGGAAGGGAGCTCTGTTATTCCAGTGGGAAAGAGCGCTGTTATTCGAGTGTGAAGGGAGCTCTGTTAGTCCGGTGGGAAGGGAGCTCTGTTATTCCAGTGGAAAGGAAGCCCTGTTATTCCAGTTGGAAGAGAGTTCTGTTATTCCACTGCGAAGGAGCTCTGTTATTCCAGTGAGAATAGATCGCAGTTATTCCACTGGGAAGAGAGCTCTGTTATTCCAGTCGGACGAGAGCTCTGTTATTCTGGTGGGAAGAGAGCTCTGTTATTCCAGTGGGAAGAGAGCTCTGTTATTCCAGAGGGAAGAGTGCTCTATTATTCCAGTGGGAAGCGAGCTCTGTTATTCCAGTGTGAAGCGAGTTCTGTTATTCCAGTGGGAAGGGAGCTCTGTTATTCCAGTGGGAAGAGATCGCTGTTATTCCAGTGGGAATAGAGCTCTATTATTCCGGTGGGAAGAGGGCTGGTTTTCCAGTGGGAAGGGAGCTTTGTTATTCCAGTGGGAAGGTAACAGTGTTATTCCAGGCAGAAGAGAGCTTTCTTATTCCATTGGGAAGGGAGCTCTGTTATTCCAGTGGGAAGAGATCACTGTTATTCCAGTGGGAAGAGAGCTCTGTTATACCAGTGGGAAGGAGCTCCGTTATTCCAGTGGGAAGGGAGCTCTGTTATTCCAGTGGGAAGGAGCTCTGTTATTCGAGTGTGAAGGGAGCTCTGTCAGTCCAGTGGGAAGGGAGCTCTGTTATTCCACTGGGAAGGAAGCTCTGTGATTCCAGGGGGATGAGAGCTCTGTTATTCCAGTGCGAAGGAGCTCTGTTATTCCAGTGAGAACAGATCGCTGCTCTTCCAGTGGGAAGAGAGCTCTGTTATTCCAGTGGGAAGAGAGCTCTGCTATTACAGTGGGAAGAAAGTTCCTGTTATTCCAGTGGGAAGGGAGCTCTGTTATTCCAGTGGGATGGGAGCTCTGTTAATCCGGTGGGAAGAGATCGCTGTTAATTCAGTGGGAATAGAGCTCTGTTATTCCGGTGGGAAGAGGGCTCTGTTATTCCATTGGGAAGGGAGCTCTGTTATTCCAGTGGGAAGAGAGCTCTGTTATTCCAGTGAGAAGAGATCACTGTTATTCCAGTGGGCAGAGAGCTCTGTTATTCCAGTGTGAAGGAGCTCCGTTATTCCAGTGGGAAGGGAGCTCTGTTATTCCAGTGGGAAGGAGCTCTGTTATTCGAGTGTGAAGGGAGCTCTGTTAGTCCAGTGGGAAGGGAGCTCTGTTATTCCACTGGGAAGGAAGCTCTGTTATTCCAGTGGGAAGAGAGCTCTGTTATTCCAGTGCGAAGGAGCTCTGTTATTCCAGTGACAAGAGATCTCTGCTATTCCAGTGGGAAGAGAGCTCTGTTATTCCAGTGGGAAGAGAGCTCTGCTATTACAGTGGAAAGAGAGTTCCTGTTATTCCAGTGGGAAGGGAGCTCTGTTATTCCAGTGGGATGGGAGCTCTGTTAATCCGGTGGGAAGAGATCGCTGTTATTCCAATGGGAAGAGAGCTCTGTTATTCCAATGGGAAGAGAACTCTGTTATTCCAGTGGGAAAAGAGCTCTGCTATTCAAGTGGGAAGAGAGATCCTGTTATTCCAGTGGGAAGGGAGCTCTGTTATTCCAGTGGGATGGCAGCTCTGTAATTCCGGTGGGAAGAGATCGCTGTTATTCCAGTGTGAAGAGAGCTCTGCTATTCCAATGGGAGGAGAGCTCTGTTATTCCAGTGGGAAGAGAGTTCTGTTATTCCAGTGGGAAGAGAGCTCTGTTATTTCAGTGGGAAGGGGCTCTGTTATTCCAGTGAGAAGGGATCGCTGTTATTCTTGTGGGAAGAGAGCTCTGTTATTCCGGTTGGAAGTGAGGGCTGTTATTCCAGTGGGAAGAGAGCTCTGTTATTCCAGTGGGAAGAGAGCTCTGTTATTCCAGTGGGAAGAGAGCTCTGTTAATCCAGTGGGAAGAGAGCTCTTTTATTCCAGTAATTGCAGATTTCCTGCTATTCCAATGGGAAGAGAGCTCTGTTATTCCTGGGGGAAGCGAGCTCAGTAATTCCAGTGAGAATGGAGCTCTGTTATTCCAGTGGGAAGATAGCTCTGTTATTCCAGTGGGAAGGGAGATCTGTTATTCCAGTGGGAAGAGAGATCTATTATTCCAGTGTGAAGGGAGCTCTGTTGTTCCAGTCGGAAAAGAGCTCTGTTATTCCAGTGGGAAGAGAGCTCTTTTCATCCAGTGGGAAAACAGCTCTGTTATTCCAGTGGGAAGAGCGCTCTGTTATTCCAGCTTGAAGGGAGCTCTGTTATTCCAGTGTGAAGGGAGCTCTGTTATTCCAGTAGGAAGACTGTTCTGTTATTGCAGTGGGAATAGAGCTCTGTTATTCCAGTGGAAATGGAGATCAGTTATTCCAGTGGGAAGAGAGCTCTCTTATTCCAGTGGGAAGAGAACTCTGTTATTCCAGTGGGAAGGGAGATCTGTTATTCCAGTGGGAAGAGAGATCTATTATTCCAGTGTGAAGGGAGCTCTGTTGTTCCAGTCGGAAAAGAGCTCTGTTATTCCAGTGGGAAGAGAGCTCTTTTCATCCAGTGGGAAAACAGCTCTGTTATTCCAGTGGGAAGAGCGCTCTGTTATTCCAGCTTGAAGGGAGCTCTGTTATTCCAGTGTGAAGGGAGCTCTGTTATTCCAGTAGGAAGACTGTTCTGTTATTGCAGTGGGAATAGAGCTCTGTTATTCCAGTGGAAATGGAGATCAGTTATTCGAGTGGGAAGAGAGCTATCTCATTCCAGTGGGAACAGAGCTCTGTTATTCCAGTGTGAAGAGATTCTATTATTCCAGTGGGAAGGGAGCTCTGTTATTCCAGTGGGAAGAGAGCTGTTATTCCAGTAGGACGAGAGCTCTGTTATCCGGTGGGAAGAGAGCTCTGTTATTCCACTGGGTGGCGAGCTCTGTTGTTCCAGTGGGAAGAGATCGCAGTTATTCCAGTGGCAAGGGAACTCTTTTATACCAGTGGGAAGGGAGCTCTGTTATTCCAGTGGGAAGAGAGCTCTGTAATTCCAGTGGGAAGTGATCACTGTTATTCCAGTGGGAAGGGAGCTCTGTTATTCCAGTGGGAAGAGAGCTGTGTTATTCCGGTGGGAAGAGAGCTCTGTTATTCCAGTGGGCAGAGAGCTCTGTTATTCCAGTGGGAAGGAGCGCTGTTATTCGAATGTGAATGGAGCTCTGTTAGTCCAGTGGGAATGGAGCTCTGTTAGTCCAGTGGGAAGTGAGCTCTGTTATTCCAGTGGGAACGGAGCTTTGTTATTCCAGTGCGAAGGAGCTCTGTTATTCCAGTGAGAATAGATCGCTGTTATTCCAGTGGGAAGAGAGCTCTGTTATTCCAATGGGAAGAGAGCTGTGTTATTCCAGTAAATGCAGATTTCCTGCTTTTCCAATGGGAAGAGAGCTCTGTTATTCCTGGGGGAAGAGAGCTCAGTAATTCCAGTGAGACGGGAGCTCTATTATTCCAGTGGGAAGAGAGCTCTGTTATTCCAGTGGTAAGAGAGCTGTTATTCCAGTGGGAAGGGAGCTCTGTTATTCCAGTGGGAAGATAGCTCTGTTATTCCAGTGGGAAGGGAGCTCTGTTATTCCAGTGGGAAGAGAGCTCTATTATTCCAGTGCGAAGGGAGCTCTGTTGTTCCAGTCGGAAAAGAGCTCTGTTATTCCAGTGTGAAGAGAGTTCTGTTATTCCAGTGGGAAGGGAGCTCTGTTTTTCCAGCGGGAAGAGTGCTCTGTTATTCCAGTGAGAAGAGAGCTCTGTTATTCCAGTGTGAAGAGAGTTCTGTTATTCCAGTGGGAAGGGAGCTCTGTTATTCCAGTGTGAAGAGAGTTCTGTTATTCCAGTCGGAAGTGAGCTCTGTTATTCCAGTGGGAAGAGATCGCTGTTAATCCAGTGGGAAGAGAATTCTGTTATTCCAGTGGGAAGGGAGCTCTGTTATTCCAGTGGGAAGAGAGCTCCGTTATTCCAGTGGGAAGGGAGCTCTGTTATTCCAGTAGGAAAGGACGCTGTTATTCGAGTGTGAAGGGAGCTCGGTTAGTCCGGTGGGAAGGGAGCTCTGTTATTCCAGTGGAAAGGAAGCTCTGTTATTCCTGTTGGAAGAGAGTTCTGTTATTCCACTGCGAAGGAGCTCTGTTATTCCAGTGAGAATAGATCGCAGTTATTCCACTGGGAAGAGAGCTCTGTTATTCCAGTCGGACGAGAGCTCTGTTATTCTGGTGGGAAGAGAGCTCTGTTATTCCAGTGGGAAGAGAGCTCTGTTATTCCAGAGGGAAGAGTGCTCTATTATTCCAGTGGGAAGAGAGCTCTGTTATTCCAGTGTGAAGCGAGTTCTGTTATTCCAGTGGGAAGGGAGCTCTGTTATTCCAGTGGGAAGAGATCGCTGTTATTCCAGTGGGAATAGAGCTCTGTTATTCCGGTGGGAAGAGGGCTGTTATTCCAGTGGGAAGGGAGCTTCCTTATTCCATTGGGAAGGGAGCTCTGTTATTCCTTTGGGAAGAGAGCTCTGTTATTCCAGTGAGAAGAGATCACTGTTATTCCAGTGGGAAGAGAGCTCTGTTATACCAGTGGGAAGGAGCTCCGTTGTTCCAGTGGGAAGGGAGCTCTGTTATTCCAGTGGGAAGGAGCTCTGTTATTCGAGTGTGAAGGGAGCTCTGTTAGTCCAGTGGGAAGGGAGCTTTGTTATTCCACTGGGAAGGAAGCTCTGTGATTCCAGTGGGATGAGAGCTCTGTTATTCCAGTGCGAAGGAGCTCTGTTATTCCAGTGAGAACAGATCGCTGCTCTTCCAGTGGGAAGAGAGCTCTGTTATTCCAGTGGGAAGCGAGCTCTGCTATTACAGTGGGAAGAGAGTTCCTGTTATTCCAGTGGGAAGGGAGCTCTATTATTCCAGTGGGATGGGAGCTCTGTTAATCCGGTGGGAAGAGATCGCTGTTATTCCAGTGGGAAGAGAGCTCAGTTATTCAGGTGGGAAGATACCTCTGTTATTCCCGTGGGAAGAGAACTCTGTTATTCCAGTGTGAAGCGAGTTCTGTTATTCCAGTGGGAAGGGAGCTCTGTTATTCCAGTGGGAAGAGATCGCTGTTATTCCAGTGGGAATAGAGCTCTGTTATTCCGGTGGGAAGAGGGCTGTTATTCCAGTGGGAAGGGAGCTTTGTTATTCCAGTGGGAAGAGATCGCTGTTATTCCAGTGGGAATAGAGCTCTGTTATTCCGGTGGGAAGAGGGCTGTTATTCCAGTGGGAAGGGAGCTTTCTTATTCCATTGGGAAGGGAGCTCTGTTATTCCAGTGGGAAGAGAGCTCTGTTATTCCAGTGAGAAGAGATCACTGTTATTCCAGTGGGAAGAGAGCTCTGTTATACCAGTGGGAAGGAGCTCCGTTGTTCCAGTGGGAAGGGAGCTCTGTTATTCCAGTGGGAAGGAGCTCTGTTATTCGAGTGTGAAGGGAGCTCTGTTAGTCCAGTGGGAAGGGAGCTTTGTTATTCCACTGGGAAGGAAGCTCTGTGATTCCAGTGGGAAGAGAGCTCTGTTATTCCAGTGGGAAGAGAGCTCTGCTATTACAGTGGGAAGAGAGTTCCTGTTATTCCAGTAGGAAGGGTGCTCTGTTATTCCAGTGGGATGGGAGCTCTGTTTATCCGGTGGGAAGAGATCGCTGTTATTCCAGTGGGAATAGAGCTCTGTTATTCCAGTGGGAAGAGGGCTCTGTTATTCCAGTGGGAAGGGAGCTTTGTTATTCCAGTGGGAAGGGAACAGTGTTATTCCAGGCAGAAGAGAGCTTTCTTATTCCATTGGGAAGGGAGCTCTGTTATTCCAGTGGGAAGAGAGCTCTGTTATTCAAGTGAGAAGAGATCACTGTTATTCCAGTGGGAAGAGAGCTCTGTTATTCCAGTGGGAAGGAGCTCCGTTATTCCAGAGGGAAGGGAGCTCTGTTATTCCAGTGGGAAGGAGCTCTGTTATTCGAGTGTGAAGGGAGCTCTGTTAGTCCAGTGGGAAGGGAGCTCTGTTATTCCACTGGGAAGGAAGCTCTGTTATTCCAGTTGGAAGAGAGCTCTGTTATTCCAGTGCGAAGGAGCTCTGTTATTCCAGTGACAAGAGATCTCTGCTATTCCAGTGGGAAGAGAGCTCTGTTATTCCAGTGGGAAGCGAGCTCTGCTATTACAGTGGGAAGAGAGTTCCTGTTATTCCAGTGGGAAGGGAGCTCTGTGATTCCAGTGGGATGGGAGCTCTGTTAATCCGGTGGGAAGAGATCGCTGTTATTCCAATGGGAAGAGAGCTCTGTTATTCCAATGGGAAGAGAACTCTGTTATTCCAGTGGGAAGAGAGTTCTGTTATTCAAATGGGAAGCGAGCTCTGTTATTGCAGTGGGTAGAGAGCTCTGTTATTCCAGTCGGAATAGGGCTCTGTTATTCCAGTGGGAAGGGAGCTCTGTTATTCCAGTGGGAAGAGAACGCTGTTATTCCAGTCAGAAGAGAGCTTTGTTAGTCCATTGGGAAGTGAGCTCAGTTATTCCAGTGGGATGGGAGCTCTTTTAATCCGGTGGGAAGAGATCGCTGTTATTCCAATGGGAAGAGAGCTCTGTTATACCAATGGGAAGAGAACTCTGTTATTCCAGTGGGAAAAGAGCTCTGCTATTCAAGTGGGAAGAGAGTTCCTGTTATTCCGGTGGGAAGGGAGCTCTGTTATTCCAGTGGGATGGCAGCTCTGTAATTCCGGTGGGAAGAGATCGCTGTTATTCCAGTGTGAAGAGAGCTCTGCTATTCCAATGGGAGGAGAGCTCTGTTATTCCAGTGGGAAGAGAGTTCTGTTATTCCAGTGGGAAGAGAGCTCTCTTATTTCAGTGGGAAGGGGCTCTGTTATTCCAGTGAGAAGAGATCGCTGTTATTCTTGTGGGAAGAGAGCTCTGTTATTCCGGTTGGAATAGAGGTCTGTTATTCCAGTCGGAAGGGAGCTCTGTTATTCAAATGGGAAGCGAGCTCTGTTATTGCAGTGGGTAGAGAGCTCTGTTATTCCAGTCGGAATAGGGCTCTGTTATTCCAGTGGGAAGGGAGCTCTGTTATTCCAGTGGGAAGAGAACGCTGTTATTCCAGTCAGAAGAGAGCTTTGTTAGTCCATTGGGAAGTGAGCTCAGTTATTCCAGTGGGATGGGAGCTCTGTTAATCCGGTGGGAAGAGATCGCTGTTATTCCAATGGGAAGAGAGCTCTGTTATACCAATGGGAAGAGAACTCTGTTATTCCAGTGGGAAAAGAGCTCTGCTATTCAAGTGGGAAGAGAGTTCCTGTTATTCCAGTGGGAAGGGAGTTCTGTTATTGCAGTGGGATGGCAGCTCTGTAATTCCGGTGGGAAGAGATCGTTGTTATTCCAGTGTGAAGAGAGCTCTGCTATTCCAATGGGAGGAGAGCTCTGTTATTCCAGTGGGAAGAGAGTTCTGTTATTCCAGTGGGAAGAGAGCTCTGTTATTTCAGTGGGAAGGGGCTCCGTTATTCCAGTGAGAAGAGATCGCTGTTATTCTTGTGGGAAGAGAGCTCTGTTATTCCAGTCGGAAGGGAGCTCTGTTATTCCAGTGGGAAGAGAGCTCTGTTATTCCAGTGGGAAGAGATCGCTGTTATTCCAATGGGAAGAGAGCTCTGTTATACCAATGGGAAGAGAACTCTGTTATCCCAGTGGGAAAAGTGCTCTGCTATTCAAGTGGGAAGAGAGTTCCTGTTATTCCAGTGGGAAGGGAGCTCTGTTATTCCAGTGGGATGGCAGCTCTGTAATTCCGGTGGGAAGAGATCGCTGTTATTCCAGTGTGAAGAGAGCTCTGCTATTCCAATGGGAGGAGAGCTCTGTTATTCCAGTGGGAAGAGAGTTCTGTTATTCCAGTGGGAAGAGAGCTCTGTTATTTCAGTGGGAAGGGGCTCTGTTATTCCAGTGAGAAGAGATCGCTGTTATTCTTGTGGGAAGAGAGCTCTGTTATTCCGGTTGGAAGAGAGGTCTGTTATTCCAGTGGGAAGGGAGCTCTGTTATTCAAATGGGAAGCGAGCTCTGTTATTGCAGTGGGTAGAGAGCTCTGTTATTCCAGTCGGAATAGGGCTCTGTTATTCCAGTGGGAAGGGAGCTCTGTTATTCCAGTGGGAAGAGAACGCTGTTATTCCAGTCAGAAGAGATCGCTGTTATTCTTGTGGGAAGAGAGCTCTGTTATTCCGGTTGGAAGAGAGGTCTGTTATTCCAGTCGGAAGGGAGCTCAGTTATTCCAGTGGGATGGGAGCTCTGTTAATCCGGTGGGAAGAGATCGCTGTTATTCCAATGGGAAGAGAGCTCTGTTATACCAATGGGAAGAGAACTCTGTTATTCCAGTGGGAAAAGAGCTCTGCTATTCAAGTGGGAAGAGAGTTCCTGTTATTCCAGTGGGAAGGGAGCTCTGTTATTCCAGTGGGATGGCAGCTCTGTAATTCCGGTGGGAAGAGATCGCTGTTATTCCAGTGTGAAGAGAGCTCTGCTATTCCAATGGGAGGAGAGCTCTGTTATTCCAGTGGGAAGAGAGTTCTGTTATTCCAGTGGGAAGAGAGCTCTGTTATTTCAGTGGGAAGGGGCTCTGTTTTTCCAGTGAGAAGAGATCGCTGTTATTCTTGTGGGAAGAGAGCTCTGTTATTCCGGTTGGAAGAGAGGTCTGTTATTCCAGTGGGAAGGGAGCTCTGTTATTCCAGTGGGAAGAGAGCTCTGTTAATCCAGTGGGAAGAGAGCTCTTTTATTCCAGTAATTGCAGATTTCCTGCTATTCCAAGGTGAAGAGAGCTCTCTTATTCCTGGGGGAAGAGAGCTCAGTAATTCCAGTGAGAATGGAGCTCTGTTATTCCATTGGGAAGGGGCTCTGTTATTCCAGTGAGAAGTGATCGCTGTTATTCCAGTGGGAAGAAAGCTCTGTTATTCCGGTTGGAAGAGAGGTCTGTTATTCCAGTCGGAAGGGAGCTCTGTTATTCCAGTGGGAAGAGAGCTCTGTTATTCCAGTGGAAAGAGATCGCTGTTATTCCAATGGGAAGAGAGCTCTGTTATACCAATGGGAAGAGAACTCTGTTATTCCAGTGGGAAAAGTGCTCTGCTATTCAAGTGGGAAGAGAACGCTGTTATTCCAGTCAGAAGAGAGCTTTGTTAGTCCATTTGAAAGTGAGCTCGGTTATTCCAGTGGGATGGGAGCTCTGTTAATCCGGTGGGAAGAGATCGCTGTTATTCCAATGGGAAGAGAGCTCTGTTATACCAATGGGAAGAGAACTCTGTTATTCCAGTGGGAAAAGAGCTCTGCTATTCAAGTGGGAAGAGAGTTCCTGTTATTCCAGTGGGAAGGGAGCTCTGTTATTCCAGTGGGATGGCAGCTCTGTAATTCCGGTGGGAAGAGATTGCTGTTATTCCAGTGTGAAGAGAGCTCTGCTATTCCAATGGGAGGAGAGCTCTGTTATTCCAGTGGGAAGAGAGTTCTGTTATTCCAGTGGGAAGAGAGCTCTGTTATTTCAGTGGGAAGGGGCTCTGTTATTCCAGTGAGAAGAGATCGCTGTTATTCTTGTGGGAAGAGAGCTCTGTTATTCCGGTTGGAAGAGAGGTCTGTTATTCCAGTGGGAAGGGAGCTCTGTTATTCCAGTGGGAAGAGAGCTCTGTTATTCCAGTGGGAAGGGAGCTCTGTTATTCCAGTGGGAAGAGAGCTCTGTTAATCCAGTGGGAAGAGAGCTCTTTTATTCCAGTAATTGCAGATTTCCTGCTATTCCAATGGGAAGAGAGCTCTCTTATTCCTGGGGGAAGAGAGCTCAGTAATTCCAGTGAGAATGGAGCTCTGTTATTCCATTGGGAAGGGGCTCTGTTATTCCAGTGAGAAGAGATCGCTGTTATTCCAGTGGGAAGAAAGCTCTGTTATTCTGGTTGGAAGAGGGCTCTGTTATTTCAGTGGGATGGGAGCTCAGTTATTCCAGTGGGAAGGGAACACTGTTATTCCAGTCAGAAGAGAGCTCTGTTATACCAGTGGGAAGAGATCACTGTTATTCCAGTGGGAAGCGAGCTCTGTTATTCCAGTGTGAAGAGACCTCTGTTATACCAGTGGGAAGGGAGCTCTGTTATTCCAGTGGGAAGGAGCTCTGTTATTCGATTGTGACGGGAGCTCTGTTAGTCCAGTGGGAAGGGAGCTCTGTTATTCCAGTGGAAAGGAAGCTCACCAGTGGGAAGAGAGCTCTGTTACTCCAGTGCAAAGGAGCTCTGTTATTCCAATGAGAATAGATCACTGTTATTCCAGTGGGAAGAGATCGCTGTTCTTCCAGTGTGAAGAGAGCTCTGTTATACCAGTGGGAAGGGAGCTCTGTTATTCCAGTGGGAAGGAGCTCAGTTATTCGATTGTGACGGGAGCTCTGTTAGTCCAGTGGGAAGGGAGCTCTGTTATTCCAGTGGAAAGGAAGCTCACCAGTGGGAAGAGAGCTCTGTTATTCCAGTGCAAAGGAGCTCTGTTATTCCAATGAGAATAGATCACTGTTATTCCAGTGGGAAGAGATCGCTGTTCTTCCAGTGGGAAGAGAGCTCAGTTATTCAGGTGGGAAGATACCTCTGTTATTCCCGTGGGAAGAGAACTCTGTTATTCTGGGGGGTAGAGAGCTCTGTAATTCCAGTGGGAAGTGAGCTTTGTTATTCCAGTGGGAAGTGAGCTCTGTTATTCCAGTGGGAAGCGGCTCTGTTATTCCAGTGAGAAGAGAGCTCTGTCATTCCAGTGAGAAAAGATCACTGTTATCCCAGTGGGAAGAGAGCTCTGTTATTCCAGTGGGAAGGGAGCTCTGTTATTCCAGTGGGAAGGAGCTCTGTTATTCGAATGTGAAGGGAGCTCTGTTAGTCCAGTGGGAATGGAACCCTGATAGTCCAGTGGGAAGTGAGCTCTGTTATTCCAGTGGGAACGGAGCTCTGTTATTCCAGTGCGAAGGAGCTCTGTTATTACAGTGAGAATAGATCGCTGTTATTCCAGTGGGTTAAGAGCTCTGTTATTCCGATGGGAAGATAGCTGTGTTATTCCAGTAAATGCAGATTTCCTGCTATTCCAATGGGAAGAGAGCTCTGTTATTCCTGGGGGAAGAGAGCTCAGTAATTCCAGTGGGAAGAGAGCTCTGTTATTCCAGTGGCAAGAGAGCTGTTATTCCAGTGGGAAGGGAGCTCTCTTATTCCAGTGGGAAGATAGCTCTGTTATTCCAGTGGGAAGGGAGCACTGTTATTCCAGTGGGAAGTGAGCTCTATTATTCCAGTGCGAAGGGAGCTCTGTTGTTCCAGTCGGAAAAGAGCTCTGTTATTCCAGTGGGAAGAGAGCTCTGTTATTCCAGAGGGACGAGAGATCTGTTATTCCAGTGTGAAGAGAGTTCTGTTATTCCAGTGGGAAGAGAGCTCTGTTATTCAAGTGTGAAGAGAGTTCTGTTATTCCAGTGGGAAGGGAGCTCTGTTCTTCCAGTGGGACGAGTGCTCTGTTATTCCAGTGAGAAGAGAGCTCTGTTATTCCAGTGTGAAGAGAGTTCTGTTATTCCAGTGGGAAGGGAGCTCTGTTATTCCAGTGTGAAGAGAGTTCTGTTATTCCAGTCGGAAGGGAGCTCTGTTATTCCAGTGGGAAGAGATAGCTGTTAATCCAGTGGGACGAGAACTCTGTTATTCCAGTGGGAAGGGAACGCTGTTATTCCAGTCAGAATAGAGCTTTGTTATTCCATTGGGAAGGGAGCTCTGTTGTTCCAGTGTGAAGAGAGCTCTGTTATTCCAGTGAGAAGAGATCACTGTTATTCCAGTGGGAAGAGAGCTCTTATTCCAATGGGACGAGAGCTCTGTTATTCGAGTGTGAAGGGAGGTCTGTTAGTCCGGTGGGAAGGGAGCTCTGTTATTCCAGTGGGAAGGAAGCTCTGTTATTCCAGTTGGAAGAGAGTTCTGTTATTCCAATGCGAAGGAGCTCTGTTATTCCAGTGAGAATAGATCGCTGTTATTCCACTGGGAAGAGAGCTCTGTTATTCCAATGGGACGAGGGGTCAGTTATTCTGGTGGGAAGAGAGCTCTGTTATTCCAGTGGGAAGAGAGCTCTGTTATTCCTGTGAGAATAGATCGCTGTTATTCCACTGGGAAGAGAGCTCTGTTATTCCAATGGGAAGAGATCACTGTTATTCCAGTGGGAAGAGAGCTCTGTTATTCCGGTGGGAAGAGGGCTCTGTTATTCTGTGGGAAGGGAGCTCTGTTATTCCAGTGGGCAGAGAGCTCTGTAACTCCAGTGGGAAGTGATCACTGTTATTCCAGTGGGACGGGGCTCTGTTATTCCAGTGAGAAGAGATCGCTGTTATTCCAGTGGGAAGAAATCTCTGTTATTCTGGTTGGAAGAGGGCTCTGTTATTCCAGTGGGATGGGAGCTCAGTTATTCCAGTGGGAAGGGAACACTGTTATTCCAGTCAGAAGAGAGCTCTGTTATTCCAGCGGGAAGAGATCACTGTTATTCCAGTGGGAAGCGAGCTCTGTTATTCCAGTGTGAAGAGAGCTCTGTTATACCAGTGGGAAGGGAGCTCTGGTATTCCAGTGGGAAGGAGCTCTGTTATTCGATTGTGACGGGTGCTCTGTTAGTCCAGTGGGAAGGGAGCTCTTTTATTCCAGTGGAAAGGAAGCTCACCAGTGGGAAGAGAGCTCTGTTATTCCAGTGCAAAGGAGCTCTGTTATTCCAATGAGAATAGATCACTGTTATTCCAGTGGGAAGAGATCGCTGTTCTTCCAGTGGGAAGAGAGCTCAGTTATTCAGGTGGGAAGATACCTCTGTTATTCCCGTGGGAAGAGAGCTCTGTTATTCCAGTGGGAAGAGAGCTCTGTTATTCCAGTGGGAAGAGAGCTCTGTTATTCCTGTGAGAATAGATCGCTGTTATTCCACTGGGAAGAGAGCTCTGTTATTCCAATGGGAAGAGATCACTGTTATTCCAGTGGGAAGAGAGCTCTGTTATTCCGGTGGGAAGAGGGCTCTGTTATTCTGTGGGAAGGGAGCTCTGTTATTCCAGTGGGCAGAGAGCTCTGTAACTCCAGTGGGAAGTGATCACTGTTATTCCAGTGGGACGGGGCTCTGTTATTCCAGTGAGAAGAGATCGCTGTTATTCCAGTGGGAAGAAATCTCTGTTATTCTGGTTGGAAGAGGGCTCTGTTATTCCAGTGGGATGGGAGCTCAGTTATTCCAGTGGGAAGGGAACACTGTTATTCCAGTCAGAAGAGAGCTCTGTTATTCCAGCGGGAAGAGATCACTGTTATTCCAGTGGGAAGCGAGCTCTGTTATTCCAGTGTGAAGAGAGCTCTGTTATACCAGTGGGAAGGGAGCTCTGGTATTCCAGTGGGAAGGAGCTCTGTTATTCGATTGTGACGGGTGCTCTGTTAGTCCAGTGGGAAGGGAGCTCTTTTATTCCAGTGGAAAGGAAGCTCACCAGTGGGAAGAGAGCTCTGTTATTCCAGTGCAAAGGAGCTCTGTTATTCCAATGAGAATAGATCACTGTTATTCCAGTGGGAAGAGATCGCTGTTCTTCCAGTGGGAAGAGAGCTCAGTTATTCAGGTGGGAAGATACCTCTGTTATTCCCGTGGGAAGAGAGCTCTGTTATTCCAGTGGGAAGAGAGCTCTGTTATTCCAGTGGGAAGGAGCTCCGTTATTCCAGTGGGAAGGGAGCTTTGTTATTCCAGTGGGAAGGAGCTCTGTTATTCCAGTGCGAAGGAAGCTCTGTTATACCAGTGGGAAGAGAGCTCTGTTATTCCAGTGCGAAGGAGCTCTGTTATTCCAGTGACAACAGATCGCTGCTATTCCAGTGGTAAGAGAGTTCTGTTCTTCCAGTGGGAAGAGAGCTCTGCTATTCCAGTGGGAAGAGAGTTCCTGTTATTCCAGTGGGAAGGGAGCTCTGTTATTCCAGTGGGATGGGAGCTCTGTTAATCCGGTGGGAAGAGATCGCTGTTATTCCAGTGGGAAGAGAGCTCTGTTATTCCAATGGGAAGAGAGCTCTGTTATTCCAGTGGGAAGAGAGTTCTGTTATTCCAATGGGTAGAGAGCTCTGTTATTGCAGTGGGTAGAGAGCTCTGTTATTCCAGTCGGAAGAGGTCTCTGTTATTCCAGTGGGAAGGGAGCTCTGTTATTCCAGTGGGAAGAGAACGCTGTTATTCCAGTCAGAAGAGAGCTTTGTTATTCCATTGGGAAGTTTGCTCAGTTATTCCAGTGGGAAGAGAGCTCTGTTATTCCAGTGAGAAGAGATCACTGTTATTCCAGTGGGAAGAGACGACTGTTATTCCAGTGGGAAGGAGCTCTGCTATACGTGTGTGAAGGGAGCACTGTTAGTCCAGTGGGAAGGGAGCTCTGTTATTCCAGTGGGAAGGGAACGCTGTTATTCCAGTCTGAAGAGAGCTTTGTTATTCCTTTGGGAAGTGTGCTCTCTTATTCCAGTGGGAAGAGAGCTCTGTTATTCCAGTGAGAAGAGATCTCTGTTATTCCAGTGGGAAGGGAGCTCTGTTATTCCAGTGGGATGGGAGCTCTGTTATTCCAGTGGGAGGAGAGCTCTGTTATTCCAGTGGGAAGAGAGTACTGTTATTCAAATGGGAAGAGAGCTCTGTTATTCCAGTGGGAAGAGACCTCTGTTATTCCAGTGGGAAGGGAGCTCTTTTATTCCAGTGGGAAAAGAGCTGTGTTATTCCGGTGTATTGAGATCTCGGTTATTCCAGTGGGTAGAGAGCTCTGTTGTTCCAGTGGGAAGAGGTCGCAGTAATTCCAGTGGGAAGGGGGCTCTAGTGTACCAGTGGGATGAGAGCCCTGTAACTCCAGTGGGAAGTGATCACTGTTATTCCAGTGGGAAGGGGCTCTGTTATTCCAGTGAGAAGAGATCGCTGTTATAACAGTGGGTAGAGAGCTCTGTTATTCTGGTTGGAAGAGGGCTCTGTTATTCCAGTGGGTTGGGAGCTCAGTTGTTCCAGTGGAAAGGGAACACTGTTATTCCAGTGAGAAAATATCACTGTTATTCCAGTGGGAAGTGAGCTCCGTTATTCCAGTGGGAAGGGAGCTCTGTTATTCCAGTGGCAAGGAGCTCTGTTAGTCGAATGTGAAGGGAGCTCTGTTAGTCCAGTGGGAATGGAGCTCTGTTAGTCCAGTGGGAAGGGAGCTCTGTTATTCCAGTGCGAAGGAGCTCTGTTATTCCAGTGAGAATAGATCGCTGTTATTCCAGTGGGAAGAGAGCTCTGTTATTCCAGTGGGAAGGGAGCTCTGTTATTCCAGTGGGAAGAGAGCTCTATTATTCCAGTGCGAAGGGAGCTCTGTTGTTCCAGTCGGAAAAGAGCTCTGTTATTCCAGTGGGAAGAGAGCTCTGTTATTCCAGAGGGACGAGATCTCTGTTATTCCAGTGTGAAGAGAGTTCTATTATTCCAGTGGGAAGGGAGCTCTGTTATTCCAGTGGGACGAGTGCTCTGTTATTCCAGTGAGAAGAGAGCTCTGTTATTCCAGAGTGAAGAGAGTTCTGTTATTCCAGTGGGAAGGGAGCTCTGTTATTCCAGTGTGAAGAGAGTTATGTTATTCCAGTCGGAAGGGAATGCTGTTATTCCAGTCAGAAGAGAGCTTTGTTATTCCATTGGGAAGGGAGCTCTGTTGTTCCAGTGTGAAGAGAGCTCTGTTATTCCAGTGAGAAGAGATCACTGTTACTCAAGTGGGAAGAGAGCTCCGTTATTCCAGTGGGAAGGGATCTCTGTTATTCCAGTGGGAAGGAGCTCTGTTATTCGAGTGTGAAGGGAGCTCTGTTATTCCGGTGGGAAGGGAGCTCTGTTATTCCAGTGGGAAGGAAGCTCTGTTATTCCAGTTGGAAGAGAGTTCTGTTATTCCAATGCGAAGGAGCTCTGTTATTCCAGTGAGAATAGATCGCTGTTATTCCACTGGGAAGAGAGCTCTGTGATTCCAATGGGACGAGAGCTCTGTTATTCTGGTGGGAAGAGAGCTCTGTTATTCCAGTGGGAAGGAAGCTCTGTTATTCCAGTTGGAAGAGAGTTCTGTTATTCCAATGCGAAGGAGCTCTGTTATTCCAGTGGGACGAGACCACTGTTATTCCAGTGGGAAGGAGCTCTGCTATACGAGTGTGAAGGGAGCACTGTTAGTCCAGTGGGAAGGGAGCTCTGTTATTCCAGTGGGAAGGGAACGCTGTTATTCCAGTCTGAAGAGAGCTTTGTTATTCCTTTGGGAAGTGTGCTCTCTTATTCCAGTGGGAAGAGAGCTCTGTTATTCCAGTGAGAAGAGATCTCTGTTATTCCAGTGGGAAGGGAGCTCTGTTATTCCAGTGGGATGGGAGCTCTGTTATTCCAGTGGGAGGAGAGCTCTGTTATTCCAGTGGGAAGAGAGTACTGTTATTCAAATGGGAAGAGAGCTCTGTTATTCCAGTGGGAAGAGACCTCTGTTATTCCAGTGGGAAGGGAGCTCTTTTATTCCAGTGGGAAGAGAGCTGTATTATTCCGGTGGGAAGAGATCTCGGTTATTCCAGTGGGTAGAGAGCTCTGTTGTTCCAGTGGGAAGAGGTCGCAGTAATTCCAGTGGGAAGGGGGCTCTAGTATACCAGTGGGATGAGAGCCTGGTAACTCCAGTGGGAAGTGATCACTGTTATTCCAGTGGGAAAGGGCTCTGTTATTCCAGTGAGAAGAGATCGCTGTTATTCCAGTGGGTAGAGAGCTCTGTTATTCTGGTTGGAAGAGGGCTCTGTTATTCCAGTGGGTTGGGAGCTCAGTTATTCCAGTGGAAAGGGAACACTGTTATTCCAGTGAGAAAATATCACTGTTATTCCAGTGGGAAGAGAGCTCCGTTATTCCAGTGGGAAGGGAGATCTGTTATTCCAGTGGCAAGGAGCTCTGTTAGTCGAATGTGAAGGGAGCTCTGTTAGTCCAGTGGGAATGGAGCTCTGTTAGTCCAGTGGGAAGGGAGCTCTGTTATTCCAGTGCGAAGGAGCTCTGTTATTCCAGTGAGAATAGATCGCTGTTATTCCAGAGGGAAGAGAGCTCTGTTATTCCAGTGGGAAGGGAGCTCTGTTATTCCAGTGGGAAGAGAGCTCTATTATTCCAGTGCGAAGGGAGCTCTGTTGTTCCAGTCGGAAAAGAGCTCTGTTATTCCAGTGGGAAGAGAGCTCTGTTATTCCAGAGGGCCGAGAGCTCTGTTATTCCAGTGTGAAGAGAGTTCTGTTATTCCAGTGGGAAGAGAGCTCTGTTATTCATGTGTGAAGAGAGTTCTATTATTCCAGTGGGAAGGGAGCTCTCTTATTCCAGTGGAACGAGTGCTCTGTTATTCCAGTGAGAAGAGAGCTCTGTTATTCCAGTGTGAAGAGAGTTCTGTTATTCCAGTGGGAAGGGAGCTCTGTAATTCCAGTGTGAAGAGAGTTATGTTATTCCAGTCGGAAGGGAATGCTGTTATTCCAGTCAGAAGAGAGCTTTGTTATTCCATTGGGAAGGGAGCTCTGTTGTTACAGTGTGAAGAGAGCTCTGTTATTCCAGTGAGAAGAGATCACTGTTACTCAAGTGGGAGGAGAGCTCCGTTATTCCAGTGGGAAGGGATCTCTGTTATTCCAGTGGGAAGGAGCTCTGTTATTCGAGTGTGAAGGGAGCTCTGTTAGTCCGGTGGGAAGGGAGCTCTGTTATTCCAGTGGGAAGGAAGCTCTGTTATTCCAGTTGGAAGAGAGTTCTGTTATTCCAATGCGAAGGAGCTCTGTTATTCCAGTGAGAATAGATCGCTGTTATTCCACTGGGAAGAGAGCTCTGTGATTCCAATGGGATGAGAGCTCTGTTATTCTGGTGGGAAGAGAGCTCTGTTATTCCAGTGGGAAGAGAGCTCTGTTATTCCAGTGAGAATAGATCGCTGTTATTCCACTGGGAAGCGATCGCTGTTATTCCAGTGGGAAGAGATCTCTGTTATTCCGGTGGGAAGAGGGCTCTGTTATTCTGTGGGAAGGGAGCTCTGTTATTTCAGTGGGAAGGGAACACTGTTATTCCAGGCAGAAGAGAGCTTTCTTATTCCATTGGGAAGGGAGCTCTGTTATTCCAGTGGGAAGAGAGCTGTTATTCCAGTGAGAAGAGATCACTGTTATTCCAGTGGGATGAGAGCTTTGTTATTCCAGTGGGAAGGAGCTCCGTTATTCCAGTGGGAAGGGAGCTCTGTTATTCCAGTGGGAAGGAGCTCTGTTATTCCAGTGGGAAGGAAGCTCTGTTATACCAGTGGGAAGAGAGCTCTGTTATTCCAGTGCGAAGGAGCTCTGTTATTCCAGTGACAACAGATCGCTGCTATTCCAGTGGGAAGAGAGCTCTGTTATTCCAGTGGGAAGAGAGCTCTGCTATTCCAGTGGGAAGAGAGTTCCTGTTATTTCAGTGGGAAGGGAGCTCTGTTATTCCAGTGGGATGGGAGCTCTGTTAATCCGGTGGGAAGAGATCGCTGTTATTCCAGTGGGAAGAGAGCTCTGTTATTCCAATGGGAACAGAGCTCTGTTATTCCAGTGGGAAGAGAGTTCTGTTATTCCAATGGGAAGAGAGCTCTGTTATTGCAGTGGGTAGAGAGCTCTGTTATTCCAGTCGGAAGAGGGCTCTGTTATTCCAGTGGGAAGGGTGCTCTGATATTCCAGTGGGAAGAGAACGCTGTTATTCCAGTCAGAAGAGAACTTTGTTATTCCATTGGGAAGTGAGCTCAGCTATTCCAGTGGGAAGAGAGGTCTGTTATTCCAGTGAGAAGAGATCACTGTTATTCCAGTGGGAAGAGACCACTGTTATTCCAGTGGGAAGGAGCTCTGTTATTCTAATGTGAAGGGAGCACTCTTAGTCCAGTGGGAAGGGAGCTCTGTTATTCCAGTGGGAAGGGAACGCTGTTATTCCTGTCAGAAGAGAGCTTTGTTATTCCATTTGGAAGTGTGCTCTCTTATTCCAGTGGGAAGAGAGCTCTGTTATTCCAGTGAGAAGAGATCTCTGTTATTCCAGTGGGAAGAGAGCTCTGTTATTCCAGTGGGATGGGAGCTGTGTTATTCCAGTGGGAGGAGAGCTCTGTTATTCCAGTGGGAAGAGAGTTCTGTTATTCAAATGGGAAGCGAGCTCTGTTATTCCAGTAGGAAGAGAGCTCTGTTATTCCAGTGGGAAGGGAGCTCTTTTATTCCAGTGGGAAGAGAGCTGTGTTATTCCGGTGGGAAGAGAGCTCTGTTATTCCAGTGGGTAGAGAGCTCTGATGTTCCAATGGGAAGAGATCGCAGTAATTCCAGTGGGAAGTGGGCTCTAGTATACCAGTGAGAAGAGATCGCTGTTATTCCAGGGGGAACAGAGCTCTGTTATTCTGGTTGGAAGAGGGCTCTGTTATTCCAGTGGGATGGGAGCTCAGTTATTCCAGTGGGAAGGGAACACTGTTAATCCAGTGAGAAGAGATCACTGTTATTCCAGTGGGAAGAGAGCTCCGTTATTCCAGTGGGAAGCGAGCTCTGTTATTCCAGTGGGAAGGAGCTCTGTTATTCGAATGTGAAGGGAGCTCTGTTAGTCCAGTGGGAATGGAGCTCTGTTAGTCCAATGGGAAGTGAGCTCTGTTATTCCAGTGGGAAGGGAGCTCTGTTATTCCAGTGCAAAGGAGCTCTGTTATTCCAGTGAGAATAGATCGCTGTTATTCCAGTGGGAAGAGAGCTCTGTTATTCCAATGGCAAGAGAGCTGTGTTATTCCAGTCAATGCAGATTTCCTGCTATTCCAATGGGAAGAGAGCTCTGTTATTCCAGTGGGAAGCGAGCTCTGTTATTCGAGTGGTAAGAGAGCTGTTATTCCAGTGGGAAGGGAACTCTGTTATTCCAGTGGGAAGATAGCTCTGTTATTCCAGTGGGAAGGGAGCTCTGTTATTCCAGTGGGAAGAGAGCTCTATTATTCCAGTGCGAAGGGAGCTCTGTTGTTCCAGTCGGAAAAGAGCTCTGTTATTCCAGTGGGAAGAGAGCTCTGTTATTCCAGAGGGACGAGAGCTCTGTTATTCCAGTGTGAAGAGAGTTCTGTTATTCCAGTGGGAAGAGAGTTCTGTTATTCCAGTGTGAAGAGAGTTCTGTTATTCCAGTGGGAAGGGAGCTCTTTTGTTCCAGTGGGACGAGTGCTCTGTTATTCCAGTGAGAAGAGAGCTCTGTTATTCCCGTGTGAAGAGAGTTCTGTTATTCCAGTGGGAAGGGAGCTCTGTTATTCCAGTGTGAAGAGAGTTCTGTTATTCCAGTCGGAAGGGAGCTCTGTTATTCCAGTGGGAAGAGATAGCTGTTAATCCAGTGGGACGAGAACTCTGTTATTCCAGTGGGAAGGGAACACTGTTATTCCAGTCAGAAGAGAGCTTTGTAATTCCATTGGGAAGGGAGCTCTGTTGTTCCAGTGTGAAGAGAGCTCTGTTATTCCAGTGAGAAGAGATCACTGTTATTCCAGTGGGAAGAGAGCTCCGTTATTCCAGTGGGAAGGGAGCTCTGTTATTCCAGTGGGAAGGAGCTCTGTTATTCGAGCGTGAAGGGAGCTCTGTTAGTCCGGTGGGAAGGGAGCTCTGTTATTCCAGTGGGAAGGAAGCTCTGTTATTCCAGTTGGAAGAGAGTTCTGTTATTCCAATGCGAAGGAGCTCTGTTATCCCAGTGAGAATAGATCGCCGTTATTCCACTGGGAAGAGAGCTCTGTTATTCCAATGGGACGAGAGCTCTGTTATTCTGCTGGGAAGAGAGCTCTGTTATTCCACTGGGAAGAGAGCTCTGCTATTCCACTGGGAAGAGATCACTGTTATTCCAGTGGGAAGAGAGCTCTGTTATTCCGGTGGGAAGAGGTCTCTGTTATTCTGTGGGAAGGGAGCTCTGTTATTACAGTGGGAAGGGAACACTGTTATTCCAGGCAGAAGAGAGCTCTGTTATTCCAATGGGAAGAGAGCTCTGTGATTCCAGTGGGAAGAGAGTTCTGTTATTCCAGTGAGAAGAGATCACTGTTATTCCAGTGGGAAGAGACCACTGTTATTCCAGTGGGAAGGAGCTCTGTTATTCGAGTGTGAAGGGAGCACTGTTAGTCCAGTGGGAAGGGAGCTCTGTTATTCCAGTGGGAAAGGAACGCTGTTATTCCAGTCTGAAGAGAGCTTTGTTATTCCATTGGGAAGTGTGCTCTCTTATTCCAGTGGGAAGAGAGCTCTGTTATTCCAGTGAGAAGAGATCACTGTTATTCCAGTGGGAAGAGAGCTCTGTTATTCCAGTGGGATGGGAGCTCTGTTATTCCAGTGGGAGGAGAGCTCTGTTATTCCAGTGGGAAGAGAGTTCTGTTATTCAAATGGGAAGAGAGCTCTGTTATTCCAGTGGGAAGAGAGCTCTGTTATTCCAGTGGGAAGGGAGCTCTGTTATTCCAGTGGGAAGAGAGCTGTGTTAATACCAGTCGGAAGAGAGCTCTGTTATTCCAGTGGGTAGAGAGCTCTGTTGTTCTAGTGGGAAGAGATCGCAGTAATTCCAGTGGGAAGGGGGCTCTGGTATACGAGTGGAAGGGAGCTCTGTTCGTCCAGTGGGATGAGAGCTCTGTAACTCCAGTGGGAAGTGATCACTGTTATTCCAGTGGGAAGGGGCTCTGTTATTCCAGTGAGAAGAGATCGCTGTTATTCCAGTGGGAAGAGAGCTCTGTTATTCTGGTTGGAAGAGGGCTCTGTTATTCCAGTGGGATGGGAGCTCAGTTATTCCAGTGGAAAGGGAACACTATTATTCCAGTGGGAAGCGAGCTCTGTTATTCCAGTGTGAAGAGAGCTCTGTTATTCCAGTGGGAAGGGAGCTCTGTTATTCCAGTGGGAAGGAGCTCTTTTATTCGATTGTGACGGGAGCTCTGTTAGTCCAGTGGGAAGGGAGCTCTGTTATTCCAGTGGAAAGGAAGCTCACCAGTGGGAAGAGAGCTCTGTTATTCCAGTGCAAAGGAGCTCTGTTATTCCAATGAGAATAGATCACTGTTATTCCAGTGGGAAGAGATCGCTGTTCTTCCAGTGGGAAGAGGGCTCAGTTATTCAGGTGGGAAGATACATCTGTTATTCCCGTGGGAAGAGAGCTCTGTTATTCTGGTGGGTAGAGAGCTATGTTATTCCAGTGGGACGTGACTCTGTTATTCCAGTGGGAAGGGGCTCTGTTATTCCAGTGAGAAGAGATCGCTGTTATTCTAGTGGGAAGAGAGCTCTGTTATTCCGGTGGGAAGGGAGCTCTGTTATTCCAGTGGGAAGGGAACGCTGTTATTCCAGTCAGAAGAGAGCTTTGTTGTTCCATTGGGAAACGAGCTCCGTTCCAGCGGGAAGAGAGCCCTGTTATTCCAGTGAGAAGAGATCACTGTTATTCCAGTGGGAAGTGAGCTCTGTTATTCCAGTAGGAAGGGAGCTCTGTTATTCCAGTGGGAAGGAATTCCGTTATTCCAGTGGGAAGGGAGATCTGTTATTCCAGTGGGAAGGAGCTTTGTTATTCGAATGTGAAGGGAGCTCTGTTAGACCAGTGGGAAGTGAGCTCTGTATTCCAGTGGGAAGGAAGCTCTGTTATTCCAGTGGGAACAGAGCACTGTTATTCCAGTGTGAAGGAGCTCTGTTATTCCAGTGAGAATAGATCGCTGTTATTCCAGTGGGAAGAGAGCTCTGTTATTCCAATGGGAAGAGAGCTGTGTTTTTCCAGTGCAAAGAGAGTTCTGTTATTCCAATGGGAAGAGAGCTCTTTTATTCCAGTGGGAAGAGTGCTCTGTTGTTCTGGTGGGAAGAGAGCTCTGTTATTCCAGTGGGATGAGAGCTCTGTTATTCCAGTGGGAAGAGAGCACTGTTGTTCCAGTGGGAAGGGAGCTCTCTTCTTCCAGTGGGAAGAGAACTCTGTTATTCCAGTGTGAAGAGAGCTCTGTTATTCCGGTGGGAAGGGAGCTCCGTTATTCCAGTGGGAAGAGAGCTCTGTTATTCCGGTGGGAAGAGAGCTCTGTTATTCCAGTGGGTAGAGAGCTCTGTTGTTCCAGTCGGAAGAGATCGCAGTTATTGCAGTGGGAAGGGAGCTCTATTATACCAGTGGGAAGGGAGCTCGGTTATTCCAGTGGGAAGAGAGCTCTGTAATTCCAGTGGGAAGTGATGACTGTTATTCCAGTGGGAAGAGAGCTCTGTTCTTCCAGTGGGAAGGCACTCTGTTATGCCAGTGGGAAGGGAGCTTTGTTATTCCAGGGGGAAGGGAGCTCTGTTATTCCAATGGGAAGGGAGGATCTGTTATTCCAATGGGAATGGAGCTCTGTTAAACCAGTGGGAAGAGAGCTCTGTTATTCCAGTGGGAAAGGAGCTCTGTTATTCAAGTGGGAAGGAGCTTTGTTATTCGAATGTGAAGGGAGCTCTGTTAGTCCAGTGGGAAGGGAGCTCTGTTATTCCAGTGGGAAGGAAGGTGTGTTATTCCAGTGGGAACAGAGCACTGTTATTCCAGTGCGAAGGAGCTCTGTTACTCCAGTTAGAATAGATCGCTGTTATTCCTGTGGGAAGAGAGCTCTGTTATTCCAATGGGACGAGAGCTGTGTATTTCCAGTGCAAAGAGAGTTCTGTTATTCCAATGGGAAGAGAGCTCTTTTATTCCAGTGGGAAGAGAGCTCTGTTATTCCAGTGGGAAGAGAGCTCTGTTATTCCAGTGGGAAGAGAGCACTGATGTTCCAGTGGGAAGGGAGCGCTCTTCTTCCAGTGGGAAGAGATCTCTGTTTTTCCAGTGTGAAGAGAGCTCTGTTATTCCGCTGGGCAGGGTGCTCTGTTATTCCAGTGGGAAGAGAGCTGTTATTCCAGTGGGAAGATAGCTCTGTTATTCCGGTGGGAAGAGAGCTCTGTTATTCCAGTGGGTAGAGAGCTCTGTTGTTGCAGTCGGAAGAGATCGCAGTTATTGTAGTGGGAAGGGAGCTCTATTATACCAGTGGGAAAGGAGCTTGGTTATTCCAGTGGGAAGAGAGCTCTGTGATTCCAGTGGGAAGTGATGACTGTTATTCCAGTGGGAAGAGAGCTCTGGTCTTCCAGTGGGAAGAGAGCTCTGTTATTCCAGTGGGAAGAGTGCTCTGTTATTCCAGTGGGAAGGGAGCTCTGTTATTCCAGTGGGAAGAGAGTTCTGTTATTCCAGTGGGAAGGGAGCACTGTTATTCCAGTGGGAAGAGAGCTCAGTTATTGCAGTGGGAAGGGGCTCTGTTATGCCAGTGGGAAGGGAGCTTTGTTATTCCAGGGGGAAGGGAGCTCTGTTCTTCCAATGGGAAGGGAGGATCTGTTATTCCAATGGAAATTGAGCTCTGTTATACCAGTGGGAAGAGAGCTCTGTTATTCCAGTGGGAAAGGAGCTGTGTTATTCCAATGGGAAGAGCGCTCTGTTATTCCAGTGGGGTTGTTCAGCATAGGGCTAAATTGCTGGCCTTGAAAGTAGACCAAGGCAGGCCAGCAGCATGGTTCAATTCCCGTATTAGCCTCCCTGAACAGGTGCTGGAATGTGGTGACTAGGGGCTTTACACAGTAACTTCATTTGAAGCCTACGTGTGACAATAAGCGATTTTCATTTCATTTCATTTCAGTGAGAAGAGATCGCTGTTATTCCAGTCGGAAGAGAGCACTGTTATTCTGGTGTGAAGTGGGCTCTGTTATTCCAGTGGTAAGGGAGGTCCGTTATTCCAGTGGGAAGGGAACGCTGTTATTCCAGTCAGAAGAGAGCTTTGTTATTCCAGTGGGAGGAGAGCCCTGTTATTCCAGTGGGAAGAGAGCTCTGTTATTCCAGTGGGAAAAGTGGTCTTTTATTCCAGTTGGAAGAGTGCTCTGTTATTCCAGTGTGAAGAGAGCTCTGTTTTTCCAGTGGGAAGGGAGCTCTGTTATTCCATTGGGAAGGAGCTATGTTATTCGATTGTGAAGGGAGCTCTGTTAGTCCAGTGGGAAGGGAGCTCTGTTATTCCAGTGGAAAGGAAGCACTCCAGTGGGAAGAGAGCTCTGTTATTCCAGTGCCAAGGAGCTCTGTCATTCCAATGAGAATAGATCGCTGTTATTCCAGTGGGAAGAGATCGCTGTGATTCCAGTGGGAAGGGAACTCTGTTATTCCAGTGGGAATAGTGCTCTGTCATTTCGGTAGGAAGACTGTTCTGTTATTCCAGTGTGAAGGGACCTATGTTTTTCCAGTTGGAAGACAGTTCTGTTATTGCAGTGGGTAGAGAGATCTGTTATTCCAGTTTTAAGGGAGATCTGTTATTCCAGTGGGAAGAGAGTACTGGTATTCCGGTGGGGAGGGGGTCTGTTATTCCAGCGAGAATGAGCTCTGTTATTCCAGTGTGAAGGAAGCTCTGTTATTCCAGTGGGAAGACAGTTCTTTTTTTCCAGTGGGAAGAGAGCACTGTTGTTCCAGTGGGGAGAGAGCTCTGTTGTTCCAGTCGGAAGAGATCGCAGTTATTGCAGTGGGAAGGGAGCTCTATTATACCAGTGGGAAGGGAGCTTGGTTATTCCAGTGGGAAGAGAGCTCTGTAATTCCAGTGGGAAGTGATGACTGTTATTCCAGTGGGAAGAGAGCTCTGTTCTTCCAGTGGGAAGAGAGCTCTGTTATTCCAGTGGGAAGAGTGCTCTGTTATTCCAGTGGGAAAGGAGCTCTGTTATTCCAGTGGGAAGAGAGTTCTGTTATTCCAGTGGGAAGGGAGCTCTGTTATTCCAGTGGGAAGAGAGCTCAGTTATTGCAGTGGCAAGGGGCTCTGTTATGCCAGTGGGAAGGGAGCTTTGGTATCCCAGGGGGAAGGGAGCTCTGTTATTCCAATGGGAAGGGAGGATCTGTTATTCCAATGGGAATGGAGTTCTGTTATACCAGTGGGAAGAAAGCTCTGTTATTCCAGTGGGAAAGGAGCTCTGTTATTCCAATGGGAAGAGCGCTCTGTTATTCCAGTGGGGCTGTTCAGCATAGGGCTAAATTGCTGGCCTTGAAAGCAGACCAAGGCAGGCCAGCAGCATGGTTCAATTCCCGTATTAACCTCCCTGAACAGGTGCTGGAATGTGGCGACTAGGGGCTTTACACAGTAACTTCATTTGAAGCCTACGTGTGACAATAAGCGATTTTCATTTCATTTCATTTCAGTGAGAAGAGATCGCTGTTATTCCAGTCGGAAGAGAGCTCTGTTATTCCAGTGGTAAGGGAGCTCCGTTATTCCAGTGGGAAGGGAACGCTGTTTTTCCAGTCAGAGAGAGCTTTGTTATTCCAGTGGGAAGTGTGCTCTGTTATTCCAGTGGGAGGAGAGCCCTGTTATTCCAGTGGGAATAGAGATCTGTTATTCCAGTGGGAAAAGTGGTCTGTTATTCCAGTTGGAAGAGTGCTCTGTTATTCCAGTGTGAAGAGAGCTCTGTTATTCCAGTGGGAAGGGAGCTCTGTTATTCCATTGGGAAGGAGCTATGTTATTCGATTGTGAAGGGAGCTCTGTTAGTCCAGTGGGAAGGGAGCTCTGTTATTCCAGTGGAAAGGAAGCACTCCAGTGGGAAGAGAGCTCTGTTATTCCAGTACCAAGGAGCTCTGTTATTCCAATGAGAATAGATCGCTGTTATTCCAGTGGGAAGAGATCGCTGTTATTCCAGTGGGACGGGAACTCTGTTGTTCCAGTGGGAAGAGTGCTCTGTCATTTCGGTAGGAAGACTGTTCTGTTATTCCAGTGTGAAGGGACCTCTGTTATTCCAGTTGGAAGACAGTTCTGTTATTGCAGTGGGTAGAGAGATCTGTTATTCCAGTTTTAAGGGAGATCTGTTATTCCAGTGGGAAGAGAGTTCTGGTATTCCGGTGGGGAGGGGGTCTGTTATTCCAGTGGGAAGGGAGCTCTGCTATTCCAGTGGGAAGAGAGTTCTGTTATTCCAGTGGGAAGGGAGCTCTGCTATTCCAGTGGGAAGGGAGCTCTGTTATTCCAGTAGGAAGGCAGTTCTGTTATTGCAGTGGGGAATGAGCTCTGTTATTCCAGTGGGAAGAGAGCTCAGTTATTCCTGTGGGAAGGGAGCTCTTTTAATCCAGTGGGAAGACAGCTCTGTTATTCCAGTTCGAAGAGCGCTCTCTTATTCCAGCGAGAATGGAGCTCTGTTATTCCAGTGTGAAGGAAGCTCTGTTATTCCAGTGGGAAGACAGTTCTTTTTTTCCAGTGGGAAGAGAGCACTGTTGTTCCAGTGGGGAGAGAGCTCTCTTATTCAAGTGGGAAGAGAACTCTGTTATTCTAGTGTGAAGAGAGCTCTGTTATTCCGGTGGGAAGGGAGCTCCGTTATTCCAGTGGGAAGAGAGCTGTTATTCCAGTGGGAAGATAGCTCTGTTATTCCGGTCGGAAGAGAGCTCTGTTATTCCAATGGGTAGAGAGCTCTGTTGTTCCAGTCGGAAGAGATCGCAGTTATTGCAGTGGGAAGGGAGCTCTATTATACCAGTGGGAAGGGAGCTCGGTTATTCCAGTGGGAAGAGAGCTCTGTAATTCCAGTGTGAAGTGATCACTGTTATTCCAGTGGGAAGAGAGCTCTGTTCTTCCAGTGCGAATAGAGATCTGTTATTCCAGTGGGGAGGGAGCTCTGATCTTCCAGTGGGAAGAGAGCTCTGTTATTTCGGTGGGAAGAGATCTCTGTTATTCCAGTGGGAAGAGAACTCTGTTATTCCAGTGGGAAGAGAGATCTGTTCTTCCAGTGGGAATAGAGAGCTGTTATTCCAGTGGGGAGGGAGATCTATTCTTCCAGTGGGAAGAGAGCTCTGGTATTCCGGTGGGAATTAGGTCTGTCATTCCGGTGGGAAGGGAGCTCAGTTTTTCCAGTAGGAAGGCAGTTTTTGTTATTGCAGTGGGAAGCGAGCTCTGTTATTCCAGTGGGAAGACAGCTCTGTTATTCCAGTGGGAAGAGAGCTCTGTTATTCCAGCTTGAAGGGATCTCTGTTATTCCAGTGTGAAGGGAGCTCTGTTATTCCAGTAGGAATAGCGCTGTGTTATTCCGGTGGGAAGAGAGCTCTGTTATTCCAGTGGGTAGAGAGCTCTGTTGTTCCAGTGGGAAGAGATCGCAGTAATTCCAGTGGGAAGGGGGCTCTAGTATACCAATGGGAACGGAGCTCTGTTCTTCCAGTAGGATGAGAGCTCTGTAATTCCAGTGGGAAGTGATCACTGTTATTCCAGTGGGAAGGGAGCTCTGTTATTCCAGTGGGAAGAGAGCTCTGCTATTCCAGTCGGAATAGAGCTCTGATCATCCAGTGAGAAGAGAGCTCTGTTATTCCAGTGGGAAGAGAGCTCTGTTATCCCAGTCAGGAAGAGAGCTCTGTTATTCCAGTGGGAAGGGAGCTCTGTTATTCCAGTGGTAAGGGAGCTCTGTTCTTCCTGTGGGAAGGCAGCTCTGTTATTCCAGTGGGAAGAGCGCTCTGTTATTCCAATGGGAAGAGCGCTCTGTTATTCCAGTGGGGCTGTTCAGCACAGGGCTAAATTGCTGGCCTTGAAAGCAGACCAAGGCATGCCAGCAGCAAGGTTCAATTCCCGTATTAGCCTCCCCGAACAGGTGCTGGAATGTGGCGACTAGGGGCTTTACACAGTAACTTAATTTGAAGCCTACGTGTGACAATACGCTATTTTCATTTCATTTCATTTCAGTGAGAAGAGATCGCTGTTATTCCAGTCGGAAGAGAGCACTGTTATTCTGGTGTGAAGAGGGCTCTGTTATTCCAGTGGTAAGGGAGCTCTGTTATTCCAGTGGGAAGGGAACGCTGTTATTCAAGTCAGAAGAGAGCTTTGTTATTCCAGTGGGAAGTGAGCTCTGTTATTCCAGTGGGAAGAGAGCTCTGTTATTGCAGTGGGAAGAGAGCTCTGTTATTGCAGTGGGAAGGGAGCTCTGTTATTCCAGTGGGAAGGAACTCTGTTATTCCAGTGGGCAGGGAACTCTGTTATTTCAGTGGGAAAGGAGCTCTGTTATTCCAATGGGAATAGAGCTCTGTTATTCCAGTGGGAAGAGAGTTCTGTTATTCCAATGGGAAAAGAGCTCTGCTATTCCAGTGGGAAGAGAGCCCTGTTATTCCAGTGGGAAGAGAGCTCTGTTATTCCAGTGGGAAGGGAGCTCTGTTATTCCATTGGGAAGGAGTTATGTTATTCGATTGTGAAGGGAGCTCTGTTAGTCCAGTGGGAAGGGAGCTCTGTTATTCCAGTTGGAAGACAGTTCTGTTATTGCAGTGGGTAGAGAGATCTGTTATTCCAGTTTTAAGGGAGATCTGTTATTCCAGTGGGAAGAGAGTTCTGGTATTCCGGTGGGGAGGGAGCTCTGTTATTCCAGTAGGAAGTCAGTTCTGTTATTGCAGTGGGGAGCGAGCTCTGTTATTCCAGTGGGAAGAGTGCTCAGTTATTCCTGTGAGAAGGGAGCTCTTTTAATCCAGTGGGAAGACAGCTCTGTTATTCCAGTGGGAAGAGCGCTCTGTTATTCCAGCGAGAAGGGAGCTCTGTTATTCCAGTGGGAAGACAGTTATTTTTTTCCAGTGGGAAGAGAGCACTGTTGTTCCAGTGGGGAGAGAGCTCTCTTATTCCAGTGTGAAGAGAGCTCTGTTATTCCAGTGTGAAGAGAGCTCTGTTATTCCGGTGGGAAGGGAGCTCCGTTATTCCAGTGGGAACAGAGCTGTTATTCCAGTGGGAAGATAGCTCTGTTATTCCGGTGGGAAGAGAGCTCTGTTATTCCAATGGTTAGAGAGCTCTGTTGTTCCAGCCGGAAAAGATCGCAGTTATTGCAGTGGGAAGGGAGCTGTATTATACCAGTGGGAAGGGAGCTCGGTTATTCCAGTGGGAAGAGAGCTCTGTAATTCCAGTGGGAAGTGATCACTGTTATTCCAGTGGGAAGAGAGCTCTGTTCTTCCAGTGGGAATAGAGATCTGTTATTCCAGTGGTGAGGGAGCTCTGATCTTCCAGTGGGAAGAGAGCTCTGTTATTCCGGTGGGAAGAGAGCTCTGTTATTCCAATGGGTAGAGAGCTCTGTTGTTCCAGTCGGAAGAGATTGCAGTTATTGCAGTGGGAAGGGAGCGCTCTTCTTCCAGTGGGAAGAGATCTCTGTTTTTCCAGTGTGAAGAGAGCTCTGTTATTCCGCTGGGCAGGGTGCTCTGTTATTCCAGTGGGAAGAGAGCTGTTATTCCAGTGGGAAGATAGCTCTGTTATTCCGGTGGGAAGAGAGCTCTGTTATTCCAGTGGGTAGAGAGCTCTGTTGTTCCAGTCGGAAGAGATTGCAGTTATTGCAGTGGGAAGGGAGCGCTCTTCTTCCAGTGGGAAGAGATCTCTGTTTTTCCAGTGTGAAGAGAGCTCTGTTATTCCGCTGGGCAGGGTGCTCTGTTATTCCAGTGGGAAGAGAGCTGTTATTCCAGTGGGAAGATAGCTCTGTTATTCCGGTGGGGAGGGAGCTCTGTTATTCCAGTAGGAAGTCAGTTCTGTTATTGCAGTGGGGAGCGAGCTCTGTTATTCCAGTGGGAAGAGTGCTCAGTTATTCCTGTGAGAAGGGAGCTCTTTTAATCCAGTGGGAAGACAGCTCTGTTATTCCAGTGGGAAGAGCGCTCTGTTATTCCAGCGAGAAGGGAGCTCTGTTATTCCAGTGGGAAGACAGTTATTTTTTTCCAGTGGGAAGAGAGCACTGTTGTTCCAGTGGGGAGAGAGCTCTCTTATTCCAGTGTGAAGAGAGCTCTGTTATTCCAGTGTGAAGAGAGCTCTGTTATTCCGGTGGGAAGGGAGCTCCGTTATTCCAGTGGGAACAGAGTTGTTATTCCAGTGGGAAGATAGCTCTGTTATTCCGGTGGGAAGAGAGCTCTGTTATTCCAATGGTTAGAGAGCTCTGTTGTTCCAGCCGGAAAAGATCGCAGTTATTGCAGTGGGAAGGGAGCTGTATTATACCAGTGGGAAGGGAGCTCGGTTATTCCAGTGGGAAGAGAGCTCTGTAATTCCAGTGGGAAGTGATCACTGTTATTCCAGTGGGAAGAGAGCTCTGTTCTTCCAGTGGGAATAGAGATCTGTTATTCCAGTGGTGAGGGAGCTCTGATCTTCCAGTGGGAAGAGAGCTCTGTTATTCCGGTGGGAAGAGAGCTCTGTTATTCCAATGGGTAGAGAGCTCTGTTGTTCCAGTCGGAAGAGATTGCAGTTATTGCAGTGGGAAGGGAGCTGTATTATACCAGTGGGATGGGAGCTCGGTTATTCCAGTGGGAAGAGAGCTCTGTAATTCCAGTGGGAAGTGATCACTGTTATTCCAGTGGGAAGAGAGCTCTGTTATTCCAGTGGGAAGAGAGATCTGTTCTTCCAGTGGGAATAGAGATCTGTTATTCCAGTGGGAAGAGAGCTCTGTTCTTCCAGTGGGAATAGAGATCTGTTATTCCAGTGGGGAGGGAGCTCTGTTCTTCCAGTGGGAAGAGAGCTCTGTTATTCCGGTGGGAAGAGATCTCTGTTCTTCCAGTGGGAAGAGAACGCTGTTATTCCAGTGGGAAGAGAGATCTGTTCTTCCAGTGGGAATAGAGATCTGTTATTCCAGTGGGGAGAGAGCTCTGTTATTCCAGTGGGAAAATAGGTCTGTTATTCCAGTGTGAAGAGAGCTCTGTTATTCCAGTGGGAAGGGAGCTCTGTTATTCCATTGGGAAGGAGCTATGATATTCGATTGTGAAGGGAGCTCTGTTAGTCCAGTGGGAAGGGAGCTCTGTTATTCCAGTGGGAAGAGTTCTCTGTCATTTCGGTAGGAAGACTGTTCTGTGTGAAGGGACCTCTGTTATTCCAGTCGGAAGACAGTTCTGTTATTGCAGTGGGTAGAGAGATCTGTTATTCCAGTTTTAAGGGAGATCTGTTATTCCAGTGGGAAGAGAGTTCTGGTATTCCGGTGGGGACGGGGTATGTTATTCCAGTGGGAAAGGATCTCTGTTATTCCAGTGGGAAGGGAGCTCTGTTATTCCAGTAGGAAGTCAGTTCTGTTATTGCAGTGGGGAGCGAGCTCTGTTATTCCAGTGGGAAGAGAGCTCAGTTATTCCTGTGGGAAGGGAGCTCTTTTAATCCAGTGGGAAGACAGCTCTGTTATTCCAGTTGGAAGAGCGCTCTCTTATTCCAGCGAGAATGGAGCTCTGTTATTCCAGTGTGAAGGAAGCTCTGTTATTCCAGTGGGAAGACAGTTCTTTTTTTCCAGTGGGAAGAGAGCACTGTTGTTCCAGTGGGGTGAGAGCTCTCTTATTCAAGTGGGAAGAGAACTCTGTTATTCTAGTGTGAAGAGAGCTCTGTTATTCCGGTGGGAAGGGAGCTCCGTTATTCCAGTGGGAAGAGAGCTGTTATTCCAGTGGGAAGATAGCTCTGTTATTCCGGTCGGAAGCGAGCTCTGTTATTCCAATGGGTAGAGAGCTCTGTTGTTCCAGTCGGAAGAGATCGCAGTTATTGCAGTGGGAAGGGAGCTCTATTATACCAGTGGGAAGGGAGCTCGGTTATTCCAGTGGGAAGAGAGCTCTGTAATTCCAGTGTGAAGTGATCACTGTTATTCCAGTGGGAAGAGAGCTCTGTTCTTCCAGTGCGAATAGAGATCTGTTATTCCAGTGGGGAGGGAGCTCTGATCTTCCAGTGGGAAGAGAGCTCTGTTATTTCGGTGGGAAGAGATCTCTGTTATTCCAGTGGGAAGAGAACTCTGTTATTCCAGTGGGAAGAGAGATCTGTTCTTCCAGTGGGAATAGAGGGCTGATATTCCAGTGGGGAGGGAGATCTGTTCTTCCAGTGGGAAGAGAGCTCTGGTATTCCGGTGGGAATTAGGTCTGTCATTCCGGTGGGAAGGGAGCTCAGTTTTTCCAGTAGGAAGGCAGTTTTTGTTATTGCAGTGGGAAGCGAGCTCTGTTATTCCAGTGGGAAGACAGCTCTGTTATTCCAGTGGGAAGAGAGCTCTGTTATTCCAGCTTGAAGGGAGCTCTGTTATTCCAGTGTGAAGGGAGCTCTGTTATTCCAGTAGGAAGACAGTTCTGTTATTGCAGTGGGAAGAGAGCTCTGTTATTCCAGTGGAAATGGAGATCAGTTATTCCAGTGGGAAGAGAGCTCTGTTATTCCAGTGGGAAGAGCGCTGTGTTATTCCGGTGGGAAGAGAGCTCTGTTATTCCAGTGGGTAGAGAGCTCTGTTGTTCCAGTGGGAAGAGATTGCAGTAATTCCAGTGGGAAGGGGGCTCTAGTATACCAATGGGAACGGAGCTCTGTTCTTCCAGTAGGATGAGAGCTCTGTAATTCCAGTGGGAAGTGATCACTGTTATTCCAGTGGGAAGGGAGCTCTGTTATTCCAGTGGGAAGAGAGCTCTGCTATTCCAGTCGGAATAGAGCTCTGATCATCCAGTGAGAATAGAGCTCTGTTATTCCAGTGGGAAGAGAGCTCTGTTATCCCAGTCAGGAAGAGAGCTCTGTTATTCCAGTGGGAAGGGAGCTCTGTTATTCCAGTGGTAAGGGAGCTCTGTTCTTCCTGTGGGAAGGCAGCTCTGTTATTCCAGTGGGAAGAGCGCTCTGTTATTCCAATGGGAAGAGCGCTCTGTTATTCCAGTGGGGCTGTTCAGCACAGGGCTAAATTGCTGGCCTTGAAAGCAGACCAAGGCATGCCAGCAGCATGGTTCAATTCCCGTATTAGCCTCCCCGAACAGGTGCTGGAATGTGGCGACTAGGGGCTTTACACAGTAACTTAATTTGAAGCCTACGTGTGACAATACGCTATTTTCATTTCATTTCATTTCAGTGAGAAGAGATCGCTGTTATTCCAGTCGGAAGAGAGCACTGTTATTCTGGTGTGAAGAGGGCTCTGTTATTCCAGTGGTAAGGGAGCTCTGTTATTCCAGTGGGAAGGGAACGCTGTTATTCAAGTCAGAAGAGAGCTTTGTTATTCCAGTGGGAAGTGAGCTCTGTTATTCCAGTGGGAAGAGAGCTCTGTTATTGCAGTGGGAAGAGAGCTCTGTTATTGCAGTGGGAAGTGAGCTCTGTTATTCCAGTGGGAAGGAACTCTGTTATTCCAGTGGGCAGGGAACTCTGTTATTTCAGTGGGAAAGGAGCTCTGTTATTCCAATGGGAATAGAGCTCTGTTATTCCAGTGGGAAGAGAGTACTGTTATTCCAATGGGAAAAGAGCTCTGCTATTCCAGTGGGAAGAGAGCCCTGTTATTCCAGTGGGAAGAGAGCTCTGTTATTGCAGTGGGAAGAGAGCTCTGTTATTGCAGTGGGAAATGAGCTCTGTTATTCCAGTGGGAAGGAACTCTGTTATTCCAGTGGGCAGGGAACTCTGTTATTTCAGTGGGAAAGGAGCTCTGTTATTCCAATGGGAATAGAGCTCTGTTATTCCAGTGGGAAGAGAGTTCTGTTATTCCAATGGGAAAAGAGCTCTGCTATTCCAGTGGGAAGAGAGCCCTGTTATTCCAGTGGGAAGAGAGCTCTGTTATTCCAGTGGGAAGGGAGCTCTGTTATTCCATTGGGAAGGAGTTATGTTATTCGATTGTGAAGGGAGCTCTGTTAGTCCAGTGGGAAGGGAGCTCTGTTATTCCAGTTGGAAGACAGTTCTGTTATTGCAGTGGGTAGAGAGATCTGTTATTCCAGTTTTAAGGGAGATCTGTTATTCCAGTGGGAAGAGAGTTCTGGTATTCCGGTGGGGAGGGAGCTCTGTTATTCCAGTAGGAAGTCAGTTCTGTTATTGCAGTGGGGAGCGAGCTCTGTTATTCCAGTGGGAAAATAGGTCTGTTATTCCAGTGTGAAGAGAGCTCTGTTATTCCAGTGGGAAGGGAGCTCTGTTATTCCATTGGGAAGGAGCTATGATATTCGATTGTGAAGGGAGCTCTGTTAGTCCAGTGGGAAGGGAGCTCTGTTATTCCAGTGGGAAGAGTTCTCTGTCATTTCGGTAGGAAGACTGTTCTGTGTGAAGGGACCTCTGTTATTCCAGTCGGAAGACAGTTCTGTTATTGCAGTGGGTAGAGAGATCTGTTATTCCAGTTTTAAGGGAGATCTGTTATTCCAGTGGGAAGAGAGTTCTGGTATTCCGGTGGGGACGGGGTATGTTATTCCAGTGGGAAAGGAGCTCTGTTATTCCAGTGGGAAGGGAGCTCTGTTATTCCAGTAGGAAGTCAGTTCTGTTATTGCAGTGGGGAGCGAGCTCTGTTATTCCAGTGGGAAGAGAGCTCAGTTATTCCTGTGGGAAGGGAGCTCTTTTAATCCAGTAGGAAGACAGCTCTGATATTCCAGTGGGAAGAGCGCTCTGTTATTCCAGCGAGAAGGGAGCTCTGTGATTCCAGTGGGAAGACAGTTCTTTTTTTCCAGTGGGAAGAGAGGACTGTTGTTCCAGTGGGGAGAGAGCTCTCTTATTCCAGTGGGAAGAGAACTCTGTTATTCCAGTGTGAAGAGAGCTCTGTTATTCCGGTGGGAAGGTAGCTCCGTTATTCCAGTGGGAAGAGAGCTGTTATTCCAGTGGGAAGATAGCTCTGTTATTCCGGTGGGAAGAGAACTCTGTTATTCCAATGGGTAGAGAGCTCTGTTGTTCCAGCCGGAAGAGATCGCAGTTATTGCAGTGGGAAGGGAGCTGTATTATACCAGTGAGAAGGGAGCTTGGTTATTCCAGTGGGAAGAGAGCTCTGTAATTCCAGTGGGAAGTGATCACTGTTATTCCAGTGGGAAGAGAGCTCTGTTCTTACAGTGGGAATAGAGATCTGTTATTCCAGTGGAGAGGGAGCTCTGTTCTTCCAGTGGGAAAAGAGCTCTGTTATTCCGGTGGGAAGAGAGCTCTGTTATTCCAATGGGTAGAGAGCTCTGTTGTTCCAGTCGGAAGAGATCGCAGTTATTGCAGTGGGAAGGGAGCTGTATTATACCAGTGGGAAGGGAGCTCGGTTATTCCAGTGGGAAGAGAACTCTGTAATTCCAGTGGGAAGTGATCATTGTTATTCCAGTGGGAAGAGAGCTCTGTTCTTCCAGTGGGAATAGAGATCTGTTATTCCAGTGGGGAAGGAGCTCTGTTCTTCCAGTGGGAAGAGAGCTCTGTTATTCCGGTGGGAAGAGATCTCTGTTATTCCAGTGGGAAGAGAACTCTGTTATTCCAGTGGGAAGAGAGATCTGTTCTTCCAGTGGGAATAGCGATCTGTTATTCCAGTGGGGAGGGAGCTCTGTTCTTCCCGTGGGAAGAGAGCTCTGTTATTCCGGTGGGAAGAGATCTCTATTATTCCATTGGGAAGAGAACTCTGTTATTCCAGTGGGAAGTGAGATCAGTTATTCCAGTGGGAAGCGAGCTCTGTTATTCCAGTCGGAAGAGAGCTCAGTTATGCCAGTGGGAAGGGAGCTCTTTTCATCCAGTGGGAAGACAGCTCTATTATTCCAGTGTGAAGGGAGCTCTGTTATTCCAGTAGGTAGCCAGTTCTGTTATTGCAGTGGGAAGAGAGCTCTGTTATTCCAGTGGAAATGGAGATCAGTTATTCCAGTGGGAAGAGAGCTCTGTTATTCCAGTGGGAAGAGCGCTGTGTTATTCCGGTGGGAAGAGAGCTCTGTTATTCCAGTGGGTAGAGAGCTCTGTTGTTCCAGTGGAAGAGATCGCAGTAATTCCAGTGGGAAGGGGGCTCTAGTATACCAGTGGGAAGGGAGCTCTGTTCATCCAGTAGGATGAGAGCTCTGTAATTCCAGTGGGAAGTGATCACTGTTATTCCAGTGGGAAGGGAGCTCTGTTATTCCAGTGGGAAGAGAGCTCTGCTATTCCAGTCGGAATAGAGCTCTGATCTTCCAGTGGGAAGAGAGCTCTGTTATTCCAGTGGGAAGAGACCTCTGTTATCCCAGTCAGGAAGAGAGCTCTGTTATTCCAGTGGGAAGGGAGCTCTGTTATTCCAGTGGTAAGGGAGCTCTGTTCTTCCAGTGGGAAGGCTGCTCTGTTATTCCAGTGGTAAGAGTGCTCTGTTATTTCAGTGGGGTGAGAGCTCTGTTATTCCAGTAGGAAGAGAGCTCTGTTATTCCAGTGGGAAGGCAGCTCTGTCATTCCAGTGGGAACACAGCACTGTTATTCCAGTGGGAAAAATTGCTGTTATTCCAGTGGGAAGAGAGCTCTGTTATTCCAGTGGGAAGGGAGCTCTGCTATTCCAGTGGGAATGGAGCTCTGTTATTCCAATGGGAAGGAGCTCTGTTATTCCACTGGGAAAGGAGCTCTGTTAGTCCAGTGGGAAGGGAACTCTGTTATTCCAGTGGGAAGGAGTTCTGTTATTCCTGTGAAAAGAGATTGTTGTTATTCCGATTGGAAGAGAGCTATGGTATTCCGGTGGGAAGGGGGTCTGTTATTCCAGTGGGAAGGGAGCTCTGTTATTCCAGTAGGAAGACAGTTCTGTTCTTGCAGTGGGAAGCGAGCTCTGTTATTTTAGTGGGAAGGGAGCTCAGTTATTCCAGTGGGATGGGAGCTCTGTTATTCCAGTGGTAAGGGAGGTCTGTTATTCCAGTGGGAAGGCAGTTCTGTTATTGCAGTGGGAAGCGAGCTCTGTTATTCCAGTGGGGAGAGAGCTCTGTTCTTCCAGTGGGAGGACCGCTCTCTTATTCAAGTGGGAAGAGAGTTCTGTTATTCCAGTGGGAAGAGAACTCTGTGATTCCAGTGGGAAGAGAGCCCAGTTATTTTAGTGGAATGGGAGCTCTTTTCATCCAGTGGGAAGACAGCTCTGTTATTCCAGTGGGAAGAGCGCTCTGCTATTCCAGCGGGAAGAGAGTTCTGTTATTCCAGTGGGAAGAGAACTCTGTGATTCCAGTGTGAAGAGAGCCCAGTTATTCCAGTGGAAAGGGAGCTCTTTTCATCCAGTGGGAAGACAGCTCTGTTATTCCAGTGGGTAGAGAGCTCTGTTGTTCCAGTCAGAAGAGATCGCAGTTATTGCAGTGGGAAGGGAGCTCTATTACATCAGTGGGAAGGGAGCTCGGTTATTCCAGTGGGAAGAGAGCTCTGTAATTCCAGTGGGAAGTGATCACTGTTATTCCAGTGGGAAGTGAGCTCTGTTCTTCCAGTGGGAATAGAGATCTGTTATTCCGGTGGGAAGAGATCTCTGTTGTTCCAGTGGGAAGAGAACTCTGTTATTCCAGTGGGAAGAGAGATCTGTTCTTCCAGTGGGAATAGTGATCTGTTATTCCAGTGGGGGGGGGGGAGCTCTGTTCTTCCAGTGGGAAGAGAGCCCTGTTATTCCGGTGGGAAGAGATCTATTTTATTCCATTGGGAAGAGAGATCTGTTAATCCAGTGGGAAGAGAGCTCTGGTATTCCGGTGGGAATTAGGTCTGTCATTCCGGTGGGAAGGGAGCTCAGTTATTCCAGTAGGAAGGCAGTTATGTTATTGAAGTGGGATGCGAGCTCTGTTATTCCAGTCGGAATAGAGCTCTGTTATTCCAGCTTGAAGGGAGCTCTGTTATTCCAGTGTGAAGGGAGCTCTGTTATTCCACGAGGAAGACAGTTCTGTTATTGCAGTGGGAAGAGAGCTCTGTTATTCCAGTGGAAAAGGAGATCAGTTATTCGAGTGGGAAGAGAACTCTGTTATTCCAGTGGGAAGAGCGCTGTGTTATTCTGGTGCGAAGAGAGCTCTGTTATTCCAGTCGGTAGAGATCTCTGTTGTTCCGGTGGGAAGAGATCGCAGTAATTCCAGTGGGAAGGGGGCTCGAGTATACCAGTTGGAAGAGAGTTCTGTTATTCCAATGGGAAAAGAGCTCTGTAATTCCAGTGGGAAGAGAGCCCTGTTATTCCAGTGGGAAGAGAGCTCTGTTATTCCAGTGGGAAAAGAGGTCTGTTATTCCAGTGGGAAGAGAGCTCTGTTATTCCAGCTTGAAGGGAGCTCTGTTATTCCAGTGTGAAGGGAGCTCTGTTATTCCAGTAGGAAGACAGTTCTGTTATTGCAGTGGGAAGAGAGCTCTGTTATTCCAGTGGAAATGGAGATCAGTTATTCCAGTGGGAAGAGAGCTCTGTTATTCCAGTGGGAAGAGCGCTGTGTTATTCCGGTGGGAAGACAGCTCTGTTATTCCAGTGGGTAGAGAGCTCTGTTGTTCCAGTGGGAAGAGATCGCAGTAATTCCAGTGGGAAGGGGGCTCGAGTATACCAATGGGAAGGGAGCTCTGTTCATCCAGTAGGATGAGAGCTCTGTAATTCCAGTGGGAAGTGATCATTGTTATTCCAGTGGGAAGGGAGCTCTGTTATTCCAGTGGGAAGAGAGCTCTGCTATTCCAGTCGGAATAGAGCTCTGATCATCCAGTGAGAAGAGAGCTCTGTTATTCCAGTGGGAAGAGACCTCTGTTATCCCAGTCAGGAAGAGAGCTCTGTTATTCCAGTGGGAAGGGAGCTCTGTTATTCCAGTGGTAAGGGAGCTCTGTTCTTCCTGTGGGAAGGCAGCTCTGTTATTCCAGTGGGAAGAGCGCTCTGTTATTCCAATGGGAAGAGCGCTCTGTTATTCCAGTGGGGCTGTTCAGCACAGGGCTAAATTGCTGGCCTTGAAAGCAGACCAAGGCATGCCAGCAGCATGGTTCAATTCCCGTATTAGCCTCCCCGAACAGGTGCTGGAATGTGGCGACTAGGGGCTTTACACAGTAACTTAATTTGAAGCCTACGTGTGACAATACGCTATTTTCATTTCATTTCATTTCAGTGAGAAGAGATCGCTGTTATTCCAGTCGGAAGAGAGCACTGTTATTCTGGTGTGAAGAGGGCTCTGTTATTCCAGTGGTTAGGGAGCTCTGTTATTCCAGTGGGAAGGGAACGCTGTTATTCCAGTCAGAAGAGAGCTCCGTTATTCCAGTGGGAAGAGAGTTCTGTTATTCCAGTGGGAAGAGAGCTCTGTTATTGCAGTGGGAAGGGAGCTCTGTTATTCCAGTGGGAAGGAACTCTGTTATTCCAGTGGGCAGGGAACTCTGTTATTTCAGTGGGAAAGGAGCTCTGTTATTCCAATGGGAATAGAGCTCTGTTATTCCAGTGGGAAGAGAGTTCTATTATTCCAATGGGAAAAGAGCTCTGCTATTCCAGTGGGATGAGAGCCCTGTTATTCCAGTGGGAAGAGAGCTCTGTTATTCCAGTGGGAAAAGAGGTCTGTTATTCCAGTGGGAAGAGTCCTCTGTTATTCCAGTGTGAAGAGAGCTCTGTTATTCCAGTGGGAAGGGAGCTCTGTTATTCCATTGGGAAGGAGCTATGTTATTCGATTGTGAAGGGAGCTCTGTTAGTCCAGTGGGAAGGGAGCTCTGTTATTCCAGTGGGAAGAGTTCTCTGTCATTTCGGTAGGAAGACTGTTCTGTGTGAAGGGACCTCTGTTATTCCAGTCGGAAGACAGTTCTGTTATTGCAGTGGGTAGAGAGATCTGTTATTCCAGTTTTAAGGGAGATCTGTTATTCCAGTGGGAAGAGAGTTCTGGTATTCCGGTGGGGAGGGGGTATGTTATTCCAGTGGGAAGGGAGCTCTGTTATTCCAGTGGGAAGGGAGCTCTGTTATTCCAGTAGGAAGTCAGTTCTGTTAGTGCAGTGGGGAGCAAGCTCTGTTATTCCAGTGGGAAGAGAGCTCAGTTATTCCTGTGGGAAGGGAGCTCTTTTAATCCAGTGGGAAGACAGCTCTTTTATTCCAGTGGGAAGAGCGCTCTGTTATTCCAGTGAGAAGGGAGCTCTGTTATTCCAGTGGGAAGACAGTTCTTTTTTTCCAGTGGGAAGAGAACTCTGTTATTCCAGTGTGAAGAGAGCTCTGTTATTCCGGTGGGAAGGGAGCTCCGTTATTCCAGTGGGAAGAGAGCTGTTATTCCAGTGGGAAGATGGCTCTGTTATTCCGGTGGGTAGAGAGCTCTGTTATTCCAATGGGTAGAGAGCTCTGTTGTTCCAGCCGGAAAAGATCGCAGTTATTGCAGTGGGAAGGGAGCTGTATTATACCAGTGGTAAGGGAGCTCGGTTATTCCAGTGGGAAGAGAGGTCTGTAATTCCAGTGGGAAGTGATCACTGTTATTCCAGTGGAAGAGAGCTCTGTTCTTCCAGTGGGAATAGAGATCTGTTATTCCAGTGGTGAGGGAGCTCTGTTCTTCCAGTGGGAAGAGAGCTCTGTTATTCCGGTGGGAAGAGAGCTCTGTTATTCCAATGGGTAGAGAGGTCTGTTGTTCCAGTCGGAAGAGATCGCAGTTATTGCAGTGGGAAGGGAGCTGTATTATACCAGTGGGAAGGGAGCTCGGTTATTCCAGTGGGAAGAGAGCTCTGTAATTCCAGTGGGAAGTGATCACTGTTATTCCAGTGGGAAGAGAGCTCTGTTCTTCCAGTGGGAAGAGAGATCTGTTATTCCAGTGGGGAAGGAGCTCTGTTCTTCCAGTGGGAAGAGAGCTCTGTTATTCCGCTGGGAAGAGATCTCTGTTCTTCCAGTGGGAAGAGAACGCTGTTATTCCAGTGGGAAGAGAGATCTGTTCTTCCAGTGGGAATAGAGATCTGTTATTCCAGTGGGAAGAGAGCTCTGTTATTCCAGTGGGAAAATAGGTCTGTTATTCCAGTGGGAAGAGTGCTCTGTTATTCCAGTGTGAAGAGAGCTCTGTTATTCTAGTGGGAAGGGAGCTCTGTTATTCCATTGGGAAGGAGCTATGATATTCGATTGTGAAGGGAGCTCTGTTAGTCCAGTGGGAAGGGAGCTCTGTTATTCCAGTGGGAAGAGTTCTCTGTCATTTCGGTAGGAAGACTGTTCTGTGTGAAGGGACCTCTGTTATTCCAGTCGGAAGACAGTTCTGTTATTGCAGTGGGTAGAGAGATCTGTTATTCCAGTTTTAAGGGAGATCTGTTATTCCAGTGGGAAGAGAGTTCTGGTATTCCGGTGGGGAGGGGATATGTTATTCCAGTGGGAAGGGAGCTCTGTTATTCCAGTGGGAAGGGAGCTCTGTTATTCCAGTAGGAAGGCAGTTCTGTTATTGCAGTGGGGAGCGAGCTCTGTTATTCCAGCGGGAAGAGAGCTCAGTTATTCCTGTGTGAAGGGAGCTCTTTTAATCCAGTGGGAAGACAGCTCTGTTATTCCAGTGGGAAGAGCGCTCTGTTATTCCAGCGAGAAGGGAGCTCTGTTATTCCAGTGGGAAGACAGTTCTTTTTTTCCAGTGGGAAGAGAGCACTGTTGTTCCAGTGGGGAGAGAGCTCTCTTATTCCAGTGGGAAGAGAACTCTGTTATTCCAGTGTGAAGAGAGCTCTGTTATTCCGGTGGGAAGGTAGCTCCGTTATTCCAGTGGGAAGAGAGCTGTTATTCCAGTCGGAAGATAGCTCTGTTATTCCGGTGGGAAGAGAGCTCTGTTATTCCAATATGTAGAGAGCTCTGTTGTTCCAGCCGGAGGAGATCGCAGTTATTGCAGTGGGAAGGGAGCTGTATTATACCAATGGGAAGGGAGCTTGGTTATTCCAGTGGGAAGAGAGCTCTGTAATTCCAGTGGGAAGTGATCACTGTTATTCCAGTGGGAAGAGAGCTCTGTTCTTACAGTGGGAATACAGATCTGTTATTCCAGTGGGGAGGGAGCTCTGTTCTTCCATTGGGAAGAGAGCTCTGTTATTCCGGTGGGAAGAGAGCTCTGGTATTCCAATGGGTAGAGAGCTCTGTTGTTCCAGTCGGAAGAGATCGCAGTTATTGCAGTGGGAAGGGAGCTGTATTATACCAGTGGGAAGGGAGCTCGGTTATTCCAGTGGGAAGAGAGCTCTTTAATTCCAGTGGGAAGTGATCACTGTTATTCCAGTGGGAAGAGAGCTCTGTTCTTCCAGTGGGAATAGAGATCTGTTATTCCAGTGGGGAAGGAGCTCTGTTCTTCCAGTGGGAAGAGAGCTCTGTTATTCCGGTGGGAAGAGATCTCTGTTATTCCAGTGGGAAGAGAACTCTGTTATTCCAGTGGGAAGAGAGATCTGTTCTTCCAGTGGGAATAGAGATCTGTTATTCCAGTGGGGAGGAAGCTCTGTTCTTCCCGTGGGAAGAGAGCTCTGTTATTCCGGTGGGAAGAGATCTCTTTTATTCCTTTGGGAAGAGAACTCTGTTATTCCAGTGGGAAGAGAGATCTGTTATTCCAGTGGGAAGAGAGCTCTGGTAGTCCGGTGGGAATTAGGTCTGTCATTCCGGTGGGAAGGGAGCTTAGTTATTCCAGTAGGAAGGCAGTTATGTTATTGCAGTGGGAAGCGAGCTCTGTTATTCCAGTCGGAAGAGAGCTCAGTTATGCCAGTGGGAAGGGATTTATTTTCATCCAGTGGGAAGACAGCTCTGTTATTCCAGTGTGAAGGGAGCTCTGTTATTCCAGCAGGTAGCCAGTTCTGTTATTGCAGTGGGAAGAGAGCTCTGTTATTCCAGTGGAAATGGAGATCAGTTATTCCAGTGGGAAGAGAGCTCTGTTATTCCAGTGGGAAGAGCGCTGTGTTATTCCGGTGGGAAGAGAGCTCTGTTATTCCAGTGGGTAGAGAGCTCTGTTGTTCCAGTGGGAAGAGATCGCAGTAATTCCAGTGGGAAGGGGGCTCTAGTATATCAGTGGGAAGGGAGCTCTGTTCATCCAGTAGGATGAGAGCTCTGTAATTCCAGTGGGAAGTGATCACTGTCATTCCAGTGGGAAGGGAGCTCTGTTATTCCAGTGGGAAGAGAGCTCTGCTATTCCAGTCGGAATAGAGCTCTGATCTTCCAGTGGGAAGAGAGCTCTGTTATTCCAGTGGGAAGAGACCTCTGTTATCCCAGTCAGGAAGAGAGCTCTGTTATTCCAGTGGGAAGGGAGCTCTGTTATTCCAGTGGTAAGGGAGCTCTGTTCTTCCAGTGGGAAGGCTGCTCTGTTATTCCAGTGGGAAGAGTGCTCTGTTATTTCAGTGGGGTGAGAGCTCCGTTATTCCAGTAGGAAGAGAGCTCTGATATTCCAGTGGGAAGGCAGCTCTGTCATTCCAGTGGAACACAGCACTGTTATTCCAGTGGGAAAAAAATTGCTGTTATTCCAGTGGGAAGAGAGCTCTGTTATTCCAGTGGGAAGGGAGCTCTGCTATTCCAGTGGGAATGGAGCTCTGTTATTCCAATGGGAAGGAGCTCTGTTATTCCACTGGGAAAGGAGCTCTGTTAGTCCAGTGGCAAGGGAACTCTGTTATTCCAGTGGGAAGGAGTTCTGTTATTCCTGTGAAAAGAGATTGTTGTTATTCCGGTGGGAAGAGAGATCTGGTATTCCGGTTGGAAGGGGGTCTGTTATTCCAGTGGAAAGGGAGCTTTGTTATTCCAGTGGGAAGGAGTTCTGTTATTCCAGTGAAAAGAGATTGTTGTTATTCCGATTGGAAGAGAGCTATGGTATTCCGGTGGAAAGGGGGTCTGTTATTCCAGTGGGAAGGGAGCTCTGTTATTCCAGTAGGAAGACAGTTCTGTTCTTGCAGTGGGAAGCGAGCTCTGTTATTTTAGTGGGAAGGGAGCTCAGTTATTCCAGTGGGATGGGAGCTCTGTTATTCCAGTGGGAAGGGAGGTCTGTTATTCCAGTGGGAAGGGAGCTCTGTTATTCCAGTGGGGAGGCAGTTCTGTTATTGCAGTGGGAAGCGAGCTCTGTTATTCCAGTGGGGAGAGAGCTCTGTTCTTCCAGTGGGAGGAGCGCTCTGTTATTCCAGTGGGAAGAGAGTTCTGTTATTCCAGTGGGAAGAGAACTCTGTGATTCCAGTGGGAAGAGAGCCCAGTTATTCCAGTGGAAAGGGAGCTCTTTTCATCCAGTGGGAAGACAGCTCTGTTATTCCAGTGGGAAGAGCGCTCTGTTATTCCAGCGGGAAGAGAGTTCTGTTATTCCAGTGGGAAGAGAACTCTGTGATTCCAGTGTGAAGAGAGCCCAGTTATTCCAGTGGAAATGGAGCTCTTTTCATCCAGTGGGGAGACAGCTCTGTTATTCCAGTGGGTAGAGAGCTCTGTTGTTCCAGTCGGAAGAGATCGCAGTTATTGCAGTGGGAAGGGAGCTCTATTATACCAGTGGGAAGGGAGCTCGGTTATTCCAGTGGGAAGAGAGCTCTGTAATTCCAGTGGGAAGTGATCACTGTTATTCCAGTGGGAAGTGAGCTCTGTTCTTCCAGTGGGAATAGAGATCTGTTATTCCGGTGGGAAGAGATCTCTGTTGTTCCAGTGGGAAGAGAACTCTGTTATTCCAGTGGGAAGAGAGATCTGTTCTTCCAGTGGGAATAGAGATCTGTTATTCCAGTGGGGGGAGCTCTGTTCTTCCAGTGGGAAGAGAGCTCTGTTATTCCGGTGGGAAGAGATCTATTTTATTCCATTGGGAAGAGAACTCTGTTATTCCAGTGGGAAGAGAGATCTGTTAATCCAGTGGGAAGAGAGCTCTGGTATTCCAGTGGGAAGAGAGCTCTGTTATTCCAGTGGGAAAATAGGTCTGTTATTCCAGTGGGAAGAGTGCTCTGTTATTCCAGTGTGAAGAGAGCTCTGTTGTTCCAGTGGGAAGAGATCTCTGTTGTTCCAGTGGGAAGAGAACTCTGTTATTCCAGTGGGAAGAGAGATCTGTTCTTCCAGTGGGAATAGAGATCTGTTATTCCAGTGTGAATAGAGATCTGTTATTCCGGTGGGAAGAGATCTCTGTTGTTCCAGTGGGAAGAGAACTCTGTTATTCCAGTGGGAAGAGAGATCTGTTCTTCCAGTGGGAATAGAGATCTGTTATTCCAGTGGGGGGGGGGGGAGCTCTGTTCTTCCAGTGGGAAGAGAGCTCTGTTATTCCGGTGGGAAGAGATCTATTTTATTCCAGTGGGAAGAGAGATCTGTTATTCCAGTGCGAAGAGAGCCCTGTTATTCCAGTGGGAAGAGAGCTCTGTTATTCCAGTGGGAACATAGGTCTGTTATTCCAGTGGGAAGAGTGCTCTGTTATTCCAGTGTGAAGAGAGCCCTGTTGTTCCAGTGGGAAGGGAGCTCTGTTATTCCATTAGGAAGGAGGTATGATATTCGATTGTGAAGGGAGCTCTGTTAGTCCAGTGGGAAGGGAGCTCTGTTATTCCAGTGGGAAGAGTGCTCTGTCATTTCGGTAGGAAGACTGTTCTGTGTGAAGGGACCTCTGTTACTCCAGTCGGAAGACAGTTCTGTTATTGCAGTGGGTAGAGAGATATGTTATTCCAGTTTTAAGGGAGATCTGTTATTCCAGTGGGAAGAGAGTTCTGGTATTCCGATGGGGAGGGGGTCTGTTATTCCAGTGGGAAGGGAGCTCTGTTATTCCAGTGGGAAGGGAGCTCTGTTATTCCAGTAGGAAGGCAGTTCTGTTATTACAGTGGGGAGCGAGCTCTGTTATTCCAGTAAGAAGAGAGCTCAGTTATTCCTGTGGGAAGGGAGCTCTTTTAATCCAGTGGGAAGACAGCTCTGTTATTCCAGTGGGAAGAGCGCTCTGTTATTCCAGCGAGAAGGGAACTCTGTTATTCCAGTGGGAAGAGAGCTCTGTAATTCCAGTGGGAAGTGATCACTGTTATTCCAGTGGGAAGAGACCTCTGTTCTTCCAGTGGGAATAGAGATCTGTTATTCCAGTGGGGAGGGAGCTCTGTTCTTCCAGTGGGAGGAGAGCTCTGTTATTCCGGTGGGAAGAGAGCTCTGTTATTCCAATGGGTAGAGAGGTCTGTTGTTCCAGTCGGAAGAGATCGCAGTTATTGCAGTGGGAAGGGAGCTGTATTATACCAGTGGGAAGGGAGCTCGGTTATTCCAGTCGAAGAGAGCTCTGTAATTCCAGTGGGAAGTGATCACTGTTATTCCAGTGGAAAGAGAGCTCTGTTCTTCCAGTGGGAATAGAGATCTGTTATTCCAGTGGGGAGGGAGCTCTGTTCTTCCAGTGGGAAGAGAGCTCTGTTATTCCGGTGGGAAGAGATCTCTGTTATTCCAGTGGGAAGAGAGATCTGTTCTTCCAGTAGGAATAGAGATCTTTTATTCCAGTGGGGAGGGAGCTCTGTTCTTCCCGTGGGAAGAGAGATCTGTTAATACAGTGGGAACAGAGCTCTGGTATTCCGGTGGGAATTAGGTCTGTCATTCCGGTGGGAAGGGAGCTCAGTTATTCCAGTAGGAAGGCAGTTATGTTATTGAAGTGGGAAGCGAGCTCTGTTATTCCAGTCGGAAGAGAGCTCTGTTATTCCAGCTTGAAGGGAGCTCTGTTATTCCAGTGTGAAGGGAGCTCTGTTATTCCACGAGGAAGACAGTTCTGTTATTGCAGTGGGAAGAGAGCTCTGTTATTCCAGTGGAAAAGGAGATCAGTTATTCGAGTGGGAAGAGAGCTCTGTTATTCCAGTGGGAAGAGCGCTGTGTTATTCTGGTGGGAAGAGAGCTCTGTTATTCCAGTCGGTAGAGATCTCTGTTGTTCCGGTGGGAAGAGATCGCAGTAATTCCAGTGGGAAGGGGGCTCTAGTATACCAGTGGGAAGAGAGTTCTGTTATTCCAATGGGAAAAGAGCTCTGTAATTCCAGTGGGAAGAGAGCCCTGTTATTCCAGTGGGAAGAGAGCTCTGTTATTCCAGTGGGAAAAGAGGTCTGTTATTCCAGTGGGAAGAGTGCTCTGTTATTCCAGTGCGAAGTGAGCTCTGTTATTCCAGTGGGAAGGTAGCTCTGTTATTCCATTGGGAAGGAGCTATGTTATTCGATTGTGAAGGGAGCTCTGTTAGTCCAGTGGGAAGGGAGCTCTGTTATTCCAGTGGAAAGGAAACTCTCCAGTGGGAAGAGAGCTCTGTTATTCCAGTGCAAAGGAGCTCTGTCATTCCAATGAGAATAGATCGCTGTTATTCCAGTGGGAAGAGATCGCTGTTATTCCAGTGGGAAGGGAACTCTTTTATTCAAGTGGGAAGAGTGCTCTGTCCTTTCCGTCGGAAGACTGTTCCGTTATTCCAGTGTGAAGGGACCTCTGTTATTCCAGTCGGAAGACAGTTCTGTTATTGCAGTGGGTAGAGATATCTGTTATTCCAGTTTAAAGGGAGATCTGTTATTCCAGTGGGAAGAGAGTTCTGGTATTCCGGTGGGGAGGGGGTCTGTTATTCCAGTGGGAAGGGAGCTCTGTTATTCCACTGGGAAGGGAGCTCTGTTATTCCAGTAGGAAGGCAGTTCTGTTATTGCAGTGGGGAGCGAGCTCTGTTATTCCAGTGGAAAGAGAGCTCAGTTATTCCTGTGGGAAGGGAGCTCTTTTAATCCAGTGGGAAGACAGCTCTGTTATTCCCGTGGGTAGAGAGCTCTTTTGTTCCAGTCGGAAGAGATCGCAGTTATTGCAGTGGGAAGGGAGCTGTATTATACCAGTGGGAAGGGAGCTCGGTTATTCCAGTGGGAAGAGAGCTCTGTAATTCCAGTGGGAAGTGATCACTGTTATTCCAATGTGAAGAGAGCTCTGTTCTTCCAGTGGGAATAGAGATCTGTTATTCCAGTGGGGAGGGAGCTCTGTTCTTCCAGTGGAAAGAGAGCTCTGTTATTCCAGTGGGAAGAGAGATCTGTTCTTCCAGTGGGAATAGAGATCTGTTATTCCAGTGGGGAGGGAGTTCTGTTCTTCCAGTGGGAAGAGAGCTCTGTTATTCCGGTGGGAAGAGATCTCTTTTATTCCATTGGGAAGAGAACTCTGTTATTCCAGTGGGAAGAGAGATCTGTTATTCCAGTGGGAAGAGAGCTCTGGTATTCCGGTGGGAATTATGTCTGTCATTCCGGTGGGAAGGGAGCTCAGTTATTCCAGTAGGAAGGCAGTTATGTTATTGCAGTGGGAAGCGAGCTCTGTTATTCCAGTCGGAAGAGAGCTCAGTTATGCCAGTGGGAAGGGAGCTCTTTTCATCCAGTGGGAAGGCAGCTCTGTTATTCCAGTGGGAAGAGCGCACTGTTATTCCAGCTTGAAGGGAGCTCTGTTATTCCAGTGTGATGGGAGCTCTGTTATTCCAGTAGGAAGACAGTTCTGTTATTGCAGTGGGAAGAGAGCTCTGTTATTCCAGTGGAAATGGAGATCATTTATTCGAGTGGGAAGAGAGCTGTGTTATTCCAGTGGGAAGAGTGCTGTGTTATTCCGGTGGGAAGAGAGCTCTGTTATTCCAGTGGGTAGAGAGCTCTGTTGTTCCAGTGGGAAGAGATCGCAGTAATTCCAGTGGGAAGGGGGCTCTAGTATACCAGTGGGAAGGGAGCTCAGTTCATCCAGTAGGAGGAGAGCTCTGTAATTCCAGTGGGAAGTGATCACTGTTATTCCAGTGGGAAGGGAGCTCTGTTATTCCAGTGGGAAGAGAGCTCTGTTATTCCAGTGGGAAGAGAGCTCAGTTATGCCAGTGGGAAGGGAGCTCTTTTCATCCAGTGGGAAGGCAGCTCTGTTATTCCAGTGGGAAGAGCGCACTGTTATTCCAGCTTGAAGGGAGCTCTGTTATTCCAGTGTGATGGGAGCTCTGTTATTCCAGTAGGAAGACAGTTCTGTTATTGCAGTGGGAAGAGAGCTCTGTTATTCCAGTGGAAATGGAGATCATTTATTCGAGTGGGAAGAGAGCTGTGTTATTCCAGTGGGAAGAGTGCTGTGTTATTCCGGTGGGAAGAGAGCTCTGTTATTCCAGTGGGTAGAGAGCTCTGTTGTTCCAGTGGGAAGAGATCGCAGTAATTCCAGTGGGAAGGGGGCTCTAGTATACCAGTGGGAAGGGAGCTCAGTTCATCCAGTAGGAGGAGAGCTCTGTAATTCCAGTGGGAAGTGATCACTGTTATTCCAGTGGGAAGGGAGCTCTGTTATTCCAGTGGGAAGAGAGCTCTGTTATTCCAGTGGGAAGAGACATCTGTTATCCCAGTCTGGAAGAGAGCTCTGTTATTCCAGTGGGAAGGGAGCTCTGTTATTCCAGTGGTAAGGGAGCTCTGTTATTCCAGTGGGAAGAGAGCTCTGTTATTCCAGTGGGAAGAGACATCTGTTATCCCAGTCTGGAAGAGAGCTCTGTTATTCCAGTGGGAAGGGAGCTCTGTTATTCCAGTGGTAAGGGAGCTCTGTTCTTCCAGTGGGAAGGCAGCTCTGTTATTCCAGTGGGAAGAGCGCTCTGTTATTTCAGTGGGGAGAGAGCTGTGTTATTCCAGTGGGGCTGTGCAGCTCAGGGCTAAATTGATGGCCTTGAAAGCAGACCAAGGCTGGCCAGCAGCATGGTTCAATCCCCGTATTAGCCTCCCCGAACAGGTGCTGGAATGTGGCGACTAGCGGCTTCACACAGTAACTTCATTTGTAGCCTACATGTGACAATAAGCGATTTTCATTTCATTTCATTTCAGTGAGAAGAGATCGCTGTTATTCCAGTCGGAAGAGAGCACTGTTATTCTGGTGTGAAGAGTGCACTGTTATTCCAGTGGTAAGGGAGCTCTGCTATTCCAGTGGGAAGGGAACGCTGTTATTCCAGTCAGAAGAGAGCTTTGTTATTCCAGTGGGAAGTGAGCTCTGTTATTCCAGTGGGAAAAGAGCTCTGTTATTGCAGTGGGAAGGGAGCTCTGTTATTCCAGTGGGAAGGAACTCTGTTATTCCAGTGGGCAGGGAACTCTGTTATTTCAGTGGGAAAGGAGCTCTGTTATTCCAATGGGAATAGAGCTCTGTTATTCCAGTGGGAAGAGAGTTCTGTTATTCCAATGGGAAAAGAGCTCTGTTATTCCAGTGGGAAGAGAGCCCTGTTATTCCAGTGGGAAGAGAGCTCTGTTATTCCAGTGGGAAAATAGGTCTGTTATTCCAGTGGGAAGAGTGCTCTGTTATTCCAGTGTGAAGAGATCTCTGTTGCTCCAGTGGGAAGGGAGCTCTGTTATTCCATTAGGAAGGAGGTATGATATTCGATTGTGAAGGGAGCTCTGTTAGTCCAGTGGGAAGGGAGCTCTGTTATTCCAGTGGGAAGAGTGCTCTGTCATTTCGGTAGGAAGACTGTTCTGTGTGAAGGGACCTCTGTTACTCCAGTCGGAAGACAGTTCTGTTATTGCAGTGGGTAGAGAGATATGTTATTCCAGTTTTAAGGGAGATCTGTTATTCCAGTGGGAAGAGAGTTCTGGTATTCCGATGGGGAGGGGGTCTGTTATTCCAGTGGGAAGGGAGCTCTGTTATTCCAGTGGGAAGGGAGCTCTGTTATTCCAGTAGGAAGGCAGTTCTGTTATTGCAGTGGGGAGCGAGCTCTGTTATTCCAGTAAGAAGAGAGCTCAGTTATTCCTGTGGGAAGGGAGCTCTTTTAATCCAGTGGGAAGACAGCTCTGTTATTCCAGTGGGAAGAGCGCGCTGTTATTCCAGCGAGAAGGGGACTCTGTTATTCCAGTGGGAAGAGGGCTCTGTAATTCCAGTGGGAAGTGATCACTGTTATTCCAGTGGGAAGAGACCTCTGTTCTTCCAGTGGGAATAGAGATCTGTTATTCCAGTGGGGAGGGAGCTCTGTTCTTCCAGTGGGAAGAGAGCTCTGTTATTCCGGTGGGAAGAGAGCTCTGTTATTCCAATGGGTAGAGAGGTCTGTTGTTCCAGTCGGAAGAGATCGCAGTTATTGCAGTGGGAAGGGAGCTGTATTATACCAGTGGGAAGGGAGCTCGGTTATTCCAGTCGAAGAGAGCTCTGTAATTCCAGTGGGAACTGATCACTGTTATTCCAGTGGGAAGAGAGCTCTGTTCTTCCAGTGGGAATACAGATCTGTTATTCCAGTGGGGAGGGAGCTCTGTTCTTCCAGTGGGAAGAGAGCTCTGTTATTCCGGTGGGGAGAGATCTCTGTTATTCCAGTGGGAAGAGAACTCTGTTATTCCAGTGGGAAGAGAGATCTGTTCTTCCAGTAGGAATAGAGATCTTTTATTCCAGTGGGGAGGGAGCTCTGTTCTTCCCGTGGGAAGAGAGCTCTGTTATTCGGGTGGGAAGAGATCTCTTTTATTCCATTGGGAAGAGAACTCTGTTATTCCAGTGGGAAGAGAGATCTGTTATTCCAGTGGGAAGAGAGCTCTGGTATTCCGGTGGGAATTAGGTCTGTCATTCCGGTGGGAAGGGAGCTTCGTTATTCCAGTAGGAAGGCAGTTATGTTATTGCAGTGGGAAGCGAGCTCTGTTATTCCAGTCGGAAGAGAGCTCAGTTATGCCAGTGGGAAGGGAGCTCTTTTCATCCAGTGGGAAGACAGCTCTGTTATTCCAGTGTGAAGGGAGCTCTGTTATTCCAGTATGTAGACAGTTCTGTTATTGCAGAGGGAAGAGAGCTCTGTTATTCCAGTGGAAATGGAGATCAGTTATTCCAGTGTGAAGAGAGCTCTGTTATTCCAGTGGGAAGAGCGCTGTGTTATTCCGGTGGGAAGAGAGCTCTGTTATTCCAGTGGGTAGAGAGCTCTGTTGTTCCAGTGGGAAGAGATCGCAGTAATTCTAGTGGGAAGGGGGCTCTAGTATACCAGTGGGAAGGAAGCTCTGTTCATCCAGTAGGATGAGAGCTCTGTAATTCCAGTGGGAAGTGATCACTGTTATTCCAGTGGGAAGGTAGCTCTGTTATTCCAGTGGGAAGAGAGCTCTGCTATTCCAGTCGGAATAGAGCTCTGATCTTCCAGTGGGAAGAGACCTCTGTTATCCCAGTCAGGAAGAGAGCTCTGTTATTCCAGTGGGAAGGGAGCTCTGTTATTCCAGTGGGAAGGCAGCTCTGTCATTCCAGTTGGAACACAGCACTGTTATTCCAGTGGGAAAAAATTGCTGTTATTCCAATGGGAAGAGAGCTCTGTTATTCCAGTGGGAAGGGATCTCTGCTATTCCAGTGGGAATGGAGCTCTGTTATTCCAATGGGAAGGAGCTCTGTTATTCCACTGGGAAAGGCGCTCTGTTAGTCCAGTGGGAAGGGAACTCTGTTATTCCAGTGGGAAGGAGTTCTGTTATTCCTGTGAAAAGAGATTGTTGTTATTCCGGTGGGAAGAGAGATCTGGTATTCCGGTGGGAAGGGGGGTCTGTTATTCCAGTGGAAAGGGAGCTTTGTTATTCCAGTGGGAAGGAGTTCTGTTATTCCAGTGAATAGAGATTGTTGTTATTCCGATTGGAAGAGAGCTCTGGTATTCCGGTGGGAAGGGGGTCTGTTATTCCAGTGGGAAGGGAGCTCTGTTATTCCAGTGGGAAGGGAGTCATGTTATTCCAGTAGGAAGACAGTTCTGTTCTTGCAGTGGGAAGCGAGCTCTGTTATTTATGTGGGAAGAGAGCTCAGTTATTCCAGTGGGATGGGAGCTCTATTATTCCAGTGGGAAGGGAGGTCTGTTATTCCAGTGGGAAGGGAGCTCTGTTATTGCAGTGGGAAGGCAGTTCTGTTATTGCAGTGGGAAGCGAGCTATGTTATTCCAGTGGGGAGAGAGTTCTGTTCTTCCAGTGGGAGGAGCGCTCTGTTATTCCAGTGGGAAGAGAGTTCTGTTATTCCAGTGGGAAGAGCACTCTGTGATTCCAGTGGGAAGAGAGCCCAGTTATTCCAGTGGAAAGGGAGCTCTTTTCATCCAGTGGGAACACAGCTCTGTTATTCCAGTGGGAAGAGCGCTCTGTTATTCCAGCGGGAAAGGAGCTCTGTTATTCCACGGGAATGAGCTCTGTTATTCCAGTGCGAAGAGAGCTCTGTTATTTCAGTGGGGAGAGAGCTCTGTTATTCCAGTGGGAAGAGAGCTCTGTTATTCCAGTGGGAAGAGAGCTCTGTTATTCCAGTGGGAAGAGATCACTTTTATTCCAGTGGAAAGCGAGCTCTGTTATTCCAGTGTGAAGAGAGCTCTGTTATTCCAGTCAGAAGGCAGCTCTTTTCATGCAGTTGGAAGACAGTTCTGTTATTGCAGTGGGAAGAGAGCTCTGTTATTCCAGTGGGAAGGGAGATCTATTATTTCAGTGGGAAGAGAGCTCTGTTATTCCAGTGGGAAGGAGCTCTGTTATTCCAGTGGGAAGAGAGCTGTTATTCCAGTGGGAAGATAGCTCTGTTATCCGGTGGGAAGAGAGCTCTGTTATTCCACTGGGTAGAGAGCTGTGTTGTTCCAGTGGGAAGAGATCGCCGTTATTCCAGTGGGAAGGGAGCTCTATTATACCAGTGGGAAAGGAGCTCTGTTATTCCAGTGGGAGGAGAGCTCTGTAATTCCAGTGGGAAGTGATTACTGTTATTCCAGTGGGAAGGGAGCTCTGTTATTCGAGTGGGAAGAGAGCTGTGTTATTCCAGTGGGAAGAGAGATCTGTTATTCCAGTGGGTAGAGAGCTCTGTTATTACAGTGGGAAGAGAGTTCTGTTTTTCCAGTGGGAAGAGAGCTCTGTTATTCCAATGGGAAGAGAACTCTCTTATTCCAGTGGGAAGGGAGCTCTGTTACTCCAGTGTGAAGAGAGCTCAGTTATTCTGGTGGGAAGGGAACTCGCTTATTCCAGTGGGAAGAGAGCTGTTATTCCAGTGGCAAGAGTGCTCTGTTTTTCCGGTGGGAACAGATCACTGTTATTCCAGTGGAAACACAGCTCAGTTATTCCAGTGGGAAGAAATTGCTGTTCTTCCAGTGGGAAGAGAGCTCTGTTATTCCAGTGGGAAGGGAGCTCTGTTATTCCAATGGGAAGGAGCTCTGTTAATCCACAGGGAAAGGAGCTCTGTTAGTCCAGCGGGAAGGAAGCTCTGATATTCCAGTAAGAAGACAGTTCTGTTATTCCAGTAGGAAGACAGATCTTTTCTTGCTTTGGGAAGAGAGCTCTGTGATTCCAGTGGGAATGGAGATCTGTTATTCCAGTGGGAAGAGAGCTCTGTTATTCCAGTGGGAAGAGAGCTCTGTTATTCCAGTGGAAAGAGAGTTCATTTTTTCCAGTGGGATGAAAGCTCTGTTATTCCAGTGGGAAGGGAGTTCTGTTATTCCAGTGGGAAGAGAGCTCTGTTATTCCAGTGGGAAGAAAGCTGTTGTTCCAGTGGGAAGAGAGCTCTGTTATCCGGTGGGAAGAGAGCTCTGTTATTCCACTGGGTAGAGAGCTGTGTTGTTCCAGTGGGAAGAGATTGCAGTTATTCCAGTGTGAAGGGAGCTCGATTATACCAGTGGGAAGGGAGATCTGTTATTCCAGTGGGAAGAGAGCTCTGTAATTCCAGTGGGATGTGATCACTGTTATTCCAGTGGGAAGGGAGCTCTGTTATTCCAGTGGGAAGAGAGCTGTGTTATTCCGGTGGGAAGAGAGCTCTGTTATTCCAGAGGGTAGAGAGCTCTGTTGTTCAGGTGGGAAGCGATCGTTGTAATTCCAGTGGGAAGGGGGCTCTATTATCCCAGTGGGAAGGGAGCTCTGTTAGTCCAGTGGAATGAGAGCTCTGTTATTCCAGTGTGAAGGGAGCTCTGTTATTCCAGTGGGAAGGGAGATCTCTTATTCCAGTGGGAAGAGAGCTATGTTATTCCAGTGGGAAGAGAGCTGTTATTCCAGTGGGAAGAGAGTTCTGTTTTTCCAGTGGGAAGAGAGATCTGTTATTCCAGTGGGAAGATATCTCTCTTATTCCAGTGGGACGAGAGCTCTGTTATACCAGTGGGAAGAGAGCTCAGTTATTCCAGTGGGATGGTAGCTCAGTTATTCAAGTGGGAATGGAGCTCTATTATTCCAGTGGGAAGTGAGCTCTGTTATTCCAGTGGGAATGGAGATCTGTTATACCAGTGGGAAGAGAGCTCTGTTATTCCAGTGGGAAGAGAGTTCTTTTTTTCCAGTTGTAAGAGAGCTCTGTTATTCCAGTGGGAAGAGAGCTCTGTTATTCCAGTGGGAATGAGATCTGTTATACCAGTGGGAAGAGAGCACTGTTATTCCAGTGGGAAGAGAGCGCTGTTTTTCCAGTGGGAAGACAGTTCTGTTCTTGCAGTGGGAAGCGAGCTCTGTTATTTATGTGGGAAGAGAGCTCAGTTATTCCAGTGGGATGGGAGCTCTATTATTCCAGTGGGAAGGGAGGTCTGTTATTCCAGTGGGAAGGGAGCTCTGTTATTCCAGTGGGAAGGCAGTTCTGTTATTGCAGTGGGAAGCGAGCTATGTTATTCCAGTGGGGAGAGAGTTCTGTTCTTCCAGTGGGAGGAGCGCTCTGTTATTCCAGTGGGAAGAGAGTTCTGTTATTCCAGTGGGAAGAGCACTCTGTGATTCCAGTGGGAAGAGAGCCCAGTTATTCCAGTGGAAAGGGAGCTCTTTTCATCCAGTGGGAACACAGCTCTGTTATTCCAGTGGGAAGAGCGCTCTGTTATTCCAGCGGGAAAGGAGCTCTGTTATTCCACGGGAATGAGCTCTGTTATTCCAGTGCGAAGAGAGCTCTGTTATTTCAGTGGGGAGAGAGCTCTGTTATTCCAGTGGGAAGAGAGCTCTGTTATTCCAGTGGGAAGAGAGCTCTGTTATTCCAGTGGGAAGAGATCACTTTTATTCCAGTGGAAAGCGAGCTCTGTTATTCCAGTGTGAAGAGAGCTCTGTTATTCCAGTCAGAAGGCAGCTCTTTTCATGCAGTTGGAAGACAGTTCTGTTATTGCAGTGGGAAGAGAGCTCTGTTATTCCAGTGGGAAGGGAGATCTATTATTTCAGTGGGAAGAGAGCTCTGTTATTCCAGTGGGAAGGAGCTCTGTTATTCCAGTGGGAAGAGAGCTGTTATTCCAGTGGGAAGATAGCTCTGTTATCCGGTGGGAAGAGAGCTCTGTTATTCCACTGGGTAGAGAGCTGTGTTGTTCCAGTGGGAAGAGATCGCCGTTATTCCAGTGGGAAGGGAGCTCTATTATACCAGTGGGAAAGGAGCTCTGTTATTCCAGTGGGAAGAGAGATCTGTTATTCCAGTGGGTAGAGAGCTCTGTTATTACAGTGGGAAGAGAGTTCTGTTTTTCCAGTGGGAAGAGAGCTCTGTTATTCCAATGGGAAGAGAACTCTCTTATTCCAGTGGGAAGGGAGCTCTGTTACTCCAGTGTGAAGAGAGCTCAGTTATTCTGGTGGGAAGGGAACTCGCTTATTCCAGTGGGAAGAGAGCTGTTATTCCAGTGGCAAGAGAGCTCTGTTTTTCCGGTGGGAACAGATCACTGTTATTCCAGTGGAAACACAGCTCAGTTATTCCAGTGGGAAGAAATTGCTGTTCTTCCAGTGGGAAGAGAGCTCTGTTATTCCAGTGGGAAGGGAGCTCTGTTATTCCAATGGGAAGGAGCTCTGTTAATCCACAGGGAAAGGAGCTCTGTTAGTCCAGCGGGAAGGAAGCTCTGATATTCCAGTAAGAAGACAGTTCTGTTATTCCAGTAGGAAGACAGATCTTTTCTTGCTTTGGGAAGAGAGCTCTGTGATTCCAGTGGGAATGGAGATCTGTTATTCCAGTGGGAAGAGAGCTCTGTTATTCCAGTGGGAAGAGAGCTCTGTTATTCCAGTGGAAAGAGAGTTCATTTTTTCCAGTGGGATGAAAGCTCTGTTATTCCAGTGGGAAGGGAGTTCTGTTATTCCAGTGGGAAGAGAGCTCTGTTATTCCAGTGGGAAGAAAGCTGTTGTTCCAGTGGGAAGAGAGCTCTGTTATCCGGTGGGAAGAGAGCTCTGTTATTCCACTGGGTAGAGAGCTGTGTTGTTCCAGTGGGAAGAGATTGCAGTTATTCCAGTGTGAAGGGAGCTCGATTATACCAGTGGGAAGGGAGATCTGTTATTCCAGTGGGACGAGAGCTCTGTAATTCCAGTGGGATGTGATCACTGTTATTCCAGTGGGAAGGGAGCTCTGTTATTCCAGTGGGACGAGAGCTCTGTTATTCCAGTGGGGAGGGAGCTCTGTTATTCCAGTGGGAAACGAGCTCTGTTATTCCAGTGGGAAGAGTGCCATGTTAATCGAGTGGGAAGAGAGCTCTGTGATTCCAGTGGGAATGGAGATCTGTTATTCCAATGGGAAGAGAACTCTCTTATTCCAGTGGGAAGGGAGCTCTGTTACTCCAGTGTGAAGAGAGCTCAGTTATTCCGGTGGGAAGGGAACTCGGTTATTCCAGTGGGAAGAGAGCTGTTATTCCAGTGGCAAGAGAGCTCTGTTATTCCGGTGGGAACAGATCACTGTTATTCCAGTGGAAACACAGCTCTGTTATTCCAGTGGGAAGACATTGCTGTTCTTCCAGTGGGACGAGAGCTCTGTTATTCCAGTGGGAAGGGAGATCTGTTATTCCAATGTGAAGGAGCTCTATTAATCCACAGGGAAAGGAGCTCTGTTAGTCCAGCGGGAAGGGAGCTCTGTTATTCCAGTAGGAAGACAGTTCTGTTATTCCAGTACGAAGACAGTTCTGTTCTTGCATTGGGAAGAGAGCTCTGTGATTCCAGTGTGAATGGATATGTTATTCCAGTGGGAAGAGAGCTCTGCTAGTCCAGTGGGAAGAGAGTTCCTTTTTCCAGTGGGACGAGAGCACTGTTATTCCAGTGGGAAGTGTGCCCTGTTATCCCAGTGGGAAGAGAGCTCTGTTATTCCAGTGGGAAGAGACCTGTTATTCCAGTGGGAACAGAGCTCTGTTATCCGGTGGGAAGAGATCTCTGTTATTCCACTGCCGAGAGAGCTCTGTTGTTCCAGTGGGAAGAGTTTGCAGTTATTCCAGTGGGAAGGGAGCTCTCTTATCCCAGTGGGAAGGGAGCTCTGTTATTCCAGTGGGAAGAGAGCTGTGTTATTTCAGTGGGGTGAGAGCTCTGTTATTCCAGTTGGAAGAGAGCTCTGTCATTCCAGTGGGAACACAGCACTGTTATTCCAGTGGGAAAAAATTGCTGTTATTCCAGTGGGAAGAGAGCTCTGTTATTCCAGTGGGAAGGGAGCTCTGCTATTCCAGTGGGAATGGAGCTCTGTTATTCCAATGGGAAGGAGCTCTGTTATTCCAGTGGGAAAGGAGCTCTGTTAGTCCAGTGGGAAGGGAACTCTGTTATTCCAGTGGGAAGGAGTTCTGTTATTCCTGTGAAAAGAGATTGTTGTTATTCCGTTGGGAAGAGAGATCTGTTATTCCAGTGGGAAGAGATCACTGTTATTCCAGTGGAAAGCGAGCTCTGTTATTCCAGTGTGAAGAGAGCTCTGTTATTCCAGTCGGAAGGCAGGTCTTTTCATCCAGTCGTTCTGATGTTCAGGTGGGAAGCGATCGTAGTAATTCCAGTGGGAAGGGGGCTCTATTAGTCCAGTGGAATGAGAGCTCTGTAATTCCAGTGGGAAGTGATCACTGTTATTCCAGTGGGAAGGGAGCTCTGTTATTCCACTGGGTAGAGAGCTCTGTTGTTCCAGTGGGAAGAGATCGCAGTTATTCCAGTGGGAAGGGAGCTCGATTATATCAGTGGGAAGGGAGATCTGTTATTCCAGTGGGAAGAGAGCTCTGTAATTCCAGTGGGATGTGATCACTGTTATTCCAGTGGGAAGGGAGCTCTGTTATTCCAGTGGGAAGAGAGCTGTGTTATTCCGGTGGGAAGAGAGCTCTGTTATTCCAGAGGGTAGAGAGCTCTGTTGTTCAGGTGGGAAGCGATCGTTGTAATTCCAGTGGGAAGGGGGCTCTATTATCCCAGTGGGAAGGGAGCTCTGTTAGTCCAGTGGAATGAGAGCTCTGTTATTCCAGTGTGAAGGGAGCTCTGTTATTCCAGTGGGAAGGGAGATCTCTTATTCCAGTGGGAAGAGAGCTATGTTATTCCAGTGGGAAGAGAGCTGTTATTCCAGTGGGAAGAGAGTTCTGTTTTTCCAGTGGGAAGAGAGATCTGTTATTCCAGTGGGAAGATATCTCTCTTATTCCAGTGGGACGAGAGCTCTGTTATACCAGTGGAAAGAGAGCTCAGTTATTCCAGTGGGATGGTAGCTCAGTTATTCCAGTGGGAATGGAGCTCTATTATTCCAGCGGGAAGTGAGCTCTGTTATTCCAGTGGGAATGGAGATCTGTTATACCAGTGGGAAGAGAGGTCTGTTATTCCAGTGGGAAGAGAGATCTTTTTTTCCAGTGGTAAGAGAGCTCTGTTATTCCAGTGGGAAGAGAGCTCTGTTATTCCAGTGGGAATGAGATCTGTTATACCAGTGGGAAGAGAGCACTGTTATTCCAGTGGGAAGAGAGCGCTGTTTTTCCAGTGGGAAGAGAGTTCTTTTTTTCCAGTGGGAAGAGAGCTCTGTTATTCCAGTGGGAAGAGAGCTGTTATTCCAGTGGGAAGAGAGCTCTGTTATCCGGTGGGAAGAGAGCTCTGTTATTCCACTGGGTAGAGAGCTGTGTTGTTCCAGTGGGAAGAGATTGCAGTTATTCCAGTGTGAAGGGAGCTCTATTATACCAGTGGGAAGGGAGATCTCTTATTTCAGTGGGAAGTGAGCTCTGTTATTCCAGTGGGAAGGAGCTCTGTTATTCCAGTGGGAAGAGAGCTGTTATTCCAGTGTGAAGAGAGCTCTGTTATCCAGTGGGAAGAGAGCTCTGTTATTCCACTGGGTAGAGAGCTGTGTTGTTCCAGTGGGAAGAGATCGCAGTTATTCCAGTGGGAAGGGAGCTCTATTATACCAGTGGGAAAGGAGCTCTGTTATTCCAGTGGGAAGAGAGCTCTGTAATTCCAGTGGGAAGTGATCACTGATATTCCAGTGGGAAGGGAGCTCTGTTATTCGAGTGGGAAGAGAGCTGTGTTATTCCGGTGGGAAGAGAGATCTGTTATTCCAGTGGGTAGAGTGCTCTGTTATTACAGTGGGAAAAGAGTTCTGTTTTTCCAGTGGTAAGAGAGCTCTGTTATTCCAATGGGAAGAGAACTCTCTTATTCCAGTGGGAAGGGAGCTCTGTTACTCCAGTGTGAAGAGAGCTCAGTTATTCCGGTGGGAAGGGAACTCGGTTATTCCAGTGGGAAGAGAGCTGTTATTCCAGTGGCAAGAGAGCTCTGTTATTCCGGTGGGAACAGATCACTGTTATTCCAGTGGAAACACAGCTCTGTTATTCCAGTGGGAAGACATTGCTGTTCTTCCAGTGGGACGAGAGCTCTGTTATTCCAGTGGGAAGGGAGATCTGTTATTCCAATGTGAAGGAGCTCTATTAATCCACAGGGAAAGGAGCTCTGTTAGTCCAGCGGGAAGGGAGCTCTGTTATTCCAGTAGGAAGACAGTTCTGTTATTCCAGTACGAAGACAGTTCTGTTCTTGCATTGGGAAGAGAGCTCTGTGATTCCAGTGTGAATGGATATGTTATTCCAGTGGGAAGAGAGCTCTGCTAGTCCAGTGGGAAGAGAGTTCCTTTTTTCAGTGGGACGAGAGCACTGTTATTCCAGTGGGAAGTGTGCCCTGTTATCCCAGTGGGAAGAGAGCTCTGTTATTCCAGTGGGAAGAGACCTGTTATTCCAGTGGGAACAGAGCTCTGTTATCCGGTGGGAAGAGATCTCTGTTATTCCACTGCCGAGAGAGCTCTGTTGTTCCAGTGGGAAGAGTTTGCAGTTATTCCAGTGGGAAGGGAGCTCTCTTATCCCAGTGGGAAGGGAGCTCTGTTATTCCAGTGGGAAGAGAGCTGTGTTATTTCAGTGGGGTGAGAGCTCTGTTATTCCAGTTGGAAGAGAGCTCTGTCATTCCAGTGGGAACACAGCACTGTTATTCCAGTGGGAAAAAATTGCTGTTATTCCAGTGGGAAAAGAGCTCTGTTATTCCAGTGGGAAGGGAGCTCTGCTATTCCAGTGGGAATGGAGCTCTGTTATTCCAATGGGAAGGAGCTCTGTTATTCCAGTGGGAAAGGAGCTCTGTTAGTCCAGTGGGAAGGGAACTCTGTTATTCCAGTGGGAAGGAGTTCTGTTATTCCTGTGAAAAGAGATTGTTGTTATTCCGTTGGGAAGAGAGATCTGTTATTCCAGTGGGAAGAGATCACTGTTATTCCAGTGGAAAGCGAGCTCTGTTATTCCAGTGTGAAGAGAGCTCTGTTATTCCAGTCGGAAGGCAGGTCTTTTCATCCAGTCGTTCTGTTGTTCAGGTGGGAAGCGATCGTAGTAATTCCAGTGGGAAGGGGGCTCTATTAGTCCAGTGGAATGAGAGCTCTGTAATTCCAGTGGGAAGTGATCACTGTTATTCCAGTGGGAAGGGAGCTCTGTTATTCCACTGGGTAGAGAGCTCTGTTGTTCCAGTGGGAAGAGATCGCAGTTATTCCAGTGGGAAGGGAGCTCTATTATACCAGCGGGAAGGGAGCTCTGTTATTCCAGTGGGAAGAGCGCTCTTTTATTCAAGCGGGAAGGGAGCTCTGTTATTCCAGTGTGAAGGGAGCTCTGTTATTCCAGTGGGAAGGGAGATCTCTTATTCCAGTGGGAAGAGAGCTATGTTATTCCAGTGGGAAGAGAGCTGTTATTCCAGTGGGAAGAGATCTCTCTTATTCCAGTGGGACGAGAGCTCTGTTATACCATTAGGAAGAGAGCTCAGTTATTCCAGTGGGATGGGAGCTCAGTTATTCCAGTGGGAATGGAGCTCTGTTATTCCAGTGGGAAGTGAGCTCTGTTATTCCATTGGGAATGGAGATCTGTTATACCAGTGGGAAGAGAGCTCTGTTATTCCAGTGGGAAGAGAGCTCTGTTTTTCCAGTGGGAAGAGAGTTCTTTTTTTCCAGTTGTAAGAGAGCTCTGTTATTCCAGTGGGAATGGAGATCTGTTATTGCAGTGGGAAGAGAGCTCTGTTATTCCAGTGGGAAGAGAGCTCTGTTATTCCAGTGGGAAGAGAGTTCCTTTTTTCCAGTGGGACGAGAGCTCTGTTATTCCAGTGGGAAGGGAGTTCTGTTATTCGAGTGGGAAGAGAGCTCTGTTATTCCAGTGGGAAGAAAGCTGTTATTCCAGTGGGACGAGAGCTCTGTTATCCGGTGGGAAGAGAGCTCTGTTGTTCCACTGGGTAGAGAGCTGTGTTGTTCCAGCGGGAAGAGATTGCTGTTATTCCAGTGTGAAGGGAGCTCAATTATATCAGTGGGAAGGGAGATCTGTTATTCCAGTGGGAAGAGAGCTCTGTAATTCCAGTGGGATGTGATCACTGTTATTCCAGTGGGAAGGTAGCTCTTTTATTCCAGTGGGAAGAGAGCTGTGTTATTCCGGTGGGAAGAGAGCTCTGTTATTCCAGAGGGTAGAGAGCTCTGTTGTTCAGGTGGGAAGCGATCGTTGTAATTCCAGTGGGAAGGGGGCTCTATTATCCCAGTGGGAAGGGAGCTCTGTTAGTCCAGTGGAATGAGAGCTCTGTAATTCCAGTGGGAAGTGATCACTGTTATTCCAGTGGGAAGGGAGCTCTGTTATTCCACTGGGTAGAGAGCTCTGTTGTTCCAGTGGGAAGAGATCGCAGTTATTCCAGTGGGAAGGGAGCTCTATTATACCAGCGGGAAGGGAGCTCTGTTATTCCAGTGGGAAGAGCGCTCTTTTATTCAAGCGGGAAGGGAGCTCTGTTATTCCAGTGTGAAGGGAGCTCTGTTATTCCAGTGGGAAGGGAGATCTCTTATTCCAGTGGGAAGAGAGCTATGTTATTCCAGTGGGAAGAGAGCTGTTATTCCAGTGGGAAGAGAGTTCTGTTTTTCCAGTGGGAAGAGAGCTCTGTTATTCCAGTGGGAAGAGATCTCTCTTATTCCAGTGGGACGAGAGCTCTGTTCTACCAGTGGGAAGAGGGCTCAGTTATTCCAGTGGGATGGGAGCTCAGTTATTCCAGTGGGAATGGAGCTCTGTTATTCCAGTGGGAAGAGAGCTCTGTTTTTCCAGTGGGAAGAGAGTTCTTTTTTTCCAGTTGTAAGAGAGCTCTGTTATTCCAGTGGGACGAGAGCTCTGTGATTCCAGTGGGAATGAGATCTGTTATACCAGTGGGAAGAGAGCTCTGTTTTTCCAGTTGGAAGAGAGTTATTTTTTTCCAGTGGGAAGAGAGCTCTGTTATTCAAGTGGGAAGAGAGCTCTGTTATTCCAGTGTGAAGGGATTCTGTTATTCCGGTCAGGAGAGAGCTCTGTTATTCCAATGGGAAGAGAACTCTCTTATTCCAGTGGGCAAGGAGCTCTGTTATTCCAGTGTGAAGAGAGCTCTGTGATTCCGGTGGGAAGGGATCTCGGTTATTCCAGTGGGAAGAGAGCTGTTATTCCAGTGGCAAGTGAGCTCTGTTATTCCGGTGGGAACAGATCACTGTTATTCCAGTGGAAACACAGCTCTGTTATTCCAGTGGGAAGACATTGCTGTTCTTCCAGTGGGAAGAGAGCTCTGTTAGTCCAGCGGGAAGGAGCTCTGTTATTCCAGTAGGAAGACAGTTCTGTTATTCCAGTACGAAGACAGTTCTGTTCTTGCATTGGGAAGAGAGCTCTGTGATTCCAGTGGGAAGAGTTCGCAGTTATTCCAGTGGGAAGGGAGCTCCCTTATCCCAGCGGGAAGGGAGCTCTGTTATTCCAGTGGGAAGAGAGCTGTATTATTCCGGTGGGAAGAGAGCTGTTATTCCAGTGGGTAGAGAGCTGTATTGGTCCAGTGGGAAGAGAGTACTGTTATTCCAGTCGGAAGAGAGTTCCTTTTTTCCAATGGGAAGAGAGCTCTGTTATTCCAGTGGGACGAGAGCTCTGTTATTCGGTGGGAAGAGAGCTCTGTTATTCCACTGGGTAGAGAGCTCTGTTCTTCCAGTGGGAAGAGGACGCAGTTATTCCAGTGGGAAGAGAGCTCTATTATACCAGTGGGAAGGGAGTTCTGTTATTCCAGTGTGAAGAGCGCTCTTTTATTCAAGCGGGAAGGGAGCTCTGTTATTCCAGTGTGAAGGGTCCTCTGATATTCCAGTAGGAAGACAGTTCTGTTATTGCAGTGCGAAGAATGCTCTGTTATTCCAGTGGGAATGGAGATCTTTTATTCCAGTGGGAAGAGAACTATGTTATTCCAGTGGGAAGAGAGCTGTTATTCCAGTATGAAGAGTTCTTTCTTTCCAGTGGGAAGAGAGCTCTGTTATTCCAATGGGAAGAGAACTCTCTTATTCCAGTGGGAAGGGAGCTCTGTTACTCCAGTGTGAAGAGAGCTCAGTTATTCCGGTGGGAAGGGAACTCGGTTATTCCAGTGGGAAGAGAGCTGTTATTCCAGTGGCAAGAGAGCTCTGTTATTCCGGTGGGAACAGATCACTGTTATTCCAGTGGAAACACAGCTCTGTTATTCCAGTGGGAAGAAATTGCTGTTCTTCCAGTGGGAAGAGAGCTCTGTTATTCCAGTGGGAAGGGAGCTGTTATTCCAGTGGCAAGTGAGCTCTGTTATTCCGGTGGGAACAGATCACTGTTATTCCAGTGGAAATACAGCTCTGTTATTCCAGTGGGAAGACATTGCTGTTCTTCCAGTGGGAAGAATGCTCTGTTAGTCCAGCGGGAAGGGTGCTCTGTTATTCCAGTAGGAAGACAGTTCTGTTATTCCAGTACGAAGACAGTTCTGTTCTTGCATTGGGAAGAGAGCTCTGTGATTCCAGTGGGAAGAGAGCTCTGTTAGTACAGTGGGAAGAGAGTTCCTTTTTTCCAGTGGGACGAGAGCTCTGTTATTCCAGTGGGAAGTGTGCCCTGTTATCCGGTGGGAAGAGATCTCTGTTATTCCACTGGCGAGAGAGCTCTGTTGTTCCAGTGGGAAGAGTTCGCAGTTATTCCTGTGGGAAGGGAGCTCCCTTATCCCAGCGGGAAGGGAGCTCTGTTATTCCAGTGGGAAGAGAGCTGTGTTATTCCAGTGGGAAGAGAGCTGTTATTCCAGTGGGTAGAGAGCTGTATTGGTCCAGTGGGAAGAGAGTACTGTTATTCCAGTCGGAAGAGAGTTCCTTTTTTCCAATGGGAAGAGAGCTCTGTTATTCCAGTGGGACGAGAGCTCTGTTATTCGGTGGGAAGAGAGCTCTGTTATTCCACTGGGTAGAGAGCTCTGTTCTTCCAGTGGGAAGAGGTCGCAGTTATTCCAGTGGGAAGAGAGCTCTATTATACCAGTGGGAAGGGAGTTCTGTTATTCCAGTGGGAAGAGCGCTCTTTTATTCAAGCGGGAAGGGAGCTCTGTTATTCCAGTGTGAAGGGACCTCTGTTATTCCAGTAGGAAGACAGTTCTGTTATTGCAGTGCGAAGAGTGCTCTGTTATTCCAGTGGGAATGGAGATCTTTTATTCCAGTGGGAAGAGAGCTCTGTTATTCCAGTGGGAAGAGAGCTCTCTTATTCCAGTGGGAAGAGAGTTATTTTTTTCCAGTGGGAAGAGAGCTCGGTTATTCCAGTTGGAAGAGAGCTCTGTTATTCCAGTGTGAAGAGATTCCGGTGGGAAGGAGCTCTATTATTCCAGTGGGAAGCGAGCTGTTATTCCAGTTGGAAGAGAGCTCTGTTATCCGGTGGGAAGAGAGCTCTGTTATTCCACTGGGTAGAGAGCTGTGTTGTTTCAGTGGGAAGAGATCGCAGTTATTCCAGTGGGAAGGGAGCTCTATTATACCAGTGGGAAAGGAGCTCTGTTATTCCAGTGGGAAGAGAGCTCTGTAATTCCAGTGGGAAGTGATCACTGTTATTCCAGTGGGAAGGGAGCTCTGTTATTCGAGTGGGAAGAGAGCTGTGTTATTCCGGTGGAAAGAGAGCTCTGTTATTCCAGTGGGTAGAGAGCTCTGTTATTACAGTGGGAAGAGAGTTCTGTTTTTCCAGTGGGAAGAGAGCTCTGTTATTCCAATGGGAAGAGAACTCTCTTATTCCAGTGGGAAGGGAGCTCTGTTACTCCAGTGTGAAGAGAGCTCAGTTATTCCGGTGGGAAGGGAACTCGGTTATTCCAGTGGGAAGAGAGCTGTTATTCCAGTGGCAAGAGAGCTCTGTTATTCCGGTGGGAACAGATCACTGTTATTCCAGTGGAAACACAGCTCTGTTATTCCAGTGGGAAGAAATTGCTGTTCTTCCAGTGGGAAGAGAGCTCTGTTATTCCAGTGGGAAGGGAGCTCTGTTATTCCAATGGGAAGAAGCTCTGTTAATCCACAGGGAAAGGAGCTCTGTTAGTCCAGCGGGAAGGAAGCTCTGATATTCCAGTAAGAAGACAGTTCTGTTATTCCAGTAGGAAGACAGTTCTGTTCTTGCATTGGGAAGAGAGCTCTGTGATTCCAGTGGGAATGGAGATCTGTTATTGCAGTGGGAAGAGAGCTCTGTTATTCCAATGGGAAGAGAGCTCTGTTATTCCAGTGGGAAGAGAGTTCCTTTTTTCCAGTGGGACGAGAGCTCTGTTATTCCAATGGGAAGATAGTTCTGTTATTCCAGTGGGAAGAGAGCTCTGTTATTCCAGTGGGAAGAAAGCTGTTGTTCCAGTGGTAAGAGAGCTCTGTTATCCGGTGGGAAGAGAGCTCTGTTATTCCACTGGGTAGAGAGCTGTGTTGTTCCAGTGGGAAGAGATTGCAGTTATTCCAGTGTGAAGGGAGCTCTATTATACCAGTGGGAAGGGAGATCGGTTATTCCAGTGGGAAGAGAGCTCTGTAATTCCAGTGGGATGTGATCACTGTTATTCCAGTGGGAAGGGAGCTCTGTTATTCCAGTGGGAAGAGAGCTGTGTTATTCCGGTGGGAAGAGAGCTCTGTTATTCCAGTGGGTAGAGAGCTCTGTTGTTCAGGTGGGAAGCGATCGTAGTAATTCCAGTGGGAAGGGGGCTCTATTATCCCAGTGGGAAGGGAGCTCTGTTAGTCCAGTGGAATGAGAGCTCTGTAATTCCAGTGGAAAGTGATCACTGTTATTCCAGTGGGAAGGGAGCTCTGTTATTCAAGTGGGAAGAGAGCTCTGTTATTCCAGTGGTAAGGGAGCTCTGTTCTTCCAGTGGGAAGGCAGCTCTGTTATTCCATTTGGGAACAGAGCTCTGTTATTCCAGTGGGAAGACAGCTCTGTCATTCCAGTGGGGACACAGCTCTGTTATTCCAGTGGGAAGAAATTGCTGTTATTCCAGTGGGAAGTGAGCTCTGCTATTCCATTGGGAACGGAGCTCTGTAATTCCAATCGGAAGGAGCTCTGTTAGTCCAGTGGGCAGGGAGCTCTGTTATTCAAGTGGGAAGGAGTTCTGTTATTCCAGTGAAAAGAGATTGTTGTTATTCCGGTGGGAAGAGAGCTCTGGTATTCCGGTGGAAAGGGGGTCTGTTATTCCAGTGGGAAGGGAGCTCTGTTATTCCAGTGGTAAGGAGTTCTGTTATTCCAGTGAAAGGTGTTTGTTGTTATTCCGGTGGGAAGAGAGCTCTGGTATTCGGGTGGGAAGGAGGTCTATTATTCCAGTGGGAAGGGAGCTCTGTTATTCCAGTGGGAAGTCATCACTGTTATTCCAGTGGGAATGGAGCTCTGTTTTTCCACGGAATGAGCTCTGTTGTTCCAGTGGTAAGGGAGCTCCGTTCTTCCAGTGAGAAGGGAGCTCTGTTATTCCAGTAGGAAGGCAGTTCTGTTATTGCAGTGGGAATCGAGCTCTGTTATTCCAGTGGAAGAGATCTCAGTTATTCCAGTGAGATGGGAGCTCTGTTATTCCGGTGGGAAGGGAGCTCTGTTATTCCAGTGGGAAGGAGTTCTGTTATTCCAGTGAAAAGTGATTGTTGTTATTCCGGTGGGAAGAGAGCTCTGGTATTCCGGTGGGAAGGGGGTCTGTTATTCCAGTGGGAAGGGAGCTCTGTTATTCCAGTGGTAAGGAGTTCTGTTATTCCAGTGAAAGGAGATTGTTGTTATTCCGGTGGGAAGAGAGCTCTGGTATTCGGGTGCGAAAGGGGGTCTGTTATTCCAGTGGGAAGGGAGCTCTGTTATTCCAGTGGGAAGGGAGTTCAGTTATTCCAGTAGGAAGAAAGTTCTGTTCTTGCAGTGGGAAGCGAGCTCTATTATTCCAGTGGAAGAGATCTCAGTTATTCCAGTGGGATGGGAGCTCTGTTATTCCCGTGGGAAGGGAGCTCTGTTATTCCAGTGGGAAGGGAGTGCTGTTATTCCAGTGGGAAGGTAGCTCTGTTATTCCAGTGGGAAGAGAGCTCTGTTATTCCAGTGGGAAGTAGTTCTGTTATTCCAGTGTAAAGAGATTTTTGTTATTCCGGTGGGAAGAGAGCTCTGGTATTCCGGTGGGAAGGGAGTCTATTATTCCAGTGGGAAGGGAGTCTATTATTCCAGTGGGAAGGGAGCTCTGTTATTCCAGTGGGAAGGGAGTTCTGTTATTCCAGTAGGAAGAAAGTTCTGTTCTTGCAGTGCGTAGCGAGCTCTGTTATTCCAGTGGGAAGAGATCTCAGTTATTCCAGTGGGATGGGAGCTCTGTTATTCCCGTAGGAAGGGAGCTCTGTTATTCCAGTGGGAAGGGAGCTCAGTTATTCCATTGGGAAGGGAGCTCTGTTATTCCAGTGGAAGGCAGTTCTGTTATTGCAGTGGGAAGCGAGCTCTATTATTCCAGTGGGGAGAGAGCTCTGTTCTTCCAGTGGGAGGAGAACTCTGTTATTCCAGTGGGAAGAGAACTCTGTTATTCCAGTGGGAAGTCATCACTGTTATTCCAGTGGGAAGGGAGCTCTGTTTTTCCACGGAATGAGCTCTGTTGTTCCAGTGGTCAGGGAGCTCCGTTCTTCCAGTGAGAAGGGAGCTCTGTTATTCCAGTAGGAAGGCAGTTCTGTTATTGCAGTGGGAAGCGAGCTCTGTTATTCCAGTGGAAGAGATCTCAGTTATTCCAGTGAGATGGGAGCTCTGTAATTCCTGTGAGAAGGGAGCTCTGTTATTCCAGTGGGAAGGGAGCGCTGTTATTCCAGTGGGAAGGGAGCTCTGTCATTCCAGTGGGAAGAGAGCTCTGTTATTTCAGTGGAAAGGAGTTATGTTATTCCAGTGAAAAGAGATTGTTGTTATTCCGGTGGGAAGAGAGCTCTGGTATTCCGGTGGGAAGGGGGTCTATTATTCCAGTGGGAAGGGAGCTCTGTTATTCCAGTGGGAAGGGAGTTCTGTTATTCCAGTAGGAAGAAATTCTGTTTTTGCAGTGGGAAGCGAGCTCTGTTATTCCAGTGGGAAGGGAGATCTCTTATTCCAGTGGGAAGAGAGCAATGTTATTCCCGTGGGAAGAGAGCTGTTATTCCAGTGGTTAGAGAGTTCTGTTGTTCCAGTGGGAAGAGAGCTCTCTTATTCCAGTGGAAGGAGATCTCTATTATTCCAGTGGGAAGAGAGCTCAGTTATTCCAGTGGGATGGGAGCCCAGTTATTCCAGTTGGAATGGAGCTCTGTTATTCCAGTGGGAATGGAGATCTGTTATTCCAGTGGGAAGAGAACTCTGTTATTCCAGTGGGAAGAGAGCTCTGTTTTTCCAGTGGGAAGCGAGTTCTTTTATTCCAGTGGGAAGAGAGCTCTGTTATTCCCGTGGGAAGAGAGCTCTGTTATCCCAGTGTGAAGAGATTCTGTTATTCCGGTGGGAAGGGAGCTCTGTTATTCCAGTGGGAAGAAAGCTGTTGTTCCAGTGGGAAGAGAGCTCTGCTTTCCGGTGGGAAGAGAGCTCTGTTATTCCACTGGGTAGAGAGATGTGTTGTTCCAGTGGGAAGAGATTGCAGTTATTCCAGTGTGAAGGGAGCTTTATTATACCAGGGGGAAGGGAGATCTGTTATTCCAGTGGGAAGAGAGCTCTGTAATTCCAGTGGGATGTGATCACTGTTATTCCAGTGGGAAGGGTGCTCTGTTTTTCCAGTGGAAGAGGGCTCTGTTATTCCAGTGGGAATAGAGCTCTGATCTACAAGTGGGAAGAGAGCTCTGTTATTCCAGTGGGGAGAGCTCTGTTATTCCAGCGAGAAGAGAGCTCTTTTGTACCAGTCAGGAAGAGAGCTCTGTTATTCCATTTGGGAAGAGAGCTCTGTTATCCCAGTGGGGAAGAGAGCTCTGTTATTCCAGTGGGAAGAGCGCTCTGTTATTTCAGTGCGGAGAGAGCTCTGTTATTCCAATGGGACGAGAGCTCTCTTATTCCAGTGGGAAGACAGCTCTGTCATTCCAGTGGGAACACAGCTCTGTTATTCCAGTGGGAAGAAATTGCTGTAATTCCAGTGGGAAGGGAGCTCTGCTATTCCAGTGGGAACGGAGCTCTGTAATTCCAATGGGAAGGAGCTCTGTTATTCCACTGGGAAAGGAGCTCTGTTAGTCCAGTGGGAAGGGAGCTCTGGTATTCAAGTGGGAAGGAGTTCTGTTATTCCAGTGAAAAGAGATTGTTGTTATTCCGGTGGTAAGAGAGCTCTGGTATTCCGGTGGGAAGGGGGTCTGTTATTCCAGTGGAAAGCGAGCTTTGTTATTCCAGTGGGAAGGAGTTCTGTTATTCCAGTGAAAAGAGATTGTTGTTATACCGGTGGGAAGTAAGCTCTGGTATTCCGGTGGGAAGGGGGTCTGTTCTTCCAGTGGGAAGAGAGCTGTTATTCCAGTGGGAAAAGAGTTCTGTTTTTCCAGTGGGAAGAGAGCTCTGTTATTCCAGTGGGACGAGAGCTCTGTTATTCCAGTGGGAAGAGAGCTCAGTTATTCCAGTGTGATGGGAGCTCAGTTATTCCTTTGGGAATGGAGCTCTGTTATTCCAGTGGGAAGGGAGCACTGTTATTCCAGTGGGAAGGCAGTTCTGTTATTGCAGTGGATAGAGAGCTCTGTTATTCCAGTGGGAATAGATCTCTGATCTTCCAGTGGGAAGAGAGCTCTGTTATTCCAGTGGGAAGAGAGCTCTGTTATTCCTGCGAGAAGAGAGCTCTTTTGTCCCAGTCAGGAAGAGAGCTCTGTTATTCCAGTGGGAAGGGAGCTCTGTTATTGCAGTGGCAAGGGAGCTCTGTTCTTCCAGTGGGAAGGCAGCTCTGTTATTCCATTTGGGAAGAGAGCTCTGTTATCCCAGTGGGGAAGAGAGCTCTGTTATTCCAGTGGGAAGAGCGCTCTGTTATTTCAGTGCGGAGAGAGCTCTGTTAGTCCAGTAGGAAGAGAGCTCTGTTATTCCAGTGGGAAGACAGCTCTGTCATTCCAGTGGGAACACAGCTCTGTTATTCCAGTGGGAAGAAATTGCTGTAATTCCAGTGGGAAGAGAGCTCTATTATTCCAGTGGGAAGGGAGCTCTGCTATTCCAGTGGGAACGGAGCTCTGTAATTCCAATGGGAAGGAGCTCTGTAATTCCACTGGGAAAGGAGCTCTGTTAGTCCAGTGGGAAGCGAGCTCTGTTATTCAAGTGGGAAGGAGTTATGTTATTCCAGTGAAAAGAGATTGTTGTTATTCCGGTGGGAAGAGAGCTCTGGTATTCCGGTGGGAAGGGGGTCTGTTATTCCAGTGGAAAGGGAGCTTTGTTATTCCAGTGGGAAGGAGTTCTGTTATTCCAGTGAAAAGAGATTGTTTTTATACCGGTGGGAAGTAAGCTCTGGTATTCCGGTGGGAAGGGGGTCTGTTCTTCCAGTGGGAAGAGAGCTGTTATTCCAGTGGGATAAGAGTTCTGTTTTTCCAGTGGGAAGAGAGCTCTGTTATTCCAGTGGGACGAGAGCTCTGTTATTCCAGTGGGAAGAGAGCTCTGTTATTCCAGTGGGAATGGAGCTCTGTTATTCCAGTGGGAAGAGAGCTCAGTTATTCCAGTGTGATGGGAGCTCAGTTATTCCAGTGGGAATGGATCTCTGTTATTCCAGTGGGAAGGGAGCTCTGTTATTCCAGTGCGAAGGCAGTTCTGTTATTGCAGTGGATAGAGAGCTCTGTTATTCCAGTGGGAATGGAGATCTGTTATTCCAGTGGGAAGAGAGCTGTGTTATTCCAGTGGGAAGAGAGCTCTGTTATTCCAGTGGGAAGAGAGTTCCTTTTTTCCAGTGGGACGAGAGCTCTGTTATTGCAGAGGGAAGAGAGCTCTGTTATTCCAGTGGGAAGAGAGCTCTGTTATTCCAGTGGGAAGAGAGATCTGTTATCCGGTGGGAAGAGAGCTGTTATTCCACTGGGTAGAGAGCTCTGTTGTTCCAGTGGGAAGAGACCGCAGTTATTCCAGTGGGAAGGGAGCTCTATTATACCAGTGGGAAGGGAGCTCTGTTATTCCAGTGGGAAGAGCGCTCTTTTATTCAAGCGGGAAGGGAGCTCTGTTATTCCAGTGTGAAGGGAGCTCTGTTATTCCAGTGTGAAGGGAGCTCTGTTATTGCAGTAGGAAGACAGTTCTGTTATTGCAGTGCGAAGAGTGCTCTGTTATTCCAGTGGGAAGGGAGATCTCTTATTCCAGTGGGAAGAGAGCTATGTTATTCCAGTGGGAAGAGAGCTGTTATTCCAGTGAGAAGAGAGCTCTCTTATTCCAGTGGGACGAGAGCTCTGTTATAACAGTGGGAAGAGAGCTCAGTTATTCCAGTGGGATGGGAGCTCAGTTATTCCAGTGGGAATGGAGCTCTGTTATTCCAGTGGGAAGTGAGCTCTGTTATTCCAGTGGGAATAGAGATCTGTTATACCAGTGGGAAGAGAGCTCTGTTATTCCAGTGGGAAGAGAGCTCTGTTTTTCCAGTGGGAAGAGAGTTCTTTTTTCCCGTGGGAAGAGAGCTCTGTTATTCCAGTGGGAAGAGAGCTCTGTTATTCCAGTGGGAATGGAGATCTGTTATACCAGTGGGAAGAGATCTCTGTTATTCCAGTGGGAAGAGAGATCTGTTTTTCCAGTTGGAAGAGAGTTCTTTTTTTCCAGTGGGAAGAGAGCTCTGTTATTCCAGTGGGAAGAGAGCTCTGTTATTCCAGTGTGGAGAGATTCTGTTATTCCGGTCGGGAGGGGGCTCTGTTATTCCAGTAGGAAGAGAGCTGTTATTCCAGTGGGAAGTGAGCTCTGTTATCCGGTGGGAAGAGAGCTCTGTAATTCCAGTGGAAAGTGATCACTGTTATTCCAGTGGGAAGGGAGCTCTGTTATTCCAGTGGGAAGAGATCTGTGTTATTCCGGTGGGAAGAGAGCTCTGTTATTCCAGTGGGTAGAGAACTCTGTTATTACAGTGGGAAGAGAGTTATGTTTTTCCAGTGGGAAGAGAGCTTGTTATTCCAGTGGGAAAAGAGCTGTTATTCCAGTGGGAAGTGAGCTCTGTTATCCGGTGGGAAGAGAGCTTTGTTATTCCACTGGGTAGATAGCTCTGTTGTTCCAGTGGGAAGAGGTCACAGTTATTCCAGTGGGAAGGGAGCTCTATTATACCAGTGGGAAGGGAGCTCTGTTATTCCAGTGGGAAGAGCGCTCTTTTATTCAAGCGGGAAGGGAGCTCTGTTATTCCAGTGTGAAGGGAGCTCTGTTATTCCAGTAGGAAGACAGTTCTGTTATTGCAGTGCGAAGAGTGCTCTGTTATTCCAGTGGGAATGGAGATCTTTTATTCCAGTGGGAAGAGAGCTATGTTATTCCAGTGGGAAGAGAGCTGTTATTCCAGTGTGAAGAGTTCTTTTTTTCCAGAGGGAAGAGAGCTCTGTTATTCCAGTGGGAAGAGAGCTCTGTTATTCCAGTGGGAAGAGAGTTCTTTTTTTCCAGTGGGAAGAGAGATCTGTTATTCCAGTGGGAAGGGAGCTCTGTTATTCCAGTGGGAAGAGAGCTGTTATTCCAGTGACAAGAGAGCTCTGTTATTCCGGTGGGAACAGATCACTGTTATTCCAGTGGAAACACAGCTCTGTTATTCCAGTGGGAAGAAATTGCTGTTCTTCCAGTGGGAAGAGAGCTCTGTTATTCCAGTGGGAAGGGAGCTCTGTTATTCCAATGGGAAGGAGCTCTGTTAATCCACAGGGAATGGAGCTCTGTTAGTCCAGCGGGAAGGAAGCTCTGTTATTCCAGTAGGAAGACAGTTCTGTTATTCCAGTAGGAAGACAGTTCTGTTCTTGCATTGGGAAGAGAGCTCTGTGATTCCAGTGGGAATGGAGATCTGTTATTCCAGTGGGAAGTGAGCTCTGTTATTCCAGTGGGAAGAGAGCTCTGTTATTCCAGTGGGAAGAGAGTTCCTTTTTTCCAGTGGGACGAGAGCTCTGTTATTCCAGTGGGAAGAGAGTTCTATTCCAGTGGGAAGAGAGCTCTGTTATTCCAGTGGGAAGAGAGCTGTTATTCCAGTGGGAAGAGAGCTCTGTTATCCGATGGGAAGAGAGCTCTGTTATTCCACTGGTTAGAGAGCTCTGTTGTTCCACTGGGAAGAGATCGCAGTTATTCCAGTGGGAAGGGAGCTCTCTTATCCCAGTGGGAAGGAAGCTCTGTTATTCCAGTGGGAAGTGAGCTGTGTTATTCCGGTGGGAAGAGAGCTGTTATTCCAGTGTGTAGAGAGCTCTATTGTTCCACTGGGAAGAGAGCTCTGCTATTCCAGTGGGAAGATAGTTCCTTTTTTCCAATGGGAAGAGAGCTCTGTTATTCCAGTGGGACGAGAGCTCTGTTATTCCCGTGGGAAGAGAGCTCGGTTATTCCAATGTGATCAGAGCTCTGTTATTCCAGTGGGAAGAGAGCTATGTTATCCCAGACAGGAAGAGAGCTCTGTTATTCCAGTGGGAAGGGAGCTCTGTTATTCCAGTGGGAAGTGAGTTCCTTTTTTCCAATGGGAAGAGAGCTCTGTTATCCGGTGGGAAGAGAGCTCTGTTATTCCACTGGGTAGAGAACTCTGTTGTTCCAGTTGGAAGAGATCGCAGTTATTCCAGTGGGAAGGGAGCTCTGTAATTCCAGTGGGAAGTGATCACTATTATTCAAGTGGGAAGGGAGCTCTGTTATTCCAGTGGGAAGAGAGCTGTGTTATTCCGGTGGGAAGAGAGCTCTGTTCTTCCAGTGGGAAGGAGTTATGTTATTCCAGTGAAAAGAGATTGTTGTTATTCCGGTGGGAAGAGAGCTCTGGTCTTCCGGTGGGAAGGGGGTCTATTATTCCAGTGGGAAGGGAGCTCTGTTATTCCAGTGCGAAGGGAGTTCTCTTATTCCAGTTGGAAGAAAGTTCTGTTCTTGCAGTGGGAACCGAGCTCTGTTATTCCAGTGGGAACAGATCTCAGTTATTCCAGTGGGATGGGAGCTCTGTTATTCCCGTGGGAAGGGAGCTCTGTTATTCCAGTGGGAAGGCAGTTCTGTTATTGCAGTGGGAAGCGAGCTCTGTTATTCCAGTGGGAAGAGAGTCCTGATATTCGAGTGGGAAGAGAGCTGTGTTATTCCAGTGGGAAGAGAGCTCTGTTATTCCAGTGGGAAGAGCGCTCTGTTATTTCAGTGGGGAGTATGCTCTGCTATTCCAGTGGGAACGGAGCTCTGTAATTCCAATGGGAAAGAGCTCTGTTGTTCCACTGGGAAAGGAGCTCTGTTAGTCCAGTGTGAAGGGAGCTCTGTTATTCAAGTGGGAAGGAGTTCTGTTATTCCAGTGAAAAGAGATTGTTGTTATTCCGGTGGTAAGAGAGCTCTGGTATTCCGGTGGGAAGGTGGTCTGTTATTCCAGTGGAAAGGGAGCTTTGTTATTCCAGTGGGAAGGAGTTCTGTTATTCCAGTGAAAAGAGATTGTTGTTATTCCAATGGGAAGAGAGCTCTGGTATTCCGGTGGGACGGGGGTCTGTTATTCCAATGGGAAGGGAGCTCTGTTATTCCAGTGGGAAGGGAGTTATGTTATTCCAGTAGGAAGACAGTTCTGTTCTTGCAGTGGGAAGCGAGCTCTGTTATTTTTCGTGGGAAGAGGGCTCAGTTATTCCAGTGGGGAGAGCTCTGTTATTCCAGCGGGAAGGGAGCTCTGTTAATCCACAGGAATGAGCTCTGTTATTTCAGTGGGGAGAGAGCTCTGTTATTCCAGTGGCAAGATAGCTCTGTTAATCCAGTGGGAAGAGAGCTGTTTTTCCAGTGGGAAGAGATCACTGTTATTCCAGTGGGAAGCGAGATCTGTTATTCCAGTGTGAAGAGAGCTCTATTATTCCAGTGGGAAGGGGCCTCTGTTCTTCCAGTGGGAAGGCAGCTCTGTTATTCCAGTGGGAAGGGAGCTCTGTTATTCCAGTAGGAAGGCAATTCTGTTCTTGCAGTGGGAAGCGAGCTCTGTTATTCCAGTGGGAAGAGAGCTCAGTCATTCCAGTGGGAAGAGAGCTCTGTTATTACAGTGGGAAGAGAGTTCTGTTTTTCCTGTGGGAAGAGAGCTCTGTTATTCCAATGGGAAGAGAACTCTCTTATTCCAGTGGGAAGGGAGCTCTGTTATTCCAGTGTGAAGAGATCTCTGTTATTCCCGTGGGAAGGGAACTCTGTTATCCCAGTGGGAAGAGAGCTGTTATTCCAGTGGAAACACGGCTCTGTTATTCTAGTGGGAAGAAATTGTGTTCTTCCAGTGGGAAGAGAGCTCTGTTATTCCAGTGGGAAGGGAGCTCTGTTATTCCAATATGAAGGAGCTCGCTTATTCCACAGGGAAAGGAGCTCTGTTAGTCCAGCGGGAAGGGAGCTCTGTTATTCCAGTAGGAACACAGTTCTGTTATTCCAGGAGGAAGACAGTTCTGTTATTGCAGTGGGAAGAGAGCTCTGTTATTCCAGTGTGAATGGAGATCTGTTATTCCAGTGGGAAGAGACCTCTGTTATTCAAGTGGGAAGATAGTTCCTTTTTTCCAGTGGGACGAGAGCTCTGTTATTCCAGTGGGAAGAGAGCTCTTTTATTCCAGTGGGAAGAGAACTCACTTATTCCAGTGGGAAGAGAGATCTGTAATTCCTGTCTGAAGAGAGCTCTGTTATTCCAGTGAGAAGGGAGCTATGTTATCCCAGAGGGAAGGGAGCTCTGTTATTCCAGCGGGAAGGGAGCTCTGTTATTCCAATGTGAAGGGAGCTCTATTATTCCAGTGGTAAGACAGTTCTGTTATTGCACTGGGAGAGAGCTCTGATATTCCACTGGGAAGGGAGATCTGTTATTCCAGTGGGAAGCGAGCTCTGTTATTCCAGTGGGAAGAGAGCTCTGTTATTCCTGTGGGAAGAGAGTTCTTTTTTTCCAGTGGGAAGTGAGCTCTGTTATTCCAGTGGCAGGAGAGCTCTCTTATTCCAATGGTAAGAGAGCTCTGTTATTCCGGTGGGAAGGGTGCTCCGTTATTCCAGTGCGAAGAGAGCTCTGTTATTCCAGTGGGAAGAGAGCTCTGTTATTCCACTGAGTCGAGAGTTCCTGCTATTCCAATGGGAAGAGAGCTCTGTTATACCAATGGGAAGAGAACTCTGTTATCCCAGTGGGAAAAGTGCTCTGCTATTCAAGTGGGAAGAGAGTTCCTGTTATTCCAGTGGGAAGGGAGCTCTGTTATTCCAGTGGGAAGAGAGCTCTGTTATTCCAGTGGGAAGGGAGCTATGTTATTCCAGTGGGAAGGGAGCTATGTTATTCCAGTGGGAAGGGCGCTCTGTTAATCCAGCGGGAAGGGAGCTCTGTTATTCCAGTGTGAAGGGAGCTGTGTTATTCCAGTGGGAAGACAGTTCTGTTATTGCAGTGGGGAGAGAGCTCTGTTATTCCAGTGGGAAGGGAGCTCTGTTATTCCAGTGGGAAGGGAGCTATGTTATTCCAGTGGAAAGGGAGCTCTGTTATTGCGGTGGGAAGGAAGCTTTGTTATTCTTCTACGAAGAGAGATCTGTTATTCCAAGGGAATGAGCAATGGTATTCCAGTGGGGAGAGAGCTGTTATTCCAGTGGGAAGAGAGATCTGTAATTCCAGTGGGAAGTGATCACTTATTCCAGTGGGAAGGGAGCTCTGTTATTCCAGTGGGAAGAGAGTTCTGTTATTCCAGTGGGAAGGGGGCTCTGTTTTTCCAGTGTGATGAGAGCTCTGATATTCCGTTGGGAAGAGAGCTATGATATTCCAGTGTGAAGAGAGCTCTGTTAGTCCAGTGGGAAGAGGGCTCTGTTATTCCAGTGTGACGAGAGCTCTGTTATTCCGGTGGGAAGGGTGCTCCGTTATACCAGTGCGACGAGAGCTCTGTTATTCCAGTGGGAAGAGAGCTCTGTTATTCCACTGAGTGGAGAGTTCCTGCTATTCCAATGGGAAGAGTGCTCTGTTATTCCAGTGGGATGAGAGCTCTGTAATTCCAGTGAGAACAGACCGCTGTTATTCCAGTGGGAAGAGAGCTCTGTTATTCCAGTGGGACGAGAGCTCTGTTATTCCAATGGGAAGAGAGCTCTGTTATTCCAGTGGGAAGGGAGCTCTGTTATTCCAGTGGGAAAAGAGCTCTGTTATTCCAGTGGGAAGAGAGCTGTTATTCCATTGGGAAGAGAGCTCTGTTATTACGGTGGGAAGAGAGCTATGTTGTTCCAGTGGGAAGAGATCGCTGTTATTCCAGTGGGAAGGGAGCTCTATTATACCAGTGGGAAGGGAGCTCCGTTATTCCAGTGGGAAGAGAGCTCTGTAATTCTAGTGGGAACAAATCGCTGTTATTCCAGTGGGAAGAGAGCTCTGTTATTCCAGTGGGACGAGAGCTCTGTTATTCCAGTGGGGAGGGAGCTCTGTTATTCCAGTGGGAAAAGAGCTCTGTTATTCCAGTGGGAAGAGTGCCCTGTTAATCGAGTGGGAAGAGAGCTCTGCTATTCCAGTGGGAAGAGAGCTCTATTATTCCAGTGGGAAGAGAGCTCTGTAATTCCAGTGAGAAGGGAGCTCTGTTATTCCAGTGGGAAGAGAGATCTGTAATTCCTGTCTGAAGAGAGCTCTGTTATTCCAGTGGGAAGGGAGCTATGTTATTCCAGAGGGAAGAGAGCTCTATTATTCCAGTGGGAAGAGAGCTCTGTAATTCCAGTGAGAAGGGAGCTCTGTTATTCCAGTGGGAAGACAGTTCTGTTATTGCACTGGGAGAGAACTCTGATATTCCACTGGGAAGGGAGATCTGTTATTCCAGTGGGAAGCGAGCTCTGTTATTCCAGTGGGAAGAGAGCTCTGTTATTCCTGTGGGAAGAGAGTTCTTTTTTTCCAGTGGGAAGTGAGCTCTGTTATTCCAGTGGGAGGAGAGCTCTCTTATTCCAATGGTAAGAGAGCTCTGTTATTCCGGTGGGAAGGGTGCTCCGTTATTCCAGTGCGAAGAGAGCTCTGTTATTCCAGTGGGAAGAGAGCTCTGTTATTCCACTGAGTCGAGAGTTCCTGCTATTCCAATGGGAAGAGTGCTCTGTTGTTCCAGTGGGATGAGAGCTCTCTAATTCCAGTGAGAACAGATCGCTGTTATTCCAGTGGTAAGAGAGCTCTGTTATTCCAGTGGTACGAGAGCTCTGTTATTCCAGTGGGAAGAGAGCTCTGTTATTCCAGTGGGAAGGGAGCTATGTTATTCCAGTGGGAAGGGAGCTATGTTATTCCAGTGGGAAGGGCGCTCTGTTAATCCAGCGGGAAGGGAGCTCTGTTATTCCAGTGTGAAGGGAGCTGTGTTATTCCAGTGGGAAGACAGTTCTGTTATTGCAGTGGGGAGAGAGCTCTGTTATTCCATTGGGAAGGGAGCTCTGTTATTCCAGTGGGAAGGGAGCTATGTTATTCCAGTGGGAAGGGAGCTCTGTTATTGCGGTGGGAAGGAAGCTTTGTTATTCTTCTACGAAGAGAGCTCTGTTATTCCAAGGGAATGAGCAATGATAGTCCAGTGGGGAGAGAGCTGTTATTCCAGTGGGAAGAGAGATCTGTAATTCCAGTGGGAAGTGATCACTTATTCCAGTGGGAAGGGAGCTCTGTTATTCCAGTGGGAAGAGAGTTCTGTTATTCCAGTGGGAAGGGGGCTCTGTTATTCCAGTGTGATGAGAGCTCTGATATTCCGTTGGGAAGAGAGCTATGATATTCCAGTGTGAAGAGAGCTCTGTTAGTCCAGTGGGAAGAGAGCTCTGTTATTCCAGTGTGACGAGAGCTCTGTTATTCCGGTGGGAAGGGTGCTCCGTTATACCAGTGCGACGAGAGCTCTGTTATTCCAGTGGGAAGAGAGCTCTGTTAATCCACTGAGTGGAGAGTTCCTGCTATTCCAATGGGAAGAGTGCTCTGTTATTCCAGTGGGATGAGAGCTCTGTAATTCCAGTGAGAACAGACCGCTGTTATTCCAGTGGGAAGAGAGCTCTGTTATTCCAGTGGGACGAGAGCTCTGTTATTCCAGTGGGAAGAGAGCTCTGTTATTCCAGTGGGAAGGGAGCTCTGTTATTCCAGTGGGAAAAGAGCTCTGTTATTCCAGTGGGAAGAGTGCTCTGTTATTCGAGTGGGAAGAGAGCTCTATTATTCCTGTGGGAAGAGAGTTCTTTTTTTCCAGTGGGAAGTGAGCTCTGTTATTCCAGTGGGAGGAGAGCTCTGTTATTCCTGTGGGAAGAGAGTTCTTTTTTTCCAGTGGGAAGTGAGCTCTGTTATTCCAGTGGGAGGAGAGCTCTCTTATTCCAATGGTAAGAGAGCTCTGTTATTCCGGTGGGAAGGGTGCTCCGTTATTCCAGTGCGAAGAGAGCTCTGTTATTCCAGTGGGAAGAGAGCTCTGTTATTCCACTGAGTCGAGAGTTCCTGCTATTCCAATGGGAAGAGTGCTCTGTTGTTCCAGTGGGATGAGAGCTCTCTAATTCCAGTGAGAACAGATCGCTGTTATTCCAGTGGTAAGAGAGCTCTGTTATTCCAGTGGTACGAGAGCTATGTTATTGCAGTGGGAAGAGAGCTCTGTTATTCCAGTGGGAAGGGAGCTATGTTATTCCAGTGGGAAGGGAGCTATGTTATTCCAGTGGGAAGGGCGCTCTGTTAATCCAGCGGGAAGGGAGCTCTGTTATTCCAGTGTGAAGGGAGCTGTGTTATTCCAGTGGGAAGACAGTTCTGTTATTGCAGTGGGGAGAGAGCTCTGTTATTCCAGTGGGAAGGGAGCTCTGTTATTCCAGTGGGAAGGGAGCTATGTTATTCCAGTGGGAAGGGAGCTCTGTTATTGCGGTGGGAAGGAAGCTTTGTTATTCTTCTACGAAGAGAGCTCTGTTATTCCAAGGGAATGAGCAATGGTATTCCAGTGGGGAGAGAGCTGTTATTCCAGTGGGAAGAGAGATCTGTAATTCCAGTGGGAAGTGATCACTTATTCCAGTGGGAAGGGAGCTCTGTTATTCCAGTGGGAAGAGAGTTCTGTTATTCCAGTGGGAAGGGGGCTCTGTTTTTCCAGTGTGATGAGAGCTCTGATATTCCGTTGGGAAGAGAGCTATGATATTCCAGTGTGAAGAGAGCTCTGTTAGTCCAGTGGGAAGAGAGCTCTGTTATTCCAGTGTGACGAGAGCTCTGTTATTCCGGTGGGAAGGGTGCTCCGTTATACCAGTGCGACGAGAGCTCTGTTATTCCAGTGGGAAGAGAGCTCTGTTATTCCACTGAATGGAGAGTTCCTGCTATTCCAATGGGAAGAGTGCTCTGTTATTCCAGTGGGATGAGAGCTCTGTAATTCCAGTGAGAACAGACCGCTGTTATTCCAGTGGGAAGAGAGCTCTGTTATTCCAGTGGGACGAGAGCTCTGTTATTCCAGTGGGAAGAGAGCTCTGTTATTCCAGTGGGAAGGGAGCTCTGTTATTCCAGTGGGAAAAGAGCTCTGTTATTCCAGTGGGAAGAGTGCTCTGTTATTCGAGTGGGAAGAGAGCTCTGTTATTCCAGTGGGAAGAGAGCTCTGTTATTTCAGTGGGAAGGGAGCTCTGTTAATCCAGCGGGAAGGGAGCTCTGTTATTCCAGTGTGAAGGGAGCTGTGTTATTCCAGTGGGAAGACAGTTCTGTTATTGCAGTGGGGAGAGAGCTCTGTTATTCCTGCGGAAAGGGAGCTCTGTTATTCCAGTGTGAAGGGAGCTATGTTATTCCAGTGGGAAGACAGTTCGCTGTTATTCCAGTGGGAAGGGAGCTCTGTTATTCCAGTGGGACGAGAGCTCTGGTATTCTAGTGGGAAGGGAGCTATGTTATTCCAGTGGGAAGGGAGCTCTGTTATTGCAGTGGGAAGAGTGCTCTGTTATTGCGGTGGGAAGAGAGCTCTGTCGTTCCAGTGGGAAGAGATCGCTGTTATTCCAGTGTGAAGGGAGCTCTATTATAATAGTGGGGAAGGGAGCTCTGTTATTCCAGTGGGAAGGGATATCTGTTATTCCAGTGAGAAGAGAGCTCTGTTATTGAAGTGGGAAGAGAGCTCTGTTATTTAAGTGGGAAGAAAGTTCCTGTTATTCCAGTCGGCAAGGTGCTCTGTTATTCCAGTGGGAAGAGTGCTTTGTTATTCCAGTGTGAAGAGAGCTCTGTTATTCCGGTGGGAAGGGAGCTCCGTTATTCCAGTCGGAAGAGAGTTCTTTTTTTCCAGTGGGAAGTGAGCTCTGTTATTCCAGTGGGAGGACAGTTCTGTAATTTCAGTGGGAAGTAATCACTGTTATTCCAGTGGGAAGGGAGCTCTGTTATTCCAGTGGGAAGAGAGTTCTGTTATTCCAGTGAGTGGAGCGTTCCTGCTATTCCAATGGGAAGAGTGCTCTGTTAATCCAGTGGGACGAGAGCTCTGTAAATCCAGTGAGAAAGGAGCTCTGTTATTCCAGCGGGAAGGGAGCTCTGTTATTCCAGTGTGAAGGCAGCTCTGTTATTCCAGTGGGAGGACAGTTCTGTAATTTCAGTGGGAAGTAATCACTGTTATTCCAGTGGGAAGGGAGCTCTGTTATTCCAGTGGGAAGAGAGTTCTGTTATTCCAGTGGGAATAGAGCTCTGTTATTCCAGTGGGGAGGGAGCTCTGTTATTCCAGTGGGAAGAAAGTTCGCTGTTATTCCAGTGGGAAGGGAGCTCTGTTATTCCAGTGGGACGAGAGCTCTGTTATTCCAGTGGGAAGCGAGCTCTGTTATTCCAGTGAGTGGAGCGTTCCTGCTATTCCAATGGGAAGAGTGCTCTGTTAATCCAGTGGGACGAGAGCTCTGTAAATCCAGTGAGAAAGGAGCTCTGTTATTCCAGCGGGAAGGGAGCTCTGTTATTCCAGTGTGAAGGCAGCTCTGTTATTCCAGTGGGAGGACAGTTCTGTAATTTCAGTGGGAAGTAATCACTGTTATTCCAGTGGGAAGGGAGCTCTGTTATTCCAGTGGGAAGAGAGTTCTGTTATTCCAGTGGGAATAGAGCTCTGTTATTCCAGTGGGGAGGGAGCTCTGTTATTCCAGTGGGAAGAATGTTCGCTGTTATTCCAGTGGGAAGGGAGCTCTGTTATTCCAGTGGGACGAGAGCTCTGTTATTCCAGTGGGAAGCGAGCTCTGTTATTCCAGTGGGAAGAGAGCTCTGTTATTCCTGTGGGAAGAGAGTTCTTTTTTTCCAGTGGGAAGTGAGCTCTGTTATTCCAGTGGGAGGAGAGCTCTCTTATTCCAATGGTAAGAGAGCTCTGTTATTCCGGTGGGAAGGGTGCTCCGTTATTCCAGTGCGAAGAGAGCTCTGTTATTCCAGTGGGAAGAGAGCTCTGTTATTCCACTAAGTCGAGAGTTCCTGCTATTCCAATGGGAAGAGTGCTCTGTTGTTCCAGTGGGATGAGAGCTCTCTAATTCCAGTGAGAACAGATCGCTGTTATTCCTGTGGTAAGAGAGCTCTGTTATTCCAGTGGTACGAGAGCTCTGTTATTCCAGTGGGAAGAGAGCTCTGTTATTCCAGTGGGAAGGGAGCTCTGTTATTGCGGTGGGAAGAGAGCTCTGTCGTTCCAGTTGGAAGAGATCGCTGTTATTCCAGTGTGAAGGGAGCTCTATTATAATAGTGGGGAAGGGAGCTCTGTTATTCCAGTGGGAAGGGATATCTGTTATTCCAGTGAGAATAGAGCTCTGTTATTGAAGTGGGAAGAGAGCTCTGTTATTTAAGTGGGAAGAAAGTTCCTGTTATTCCAGTCGGCAAGGTGCTCTGTTATTCCAGTGGGAAGAGTGCTTTGTTATTCCAGTGTGAAGAGAGCTCTGTTATTCCGGTGGGAAGGGAGCTCCGTTATTCCAGTGGGAAGAGAGTTCTTTTTTTCCAGTGGGAAGTGAGCTCTGTTATTCCAGTGGGAAGAGAGCTCTATTATTCCAGTGGGAAGAGAGTTCAGTTATTCCAGTGTGAAGAAAGCTCTGTTATTCCGGTGGGAAGGGTGCTCCGTTATTCCCGTGGGAAGAGAGCTCTGTTATTCCAGTGGGAGGACAGTTCTGTAATTTCAGTGGGAAGTAATCACTGTTATTCCAATGGGAAGGGAGCTCTGTTATTCCAGTGGGAAGAGAGTTCTGTTATTCCAGTGAGTGGAGCGTTCCTGCTATTCCAATGGGAAGAGTGCTCTGTTAATCCAGTGGGACGAGAGCTCTGTAAATCCAGTGAGAAAGGAGCTCTGTTATTCCAGCGGGAAGGGAGCTCTGTTATTCCAGTGTGAAGGCAGCTCTGTTATTCCAGTGGGAGGACAGTTCTGTAATTTCAGTGGGAAGTAATCACTGTTATTCCAGTGGGAAGGGAGCTCTGTTATTCCAGTGGGAAGAGAGTTCTGTTATTCCAGTGGGAATAGAGCTCTGTTATTCCAGTGGGGAGGGAGCTCTGTTATTCCAGTGGGAAGAAAGTTCGCTGTTATTCCAGTGGGAAGGGAGCTCTGTTATTCCAGTGGGACGAGAGCTCTGTTATTCCAGTGGGAAGCGAGCTCTGTTATTCCAGTGGGAAGAGAGCTCTGTTATTCCTGTGGGAAGAGAGTTCTTTTTTTCCAGTGGGAAGTGAGCTCTGTTATTCCAGTGGGAGGAGAGCTCTCTTATTCCAATGGTAAGAGAGCTCTGTTATTCCGGTGGGAAGGGTGCTCCGTTATTCCAGTGCGAAGAGAGCTCTGTTATTCCAGTGGGAAGAGAGCTCTGTTATTCCACTGAGTCGAGAGTTCCTGCTATTCCAATGGGAAGAGTACTCTGTTGTTCCAGTGGGATGAGAGCTCTCTAATTCCAGTGAGAACAGATCGCTGTTATTCCAGTGGTAAGAGAGCTCTGTTATTCCAGTGGTACGAGAGCTCTGTTATTCCAGTGGGAAGAGAGCTCTGTTATTCCAGTGGGAAGGGAGCTATGTTATTCCAGTGGGAAGGGAGCTATGTTATTCCAGTGGGAAGGGAGCTCTGTTAATCCAGCGGGAAGGGAGCTCTGTTATTCCAGTGTGAAGGGAGCTGTGTTATTCCAGTGGGAAGACAGTTCTGTTATTGCAGTGGGGAGAGAGCTCTGATATTCCAGTGGGAAGGGAGCTCTGTTATTCCAGTGGGAAGGGAGCCATGTTATTCCAGTGGGAAGGGAGCTCTGTTATTGCGGTGGGAAGGAAGCTTTGTTATTCTTCTACGAAGAGAGCTCTGTTATTCCAAGGGAATGAGCAATGGTATTCCAGTGGGGAGAGAGCTGTTATTCCAGTGGGAAGAGAGATCTGTAATTCCAGTGGGAAGTGATCACTTATTCCAGTGGGAAGGGAGCTCTGTTATTCCAGTGGGAAGAGAGTTCTGTTATTCCAGTGGGAAGGGGGCTCTGTTTTTCCAGTGTGATGAGAGCTCTGATATTCCGTTGGGAAGAGAGCTATGATATACCAGTGTGAAGAGAGCTCTGTTAGTCCAGTGGGAAGAGAGCTCTGTTATTCCAGTGTGAAGAGAGCTCTGTTATTCCGGTGGGAAGGGTGCTCCGCTATTCCAATGGGAAGAGTGCTCTGTTATTCCAGTGGGATGAGAGCTCTGTAATTCCAGTGAGAACAGACCACTGTTATTCCAGTGGGAAGAGAGCTCTGTTATTCCAGTGGGACGAGAGCTCTGTTATTCCAGTGGGAAGAGAGCTCTGTTATTCCAGTGGGAAGGGAGCTCTGTTATTCCAGTGGGAAAAGAGCTCTGTTATTCCAGTGGGAAGAGTGCTCTGTTATTCGAGTGGGAAGATAGCTCTGTTATTCCAGTGGGAAGAGAGCTCTGTTATTTCAGTGGGAAGGGAGCTCTGTTAATCCAGCGGGAAGGGAGCTCAGTTATTCCAGTGTGAAGGGAGCTGTGTTATTCCAGTGGGAAAACAGTTCTGTTATTGCAGTGGGGAGAGAGCTCTGTTATTCCTGCGGAAAGGGAGCTCTGTTATTCCAGTGTGAAGGCAGCTATGTTATTCCAGTGGGAAGACAGTTCGCTGTTATTCCAGTGGGAAGGGAGCTCTGTTATTCCAGTGGGACGAGAGCTCTGTTATTCCAGTGGGAAGGGAGCTATGTTATTCCAGTGGGAAGGGAGCTCTGTTATTGCAGTGGGAAGAGTGCTCTGTTATTCCGGTGGGAAGGGAGCTCCGTTATTCCAGTGGGAAGAGAGTTCTTTTTTTCCAGTGGGAAGTGAGCTCTGTTATTCCAGTGGGAAGAGAGCTCTTTTATTCAGGTGGGAAGAGAGTTCAGTTATTCCAGTGTGAAGAAAGCTCTGTTATTCCGGTGGGAAGGGTGCTCCGTTATTCCCGTGGGAAGAGAGCTCTGTTATGCCAGTGGGAAGAGATCGCTGTTATTCCAGTGAGAAGAGAGCTCTGTTATTGAAGTGGGAAGAGAGCTCTGTTATTTAAGTGGGAAGAAAGTTCCTGTTATTCCAGTCAAAGGAAGCTTTGTTATTCTTCTACGAAGAGAGCTCTGTTATTCCACGGGAATGAGCTGTGTTATTCCAGTGGGGAGAGAGCTCTGTTATTCCAGTGGGAAGAGAGCTCTGTAATTCCAGTGGGAAGTGATCACTGTTATTCCAGTGGGAAGATTGTTCTGTTATTCCAGTGGGAATAGAGCTCTGTTATTCCAGTGGGGAGGGAGCTCTGTACTTCCAGTGGGAAGAGAGCTCTGTTATTCCAGTGGGAAGAGAGCTCTCTTGTTCCAGTGGGAGAGATCGTTGTTATTCCAGTGGGAAGGGAGCTTTGTTATTCCTGTGTGAAGAGAGCTCTGTTATTCCGGTGGGAAGGGAGCTCCGTTATTCCAGTGGGAAGAGAGCTGTTATTCCATTGGGAAGAGAGCTCTGTTATTCCGGTGGGAAGCGAGCTCTGTTATTGCGGTGGGAAGAGAGCTCTGTTATTCCAGTGGGAAGAGATCGCTGTTATTCCAGTGGGAAGAGAGCTCTGTCATTCTAGTGGGAAGAGAGCTCTGTTATTTCAGTGGGAAGGGAGCTCTGTTATTTCAATGGGAAGGAGCTCTGTTATTCCACTGGGAAGGGAGCTTTGTTATTCTAGTGCGAAGAGACCTCTGTTTTTCCAATGGGACGAGAGCTCTGTTATTCCAGTGGCAATAGATCTCTGTTATTCCAATGGGAAGAGAGATATTTTATTCCAGTTTGCAGGTAATTCTGTTATTCCAGTGGGAAGGGAGCACTGTTATCACAGTTGGAAAAGAGTTCCTGTTATTCCAATAAGAAGGGAGCTCTGTTATTCCAGTGGGAAGGACGCTCTATTAATCCATTGAAGGGAGCTCTGTTATTCCAATGGGAAGACAGTTCTTTTATTACAGTGGGAAGATAGATCTGTTATTCCAATAGGAAGAGATCGCTCTTTTTCCAGTGTGAAGGGAGCTCTGTTATTCCAGTGGGCAGGGAGCTCTGTTTTTCCAGTGGGAAGACAGTTCTGTTATTCCAGTGTGGAGAGAGTTCTCTTATTCCAGTGGGAAGCGAGCTCTGTTATTCCTGTGGGAAGAGAGCTCTGTAATTCCAGTTGGAAGAGAGTGCCTGTTATTCCAATAAGAAGGGAGCTCTATTATTCCAGTGGGAAGGGAGCTCTGTTATTCCAGTGGGAAGGGAACTCTGATATTCCAGTGAAGGGAGCTCTGTTATTCCAATGGGAAGACAGTTCTTAGACTACAGTGTGAAGAGAGATCTGTAATTCCAATGGGAAGATATCGCTGTTATTCCAGTGGGAAGGGAGCTCTGTAATTCCAGTGGGAAGAGAGCTCTTTTATTCCAGTGGGAAGGGAGCTCTGTTATTCCAGCGGGAAGGGAGCTCTATTATTCCAGTGTGAAGGGAGCTCTGTTATTCCAGTGGGAAGACAGATCGCTATTATTCCAGTGGGAAGAGAGCTGTTATTCCCTTGGGAAGAGAGCTCTGTTATTGCGGTGGGAAGAGTGCTCTGTTATTGCGGTGGGATGAGAGCTCTGTTGTTCCAGTGGGAAGAGATCGCTGTTATTCCAGTGGGAAGGGATATCTGTTATTCCAGTGGGAAGAGAGCTCTGTTATTGAAGTGGGAAGAGAGCTCAGTTATTTAAGTGGGAAGAGAGTTCCTGTTATTCCAGTGGGCAAGGTGCTCTGTTATTCCAGTGGGAAGAGTGCTTTGTTATTCCAGTGTGAAGAGAGCTCTGTTATTCCGGTGGGAAGGGATCTCCGTTATTCCAGTGGGAAGAGAGCTCTGTTATTCCGGTGGGAAGAGAGCTCTGTTATTCCTGTGGGAAGAGAGTCCTTTTTTTCCAGTGGGAAGTGAGCTCTGTTATTCCAGTGGGAAGAGAGGTCTCTTATTCCAGTGGGAAGAGAGTTCAGTTATTCCAGTGTGAAGAGAGCTCTGTTATTCCGGTGGGAAGGGTGCTCCGTTATTCCCGTGGGAAGAGAGCTCTGTTATTCCAGTGGTAAGAGAGCTCTGTTATTCCAGTAAGTGGAGCGTTCCTGATATTCCAATGGGAAGAGTGCTCTGTTATTCCAGTGGGACGAGAGCTCTGTAATTCCAGTGAGAAAGGAGCTCTGTTATCCCAGCCGGAAGGGAGCTCTGTTATTACAGTGTGCAGGGAGCTCTGTTAGTCCAGTGGGAAGACAGTTCTGTAATTTCAGTGGGAAGAAATCACTGTTATTCCAGTGGGAAGGGAGCTCTGTTATTCCAGTGGGAAGAGAGTTATGTTATTCCAGTGGGAATAGAGCTCTGTTATTCCAGTGTGGAGAGAGCTCTCTTATTCCAGTGGGAAGCGAGCTCTGTTATTCCTGTGGGAAGAGAGCTCTGTTATTCCAGTTGGAAGAGAGTTCCTGTTATTCCAATAAGAAGGGAGCTCGATTATTACAGTGGGAAGAGTGCACTGTTATTCCAGTGGGAAGAGAGCTCTGTTACTCCAGTGAGAAGAGAGCTCTGTTATTCCTGTAGGAAGACAGTTCTGTTATTCCAGTGGGAATAGAGCTCTGTTATTCCAGATGGTAGCAAGTTCTGTTATTCCATTTGGAAGACAGTTCTGTTCTTGCAGTGGGATGTGAGCTCTGTTATTCGAGTGGGAAGAGCGCTCTGTTATTCCATTTGGAAGACAGTTCTGTTATTGCAGTGGGAATAGAGCTCTGTTATTCCAGTGGGAAGAGATCGCTGTTATTCCAGTGGGAAGAGAGCTCTGTTATTCTAGTGGGAAGAGAGCTCTATATTTCCAGTGGGAAGGGAGCTCTGTTATTCCAGTGGAAAGGGAGCTCTGTTATTCCAATGGGAAGGAGCTCTGTTATTCCACTGGGAAGGGAGCTCTGTTATTCCAGTGGGAAGGGAGCTTTGTTATTCCTGTGGGAAGAGAGCTCTGTTATTCCTGTGGGAAGAGAGTCCTTTTATTCCAGTGGGAAGTGAGCTCTGTTATTCCAGTGGGAAGAGAGCTCTCTTATTCCAGTGGGAAGAGAGTTCAGTTATTCCAGTGTGAAGAGAGCTCTGTTATTCCGGTGGGAAGGGTGCTCCGTTATTCCCGTGGGAAGAGAGCTCTGTTATTCCAGTGGTAAGAGAGCTCTGTTATTCCAGTGAGTGGAGCGTTCCTGCTATTCCAATGGGAAGAGTGCTCTGTTATTCCAGTGGGACGAGAGCTCTGTAATTCCAGTGAGAAAGGAGCTCTGTTATTCCAGCGGGAAGGGAGCTCTGTTATTCCAGTGTGCAGGGAGCTCTGTTAGTCCAGTGGGAAGACAGTTCTGTAATTTCAGTGGGAAGTAATCACTGTTATTCCAGTGGGAAGGGAGCTCTGTTATTCCAGTGGGAAGAGAGTTATGTTATTCCAGTGGGAATAGAGCTCTGTTATTCCAGTGGGGAGGGAGCTCTGTTATTCCAGTGAGAAGAAAGTTCTGCTATTCCAGTGCGAAGAGAACTCTGTTATTCCAATGGGAAGAGAGCTCTGTTATCCCAGTGATGAAGAGAGCTCTGTTATTCCATGGGAAGTGAGCTCTCTTATTCCTGTCTGAAGATAACTCTGTTATTCCAGTGGGAAGAGAGCTCTGTTATCCCAGTGAGGAAGAGAGCTCTGTTATTCCAGTGTGAAAGGAGCTTTTTTATTCCAGTGGGAAGGGAGCTCTGTTCTTCCAGTGGGAAGGCAGCTCTGTTATTCCAGTGGGAAGAGAGCTCTGTTATCCCATTGAGGAAGAGAGCTCCGTTATTCCAGCTGGAAGGGAGCTCTGTCATTCCAGTGGGAAGGGAGCTATTTTATTGCAGTGGGAAGGGAGCTCTGTTATTCCAGTGGGAAGGAAGCTTTGTTATTCTTGTACGAAGAGAGCTCTGTTATTCCACGGGAATGAGCTATGTTTTTCCAGAGGGGAGAGAGCTCTGTTATTCCAGTGGGAAGAGAGCTCTGTAATTCCAGTGGGAAGTGATCACTGTTATTCCAGTGGGAAGGCAGCTCTGTTATTCCAGTGGGAAGAGATTTCTGTTATTCCAGTGGGAAGAGAGCTCTGTTATTCCAGTGGGGAGGGAGCTCTCTACTTCCAGTGGGAAGAGAGCTCTGTTATTCCAATGTGAAGAGAGCTCTGTTGTTCCACTGGAATTGATCGCTGTTATTCCAGTGGGAAGGGAGCTCTGTTACTCCAGTGGGAAGGGAGCTCTGTTATTCCATTGGGAAGAGAGCTTTGTTATTCCTGTGTGAAGAGAGCTCTGTTATTCCGGTGGGAAGGGAGCTCCGTTATTCCCTTGGGAAGAGAGCTGTTATTCCATTGGGAAGAGAGCTCTGTTATTCCGGTATGAAGAGAGCTCTGTTATTGCGGTAGGAAGGGAGCTCCCTTATTCCAGTGGGAAGATAGCTGTTATTCCAGTTGGAAGAGAGCTGTTATTCCACTGGGAAGAGAGCTCTGTTATTCCGGTGGGAAGAGAGCTCTGTTATTACGGTGGGAAAGGAGCTCCGTTATTACAGTGGGAAGAGAGCTGTTATTCCATTGGGAAGAGAGCTTTGTTATCCCGGTGGGAAGAGAGCTCTGTTATTGCGGTGGGAAGAGAGCTCTGTTATTCCAGTGGGAAGAGAGCGCTGTTATTTCAATGGGAAGGAGCTCTGTTATTCCACTGGGAAGGGAGATTTGTTATTCTAGTGCGAAGAGACCTCTGTTTTTCCAATGGGACGAGAGCTCCGTTTTTCCAGAGGCAATAGAGCTCTGTTATTCCAATGGGAAGAGAGATATTTTATTCCAGTTTGCAGGTAATTCTGTTATTCCAGTGGGAAGGGAGCACTGATATCCCAGTTGGAAGAGAGTTCCTGTTGTTCCAATAAGAAGGGAGCTCTGTTATTCCAGTGGGAAGGGCGCTCTATTATTCCATTGAAGGGAGCTCTGTTATTCCAATGGGAAGACAGTTCTTTTATTACAGTGGGAAGATAGATCTGTTATTCCAATAGGAAGAGATCGCTCTTTTTCCAGTGTGAAGGGAGCTCTGTTATTCCAGTGGGAAGGGAGCTCTGTTTTTCCAGTGGGAAGACAGTTCTGTTATTCCAGTGTGGAGAGAGCTCTCTTATTCCAGTGGGAAGCGAGCTCTGTTATTCCTGTGGGAAGAGAGCTCTGTTATTCCAGTTGGAAGAGAGTTCCTGTTATTCCAATAAGAAGGGATCTCGATTATTACAGTGGGAAGAGTGCACTGTTATTCCAGTGGGAAGAGAGCTCTGTTACTCCAGTGAGAAGAGAGCTCTGTTATTCCTGTAGGAAGACAGTTCTGTTATTCCTGTGGGAAGAGAGCTCTGTTATTCCTGTGGGAAGAGAGTCCTTTTATTCCAGTGGGAAGTGAGCTCTGTTATTCCAGTGGGAAGAGAGCTCTCTTATTCCAGTGGGAAGAGAGTTCAGTTATTCCAGTGTGAAGAGAGCTCTGTTATTCCGGTGGGAAGGGTGCTCCGTTATTCCCGTGGGAAGAGAGCTCTGTTATTCCAGTGGTAAGAGAGCTCTGTTATTCCAGTGAGTGGAGCGTTCCTGCTATTCCAATGGGAAGAGTGCTCTGTTATTCCAGTGGGATGAGAGCTCTGTAATTCCAGTGAGAAAGGAGCTCTGTTATTCCAGCGGGAAGGGAGCTCTGTTATTCCAGTGTGCAGGGAGCTCTGTTAGTCCAGTGGGAAGACAGTTCTGTAACTTCAGTGGGAAGTAATCACTGTTATTCCAGTGGGAAGGGAGCTCTGTAATTCCAGTGGGAAGAGAGTTATGTTATTCCAGTGGGAATAGAGCTCTGTTATTCCAGTGGGGAGGGAGCTCTGTTATTCCAGTGGGAAGAAAGTTCTGCTATTCCAGTGCGAAGAGAACTCTTTTATTCCAATGGGAAGAGAGCTCTGTTATCCCAGTGATGAAGAGAGCTCTGTTATTCCATGGGAAGAGAGCTCTCTTATTCCAGCCTGAAGATAACTCTGTTATTCCAGTGGGAAGAGAGCTCTGTTATCCCAGTGAGGAAGAGAGCTCTGTTATTCCAGTGTGAAAGGAGCTTTTTTATTCCAGTGGGAAGGGAGCTCTGTTCTTCCAGTGGGAAGGCAGCTCTGTTATTCCAGTGGGAAGAGAGCTCTGTTATCCCATTGAGGAAGAGAGCTCCGTTATTCCAGCTGGAAGGGAGCTCTGTCATTCCAGTGGGAAGGGAGCTATTGTATTGCAGTGGGAAGGGAGCTCTGTTATTCCAGTGGGAAGGAAGCGTTGTTATTCTTGTACGAAGAGAGCTCTGTTATTCCACGGGAATGAGCTATGTTTTTCCAGTGGGGAGAGAGCTCTGTTATTCCAGTGGGAATAGAGCTCTGTTATTCCAGTGTGGAGGGAGCTCTGTACTTCCAGTGGGAAGAGAGCTCTGTTATTCCAATGTGAAGAGAGCTCTGTTGTTCCACTGGAATTGATCGCTGTTATTCCAGTGGGAAGGGAGCTCTGTTACTCCAGTGGGAAGGGAGCTCTGTTATTCCATTGGGAAGAGAGCTTTGTTATTCCTGTGTGAAGAGAGCTCTGTTATTCCGGTGGGAAGGGAGCTCCGTTATTCCAGTGGGAAGAGAGCTGTTATTCCATTGGGAAGAGAGCTCTGTTATTGTGGTAGGAAGGGAGCTCCCTTATTCCAGTGGGAAGATAGCTGTTATTCCAGTTGGAAGAGAGCTGTTATTCCATTGGGAAGAGAGCTCTGTTATTCCGGTGGGAAGAGAGCTCTGTTTTTACGGTGGGAAGGGAGCTCCGTTATTACAGTGGGAAGAGAGCTGTTATTCCATTGGGAAGAGAGCTCTGTTATTCCGGTGGCAAGAGAGCTCTGTTATTGCGGTGGGAAGAGAGCTCTGTTATTCCAGTGGGAACAGAGCGCTGTTATTCCAGTGGGAAGAGAGCTCTGTCATTCTAGTGGGAAGAGAGCTCTGTTATTCCAGTGGGAAGGGATCTCTGTTATTTCAGTGGGAAGGGAGCTCTGTTATTTCAATGGGAAGGAGCTCTGTTATTCCACTGGGAAGCGAGCTTTGTTATTCTAGTGCGAAGAGACCTCTGTTTTTCCAATGGGACGAGAGCTCCGTTTTTCCAGTGGCAATAGAGCTCTGTTATTCCAATGGGAAGAGAGATATTTTATTCCAGTTTGCAGGTAATTCTGTTATTCCAGTGGGAAGGCAGCACTGATATCCCAGTTGGAAGAGAGTTCCTGTTGTTCCAATAAGAAGGGAGCTCTGTTATTCCAGTGAGAAGGGCGCTCTATTATTCCATTGAAGGGAGCTCTGTTATTCCAATGGGAAGACAGTTCTTTTATTACAGTGGGAAGATAGATCTGTTATTCCAATTGGAAGAGATCGCTCTTTTTCCAGTGTGAAGGGAGCTCTGTTATTCCAGTGGGAAGGGAGCTCTGTTTTTCCAGTGGGAAGACAGTTCTGTTATTCCAGTGTGGAGAGAGCTCTCTTATTCCAGTGGGAAGCGAACTCTGTTATTCCTGGGGAAGAGAGCTCTGTTATTCCAGTTGGAAGAGAGTTCCTGTTATTCCAATAAGAAGGGATCTCGATTATTACAGTGGGAAGAGTGCACTGTTATTCCAGTGGGAAGAGAGCTCTGTTACTCCAGTGAGAAGAGAGCCCTGTTATTCCTGTAGGAAGACAGTTCTGTTATTCCAGTGGGAATAGAGCTCTGTTATTCCAGATGGTAGCAAGTTCTGTTATTCCATTTGGAAGACAGTTCTGTTCTTGCAGTGGGATGTGAGCTCTGTTATTCCAGTGGGAAGAGCGTTCTGTTATTCCAGTGGGAAGGGAGCTCTGTTATTGCAGTGGGAATAGAGCTCTGTTATTCCAGTGGGAAGAGATCGCTGTTATTCCAGTGGGAAGAGAGCTCTGTTATTCTAGTGGGAAGAGAGCTCTATATTTCCAGTGGGAAGGGAGCTCTGTTATTCCAGTGGAAAGGGAGCTCTGTTATTCCAATGGGAAGGAGCTCTGTTATTCCACTGGGAAGGGAGCTCTGTTATTCCAGTGGGAAGGGAGCTTTGTTATTCTAGTGCGAAAAGAGCTCTGTTATTCCAGTGGGAAGAGAGCTCTGTTATTCCAGTGGGAAGAGATCGCTGTTATTCCAGTGGGGCGAGAGCTCCAGTATTCCAGTGGGAAGAGGACTCAGTTTTTGATGTAGGAAGACAGTTCTGTTATTCCAGTGGGAAGAGAGCTCTGTTATCCCATTGTTGAAGAGAGCTCTGTTATTCCAGTGGAAAGTGAGCCCTATTATTCCAGTGGGAAGGGAGCTCTGTTCTTCCAGTGGGAAAGCAGCTCTGTGATTCCAGTGGGAAGGAGCTCTGTTATTCCAGTCAGAAGAGATTGCTGTTATTACAGTGGGGAGAGAGCTCCAATATTCCAGTAGGAAGAGGGCTCTGTTATTCCAGTGGGAAGGGAGCTCTGTTATTCCAGTGGGAAGACATTGCTGTTATTCCAGTGGGAGGAGTGCTCTGTTATTCCAGTGGGAAGAGATCGCTGTTATTCCAGTGGGAAGAAAGTTCTGTTATTCCAGTGGGGAGGGAGATCTGTTATTCCAGTGGGAAGGGAGCTCTGTTATTCCAGTGGGGGGAGTGCTCTGTAATTCTAGTGGGAAGAGAGCTCTGTTATTCCCGTGGGAAGGAGCTCTGTATTTCCAGTGGGAAGAGAGCTATGTTAGTCCAGTGGGAAGTGAGTTCTGTTATTCCAGTCGGAAGACAGTTCTGTTCTTGCAGTGGAATGCGAGCTCTGTTATTCCAGTGGGAATAGAGCCCTTTCAATCCAGTGGGAAGAGTGCTCTGTTATTCCAATGGGAAGTAGCTCTGTTATTCCACTGGGAAGGGAGCTCTGTTATTCCAATGGGAAGTAGCTCTGTTATTCCACTGGGAAGGGAGCTCTGTTATTCCAGTGGGAAGGGAGCTCTGTTACTCCAGTGGGAATGGAGCTCTGTTATTCCATTGGGAAGAGAGCTTTGTTATTCCTGTGTGAAGAGAGCTCCGTTATTCCAGTGGGAAGAGAGCTGTTATTCCATTGGGAAGAGAGCTCTGTTATTCCGGTATGAAGAGAGCTCTGTTATTGCGGTGGGAAGGGAGCTCCCATATTCCAGTGGGAAGATAGCTGTTATTCCAGTTGGAAGAGAGCTGTTATTCCATTGGGAAGAGAGCTCTGTTATTACGGTGGGAAGGGAGCTCCGTTATTACAGTGGGAAGAGAGCTGTTATTCCATTGGGAAGAGAGCTCTGTTATTCTGGTGGGAAGAGAGCTCTGTTATTGCGGTGGGAAGAGAGCTCTGTTATTCCAGTGGGAAGAGATCGCTGTTATTCCAGTGGGAAGAGAGCTCTGTCATTCTAGTGGGAAGAGAGCTCTGTTATTCCAGTGGGAAGGGATCTCTGTTATTTCAGTGGGAAGGGAGCTCTGTTATTTCAATGGGAAGGAGCTCTGTTATTCCACTGGGAAGGGAGCTTTGTTATTCTAGTGCGAAGAGACCTCTGTTTTTCCAATGGGACGAGAGCTCCGTTTTTCCAGTGGCAATAGAGCTCTGTTATTCCAATGGGAAGAGAGATATTTTATTCCAGTTTGCAGGTAATTCTGTTATTCCAGTGGGAAGGGAGCACTGTTATCCCAGTTGGAAGAGAGTTCCTGTTGTTCCAATAAGAAGGGAGCTCTGTTATTCCAGTGGGAAGGGCGCTCTATTATTCCATTGAAGGGAGCTCTGTTATTCCAATGGGAAGACAGTTCTTTTATTACAGTGGGAAGATAGATCTGTTATTCCAATAGGAAGAGATCGCTCTTTTTCCAGTGTGAAGGGAGCTCTGTTATTCCAGTGGGAAGGGAGCTCTGTTTTTCCAGTGGGAAGACAGTTCTGTTATTCCAGTGTGGAGAGAGCTCTCTTATTCCAGTGGGAAGCGAGCTCTGTTATTCCTGTGGGAAGAGAGCTCTGTTATTCCAGTTGGAAGAGAGTTCCTGTTATTCCAATAAGAAGGGAGCTCGATTATTACAGTGGGAAGAGTGCCCTGTTATTCCAGTGGGAAGAGAGCTCTGTTACTCCAGTGAGAAGAGAGCTCTGTTATTCCTGTAGGAAGACAGTTCTGTTATTCCAGTGGGAATAGAGCTCTGTTATTCCAGATGGTAGCAAGTTCTGTTATTCCATTTGGAAGACAGTTCTGTTCTTGCAGTGGGATGTGAGCTCTGTTATTCGAGTGGGAAGAGCGCTCTGTTATTCCAGTGGGAAGGGAGCTCTGTTATTCTAGTGGGAAGAGAGCTCTATATTTCCAGTGGGAAGGGAGCTCTGTTATTCCAGTGGAAAGGGAGCTCTGTTATTCCAATGGGAAGGAGCTCTGTTATTCCACTGGGAAGGGAGCTCTGTTATTCCAGTGGGAAGGGAGCTTTGTTATTCCTGTGGGAAGAGAGCTCTGTTATTCCTGTGGGAAGAGAGTCCTTTTATTCCAGTGGGAAGTGAGCTCTGTTATTCCAGTGGGAAGAGAGCTCTCTTATTCCAGTGGGAAGAGAGTTCAGTTATTCCAGTATGAATTGAGCTCTGTTATTCCGGTGGGAAGGGTGCTCCGTTATTCCCGTGGGAAGAGAGCTCAGTTATTCCAGTGGTAAGAGAGCTCTGTTATTCCAGTGAGTGGAGCGTTCCTGCTATTCCAATGGGAAGAGTGCTCTGTTATTCCAGTGGGACGAGAGCTCTGTAATTCCAGTGAGAAAGGAGCTCTGTTATTCCAGCGGGAAGGGAGCTCTGTTATTCCAGTGTGCAGGGAGCTCTGTTAGTCCAGTGGGAAGACAGTTCTGTAATTTCAGTGGGAAGTAATCACTGTTATTCCAGTGGGAAGGGAGCCCTGTTATTCCAGTGGGAAGAGAGTTATGTTATTCCAGTGGGAATAGAGCTCTGTTATTCCAGTGGGGAGGGAGCTCTGTTATTCCAGTGAGAAGAAAGTTCTGCTATTCCAGTGCGAAGAGAACTCTGTTATTCCAATGGGAAGAGAGCTCTGTTATCCCAGTGATGAAGAGAGCTCTGTTATTCCATGGGAAGAGAGCTCTCTTATTCCAGTCTGAAGATAACTCTGTTGTTCCAGTGGGAAGAGAGCTCTGTTATCCCAGTGAGGAAGAGAGCTCTGTTATTCCAGTGTGAAAGGAGCTTTTTTATTCCAGTGGGAAGGGAGCTCTGTTCTTCCAGTGGGAAGGCAGCTCTGTTATTCCAGTGGGAAGAGAGCTCCTTTATCCCATTGAGGAAGAGAGCTCCGTTATTCCAGCTGGAAGGGAGCTCTGTCATTCCAGTGGGAAGGGAGCTATTTTATTGCAGTGGGAAGGGAGCTCTGTTATTCCTGTGGGAAGGAAGCTTTGTTATTCTTGTACGAAGAGAGCTCTGTTATTCCACGGGAATGAGCTATGTTTTTCCAGTGGGGAGAGAGCTCTGTTATTCCAGCGGGAAGAGAGCTCTGTAATTCCAGTGGGAAGTGATCACTGTTATTCCAGTGGGAAGGCAGCTCTGTTATTCCAGTGGGAAGAGAGTTCTGTTATTCCAGTGGGAATAGAGCTCTGTTATTCCAGTGGGGAGGGAGCTCTGTACTTCCAGTGGGAAGAGAGCTCTGTTATTCCAATGTGAAGAGAGCTCTGTTGTTCCACTGGAATTGATCACTGTTATTCCAGTGGGAAGGGAGCTCTGTTACTCCAGTGGGAAGGGAGCTCTGTTATTCCATTGGGAAGAGAGCTTTGTTATTCCTGTGTGAAGAGAGCTCTGTTATTCCGGTGGGAAGGGAGCTCCGTTATTCCAGTGGGAAGGGAGCTTTGTTATTCTAGTGCGAAAAGAGCTCTGTTGTTCCAGTGGGAAGAGAGCTCTGTCATTCCAGTGGGAGGAGACCCCTGTTATACCAATGGGAAGTGAGCCCTTTTATTCCAGTGGGAAGAGATCTCTGTTATTCCAGTGGGAAGAGAGCTCTGTTATTCCAGTGGGAAGAGATCGCTGTTATTCCAGTGGGGAGAGAGCTCCAGTATTCCAGTGGGAAGAGGACTCAGTTTTTGATGTAGGAAGACAGTTTTGTTATTCCAGTGGGAAGAGAGCTCTGTTATCCCATTGTTGAAGAGAGCTCTGTTATTCCAGTGGAAAGTGAGCCCTATTATTCCAGTGGGAAGGGAGCTCTGTTCTTCCAGTGGGAAAGCAGCTCTGTTATTCCAGTGGGAAGGAGCTCTGTTATTCCAGTCAGAAGAGATTGCTGTTATTCCAGTGGGGAGAGAGCTCCAATATTCCAGTAAGAAGAGGGCTCTGTTATTCCAGTGGGAAGGGAGCTCTGTTATTCCAGTGGGAAGAAATTGCTGTTATTCCAGTGGGAAGAGTGCTCTGTTATTCCAGTGGGAAGAGATCGCTGTTATTCCAGTGGGAAGAGAGTTCTGTTATTCCAGTGGGAAGGGAGATCTGTTATTCCAGTGGGAAGGGAGCTCTGTTATTCCAGTGGGGGGAGTGCTCTGTAATTCTAGTGGGAAGAGAGCTCTGTTATTCCCGTGGGAAGGAGCTCTGTATTTCCAGTGGGAAGAGAGCTGTGTTATTCCAGTGGTCAGAGATCGCTGTTATTCCAGTGCAAAGGAGCTCTCTTATACCAGTGGGAAGGCGGTCTGTTATTCCAGTGGGAAGAGAGCTGTGTTATTCCAGTGGTCAGAGATCGCTGTTATTCCAGTGCAAAGGAGCTCTCTTATACCAGTGTGAAGGGAGCTCTGTTATTCCAGTGGAATGGAGCTCTGTTATTCTAATGGGAACAGAGCTCTGTTATTCCAGTGGGAAGAGAGCTCTGTTATTCCAGTGGGGGGAGTGCTCTGTTATTCCAATGGGAAGAGAGCTCTGTTATTCCAGTGCGAGGAGCTCTCTTATACCAGTGGGATTGAGCTCTGTTATTCCAGTGTGAAGTGAGTTCTGTTATTTTTAGTGGGAAGACATCGCTGTTATTCCAGTGAGAGGAGAACTCTGTTATCCCTGTGGGAAGATATCAATGTTATTCCAGTGGGAAGAGATCGCTGTTATTCCAGTGAGAACGGAGCTCTGTTATTCCAGTGGGAAGACAGTTCTGTTCTTCCAGTGAGGAGAGAGCACTGTAATTCCAGCGGGAAGGCAGCTCTGTTGTTCCAGTGGGAAGGCGCTCTGTTATTCCAGTGAGAAGAGATTGCTGTTATTCTAGTGGGGAGGGAGCTCACGTATTCCAGTGGGAAGATGGCTCTGTCATTCCAGTGGGAAGGAGCTCTGTTATTCCAGTGGGAAAGCCGCTCTGTTATTCCAGTGGGAAGGAGCTCTGTTATTCCAGTCAGAAGAGATTGCTGTTATTCTAGTAGGAAGAGAGTTCTGTTATTCCAGTGGGAAGGCAGCTCTGTTATTCCAGTGGGAAGGAGCTCTGTTATTCCAGTGAGAAGAGATCGCTGTTATTCCAGTGGGGAGGGAGCTCACGTATTCCAGTGGGAAGATGGCTCTGTCATTCCAGTGGGAAGGGAGCTCTGTTATTCCAGTGGGAAGAGATCGCTGCTATTCCAGTGGGGAGAGAGCTCCAGCATTCCAGTGGGAAGATGACTCTGTTATTCCTGTAGGAAGACAGTTCTGTTATTCCAGTGGGAAGAGAGCTATGTTAGTCCAGTGGGAAGTGAGTTCTGTTATTTCAGAAGTAAGACAGTTCTGTTCTTGCAGTGGAAAGCGAGCTCTGTTATTCCAGTGGGAAGAGAGGTCTGTTATTCCAGTGGGAAGCGAGCCCTTTCAATCCAGTGGGAAGAGTGCTCTGTTATTCCAGTGGGAAGGGAGCTCGGTTTTTCCAGAGGGGAGAGATATCTGTTATCCAGTGCAAAGTGAGCTCTGTTATTCCAGTGGGAAGAGAACACTGTTATTCCAGTGGGAAGAGAGCTCTGTTATCCCAGTGAGGAAGCGAGCTCTGTTATTCCAGTGGGAAGGGAGCTCTGTTAATCCAGTGGGAAGGGAGCCCTGTTCTTCCAGTGGGAAAGCCGCTCTGTTATTCCAGTGGGAAGGAGCTCTGTTATTCCAGTCAGAAGAGATTGCTGTTATTCTAGTGGGAAGAGAGTTCTGTTATTCCAGTGGGAAGGCAGCTCTGTTATTCAGTGGGAAGGAGCTCTGTTATTCCAGTGAGAAGAGATCGCTGTTATTCCAGTGGGGAGGGAGCTCACGTATTCCAGTGGGAAGATGGCTCTGTCATTCCAGTGGGAAGGGAGCTCTGTTATTCCAATGGGAAGCGAGGACTGTTATTCCAGTGGGAAGATGTTTGCTGTTATTCCAGTGTGAAGAGTGCACTGTTATTCCAGTGGGACGAGAGCTATGTTATTCCAGTGAGAAGAGAGCTCTGTTATTCCTGTAGGAAGACAGTTCTGTTATTCCAGTGGGAAGAGAGCTCTGTTATTGCAGTCGGTAGCAAGTTCTGTTATTCCATTTGGAAGACAGTTCTGTTCTTGCAGTGGGATGTAAGCTCTGTTATTCCAGTGGGAAGAACGCTCTGTTATTCCAGTGGGAAGGGAGCTCCGTTATTGCAGTGGGAATAGAGCTCTGTTATTCCAGTGGGAAGAGATCACTGTTATTCCAGTGGGAAGAGAGCTCTGTTATTCTAGTGCGAAGAGAGCTCTATATTTCCAGTGGGAAGGGATCTCTGTTATACCAGTGGGAAGGGAGCTCTGTTATTCCGATGGGAAGGAGCTCTGTTATTCCACTGGGAAGGGAGCTCTGTTATTCCAGTGGGAAGGGAGCTTTGTTATTCTAGTGCGAAGAGAGCTCTGTTGTTCCAGTGGGAAGAGAGCTCTGTTATTCCAGTGGGAAGAGAGCTCTGTTATTCCAATGGGAAGTGAGGCCTTTTATTCCAGTGGGAAGAGAGCTCTGTTATTCCAGTGGGAAGAGAGCTCTGTTATTCCAGTGGGAAGTGATCGCTGTTATTCCAGTGGGGAGAGAGCTCCAGTATTCCAGTGGGAAGAGGACTCTGTTATTCCTGTAGGAAGACAGTTCTGTTATTCCAGTGGGAAGAGAGCTATGTTAGCCCAGTGGGAAGTGAGTTCTGTTATTCCAGTCGGAAGACAGTTCTGTTCTTGCAGTGGAATGCGAGCTCTGTTATTCCAGTGGGAATAGAGCTCTGTTATTCCAGTGGGAAGGGAGCCCTTTCAATCCAGTGGGAAGAGTGCTCTGTTATTCCAATGGGAAGTAGCTCTGTTATTCCACTGGGAAGGGAGCTCTGTTATTCCAATGGGAAGTAGCTCTGTTATTCCACTGGGAAGGGAGCTCTGTTATTCCAGTGGAAATGGAGCTCTGTTCTTCCAGTGGGAAAGCAGCTCTGTTATTCCAATGTGAAGAGAGCTCTGTTGTTCCACTGGAATTGATCGCTGTTATTCCAGTGGGAAGGGAGCTCTGTTACTCCAGTGGGAATGGAGCTCTGTTATTCCATTGGGAAGAGAGCTTTGTTATTCCTGTGTGAAGAGAGCTCCGTTATTCCAGTGGGAAGAGAGCTGTTATTCCATTGGGAAGAGAGCTCGGTTATTCCGGTATGAAGAGAGCTCTGTTATTGCGGTGGGAAGGGAGCTCCCTTATTCCAGTGGGAAGATAGCTGTTATTCCAGTTGGAAGAGAGCTGTTATTCCATTGGGAAGAGAGCTCTGTTATTCCGGTGGGAAGAGAGCTCTGTTATTACGGTGGGAAGGGAGCTCCGTTATTACAGTGGGAAGAGAGCTGTTATTCCACTGGGAAGAGAGCTCTGTTATTCTGGTGGGAAGAGAGCTCTGTTATTGCGGTGGGAAGAGAGCTCTGTTATTCCAGTGGGAAGAGATCGCTGTTATTCCAGTGGGAAGAGAGCTCTGTCATTCTAGTGGGAAGAGAGCTCTGTTATTCCAGTGGGAAGGGATCTCTGTTATTTCAGTGGGAAGGGAGCTCTGTTATTTCAATGGGAAGGAGCTCTGTTATTCCAGTGTGGAGAGAGCTCTCTTATTCCAGTGGGAAGCGAGCTCTGTTATTCCTGTGGGAAGAGAGCTCTGTTATTCCAGTTGGAAGAGAGTTCCTGTTATTCCAATAAGAAGGGAGCTCGATTATTACAGTGGGAAGAGTGCACTGTTATTCCAGTGGGAAGAGAGCTCTGTTACTCCAGTGAGAAGAGAGCTCTGTTATTCCTGTAGGAAGACAGTTCTGTTATTCCAGTGGGAATAGAGCTCTGTTATTTCAGGTGGTAGCAAGTTCTGTTATTCCATTTGGAAGACAGTTCTGTTCTTGCAGTGGGATGTGAGCTCTGTTATTCGAGTGGGAAGAGCGCTCTGTTATTCCAGTGGGAAGGGAGCTCTGTTATTGCAGTGGGAATAGAGCTCTGTTATTCCAGTGGGAAGAGATCGCTGTTATTCCAGTGGGAAGAGAGCTCTGTTATTCTAGTGGGAAGAGAGCTCTATATTTCCAGTGGGAAGGGAGCTCTGTTATTCCAGTGGAAAGGGAGCTCTGTTATTCCAATGGGAAGGAGCTCTGTTATTCCACTGGGAAGGGAGCTCTGTTATTCCAGTGGGAAGGGAGCTTTGTTATTCCTGTGGGAAGAGAGCTCTGTTATTCCTGTGGGAAGAGAGTCCTTTTATTCCAGTGGGAAGTGAGCTCTGTTATTCCAGTGGGAAGAGAGCTCTCTTATTCCAGTGGGAAGAGAGTTCAGTTATTCCAGTGTGAAGAGAGCTCTGTTATTCCGGTGGGAAGGTTGCTCCGTTATTCCCGTGGGAAGAGAGCTCAGTTATTCCAGTGGTAAGAGAGCTCTGTTATTCCAGTGAGTGGAGCGTTCCTGCTATTCCAATGGGAAGAGTGCTCTGTTATTCCAGTGGGACGAGAGCTCTGTAATTCCAGTGAGAAAGGAGCTCTGTTATTCCAGCGGGAAGGGAGCTCTGTTATTCCAGTGTGCAGGGAGCTCTGTTAGTCCAGTGGGAAGACAGTTCTGTAATTTCAGTGGGAAGTAATCACTGTTATTCCAGTGGGAAGGGAGCTCTGTTATTCCAGTGGGAAGAGAGTTATGTTATTCCAGTGGGAATAGAGCTCTGTTATTCCAGTGGGGAGGGAGCTCTGTTATTCCAGTGAGAAGAAAGTTCTGCTATTCCAGTGCGAAGAGAACTCTGTTATTCCAATGGGAAGAGAGCTCTGTTATCCCAGTGATGAAGAGAGCTCTGTTATTCCATGGGAAGAGAGCTCTCTTATTCCAGTCTGAAGACAACTCTGTTGTTCCAGTGGGAAGAGAGCTCTGTTATCCCAGTGAGGAAGAGAGCTCTGTTATTCCAGTGTGAAAGGAGCTTTTTTATTCCAGTGGGAAGGGTGCTCTGTTCTTCCAGTGGGAAGGCAGCTCTGTTATTCCAGTGGTAAGAGAGCTCTGTTATCCCATTGAGGAAGAGAGCTCCGTTATTCCAGCTGGAAGGGAGCTCTGTCATTCCAGTGGGAAGGGAGCTATTTTATTGCAGTGGGAAGGGAGCTCTGTTATTCCAGTGGGAAGGAAGCTTTGTTATTCTTGTACGAAGAGAGCTCTGTTATTCCACGGGAATGAGCTATGTTTTTCCAGTGGGGAGAGAGCTCTGTTATTCCAGTGGGAAGAGAGCTCTGTAATTCCAGTGGGAAGTGATCACTGTTATTCCAGTGGGAAGGCTGCTCTGTTATTCCAGTGGGAAGAGAGTTCTGTTATTCCAGTGGGAATAGAGCTCTGTTATTCCAGTGGGGAGGGAGCTCTGTACTTCCAGTGGGAAGAGAGCTCTGTTATTCCAATGTGAAGAGAGCTCTGTTGTTCCACTGGAATTGATCACTGTTATTCCAGTGGGAAGGGAGCTCTGTTACTCCAGTGGGAAGGGAGCTCTGTTATTCCATTGGGAAGAGAGCTTTGTTATTCCTGTGTGAAGAGAGCTCTGTTATTCCGGTGGGAAGGGAGCTCCGTTATTCCAGTGGGAAGAGAGCTGTTATTCCATTGGGAAGAGAGCTCTGTTATTCCGGTATGAAGAGAGCTCTGTTATTGCGGTAGGAAGGGAGCTCCCTTATTCCAGTGGGAAGATAGCTGTTATTCCAGTTGGAAGAGAGCTGTTATTCCATTGGGAAGAGAGCTCTGTTATTCCGGTCGGAAGAGAGCTCTGTTATTACGGTGGGAAGGGAGCTCCGTGATTACAGTGGGAAGAGAGCTGTTATTCCATTGGGAAGAGAGCTCTGTTATTCCGGTGGGAAGAGAGCTCTGTTATTGCGGTGGGAAGAGAGCTCTATTATTCCAGTGGGAAGAGATCGCTGTTATTCCAGTGGGAAGAGAGCTCTGTCATTCTCGTGGGAAGAGAGCTCTGTTATTCCAGTGGGAAGGGATCTCTGTTATTTCAATGGGAAGGAGCTCTGTTATTCCACTGGGAAGGGATCTTTGTTATTCTAGTGCGAAGAGACCTCTGTTTTTCCAATGGGACGAGAGCTCCGTTTTTCCAGTGGCAATAGAGCTCTGTTATTCCAATGGGAAGAGAGATATTTTATTCCAGTTTGCAGGTAATTCTGTTATTCCAGTGGGAAGGGAGCACTGATATCCCAGTTGGAAGAGAGTTCCTGTTGTTCCAATAAGAAGGGAGCTCTGTTATTCCAGTGGGAAGGGCGCTCTATTATTCCATTGAAGGGAGCTCTGTTATTCCAATGGGAAGACAGTTCTTTTATTACAGTGGGAAGATAGATCTGTTATTCCAATAGGAAGAGATCGCTCTTTTTCCAGTGTGAAGGGAGCTCTGTTATTCCAGTGGGAAGGGAGCTCTGTTTTTCCAGTGGGAAGACAGTTCTGTTATTCCAGTGTGGAGAGAGCTCTGTTATTCCTGTGGGAAGAGAGCTCTGTTATTCCAGTTGGAAGAGAGTTCCTGTTATTCCAATAAGAAGGGATCTCGATTATTACAGTGGGAAGAGTGCACTGTTATTCCAGTGGGAAGAGAGCTCTGTTACTCCAGTGAGAAGAGAGCTCTGTTATTCCTGTAGGAAGACAGTTCTGTTATTCCTGTGGGAATTGAGCTCTGTTATTCCAGATGGTAGCAAGTTCTGTTATTCCATTTGGAAGTCAGTTCTGTTCTTGCAGTGGGATGTGAGCTCTGTTATTCCAGTGGGAAGAGCGCTCTGTTATTCCAGTGGGAAGGGAGCTCTGTTATTGCAGTGGGAATAGAGCTCTGTTATTCCAGTGGGAAGAGATCGCTGTTATTCCAGTGGGAAGAGAGCTCTGTTATTCTAGTGGGAAGAGAGCTCTATATTTCCAGTGGGAAGGGAGCTCTGTTATTCCAGTGGAAAGGGAGCTCTGTTATTCCAATGGGAAGGAGCTCGGTTATTCCACTGGGAACGGAGCTCTGTTATTCCAGTGGGAAGGGAGCTTTGTTATTCTAGTGCGAAAAGAGCTATGTTGTTCCAGTGGGAAGAGAGCTCTGTCATTCCAGTGGGAGGAGACCCCTGTTATACCAATGGGAAGTGAGCCCTTTTAATCCAGTGGGAAGAGAGCTCTGTTATTCCAGTGGGAAGAGAGCTCTGTTATTCCAGTGGGAAGAGATCGCTGTTACTCCAGTGGGGAGAGAGCTCCAGTATTCCAGTGGGAAGAGGACTCAGTTTTTGATGTAGTAAGACAGTTCTGAAATTCCAGTGGGAAGAGAGCTCTGTTATCCCATTGTTGAAGAGAGCTCTGTTATTCCAGTGGAAAGTGAGCACTATTATTCCAGTGGGAAGGGAGCTCTGTTCTTCCAGTGGGAAAGCAGCTCTGTTATTCCAGTGGGAAGGAGCTCTGTTATTCCAGTCAGAAGAGATTGCTGTTATTCCAGTGGGGAGAGAGCTCCAATATTCCAGTAGGAAGAGGGCTCTGTTATTCCAGTGGGAAGGGAGCTCTGTTATTCCAGTGGGAAGAAATTGCTGTTATTCCAGTGGGAAGAGTGCTCTGTTATTCCAGTGGGAAGAGATCGCTGTTATTCCAGTGGGAAGAGAGTTCTGTTATTCCAGTGGGAATGGAGCTCTGATATTCCAGTGGGAAGGGAGCTCTGTTATTCCAGTGGGGGGAGTGCTCTGTAATTCTAGTGGGAAGAGAGCTCTGTTATTCCCGTGGGAAGGAGCTCTGTATTTCCAGTGGGAAGAGAGCTGTGTTATTCCAGTGGTCAGAGATCGCTGTTATTCCAGTGCAAAGGAGCTCTCTTATACCAGTGAGAAGGCGGTCTGTTATTCCAGTGGGAAGAGAGCTCTGTTATTCCAGTGTGAAGGGAGCTCTGTTATTCCAGTGGAATGGAGCTCTGTTATTCTAATGGGAACAGAGCTCTGTTATTCCAGTGGGAAGAGAGCTCTGTTATTCCAGTGGGGGGAGTGCTCTGTTATTCTAGTGGGAAGAGAGCTCTGTTATTCCAGTGCTAGGAGCTCTCTTATACCAGTGGGAATGAGCTCTGTTATTCCAGTGTGAAGTGAGCTCTGTTATTTTTAGTGGGAAGACATCGCTATTATTCCAGTGAGAGGAGAACTCTGTTATCCCAGTGGGAAGATATCAATGTTATTCCAGTGGGAAGAGATCGCTGTTATTCCAGTGAGAACGGAGCTCTGTTATTCCAGTGGGAAGACAGTTCTGTTCTTCCAGTGAGGAGAGAGCACTGTATTTCCAGCGGGAAGGCAGCTCTGTTGTTCCAGTGGGAAGGAGCTCTGTTATTCCAGTGAGAAGAGATCGCTGTTATTCCAGTGGGGAGGTAGCTCACGTATTCCAGTAGGAAGATGGCTCTGTCATTCCAGTGGGAAGGGAGCTCTGTTATTCCAGTGGGAAGCGAGGACTGTTATTCCAGTGGGAAGAAATTGCTGTTATTCCCGTGTGAAGAGTGCACTGTTATTCCAGTGCAAGAGAGCTCTGTTATTCCAGTGGGAAGAGAGCTCTGTTATTGCAGTGGGTAGCAAGTTCTGGTATTCCATTTGGAAGACAGTTCTGTTCTTGCAGAGGGATGTGAGCTCTGTTATTCCAGTGGGAAGAACGCTCTGTTATTCCAGTGGGAAGGGAGTTATATTATTGCATTGGGAATAGAGCTCTGTTATTCCAGTGCGAAGAGATCGCTGTTATTCCAGTGGGAAGAGAGCTCTGTTATTCTAGTGGGAAGAGAGCTCTATATTTCCAGTTGGAAGGGAGCTCTGTTATCCCAGTGGGAAGGGAGCTCTGTTATTCCAATGGGAAGGAGCTCTGTTATTCCACTGGGAGGGAGCTCTGTTATTCCAGTGGGAATGGAGCTTTGTTATTCTAGTGCGGAGAGAGCTCTGTTGTTCCAGTGGGAAGAGAGCTCTGTTATTCCAATGGGAAGTGAGCCCTTTTATTCCAGTGGGAAGAGAGCTCTGTTATTCCAGTGGGAAGGGAGCTCTGTTATTCCTGTGGGAAGGCAGCTTTGTTATTCTAGTGCAAAGGGAGCGCTGTTATTCCAGTGGGAATAGAGCTCTGTTATTCCAGTTTGAAGAGAGCTCTGTTATTCAAGTGGGAAGAGATCGCTGCTATTCCAGTGGGCAGAGAGCTCCAGCATTCCAGTGGGAAGATGACTCTGTTATTCCTGTAGGAAGACAGTTCTGTTATTCCAGTGGGAAGAGAGCTATGTTAGTCCAGTGGGAAGTGAGTTCTGTTATTTCAGAAGTAAGACAGTTCTGTTCTTGCAGTGGAAAGCGAGCTCTGTTATTCCAGTGGGAAGAGAGGTCTGTTATTCCAGTGGGAAGGGAGCCCTTTCAATCCAGTGGGAAGAGTGCTCTGTTATTCCAGTGGGAAGGGAGCTCGGTTTTTCCAGAGGGGAGAGATATCTGTTATCCAGTGCAAAGTGAGCTCTGTTATTCCAGTGGGAAGAGAACACTGTTATTCCAGTGGGAAGAGAGCTCTGTTATCCCAGTGAGGAAGCGAGCTCTGTTATTCCAGTGGGAAGGGAGCTCTGTTAATCCAGTGGGAAGGGAGCTCTGTTCTTCCAGTGGGAAAGCCGCTCTGTTATTCCAGTGGGAAGGAGCTCTGTTATTCCAGTCAGAAGAGATTGCTGTTATTCTAGTGGGAAGAGAGTTCTGTTATTCCAGTGGGAAGGCAGCTCTGTTATTCCAGTGGGAAGGAGCTCTGTTATTCCAGTGAGAAGAGATCGCTGTTATTCCAGTGGGGAGGGAGCTCACGTATTCCAGTGGGAAGATGTCTCTGTCATTCCAGTGGGAAGGGAGCTCTGGTATTCCAATGGGAAGCGAGGACTGTTATTCCAGTGGGAAGATGTTTGCTGTTATTCCAGTGTGAAGAATGCACTGTTATTCCAGTGGGAAGAGAGCTATGTTATTCCAGTGAGAAGAGAGCTCTGTTATTCCTGTAGGAAGACAGTTCTGTTATTCCAGTGGGAAGAGAGCTCTGTTATTGCAGTCGGTAGCAAGTTCTGTTATTCCATTTGGAAGACAGTTCTGTTCTTGCAGTGGGATGTAAGCTCTGTTATTCCAGTGGGAAGAACGCTCTGTTATTCCAGTGGGAAGGGAGCTCTGTTATTGCAGTGGGAATAGAGCTCTGTTTTTCCAGTGGGAAGAGATCGCTGTTATTCCAGTGGGAAGAGAGCTCTGTTATTCTAGTGCGAAGAGAGCTCTATATTTCTAGTGGGAAGGGATCTCTGTTATTCCAGTGGGAAGGGAGCTCTGTTATTCCGATGGGAAGGAGCTCTGTTATTCCACTGGGAAGGGAGCTCTGTTATTCCAGTGGGAAGGGAGCTTTGTTATTCTAGTGCGAAGAGAGCTCTGTTGTTCCAGTGGGAAGAGAGCTCTGTTTTTCCAGTGGGAAGAGAGCTCTGTTATTCCAATGGGAAGTGAGGCCTTTTATTCCAGTGGGAAGAGAACTCTGTTATTCCAGTGGGAAGAGAGCTCTGTTATTCCAGTGGGAAGTGATCGCTGTTATTCCAGTGGGGAGAGAGCTCCAGTATTCCAGTGGGAAGAGGACTCTGTTATTCCTGTAGGAAGACAGTTCTGTTATTCCAGTGGGAAGAGAGCTATGTTAGTCCAGTGGGAAGTGAGTTCTGTTATTCCAGTCGGAAGACAGTTCTGTTCTTGCAGTGGAATGCGAGCTCTGTTGTTCCAGTGGGAATAGAGCTCTGTTATTCCAGTGGGAAGGGAGCCCTTTCAATCCAGTGGGAAGAGTGCTCTGTTATTCCAATGGGAAGTAGCTCTGTTATTCCACTGGGAAGGGAGCTCTGTTATTCCAGTGGGAAGGGAGCTCTGTTCTTCCAGTGGGAAAGCAGCTCTGTTATTCCAGTGGGAAGGAGCTCTGTTATTCCAGTCAGAAGAGATTGCTGTTATTCCAGTGGGGAGCGAGTTCCAGTATTCCAGTGGGAAGAGTGCTCTGTTATTCCTGTGGGAAGGGAACTCTGTTATTCCAGTGGGAAGCAAGGACTGTTATTCCAGTAGGAGGAAATTGCTGTTATTCCAGTGGGAAGAGTGCTCTGTTATTCCAGTGGGAAGAGATCGCTGTTATTCCAGTGGGAAGACAGCTCTGTTATTCCAGTGGGAAGGGAGCTCTGTTATTCCAGTGGGGGGAGTGCTCTGTAATTCTAGTGGGAAGAGAGCTCTGTTATTCCAGTGGGAAGGAGCTCTGTTGTTCCAATGGGAACAGAGCTGTGTTATTCCTGTGGTAAGAGGTTGTTGTTATTCCAGTGCGAAGGAGCTCTCTTATACCAGTGAGAAGGAGCTCTGTTATTCCAGTGTGAAGTGAGCTCTGTTATTTTTAGTGGGAAGACATCGTTGTTATTCAAGTGAGAGGAGAACTCTGTTATCGCAGTGGGAAGATATCAATGTTATTCCAGTGGGAAGAGATCGCTGTTATTCCAGTGAGAACGGAGCTCTGTTATTCCAGTGGAAGACAGTTCTGTTCTTCCAGTGAGGAGAGAGCTCTGTAATTCCAGCGGGAAGAGAGCTCTGTTATTCCAGTGGGAAGAGAGTTCTGTTATTCCAGTGGAAAGGCAGCTCTGTTATTCCAGTGGGAAGGAGCTCTGTTATTCCAGTGAGAAGAGATCACTGTTATTCCAGTGGGGAGGGAGCTCACGTATTCCAGTGGGAAGATGGCTCTGTCATTCCAGTGGGAAGGGAGCTCTGTTATTCCAGTGGGAAGCGAGGACTTTTATTCCAGTGGGAAGAAATTGCTGTTATTCCAGTGGCAAGAGTGCACTGTTATTCCAGTGGGAAGAGAGCTCTGTTATTCCAGTGAGAAGAGAGCTCTGTTATTCCTGTAGGAAGGCAGTTCTGTTATTCCAGTGGGAAGAGAGCTCTGTTAATCCAGTGGGTATCAAGTTCTGTTATTCCATTTGGAAGACAGTTCTGTTCTTGCAGTGGGATGTGAGCTCTGTTATTCCAGTGGGAAGAGAGCTCTGTTATTCCAGTGGGAAGGGAGCTGTGTTATTGCAGTGGGAATAGAGCTCTGTTATTCCAGTGGGAAGAGATCGCTGGTGTTCCAGTGGGAAGAGAGCTCTGTTATTCTAGTGGGAATTGAGCTCTGTATTTCCAGTGGGAAGGGAGCTCTGTTATTCCAGTGGGAAGGGAGCTCTGTTATTCCAATGGGAAGGAGCTCTGTTATTCCACTGGGAAGGGAGCTTTGTTATTCCAGTGGGAAGGGAGCTTTGTTATTCTATTGCGAAGAGAGCTCTGTTATAGAACATGGAACATAGAAAATACAGCACAGAACAGGCCCTTTGGCCCACGATGTTGTGCCGAACCTTTGTCCTAGATTAATCATAGATTATCATTGAATCTACAATGCAGAAGGAGGCCACCGGCCCATTGTGTCTGCACCGGCTCTTGGAAAGAGCACCCCACCCAAACCCAACACCTCCACCCAACACCAAGGGCAATTTTGGACATTAAGGGCAATTTATCATTGGCCAATTCACCTAACCTGCACATCTTTGGACTGTGGGAGGAAACCGGAGCACCCGGAGCAAACCCACGCAGACACGGGGAGGACGTGCAGACTCCGCACAGACAGTGACCCAAGCCGGAATCGAACCTGGGACCCTGGAGCTGTGAAGCAATTGCGCTATCCACAATGCTACCGTGCTGCCCTTAAGAACAAATAAATCTACACTATATAATTTTACCGTAATCCATGTACCTATCCAATAGCTGCTTGAAGGTCCCTAATGTTTCTGACTCAACTACTTCCACAGGCAGTGCATTCCATGCCCCCACTACTCTCTGGGTAAAGAACCTACCTCTGATATCCCTCCTATATCTTCCACCTTTCACCTTAAATTTATGTCCCCTTGTAATGGTTTGTTCCACCCGGGGAAAAAGTCTCTGACTGTCTACCCTATCTATTCCCCTGATCATCTTATAAACCTCTATCAAGTCGCCCCTCATCCTTCTCCGTTCTAATGAGAAAAGGCCTAGCACCCTCAACCTTTCCTCGTAAGACCTGCTCTCCATTCCAGGCAACATCCTGGTAAATCTTCTTTGCACCTTTTCCAAAGCTTCCACATCCTTCCTAAAATGAGGCGACCAGAACTGTACACAGTACTCCAAATGTGGCCTTACCAAAGTTTTGTACAGCTGCATCATCACCTCACGGCTCTTAAATTCAATCCCTCTGTTAATGAACGCGAGCACACCATAGGCTTTCTTCACAGCTCTATCCACTTGAGTGGCAACTTTCAAAGATGTATGAACATAGACCTCAAGATCTCTCTGCTCCTCCACATTGCCAAGCACTCTACCGTTAACCCTGTATTCCGCATTCATATTTGTCCTTCCAAAATGGACAACCTCACACTTTTCAGGGTTAAACTCCATCTGCCACTTCTCAGCCCAGCTCTGCATCCTATCTATGTCTCTTTGCAGCCGACAACAGCCCTCCTTACTATCCACAACTCCACCAATCTTCGTATCGTCTGCAAATTTACTGACCCACCCTTAAACTCCCTTATCCAAGTCATTAATGAAAATCACAAACGGCAGAAGATCCAGAACTGTTCCCTGCTGTACACCACTGGTAACTGGGATCCAGGCTGAATATTTACCATCCACCACCACTCTCTGACTTCTATCGGTTAGCCAGTTCGTTATCCAACTGGCCAAATTTCCCACTATCTCATGCCTCCTTACTTTCTGCATAAGCCTACCATGGGGAACCTTATCAAATGCCTTACTAAAATCCATGTACACTACATCCATTGCTTTACCTTCATCCACATGCTTGGTCACCTCCTCAAAGAATTCAATAAGACTTGTAAGGCAAGACCTACCCCTCACAAATCCGTGCTGACTATCCCTAATCGAGCAGTGTCTTTCCAGATGCTCAGAAATCCTATCCTTCAATACCCTTTCCATTACTTTGCCTACGACCGAAGTAATTATACCTGTAACCCTGTAATTCCCAGGGTTATCCCTAGTCCCTTTTTTGAACAGGGGCACGACATTCGCCACTCTCCAATCCCCTGGTACCACCCCTGTTGACAGTGAGGACGAAAAGATCATTGCCAACGGCGCTGCAATTTCATCTCTTGCTTCCCATAGAATCCTTGGATATATCCCGTCAGGCCCGGGGGACTTGTCTATCCTCAAGTTTTTCAAAATGCCCAACACATCTTCCTTCCTAACAAGTATTTCCTCGAGCTTACCAATCTGTTTCACACTGTCCTCTCCAACAATATGGCCCCTCTCATTTGTAAATACAGAAGAAAAGTACTCGTTCAAGACCTCTCCTATCTCTTCAGACTCAGTTCACAATCTCCCGCTACTGTCCTTGATCGGACCTACCCTTGCTCTAGTCATTCTCATATTTCTCACATATGTGTAAAAGGCCTTGGGGTTTTCCTTGATCCTACCCGCCAAAGATTGTTCATGCCCTCTCTTAGCTCTCCTAATCCCTTTCTTCAGTTCCCTCCTGGCTATCTTGTATCCCTCCAATGCCCTGTCTGAACCTTGTTTCCTCAGCCTTACATAAGTTTCCTTTTTCCTCTTAACAAGACATTCAACCTCTCTTGTCAACCATGGTTCCCTCACTCGACCATCTCTTCCCTGCCTGACAGGGACATACATATCAAGGACACGTAGCACCTGTTCCTTGAACAAGTTCCACATTTCACTTGTGTCCTTCCCTGTCAGCCTATGTTCCCAACTTATGCACTTCAATTCTTTTCTGACAACATCGTATTTATCCTTCCACCAATTGTAAACCTTGCCCTGTTGCACGCACCTATCCCTCTCCATTACTAAAGTGAAAGTCACAGAATTGTGGTCACTATCTCCAAAATGCTCCCTCACTAACAAATCTATCACTTGCCCGGGTTCATTACCAAGTACTAAATCCAATATTGCCCCTCCTCTGGTCGGACAATCTACATACTGTGTTAGAAAAGCTTCCTGGACACACTGCACAAACACCACCCCATCCAAACTATTTGATCTAAAGAGTTTCCACTCAATATTTGGGAAGTTAAAGTCGCCCATGACTACTACCCTATTACTTCTGCACCTTTCCAAAATCTGTTTCCCAATCTGTTCCTCCACATCTCTGCTACTATTGGGGGCCTATAGAAAACTCCTAACAAGGTGACTGCTCCTTTCCTATTTCTGACTTCAACCCGTACTACCTCAATAGGGTGATACTCCTCGAACTGCCTTTCTGCAGCTGTTATACTATCTCTAATTAATATTGCCACCCCCCACCTCGTTTACCATCCTCCCTAATCTTATTGAAACATCTATAACCAGGGACCTCCAACAACCATTTCTGCCCCTCTTCTATCCAAGTTTCCGTGATGGCCACCACATCGTAGTCCCAAGTACCGATCCATGCCTTAAGTTCACCCACCTTATTCCTGATGCTTCTTGCGTTGACGTATACACACTTCAACCCATCTCCGTGCCTGCAAGTACTCTCCTTTGTCAGTGTTCCCTTCCCTACTGCCTCATTACACGCTTTGGCGTCCTGAATATCGGCTACCTTAGTTGATGGACTACAAATCCGGTTCCCATTAACCCTGCCAAATTAGTTTAAACCCTCCCGAAGAGTACTAGAAAACCTCCCTCCCAGGATATTGGTGCCCCTCTGGTCCAGATGCAACCCGTCCTGCTTGTACAGGTCCCACCTTCCCCAGAATGCGCTCCAATTATCCAAATACTTGAAGCCCTCGCTCCTACACCATTCCTGCAGCCACGTGTCAACTGCACTCTCTCCCTATTCCTAGCCTCGCTATCACGTGGCACCGGCAACAAACCAGAGATGACAACTCTGTCTGTCCTGGCTTTTAACTTCCAGCCTAACTCCCTAAACTTGTTTATTACCTCCACACCCCTTTTCCTACCTATGTCGTTGGTACCAATGTGCACCACGACTTCTGGCTGCTCCCCCTCCCCCTTAAGGATCCTGAAGACACGATCCGAGACATCCCTGGCCCTGGCACCCGGGAGGCAACATACCTTCCGGGAGTCTCGCTCGCGACCACAGAATCTCCTATCTATTCCCCTAACCATTGAATCTCCTACAACTATTGCTTTTCTATTCTCCCCCCTTCCCTTCTGAGCCCCAGAGCCAGACTCAGTGCCAGAGACCTGGCCGCTACGGCCTTCCCCCGGTAGGTCATCCCCCCCAACAGCATCCAAAACGGTATACTTGTTTTGAAGGGGAACGGCCACGAGGGATCCCTGCACTGTCTGCCTGTTTTTTTTTTTCCCCTGACTGTAACCCAGCTATTCTTGCCCTGTACCTTGGGTGTGGTTACCTCCCTGTAACTCTTCTCAATCACCCCCTCTGCCTCCCGGATGATCCGAAGTTCATCCAGCTTCAGCTCCAGTTCCCTAACACGGTCTTTGAGGAGCTGAAGTTGGGTGCACTTCCCGCAGGTATAGTCAGCGGGGACACCAGTGGTATCCCTCACCACCCACGTCCTACAGGAGGAGCATGCAACTGGCCTAGCCTCCATCCCCTCTTACCTTACAGAATATAGCTGCCATGTGGACTAACTAGATCTCCGCCCTCCGACTCTGCTCCCAGTCAGCTACACTTTCTGTAAACTCCTGGCTCGCTTCGCACTCTTTACGGAAATGTCGGAAACAAAATGAAAGGAGCACCTTACTCCCTCCTCACCTAACTCCCTCGGTCACCAAACTCTTACTATAGCACCCAAAAAGCACCAAATTCAGCACTCAGTGCAAAAAAAGTTTCCCAGTGGGAAGAGAGCTCTGTTATTCCAGTGGGAAGAGAGCTCTGTTATTCCAATAGGAAGTGAGCCCTTTTATTCCAGTGGGAAGAGAGCTCTGTTATTCCAGTGGGAAGGGAGCTCTGTTATTCCAGTGGGAAGGGAGCTCTGTTATTCCAATGGGAAGGAGCTCTGTTATTCCACGGGGAAAGGAGCTCGGTTATTCCTGTGGGAAGGGAGCTTTGTTATTCTAGTGCGAAGAGAGCTCGGTTATTCCAGTGGGAATAGAGCTCTGTTATTCCAGTGGGAAGAGAGCTCTGTTATTCCAAGGGGAAGTGAGGCCTTTTATTCCAGTGGGAAGAGAGCTCTGTTATTCAAGTGGGAAGAGAGCTCTGTTATTCCATTGGGAAGAGATCGCTGTTATTCCAGTGGGGAGAGAGCTCCAGTATTCCAGTGGGAAGAGGACTCTGTTATTCCTGTAGGAAGACAGTTCTGTTATTCCAGTAGGAAGAGACCTATGTTAGTCCAGAGGGAAGTGAGTTCTGTTATTCCAGTAGGAAGACAGTTCTGTTCTTGCAGTGGAAAGTGAGCTCTGTTATTCAAGTGGGAAGAGAGCTCTGTTATTCCAGTGGGAAGGGAGCTCTGTTATTCCAGAGGGAAGAGATATCTGTTATCCAGTGCAAAGTGAGCTCTGTTATTCCAGTGGGAAGAGAACACTGTTATTCCAGTGGGACGTGAGCTCTGTTATCCCAGTGAGGAAGAGAGCTCTGTTATTCCAGTGGGAAGGGAGCTCTGTTATTCCAGTGGGAAGGGAGCTCTGTTCTTCTAGTGGGAAACCAGCTCTGTTATTCCAGTGGGAAGGAGCTCTGTTATTCCAGTGAGAAGAGATCGCAGTTATTCCAGTGGGGTGAGAGCTCCAGTATTCCAGTGGGAAGAGGGCTCTGTTATTCCAGTGGGAAGGGAGCTCTGTTATTCCAGTGGGAAGCGAGGACTGTTATTCCAGTGGGAAGAAATTGCTGTTATTCCAGTGGGAAGAGTGCTCTGTTATTCAAGTGGGAAGAGATCGCTGTCATTCCAGTGGGAAGAGAGCTCTGTTATTCTAGTGGGAAGAGAGCTCTGTTATTCTAGCGGGAAGAGAGCACTGTTATTCCAGTGGGACGGGAGCTCTGTACTTCCAGTGGGAAGAGAGCTGTGTTATTTCAGTGGTAAGAGATCGCTGTTATTCCAGTGCAAAGGAGCTCTCTTATACCAGTGGGAAGGAGGTCTGTTATTCCAGTATGAAGTGAGCTCTGTTATTCCAGTGGGAAGAGAGCTCTGTTATTGCAGTGTGAAGGGAGCTCTGTTATTCCAGTGGAATGGAGCTCTGTTATTCCAATGGGAACAGAGCTATGTTATTCCTGTGGGAAGAGAGCTCTGTTATTCCAGTGGGGAGAGTGCTCTGTTATTCTAGTGCGAAGGGAGCTCTGTTATTCCATTGATAAGAGAACGCTGTTATTCCAGTGGGAAGAGCGCTCCGTTATTCCAGTGGGAAGAGAGCTCTGTTATTCCAGTGGGAAGGGAGCTCTGTTCTTCCAGTGGGAAAGCAGCTCTGTTAATCAAGTGGGAAGAGAGCTCTGTTTTTCTAGTGAGAAGAGACCGCTGTTATTCCAGTGGGGAGAGAGCTCGGGTATTCCAGTGGGAAGAGAGCTCTGTTATTCCAGTGTGAAGCGAGGACTGTTATTCCAGTGGGAAGAAATTGCTGTTATCCCAGTGGGAAGAGTGCACTGTTATTCCAGTGGGAAGAGAGCTCTGTTATTCCTGTAGGAAGACAGTTCTGTTATTCCAGTGCGAAGAGAGCTCTGTTATTCCAGTGGGTAGCGAGTAATGTTATTCCAGTAGGAAGACAGTTCTGTTCTTGCAGTGGGAAGCGAGCTCTGTTATTCCAGTGGGAAGAGAGCTCTGTTATTCCAGTGGGAACACATCGCTGTTATTCCAGTGGGAAGAGAGCTCTGTTATTCTAGTGGGAAGAGAGCTCTATTATTCCAGTGGGAAGGGATCACTGTTATTGCAGTGGGAAGAGAGCTATGCTATTCCAATGGGAAAGCAGCTCTGTTATTCCAGTGAGAAGGAGCTCTGTTATTCCAGTGAGAAGAGATCGCTGTTATTCCAGTGGGAAGAGGGCTGTTATTCCTGTAGGAAGACAGTTCTGTTATTCCAGTGGGAAGAGCGCTATGTTAGTCCAGTGGGAAGTGAGTTCTGTTATTCCAGTAGGAAGACAGTTCTGTTCTTGCAGTGGGAAGCGAGCAATGTTATACCAGTGGGAAGAGAGCTCTGTTATTCCAGTGGGAAGGGAGCTCTTTCAACCCAGTGGGAAGAGAGCTCTGTTATTCCAGTGGGAAGGGAGCTCTGTCTTTCCAGAGGGAAGAGGTATCTGTTATTCCAGTGAGAAGTGAGCTCTGTTATTCCAGTGGGAAGAGAACGCTGTTATTCCAGTGGGAAGAGAGCTCTGTTATCCCAGTGAGGAAGAGAGCTCTGTTATTCCTGTAGGAAGACAGTTCTGTTATTCCAGTGGGAAGAGAGCTATGTTAGTCCAGTGGGAAGTGAGTTCTGTTATTCCAGTAGGAAGACAGTTCTGTTATTACAGTGGGAAGAGAGCTCTTTCAACCCAGTGGGAAGAGAGCTCTGTTATTCCAGTGGGAACGGAGCTCTGTCCTTCCAGAGGGAAGAGATATCTGTCATTCTAGTGGGAAGAGAGCTCTGTTATTCCAGTGGGAAGGAGCTCTGTAATTCCAGTGGGAAGTGAGCTCTGTTATTCCAGTGGGAAGAGAGCTCTGTTATTCCAGTGTGAAGGGAGCTCTGTTATTCCAGTGGAATGGAGCTCTGTTCTTCCAGTGGGAAGGCAGTTCTGTTATTCCAGTGGGAAGGAGCTCTGATATTCCAATGAGAAGAGATCGCTGTTATTCCAGTGGGGAGAGAGCTCAAGTATTCCAGTGGGAAGAAGGCTCTGTTATACCAGTGGGAAGGGAGCTCTGTTATTCCAGTTGGAAGCGAGGACTGTTATTCCAGTAGGAAGGGAGCTATGTTAGTCCAGCGGGAAGTGAGTTCTGTTATTCCAGTGGGAAGACAGATCTGTTATTCCAGTGGGAAGGGAGCTCTTTCAACCCAATGGGAAGAGAGCTCTGTTATTCCAGTGGGAAGGGAGCTCTGTCTTTCCAGAGGGAAGAGATATCTGTTATTCCAGTGGGAAGAGAGCTCTTTTATTCCAGTGGGAAGGAGCTCTGTAATTCTAGTGGGAAGAGAGCTGGGTTATTCCAGTGGTAAGAGATCGCTGTTATTCCCGTGCGTAGGAGTTCTCTTATACCAGTGGGAAGGAGCTCTGTTATTCCAGTGAGAAGAGATCGCTGTTATTCCAGTGGGAAGAGAGCTCTTTTATTCCAGTGGGAAGAGGGCTCTGTTATTTCTGTAGGAAGACAGTTCTGTTATTCCAGTGGGAAGAGAGCTATGTTAGTCCAGTGGGAAGTGAGTTCTGTTATTCCAGTGGGAAGACAGATCTGTTATTCCAGTATGAAGGGAGCTCTTTCAACCCAGTGGGAAGAGAGCTCTGTTATTCCAGTGGGAAGAGAGCTCTTTTATTCCAGTGGGAAGGAGCTCTGTAATTCCAGTGGAAAGAGAGCTGGGTTATTCCAGTGGTAAGAGATCGCTGTTATTCCCGTGCGTAGGTGTTCTCTTATACCAGTGGGAAGGAGCTCTGTTATTCCAGTGTGAAGTGAGCACTGTTATTCCAGTGGGAAGAGAGCTCTGTTATTCCAGTGCGAAGGGAGCTCTGTTATTCCAGTGGAATGGAGCTCTGTTATTCCAGTGGAATGGAGCTCTGTAATACCAGTGGGAAGAGAGCTCTGTTATTTCAGTGGGAAGAGAGCTCTGTAATTCCAGAGGGAAGAGAGCTCTGTTTTTCCAGTGAGAAGAGATCACTGTTATTCCTGTGGGGAGAGAGCTCGTGTATTCCAGTGGGAAGGGAGCTGTTATTCCAGTGGGAAGCAAGGACTGTTATTCCAGTGGGAAGAAATTGCTGTTATCCCAGTGGGAAGAGTGCACAGTTATTCCAGTGGGAAGCGAGCTCTGTTATTTCAGTGAGAAGAGAGCTCTGTTATTCCTGTAGGAAGACAGTTCTGTTATTCCAGTGCGAAGAGAGCTCTGTTGTTCCAGTGGGTAGCGAGTAATGTTATTCCAGTAGGAAGACAGTTCTGTTCTTGCAGTGGGAAGCGAGCTCTGTTATTCCAGTGGGAAGAGAGCTCTGTTATTCTAGTGGGAAGAGTGCTCTGTTATTCCAGTGGGAAGGGATCACTGTTATTGCAGTGGGAAGAGCGCTTTGCTATTCCAATGGGAAAGCAGCTCTGTTATTCCAGTGAGAAGGAGCTCTGTTATTCCAGTGAGAAGAGATCGCTGTTATTCCAGTGGGAAGAGGGCTCTGTTATTCCTGCAGGAAGGCAGTTCTGTTATTCCAGTGGGAAGAGAGCCATGTTAGCCCAGTCCGAAGTGAGTTCTGTTATTCCAGTAGGAAGACAGTTCTGTTCTTGCAGTGGGAATCGAGCTATTTTATTCCAGTGGGAAGAGAGCTCTGTTATTCCAGTGGGAAGGGAGCTCTTTCAACCCAGTGGGAAGAGAGCTCTGTTATTCCAGTGGGAAGGGAGCTCTGTCTTTCCAGAGGGAAGAGATATCTGTTATTCCGGTGCGAAGTGAGCTCTGTTATTCCAGTGGGAAGGGAGCTCTGTTCTTCCAGTGGGAAAGCAGCTCTGTTATTCCAGTGAGAAGGAGCTCTGTTATTCCAGTGAGAAGAGATCGCTGTTATTCCAGTGGGGAGAGAGCTCCAGTATTCCAGTGGAAAGAGGGCTCTGTTATTCCTGTAGGAAGACAGTTCTGTTATTCCAGTGGGAAGAGAGCTATGTTTGTCCAGTGGGAAGTGAGTTCTGTTATCCCAGTAGGAAGACAGTTCTGTTATTACAGTGGGAAGAGAGCTCTTTCAACCCAGTGGGAAGAGAGCTCTGTTATTCCAGTGGGAAGGAGCTCTGATATTCCAATGAGAAGAGATAGCTGTTATTCCAGTGGGGAGAGAGCTCACGTATTCCAGTAGGAAGAAGGCTCTGTTATACCAGTGGGAAGGGAGCTCTGTTATTCCAGTGGGAAGCGAGGACTGTTATTCCAGTGGGAAGACAAATCTGTTATTCCAGTGGGAAGGGAGCTCTTTCAACCCATTGGGAAGAGAGCTCTGTTATTCCAGTGGGAAGGGAGCTCTGTCTTTCCAGAGGGAAGAGATATCTGTTATTCCAGTGGGAAGAGAGCTCTTTTATTCCAGTGGGAAGGAGCTCTGTAATTCCAGTGGGAAGAGAGCTGGGTTACTCCAGTGGTAAGAGATTGTTGTTATTCCCGTGCGTAGGAGTTCTCTTATACCAGTGGGAAGGAGCTCTGTTATTCCAGTGTGAAGTGAGCACTGTTATTCCAGTGGGAAGAGAGCTCTGTTATTCCAGTGCGTAGGGAGCTCTGTTATTCCAGTGGAATGGAGCTCTGTTATACCAGTCGGAAGAGAGCTCTGTTTTTCCAGTGGGAAGGGAGCTCTGTTCTTCCGGTGGGAAAGCAGCTCTGTTAATCAAGTGGGAAGAGAGCTCTGTTTTTCCAGTGAGAAGAGATCGGTGTTATTCCAGTGGGGAGAGAGCTCGGGTATTCCAGTGGGAGGGGAGCTGTTATTCCAGTGGGAAGCGAGGACTGTTATTCCAGTGGGAAGAAATTGCTGTTATCCCAGTGGGAAGAGTGCACTGATATTCCAGTGGGAAGCGAGCTCTGTTATTCCAGTGAGAAGAGAGCTCTGTTATTCCTGTAGGAAGACAGTTCTGTTATTCCAGTGCGAAGAGAACTCTGTTGTTCCAGTGGGTAGCGAGTTATGTTATTCCAGTAGGAAGACAGTTCTGTTCTTGCAGTGGGAAGCCAGCTCTGTTATTCCAGTGGGAAGAGAGCTCTGTTATTCCAGTGGGAACACATCGCTGTTATTCCAGTGGGAAGAGAGCTCTGTTATTCTAGTGGGAAGAGAGCTCTGTTATGCCAGTGGGAAGGGATCACTGTTATTGCAGTGGGAAGAGAGCTCTGCTATTCCAATGGGAAAGCAGCTCTGTTATTCCAGTGAGAAGGAGCTCTGTTATTCCAGTGAGAAGAGATCGCTGTTATTCCAGTGGGAAGAGGGCTCTGTTATTCCTGTAGGAAGACAGTTCTGTTATTCCAGTGGGAAGAGAGCTATGTTAGCCCAGTGGCAAGTGAGTTCTGTTATTCCAGTAGGAAGACAGTTCTGTTCTTGCAGTGGGAAGCGAGCTATGTTATTCCAGTGGGAAGAGAGCTCTGTTATTCCAGTGGGAAGGGAGCTCTTTCAACCCAGTGGGAAGAGAGCTCTGTTATTCCAGTGGGAAGGGAGCTCTGTCTTTCCAGAGGGAAGAGATATATGTTATTCCAGTGCGAAGTGAGCTCTGTTATTCCAGTGGGAAGAGAACGCTGTTATTCCAGTGGGAAGAGAGCTCTGTTATCCCAGTGAGGAAGAGAGCTCTGTTATTCCAGTGGGAAGGGAGCTCTGTTCTTCCAGTGGGAAAGCAGCTCTGTTATTCCAGTGAGAAGGAGCTCTGTTATTCCAGTGAGAAGAGATCGCTGTTATTCCAGTGGGGAGAGAGCTCCAGTATTCCAGTGGGAAGAGGGCTCTGTTATTCCTGTAGGAAGACAGTTCTGTTATTCCAGTGGTTAGAGAGCTATGTTATTCCAGTGGGAAGTGAGTTCTGTTATTCCAGTAGGAAGACAGTTCTGTTATTACAGTGGGAAGAGAGCTCTTTCAACCCAGTGGGAAGAAAGCTCTGTTATTCCAGTGGGAAGGGAGCTCTGTCTTTCCAGAGGGACGGGATATCTGTTATTCTAGTGGGAAGAGAGCTCTGTTATTCCAGTGGGAAGGAGCTCTGTAATTCCAGTGGGAAGAGAGCTGTGTTATTCCAGTGGTGAGAGATCGCTGTTATTCCAGTGCGTAGGAGCTCTCTTATACCAGTGGGAAGGAGCTCTGTTATTCCAGTGTGAAGTGAGCTCTGTTATTCCAGTGGGAAGAGAGCTCTGTTATTCCAGTGTGAAGGGAGCTCTGTTATTCCAGTGGAATGGAGATCTGTTCTTCCAGTGGGAAGGCAGCTCTGTTATTCCAGTGGGAAGGAGCTCTGATATTCTAGTGAGAAGAGCTCGCTGTTATTCCAGTGGGGAGAGAGCTCAAGTATTCCAGTGGGAAGAAGGCTCTGTTATACCAGTGGGAAGGGAGCTCTGTTATTCCAGTGGGAAGCGAGGACTGTTATTCCAGTGGGAAGGGAGCTATGTTAGTCCAGTGGGAAGTGAGTTCTGTTATTCCAGTGGGAAGACAGATCTGTTATTCCAGTGGGAAGGGAGCTCTTTCAACCCAGTGGGAAGAGAGCTCTGTTATTCCATTGGGAAGAGATCGCTGTTATTCCAGTGGGGAGAGAGCTCCAGTATTCCAGTGGGAAGAGGTCTCTGTCATTCCTGTAGGAAGACAGTTCTGTTATTCCAGTAGGAAGAGACCTATGTTAGTCCAGTGGGAAGTGAGTTCTGTTATTCCAGTGGGAAGACAGTTCTGTTCTTGCAGTGGAAATTGAGCTCTGTTATTCAAGTGGGAAGAGAGCTCTGTTATTCCAGTGGGAAGGGAGCCATTTCAATCCAGTGGGAAGAGAGCTCTGTTATTCCAGTGGGAAGGGAGCTCTGTTTTTCCAGAGGGAAGAGATATATGTTATCCAGTGCAAAGTGAGCTCTGTTATTCCAGTGGGAAGGGAGCTCTGTTATTCCAGTGGGAAGGGAGCTCTGTTCTTCTAGTGGGAAACCAGCTCTGTTATTCCAGTGGGAAGGAGCTCTGTTATTCCAGTGAGAAGAGATCGCAGTTATTCCAGTGGGGTGAGAGCTCCAGTATTCCAGTGGGAAGAGGGCTCTGTTATTCCAGTGGGAAGGGAGCTCTGTTATTCCAGTGGGAAGCGAGGACTGTTATTCCAGTGGGAAGAAATTGCTGTTATTCCAGTGGGAAGAGTGCTCTGTTATTCAAGTGGGAAGAGATCGCTGTCATTCCAGTGGGAAGGGAGCTCTGTTATTCCAGTGGGAAGGGAGCTCTGTTATTCCAGTGGGGGGAGTGTTCTGTATTTCTAGTGGGAAGAGAGCTCTGTTATTCTAGCGGGAAGAGAGCACTGTTATTCCAGTGGGAAGGGAGCTCTGTACTTCCAGTGGGAAGAAAGCTGTGTTATTCCAGTGGTAAGAGATCGCTGTTATTCCAGTGCAAAGGAGCTCTCTTATACCAGTGGGAAGGAGGTCTGTTATTCCAGTATGAAGTGAGCTCTGTTATTCCAGTGGGAAGAGAGCTCTGTTATTGCAGTGTGAAGGGAGCTCTGTTATTCCAGTGGAATGGAGCTCTGTTATTCCAATGGGAACAGAGCTATGTTATTCCTGTGGGAAGAGAGCTCTGTTATTCCAGTGGGAAGGGAGCTCTGTTCTTCCAGTGGGAAAGCAGCTCTGTTATTCCAGTGAGAAGGAGCTCTGTTATTCCAGTGAGAAGAGATCGCTGTTATTCCAGTGGGGAGAGAGCTCCAGTATTCCAGTGGGAAGAGGGCTCTGTTATTCCTGTAGGAAGACAGTTCTGTTATTCCAGTGGGAAGAGAGCTATGTTAGTCCAGTGGGAAGTGAGTTCTGTTATTCCAGTAGGAAGACAGTTCTGTTATTACAGTGGGAAGAGAGCTCTTTCAACCCAGTGGGAAGAGAGCTCTGTTATTCCAGTGGGAACGGAGCTCTGGCTTTCCAGAGGGAAGAGATATCTGTCATTCTAGTCGGAAGAGAGCTCTGTTATTCCACTGGGAAGGAGCTCTGTAATTCCAGGGGGAAGTGAGCTCTGTTATTCCAGTGGGAAGAGTGCTCTCTTATTCCAGTGTGAAGGGAGCTCTGTTATTCCAGTGGAATGGAGCTCTGTTCTTCCAGTGGGAAGGCAGTTCTGTTATTCCAGTGGGAAGGAGCTCTGATATTCCAATGAGAAGAGATCGCTGTTATTCCAGTGGGGAGAGAGCTCAAGTATTCCAGTGGGAAGAAGGCTCTGTTATACCAGTGGGAAGGGAGCTCTGTTATTCCAGTGGGAAGCGAGGACTGTTATTCCAGTAGGAAGGGAGCTATGTTAGTCCAGTGGGAAGTGAGTTCTGTTATTCCAGTGGGAAGACAGATCTGTTATTCCAGTGGGAAGGGAGCTCTTTCAACCCAATGGGAAGAGAGCTCTGTTATTCCAGTGGGAAGGGAGCTCTGTCTTTCCAGAGGGAAGAGATATCTGTTATTCCAGTGGGAAGAGAGCTCTTTTATTCCAGTGGGAAGGAGCTCTGTAATTCTAGTGGGAAGAGAGCTGGGTTATTCCAGTGGTAAGAGATCGCTGTTATTCCCGTGCGTATTCCAGTGGGGAGAGAGCTCAAGTATTCCAGTGGGAAGAAGGCTCTGTTATACCAGTGGGAAGGGAGCTCTGTTATTCCAGTGGGAAGCGAGGACTGTTATTCCAGTAGGAAGGGAGCTATGTTAGTCCAGTGGGAAGTGAGTTCTGTTATTCCAGTGGGAAGACAGATCTGTTATTCCAGTGGGAAGGGAGCTCTTTCAACCCAATGGGAAGAGAGCTCTGTTATTCCAGTGGGAAGAGAGCTCTGTCTTTCCATTGGGAAGAGATATCTGTTATTCCAGTGGGAAGAGAGCTCTTTTATTCCAGTGGGAAGGAGCTCTGTTATTCCAGTGGGAAGGGAGCTCTGTTATTCCAGTGGGAACATATCGCTGTTATTCCAGTGGGAAGAGAGCTCTGTTATTCTAGTGGGACGAGAGCTCTGTTATTCCAGTGGGAAGGGATCACTGTTATTGCAGTGGGAAGAGAGCTCTGCTATTCCAATGGGAAAGCAGCTCTGTTATTCCAGTGAGAAGGAGCTCTGTTATTCCAGTGTGAAGTGAGCACTGTTATTCCAGTGGGAAGAGAGCTCTGTTATTCCAGTGCGAAGGGAGCTCTGTTATTCCAGTGGAATGGAGCTCTGTTATACCAGTCGGAAGAGAGCTCTGTTTTTCCAGTGGGAAGGGAGCTCTGTTCTTCCGGTGGGAAAGCAGCTCTGTTAATCAAGTGGGAAGAGAGCTCTGTTTTTCCAGTGAGAAGAGATCGGTGTTATTCCAGTGGGGAGAGAGCTCGGGTATTCCAGTGGGAGGGGAGCTGTTATTCCAGTGGGAAGCGAGGACTGTTATTCCAGTGGGAAGAAATTGCTGTTATCCCAGTGGGAAGAGTGCACTGATATTCCAGTGGGAAGCGAGCTCTGTTATTCCAGTGAGAAGAGAGCTCTGTTATTCCTGTAGGAAGACAGTTCTGTTATTCCAGTGCGAAGAGAGCTCTGTTGTTCCAGTGGGTAGCGAGTAATGTTATTCCAGTAGGAAGACAGTTCTGTTCTTGCAGTGGGAAGCCAGCTCTGTTATTCCAGTGGGAAGAGAGCTCTGTTATTCCAGTGGGAACACATCGCTGTTATTCCAGTGGGAAGAGAGCTCTGTTATTCTAGTGGGAAGAGAGCTCTGTTATGCCAGTGGGAAGGGATCACTGTTATTGCAGTGGGAAGAGAGCTCTGCTATTCCAATGGGAAAGCAGCTCTGTTATTCCAGTGAGAAGGAGCTCTGTTATTCCAGTGAGAAGAGATCGCTGTTATTCCAGTGGGAAGAGGGCTCTGTTATTCCTGTAGGAAGACAGTTCTGTTATTCCAGTGGGAAGAGAGCTATGTTAGCCCAGTGGCAAGTGAGTTCTGTTATTCCAGTAGGAAGACAGTTCTGTTCTTGCAGTGGGAAGCGAGCTATGTTATTCCAGTGGGAAGAGAGCTCTGTTATTCCAGTGGGAAGGGAGCTCTTTCAACCCAGTGGGAAGAGAGCTCTGTTATTCCAGTGGGAAGGGAGCTCTGTCTTTCCAGAGGGAAGAGATATATGTTATTCCAGTGCGAAGTGAGCTCTGTTATTCCAGTGGGAAGAGAACGCTGTTATTCCAGTGGGAAGAGAGCTCTGTTATCCCAGTGAGGAAGAGAGCTCTGTTATTCCAGTGGGAAGGGAGCTCTGTTCTTCCAGTGGGAAAGCAGCTCTGTTATTCCAGTGAGAAGGAGCTCTGTTATTCCAGTGAGAAGAGATCGCTGTTATTCCAGTGGGGAGAGAGCTCCAGTATTCCAGTGGGAAGAGGGCTCTGTTATTCCTGTAGGAAGACAGTTCTGTTATTCCAGTGGTTAGAGAGCTATGTTATTCCAGTGGGAAGTGAGTTCTGTTATTCCAGTAGGAAGACAGTTCTGTTATTACAGTGGGAAGAGAGCTCTTTCAACCCAGTGGGAAGAGAGCTCTGTTATTCCAGTGGGAAGGGAGCTCTGTCTTTCCAGAGGGACGGGATATCTGTTATTCTAGTGGGAAGAGAGCTCTGTTATTCCAGTGGGAAGGAGCTCTGTAATTCCAGTGGGAAGAGAGCTGTGTTATTCCAGTGGTGAGAGATCGCTGTTATTCCAGTGCGTAGGAGCTCTCTTATACCAGTGGGAAGGAGCTCTGTTATTCCAGTGTGAAGTGAGCTCTGTTATTCCAGTGGGAAGAGAGCTCTGTTATTCCAGTGTGAAGGGAGCTCTGTTATTCCAGTGGAATGGAGATCTGTTCTTCCAGTGGGAAGGCAGCTCTGTTATTCCAGTGGGAAGGAGCTCTGATATTCTAGTGAGAAGAGCTCGCTGTTATTCCAGTGGGGAGAGAGCTCAAGTATTCCAGTGGGAAGAAGGCTCTGTTATACCAGTGGGAAGGGAGCTCTGTTATTCCAGTGGGAAGCGAGGACTGTTATTCCAGTGGGAAGGGAGCTATGTTAGTCCAGTGGGAAGTGAGTTCTGTTATTCCAGTGGGAAGACAGATCTGTTATTCCAGTGGGAAGGGAGCTCTTTCAACCCAGTGGGAAGAGAGCTCTGTTATTCCATTGGGAAGTGATCGCTGTTATTCCAGTGGGGAGAGAGCTCCAGTATTCCAGTGGGAAGAGGTCTCTGTCATTCCTGTAGGAAGACAGTTCTGTTATTCCAGTAGGAAGAGACCTATGTTAGTCCAGTGGGAAGTGAGTTCTGTTATTCCAGTGGGAAGACAGTTCTGTTCTTGCAGTGGAAATTGAGCTCTGTTATTCAAGTGGGAAGAGAGCTCTGTTATTCCAGTGGGAAGGGAGCCATTTCAATCCAGTGGGAAGAGAGCTCTGTTATTCCAGTGGGAAGGGAGCTCTGTTTTTCCAGAGGGAAGAGATATATGTTATCCAGTGCAAAGTGAGCTCTGTTATTCCAGTGGGAAGGGAGCTCTGTTATTCCAGTGGGAAGGGAGCTCTGTTCTTCTAGTGGGAAACCAGCTCTGTTATTCCAGTGGGAAGGAGCTCTGTTATTCCAGTGAGAAGAGATCGCAGTTATTCCAGTGGGGTGAGAGCTCCAGTATTCCAGTGGGAAGAGGGCTCTGTTATTCCAGTGGGAAGGGAGCTCTGTTATTCCAGTGGGAAGCGAGGACTGTTATTCCAGTGGGAAGAAATTGCTGTTATTCCAGTGGGAAGAGTGCTCTGTTATTCAAGTGGGAAGAGATCGCTGTCATTCCAGTGGGAAGGGAGCTCTGTTATTCCAGTGGGAAGGGAGCTCTGTTATTCCAGTGGGGGGAGTGTTCTGTATTTCTAGTGGGAAGAGAGCTCTGTTATTCTAGCGGGAAGGGAGCACTGTTATTCCAGTGGGAAGGGAGCTCTGTACTTCCAGTGGGAAGAAAGCTGTGTTATTCCAGTGGTAAGAGATCGCTGTTATTCCAGTGCAAAGGAGCTCTCTTATACCAGTGGGAAGGAGGTCTGTTATTCCAGTATGAAGTGAGCTCTGTTATTCCAGTGGGAAGAGAGCTCTGTTATTGCAGTGTGAAGGGAGCTCTGTTATTCCAGTGGAATGGAGCTCTGTTATTCCAATGGGAACAGAGCTATGTTATTCCTGTGGGAAGAGAGCTCTGTTATTCCAGTGGGAAGGGAGCTCTGTTCTTCCAGTGGGAAAGCAGCTCTGTTATTCCAGTGAGAAGGAGCTCTGTTATTCCAGTGAGAAGAGATCGCTGTTATTCCAGTGGGGAGAGAGCTCCAGTATTCCAGTGGGAAGAGGGCTCTGTTATTCCTGTAGGAAGACAGTTCTGTTATTCCAGTGGGAAGAGAGCTATGTTAGTCCAGTGGGAAGTGAGTTCTGTTATTCCAGTAGGAAGACAGTTCTGTTATTACAGTGGGAAGAGAGCTCTTTCAACCCAGTGGGAAGAGAGCTCTGTTATTCCAGTGGGAACGGAGCTCTGTCTTTCCAGAGGGAAGAGATATCTGTCATTCTAGTCGGAAGAGAGCTCTGTTATTCCACTGGGAAGGAGCTCTGTAATTCCAGGGGGAAGTGAGCTCTGTTATTCCAGTGGGAAGAGTGCTCTCTTATTCCAGTGTGAAGGGAGCTCTGTTATTCCAGTGGAATGGAGCTCTGTTCTTCCAGTGGGAAGGCAGTTCTGTTATTCCAGTGGGAAGGAGCTCTGATATTCCAATGAGAAGAGATCGCTGTTATTCCAGTGGGGAGAGAGCTCAAGTATTCCAGTGGGAAGAAGGCTCTGTTATACCAGTGGGAAGGGAGCTCTGTTATTCCAGTGGGAAGCGAGGACTGTTATTCCAGTAGGAAGGGAGCTATGTTAGTCCAGTGGGAAGTGAGTTCTGTTATTCCAGTGGGAAGACAGATCTGTTATTCCAGTGGGAAGGGAGCTCTTTCAACCCAATGGGAAGAGAGCTCTGTTATTCCAGTGGGAAGGGAGCTCTGTCTTTCCAGAGGGAAGAGATATCTGTTATTCCAGTGGGAAGAGAGCTCTTTTATTCCAGTGGGAAGGAGCTCTGTAATTCTAGTGGGAAGAGAGCTGGGTTATTCCAGTGGTAAGAGATCGCTGTTATTCCCGTGCGTATTCCAGTGGGGAGAGAGCTCAAGTATTCCAGTGGGAAGAAGGCTCTGTTATACCAGTGGGAAGGGAGCTCTGTTATTCCAGTGGGAAGCGAGGACTGTTATTCCAGTAGGAAGGGAGCTATGTTAGTCCAGTGGGAAGTGAGTTCTGTTATTCCAGTGGGAAGACAGATCTGTTATTCCAGTGGGAAGGGAGCTCTTTCAACCCAATGGGAAGAGAGCTCTGTTATTCCAGTGGGAAGGGAGCTCTGTCTTTCCATTGGGAAGAGATATCTGTTATTCCAGTGGGAAGAGAGCTCTTTTATTCCAGTGGGAAGGAGCTCTGTTATTCCAGTGGGAAGGGAGCTCTGTTATTCCAGTGGGAACATATCGCTGTTATTCCAGTGGGAAGAGAGCTCTGTTATTCTAGTGGGAAGAGAGCTCTGTTATTCCAGTGGGAAGGGATCACTGTTATTGCAGTGGGAAGAGAGCTCTGCTATTCCAATGGGAAAGCAGCTCTGTTATTCCAGTGAGAAGGAGCTCTGTTATTCCAGTGAGAAGAGATCGCTGTTATTCCAGTGGGAAGAGGGCTCTGTTATTCCTGTAGGAAGACAGTTCTGTTATTCCAGTGGGAAGAGAGCTATGTTAGCCCAGTGGGAAGTGAGTTCTGTTATTCCAGTAGGAAGACAGTTCTGTTCTTGCAGTGGGAAGCGAGCTATGTTATTCCAGTGGGAAGAGAGCTCTGTTATTCCAGTGGGAAGGGAGCTCTTTCAACCCAGTGGGAAGAGAGCTCTGTTATTCCAGTGGGAAGGGAGCTCTGTCTTTCCAGAGGGAAGAGATATCTGTTATTCCAGTGCGAAGTGAGCTCTGTTATTCCAGTGGGAAGAGAACGCTGTTATTCCAGTGGGAAGAGAGCTCTGTTATCCCAGTGAGGAAGAGAGCTCTGTTATTCCAGTGGGAAGGGAGCTCTGTTCTTCCAGTGGGAAAGCAGCTCTGTTATTCCAGTGAGAAGGAGCTCTGTTATTCCAGTGAGAAGAGATCGCTGTTATTCCAGTGGGGAGAGAGCTCCAGTATTCCAGTGGGAAGAGGGCTCTGTTATTCCTGTAGGAAGACAGTTCTGTTATTCCAGTGGGAAGAGAGCTATGTTAGTCCAGTGGGAAGTGTGTTCTGTTATTCCAGTAGGAAGACAGTTCTGTTATTACAGTGGGAAGAGAGCTCTTTCAACCCAGTGGGAAGAGAGCTCTGTTATTCCAGTGGGAAGGGAGCTCTGTCTTTCCAGAGGGACGAGATATCTGTTATTCTAGTGGGAAGAGAGCTCTGTTATTCCAGTGGGAAGGAGCTCTGTAATTCCAGTGGGAAGAGAGCTGTGTTATTCCAGTGGTGAGAGATCACTGTTATTCCAGTGCGTAGGAGCTCTCATATGCCAGTGGGAAGGAGCTCTGTTATTCCAGTGTGAAGTGAGCTCTGTTATTCCAGTGGGAAGAGAGCTCTGTTATTCCAGTGTGAAGGGAGCTCTGTTATTCCAGTGGAATGGAGCTCTGTTCTTCCAGTGGGAAGGCAGTTCTGTTATTCCAGTGGGAAGGAGCTCTGATATTCCAGTGAGAAGAGCTCGCTGTTATTCCAGTGGGGAGAGAGCTCAAGTATTCCAGTGGGAAGAAGGCTCTGTTGTACCAGTGGGAAGGGAGCTATGTTAGTCCAGTGGGAAGTGAGTTCTGTTATTCCAGTGGGAAGACAGATCTGTTATTCCACTGGGAAGGGAGCTGTTTCAACCCAGTGGGAAGAGATATCTGTTATTCCAGTGGGAAGGGAGCTCTTTTATTCCAGTGGGAAGGAGCTCTGTAATTCCAGTGGGAAGAGAGCTGGGTTTTTCCAGTGGTAAGAGATCGCTGTTATTCCCGTGCGTAGGAGTTCTCTTATACCAGTGGGAAGGAGCTCTGTTATTCCAGTGTGAAGTGAGCTCTGTTATTCCAGTGGGAAGAGAGCTCTGTTATTCCAGAGGGAAGGCAGCTCTGTTATTCCAGTGGGAAGGAGCTCTGATATTCCAGTGAGAAGAGATCGCTGTTATTCCAGTGGGGAGAGAGCTCAAGTATTCCAGTGGGAAGAAGGCTCTGTTATACCAGTGGGAAGGGAGCTCTGTTATTCCAGTGGGGGAAGGGAGCTCTGTTATTCCTGTGGGAAGAGAGCTCTGTTATTCCAGAGGGAAGAGAGCTATCTTATTCCAGTGGGAAGAGAGCACTGGTATTCCACTGTGAAGTGGGCTCTGTTATTGCAGTGGAAAGGAGCTCTGTTATTGCAGTGGGAAGAGAACTCTGTGATTTCAATGTGAAGAGGGGTCTTTTATTCCAGTGGGAAGGTAACTCTGTTATTCCAATGGTGGAAGAGAGCTCTGTTATTCCTGTGGGAAGAGAGCTCTGTTATTCCAGAGGGAAGATAGCTCTGTTATTCCAGTGGGAAGAGAGCACTGGTATTCCACTGTGAAGCGAGCTATGTTATTCAAGTTGGAAGAGAGTTCCTGTTATTCAATTAATAAGGGAGCTCTGTTATTCCAGTGGGTAGGGAGCTCTGTTATTCCAGTGAACGGAGCTATGTTATTCCAATGGGAAGACAGTTCTGTTATTATTAATGTGGGAAGAGAGATCTGTTATTCCAATGGGAATAGGTCGCTGTTATTCCAGTGGGAAGGGAGCTCTGTTATTCCAGTGGAAGGTAGCTCTGTTTTTTCAGCGGGAAGACAGTTCTGTTATTCCAGTGTGGAGAGAGCTCTCTTATTCCAGTGGGAAGAGAGCTCTGTTATTCCAGTGGGAAGAGAGCTCTGTTATTCCAGTGGGAAGGAGCTCTGTTATTCCAGTGGGAAGGGAGCTCTGGTATTCCAGTGAGCGGAGCTATGTTATTCCAATGGGAAGACAGTTCTGTTATTATTAATGTGGGAAGAGAGATCTGTTATTCCAATGGGAAGAGGTCGCTGTTATTCCAGTGGGAAGGGAGCTCTGTTATTCCAGTGGAGATTAGCTCTGTTTTTCCAGTGGGAAGGCAGTTCTGTTATTCGAGTGTGGAGAGAGCTCTCTTATTCCATGGGAAGAGAGCTCTGTTATTCCAGTGGGAAGAGAGCTCTGTTATTCCAGTGGGAAGGAGCTCTGTTATTCCAGTGGGAAGAGCGCTCTGTTATTCCAGTGGGAAGGGAGCTCTGTTATTCCAGTGAAGGGAGCTGTGTTATTGCAATGGGAAGACAGTTCTGTTATTCGAGTGGGAAGAAAGCTCTGTTATTCCAGTGAGAAGGGAGCTCTGTTATTCCAGTGGGAACAGAGCTCTGTTATTCCAGTGAGGAGAGAGCTCTGTTATTCCAGTGGGGAGAGAGCTCGGGTATTCCAGTGGGAGGGGAGCTGTTATTCCAGTGGGAAGCGAGGACTGTTATTCCAGTGGGAAGAAATTGCTGTTATCCCAGTGGGAAGAGTGCACAGTTATTCCAGTGGGAAGCGAGCTCTGTTATTCCAGTGAGAAGAGAGCTCTGTTATTCCTGTAGGAAGACAGTTCTGTTATTCCAGTGCGAAGAGAGCTCTGTTGTTCCAGTGGGTAGCGAGTAATGTTATTCCAGTAGGAAGACAGTTCTGTTCTTGCAGTGGGAAGCGAGCTCTGTTATTCCAGTGGGAAGAGAGCTCTGTTATTCCAGTGGGAACATATCGCTGTTATTCCAGTGGGAAGAGAGCTCTGTTATTCTAGTGGGAAGAGAGCTGTTATTCCAGTGGGAAGGGATCACTGTTATTGCAGTGGGAAGAGAGCTCTGCTATTCCAATGGGAAGCAGCTCTGTTATTCCAGTGAGAAGGAGCTCTGTTATTCCAGTGAGAAGAGATCGCTGTTATTCCAGTGGGAAGAGGGCTCTGTTATTCCTGCAGGAAGGCAGTTCTGTTATTCCAGTGGGAAGAGAGCTATGTTAGCCCAGTGGGAAGTGAGTTCTGTTATTCCAGTAGGAAGACAGTTCTGTTCTTGCAGTGGGAATCGAGCAATTTTATTCCAGTGGGAAGAGAGCTCTGTTATTCCAGTGGGAAGGGAGCTCTTTCAACCCAGTGGGAAGAGAGCTCTGTTATTCCAGTGGGAAGGGAGCTCTGTCTTTCCAGAGGGAAGAGATATCTGTTATTCCAGTGCGAAGTGAGCTCTGTTATTCCAGTGGGAAGGGAGCTCTGTTCTTCCAGTGGGAAAGCAGCTCTGTTATTCCAGTGAGAAGGAGCTCTGTTATTCCAGTGAGAAGAGATCGCTGTTATTCCAGTGGGGAGAGAGCTCCAGTATTCCAGTGGAAAGAGGGCTCTGTTATTCCTGTAGGAAGACAGTTCTGTTATTCCAGTGGGAAGAGAGCTATGTTTGTCCAGTAGGAAGACAGTTCTGTTATTACAGTGGGAAGACAGTTCTGTTATTACAGTGGGAAGAGAGCTCTTTCAACCCAGTGGGAAGAGAGCTCTGTTATTCCAGTGGGAAGGAGCTCTGATATTCCAATGAGAAGAGATAGCTGTTATTCCAGTGGGGAGAGAGCTCAAGTATTCCAGTAGGAAGAAGGCTCTGTTATACCAGTGGGGAGGGAGCTCTGTTATTCTAGTGGGAAGCGAGGACTGTTATTCCAGTGGGAAGGGAGCTATGTTAGTCCAGTGGGAAGTGAGTTCTGTTATTCCAGTGGGAAGACAAATCTGTTATTCCAGTGGGAAGGGAGCTCTTTCAACCCAGTGGGAAGAGAGCTCTGTTATTCCAGTGGGAAGGGAGCTCTGTCTTTCCAGAGGGAAGAGATATCTGTTATTCCAGTGGGAAGAGAGCTCTTTTATTCCAGTGGGAAGGAGCTCTGTAATTCCAGTGGGAAGAGAGCTGGGTTATTCCAGTGGTAAGAGATCGCTGTTATTCCCGTGCGTAGGAGTTCTCTTATACCAGTGGGAAGGAGCTCTGTTATTCCAGTGTGAAGTGAGCACTGTTATTCCAGTGGGAAGAGAGCTCTGTTATTCCAGTGCGAAGGGAGCTCTGTTATTCCAGTGGAATGGAGCTCTGTTATACCAGTGGGAAGAGAGCTCTGTTATTCCAGTGGGAAGGGAGCTCTCCTCTTCCGGTGGGAAAGCAGCTCTGTTAATCAAGTGGGAAGAGAGCTCTGTTTTTCCAGTGAGAAGAGATCGCTGTTATTCCAGTGGGGAGAGAGCTCGGGTATTCCAGTGGGAAGGGAGCTGTTATTCCAGTGGGAAGCGAGGACTGTTATTCCAGTGGGAAGAAATTGCTGTTATCCCAGTGGGAAGAGTGCACTGCTATTCCAGTGGGAAGCGAGCTCTGTTATTCCAGTGAGAAGAGAGCTCTGTTATTCCTGTAGGAAGACAGTTCTGTTATTCCAGTGCGAAGAGAGCTCTGTTGTTCCAGTGGGTAGCGAGTAATGTTATTCCAGTAGGTAGACAGTTCTGTTCTTGCAGTGGGAAGCGAGCTCTGTTATTCCAGTGGGAAGAGAGCTCTGTTATTCCAGTGGTAACATATCGCTGTTATTCCAGTGGGAAGAGAGCTCTGTTATTCTAGTGGGAAGAGAGCTCTGTTATTCCAGTGGGAAGGGATCACTGTTATTGCAGTGGGAAGAGAGCTCTGCTATTCCAATGGGAAAGCAGCTCTGTTATTCCAGTGAGAAGGAGCTCTGTTATTCCAGTGAGAAGAGATCGCTGTTATTCCAGTGGGAAGAGGGCTCTGTTATTCCTGTGGGAAGACAGTTCTGTTATTCCAGTGGGAAGAGTGCTATGTTAGCCCAGTGGGAAGTGAGTTCTGTTATTCCAGTAGGAAGACAGTTCTGTTCTTACAGTGGGACGCGAGCTATGTTATTCCAGTGGGAATAGAGCTCTGTTATTCCAGTGGGAAGGGAGCTCTGTCTTTCCAGAGGGAAGAGATATCTGTTATTCCAGTGCGAAGTGAGCTCTGTTATTCCAGTGGGAAGAGAACGCTGTTATTCCAGTGGGAAGAGAGCTCTGTTATCCCAGTGAGGAAGAGAGCTCTGTTATTCCAGTGGGAAGGGAGCTCTGTTATTCCTGTGGGAAGAGAGCTCTGTTATTCCAGAGGGAAGAGAGCTATGTTATTCCAGTGGGAAGAGAGCACTGGTATTCCACTGTGAAGTGGGCTCTGTTATTGCAGTGGAAAGGAGCTCTGTTATTGCAGTGGGAAGAGAACTCTGTGATTTCAATGTGAGGAGGGGTCTTTTATTCCAGTGGAAAGGCAACTCTGTTATTCCAATGGGGGAAGAGAGCTCTGTTATTCCTGTGGGAAGAGAGCTCTGTTATTCCAGAGGGAAGATAGCTCTGTTATTCCAGTGGGAAGAGAGCACTGGTATTCCACTGTGAAGCGAGCTCTGTTATTCAAGTTGGAAGAGAGTTCCTGTTATTCAAATAATAAGGGAGCTCTGTTATTCCAGTGGGTAGGGAGCTCTGTTATTCCAGTGAACGGAGCTATGTTATTCCAATGGGAAGACAGTTCTGTTATTATTAATGTGGGAAGAGAAATCTGTTATTCCAATGGGAATAGGTCGCTGTTATTCCAGTGGGAAGGGAGCTCTGTTATTCCAGTGGAAGGTAGCTCTGTTTTTTCAGCGGGAAGACAGTTCTGTTATTCCAGTGTGGAGAGAGCTCTCTTATTCCAGTGGGAAGAGAGCTCTGTTATTCCAGTGGGAAGAGAGCTCTGTTATTCCAGTGGGAAGGAGCTCTGTTATTCCAGTGGGAAGGGAGCTCTGTTATTCCAGTGAACGGAGCTCTGTTATTCCAATGGGAAGAAAGTTCTGTTATTATTAATGTGGGAAGAGAGATCTGTTATTCCAATGGGAAGAGGTCGCTGTTATTCCAGTGGGAAGGGAGCTCTGTTATTCCAGTGGAATGTAGCTCTGTTTTTCCAGTGGGAAGACAGTTCTGTTATTCCAGTGTGGAGAGAGCTCTCTTATTCCATGGGAAGAGAGCTCTGTTATTCCAGTGGGAAGAGAGCTCTGTTATTCCAGTGGGAAGGAGCTCTGTTATTCCAGTGGGAAGAGCGCTCTGTTATTCCAGTGGGAAGGGAGCTCTGTTATTCCAGTGAAGGGAGCTGTGTTATTGCAATGGGAAGACAGTTCTGTTATTCGAGTGGGAAGAAAGCTCTGTTATTCCAGTGAGAAGGGAGCTCTGTTATTCCAGTGGGAACAGAGCTCTGTTATTCCAGTGAGGAGAGAGCTCTGTTATTCCAGTGGGAAGAGAGCTCTGTTTTTCCAGTGGGAAGAGAGCCATGTTACTCCAGTGGGAAGAAAGCTCTGTTCTTCCAGTGGGAAGCGAGTTCCTGTTATTCCAGTGAGAAGGGAGCTTTGTTATTCCAGAGGGAAGAGAGCTCTGTTATTCCAGTGGGAAGAGAGGTCTGTTATTCCTGTGGGAAGAGAGCTCTGTTATTCCCGTGGGAAGAGAGCTCTGTTATTCCACTGGAAAGGGAGCTCTGTTATTCCACTGGAAAGGGAGCTCTGTAATTCCAGTGGGAAGAGAGCTGGGTTTTTCCAGCGGTAAGAGATCGCTGTTATTCCCGTGCGTAGGAGTTCTCTTATACCAGCGGGAAGGAGCTCTGTTATTCCAGTGTGAAGTGAGCTCTGTTATTCCAGTGGGACGAGAGCTCTGTTATTCCAGTGTGAAGTGAGCTCTGTTATTCCAGTGGAATGGAGCTCTGTTATACCAGTGGGAAGAGAGCTCTGTTATTTCAGTGGGAAGAGAGCTCTTTTATTCCAGAGGGAAGGCAGCTCTGTTATTCCAGTGGGAAGGAGCTCTGATATTCCAGTGAGAAGAGATCGCTGTTATTCCAGTGGGGAGAGAGCTCAAGTATTCCAGTGGGAAGAAGGCTCTGTTATACCAGTGGGAAGGGAGCTCTGTTATTCCAGTGGGGGAAGGGAGCCCTGTTATTCCTGTGGGAAGAGAGCTCTGTTATTCCAGAGGGAAGAGAGCTATCTTATTCCAATGGGAAGAGAGCACTGGTATTCCACTGTGAAGTGGGCTCTGTTATTGCAGTGGAAAGGAGCTCTGTTATTGCAGTGGGAAGAGAACTCTGTGATTTCAATGTGAAGAGGGGTATTTTATTCCAGTGGGAAGGTAACTCTGTTATTCCAATGGGGGAAGAGAGCTCTGTTATTCCTGTGGGAAGAGAGCTCTGTTATTCCAGAGGGAAGATAGCTCTGTTATTCCAGTGGGAAGAGATCACTGGTATTCCACTGTGAAGCGAGCTCTGTTATTCAAGTTGGAAGAGAGTTCCTGTTATTCAAATAATAAGGGAGCTCTGTTATTCCAGTGGGTAGGGAGCTCTGTTATTCCAGTGAACGTTGCTATGTTATTCCAATGGGAAGACAGTTCTGTTATTATTAATGTGGGAAGAGAGATCTGTTATTCCAATGGGAATAGGTCGCTGTTATTCCAGTGGGAAGGGAGCTCTGTTATTCCAGTGGAAGGTAGCTCTGTTTTTTCAGCGGGAAGACAGTTCTGTTATTCCAGTGTGGAGAGAGCTCTCTTATTCCAGTGGGAAGAGAGCTCTGTTATTCCAGTGGGAAGAGAGCTCTGTTATTCCAGTGGGAAGGAGCTCTGTTATTCCAGTGGGAAGGGAGCTCTGTTATTCCAGTGAACGGAGCTCTGTTATTCCAATGGGAAGAAAGTTCTGTTATTATTAATGTGGGAAGAGAGATCTGTTATTCCAATGGGAAGAGGTCGCTGTTATTCCAGTGGGAAGGGAGCTCTGTTTTTCCAGTGGAAGGTAGCTCTGTTTTTCCAGTGGGAAGACAGTTCTGTTATTCCAGTGTGGAGAGAGCTCTCTTATTCCATGGGAAGAGAGCTCTGTTATTCCAGTGGGAAGAGAGCTCTGTTATTCCAGTGGGAAGGAGCTCTGTTATTCCAGTGGGAAGAGCGCTCTGTTATTCCAGTGGGAAGGGAGCTCTGTTATTCCAGTGAAGGGAGCTGTGTTATTGCAATGGGAAGACAGTTCTGTTATTCGAGTGGGAAGAAAGCTCTGTTATTCCAGTGAGAAGGGAGCTCTGTTATTCCAGTGGGAACAGAGCTCTGTTATTCCAGTGAGGAGAGAGCTCTGTTATTCCAGTGGGAAGAGAGCTCTGTTTTTCCAGTGGGAAGAGAGCCATGTTACTCCAGTGGGAAGAAAGCTCTGTTCTTCCAGTGGGAAGCGAGTTCCTGTTATTCCAGTGAGAAGGGAGCTTTGTTATTCCAGAGGGAAGAGAGCTCTGTTATTCCAGTGGGAAGAGAGGTCTGTTATTCCTGTGGGAAGAGAGCTCTGTTATTCCCGTGGGAAGAGAGCTCTGTTATTCCAGTGGAAAGGGAGCTCTGTTATTCCACTGGAAAGGGAGCTCTGTGATTCCAGTGGGAAGAGAGCTCCATTATTCCAGTCGGAAAAGATCACTGTTAGTCCAGTGGGAAAAGCTCACTGTTATTCCATTGGGAAGTGAGCTCTGTTATTCCAGTGGGAAAGAGCTCTGTTATTCCAGTGGGAAGAGCGCTCTGTTATTCCAGTGGGAAGGGAGCTCTGTTATTCCAGTAAAGGGAGCTGTGTTGTTCCAATGGGTAGACAGTTCTGTTATTCGAGTGGGAAGAAAGCTCTGTTATTCCAGTGAGAAGGGAGCTCTGTTATTCCAGTGGGAACGGAGCTCTTTTATTCCAGTGAGGAGAGAGCTCTGCTCTTCCAGTGGGAAGAGAGCTCTGTTTTTCCAGTGGAATGAGAGCCATGTTACTCCAGTGGGAAGAAAGCTCTGTTATTCCAGTGGGAAGAGAATTCCTGTTATTCCAGTGAGAAGGGAGCTTTGTTATTCCAGTGGGTAGAGAGGTCTTTTATTCCAGTGGGAAGAGAGCTCTTTTATTCCAGTGGATAGAGAGGTCTGTTATTCCAGTGGGAAGAGAACTCTGTTATTTCAGTGGGAAGAGATCGCTGTTATTCCAGTGGGAGGAGAGCTCTGTTATCCCAGTGGGAAGATATCACTGTTATTCCAGTGAGAAGGGAGCTCTGTTATTCCAGTGGGAAGACAGTTCTGTTCTTCCTGTGAGGATAGATCTCTGTTATTCCAGTGGGAAGGAAGCTCTGTTATTCCAGTGGGAAGACTGTTCTGTTTTTCCAGTGGGAAGGGAGCTCTGTTATTCCTGTGGGAAAAGAGCTCTGTTAGTCCAGTGGGAAGACAGTTCTGTTATTCCTGTGGGAATAGAGCTCTGTTATTCCAGTCGGAAGAGATCTCTGTTATTCCAGTGGGAAGATATCACTGTTATTCCAGTGGGACAAGATCGCTGTTATTCCAATGAGAAGGGAGCTCTGTTGTTCCAGTGGGAAGAGAACTCTGTTATTCCAGTGGGAAGTGATCTCTGTTTTACCAGTGAGAAGAGAGATCTGTTATTCCAGTGGGAAGACAGTTCTGTTATTCCAGTGGAAGAGATCACTGCTATTCCAGTGGGAAGAGAGCACTGTTATTCCAGTGGGAAGAGAGCTCTGTTATTCCAGTCGGAAGACAGTTCTGTTATTCTAGTGAGATGGGAGCTTGGTTATTCCAGTGGGAAGGGAGCTCTGTTATTCCAGTGGGAAAAGAGTTCTGTTATTCAAGTGGGAAGAGAGCTCTGTTATTCCGGATTGAAGAGAGTTCTGTTGTTCCGGTGGGAAGAGATCAAGTGAGATGTGCTCCGTTATTTCAGAAGAGCTCCGGTCCGCCCACATGTGACTCCAGATCCACAGCATCCCACTGACTCAGATATACCCTCTGAAATGACCTAACATGCAACTGTGTTGACAGGCTATTGGGTTGTACAATAAATGTTGGCCCAGCCAGTGGTCCCACACCCCATAACGGTATAATTTAGCGAAATATTGCGTAGTGAGCTTTGTGGTTCCAGTGAGTGACTGTGGGTGCATTGTTTTGGCAGGATGTATCTGAGACTCACCGTTCTTCACAGTCTTTTAAAAAAATAATCTTTATTGTCACAAGTAGCCATATATTAACACTGCAATGAAGTTACTGAGAAAAGCCCGAGTTGCCACCCTATTCGGGTACACAGAGGAAGAATTCAGCATGTCCAAATTACCCTACAGCACAATTTTAAATGACTTGTGGGAGGAAACCGTAGCACCCGGAGGAAACCGATGCAGACACGCGGAGAACGTGCAGACTCCGTACAGTCAGTGACCCAAGTGGGAATCAAACCTGGGACCCTGGCGCTGTGAAGCAATAGTGCTGCCCCTAAGTCTGTTTCTGGTGCGAACCACTCCATACAGGGCGATCAGGAGATATTTCTCACAGGTACAGAAATGACGATAACGAAAAATGAGAAAATCAAACTTGGGTCCAAGTGATTAATAATAGTTTCCGGAAATAAGTCAGAGCCCAAAAGAGGGGGGGAGACAATCAATCTGATTTTCTGAAAAAAAACTCAGAGTGTTTGCAACATGAAATCAAAATGTTTAACCCTCAACTTATATTAAGTCAAATGAAATGTGTTAATGGTGCCTACAATAAACCTATTTGTGTCGATTTTCCTTTCAGAAAATTAGGTAGAATATTCGCATAGATACAGGCCATGCGAGTCACCGAGCGTGCGCTGGCATTGATACTCTGTCGGGTTTTCATTATCAGGACTGTTTTAGGTAGTGCTAACAACATGAATGTGCGGGAATGGGGATGTTAGTTTGTTGCACTGACAGAGTGAAAGCAGAGGCAGAGGTGCTGAGTCCTCTCCCATTCCAAGGTCCTGGCGTCAAGGTTGGAGGGATGTCTTCCGAAGGTGGTTGGGTCGGACCTGACGCGTTTCGTGAAGGAAAGGCAGCTGTTTGCGGCTGAATGCAATCCTGTCTCCAGCGAAGCGGAAGGAGATGGAGGTGGTGGCGGCACTGGACGCAGAGAATGTGTTTCATCGGGTAGAATGGGGTTACTTGATGGCAGTATTGGAGAGGTTTGGAATTAGGATGGATGCAGCTGTTGTACAAGGAGCCAATGGCGAGAGCTCGGACTAACAGCATGAACTCGGGCTACTTTGCATTGCACTGGGGTACAAGATAGGGGTGCCCTATATCCCCTCTGTTGTTTGCATTGGCTATAGAGCCCTTGACCATCGCGCTAAGGAGCTCGGAGTTGTGGAAGGGGTTAGTGAGGGGGTGGGGGGTGGGGGGGTGGGGGGAGAGAGCATATGGTGTCCTATGCCAATGATCTGCTATTGTATATCTTGGAACCGAGCACATTGGTGGAGAGTACAACGGAACTGCTCCAGAGATTCAGGACGTTCCCGGGTTATAAGTTGAATTTAGGCAAGAACGAGTATTTCATGGTCCCCCAGCCGGGGGTAGGGGTGGGAGTTGGGGGGGGGTTGGGGGGTGCCATTCCATTTGGCGGCATCCCACTTTAGGTACTTGGTGGCGTGGGATTGGGGAAGGCTCCAAAAATATAATTTTACTAATTTGGTGGGGAGGCTGATGTGCCAAGGTGGGACAACCTCCCTCTCTTGTTGATGGGTTGGGTGCAGGCAGTTAAAACATTTTTTTTTACAAATCTTTTTATAGGCATTTTCAACATTAAGTACATTGATGTTCGTGGTTATTTATTGTACAGTAATGAAAAAAAAAGGCTTTTGTCTTACATTACTTTATTTACAGATTGCTGCTGTCTAGTTTGGCGTGTCCTCTCCCCCGCCCTCCGGGCCTCCTCCCTAGTCCCCCCTGTCCCTAGCCCCTCCCCGTCTCCCCCGCCCACCTCCCCTTGCTATCCTCATTGGTCGATCAGGGGGTGCGCTCCCCCTTCCCCTTGATCCTCCCCTTTTTCTTCTCCCTTTGTCGGCTTCAGCCGTGGTGTGCTCCCCCCCCCCCCCCCCCGTGTATCCCTCTTTATCCCTCAGACTCTCTGCCCCCCTCCCCACTCCCTGGCTTGTGTGTCCCTGGTATTCTTCCTTGTCTTTTGTTCTTTCTCCTCTCTGATCCTTCTGTTTCCCTCTCTACTGGCTGCTGCTGGCCTCAAACAGGTTTGGAACAGGCCGCCAAATTGCCCCTGTGCAGTAATGAAGCCTTCCTTCGACCCTCGGATGGCGTATTTTATCTTCTCCAGGTGGAGAAATTCAGCGAGCCAGCCTGCAGCTGTGGGTGGTGCTGCCGATCGCCAACCGAGCAGGATTCTCTGGCGTGCGATTAGGGAAGCGAAAGCGAGGGCGTTGGCCCCCTTCCCCATGTGTAACTCTGGCTGCTCCCATACCCTGAAGATTACCACATTTGGGCGTGGCTTCACCCTCAGCCCCACAATCTTGGACATTGCCTCAGAGAACGCTGTCCAGAACCCGGCAAGTTTGGGACAGGCCCAGAACATGTGGGTGTGGTTGGCCGGGCCCCTCTGGCACCGCTCACATTTATCCTTCACCTCCGGGAAGAACTTGCTCATTTGCGTTCTGGGGCAGTTAAAATTAATATGTTGCCGCGATTCCTGTTTTTATTTCAGTGCCTGCTGGTCTTTTTATCGAAGTCCTTCTTCAGGAGGGTGGACAAGTTGTTCTCCTTGCTCATTTGCGGGGGGGAAGGTGGCAAGGATTAGGAGGGTGGTTCTGCAAAGAGGGTGACAGGTGGGGTGGCTAGGCCTCCCAAACTTATTGGACCACTATTGAGCGACGAATGCAGAGAAGGTGCGGGACTGGAGTAAGGAGGGGGAGGCCCGATGGGTTAAGATGCAGGCGGGCCTGTGTAGGAGGTCGGGGTTGCAGGCACTGGCAACGGCGTCGCCTTTCGATGGCTCCAGGAAGGTATTCGGTGAGCCTGGTGGTGGTAGTGGCCACATTGAAGATTTGGCGGCAGTTCAGGCTACATTTTAGGCTGGGGGCCGGGTCAGAGGCGATGTCGATTAGGGGGAAATCATAGGTTCGAACCGAGAAGAATGGATGCGAGATTTGGAGAAGGGATGAGAGGGGGAATCAAGGAAATTAAGGATTTGTTTCTTGGGGTCTGATTCGCGAGCCTGGAGGAGTTGGGAGAGAAGTATGGGCTGGCGCAGGGGGAAGGGTTTAGATACGTGCAGGTTTGGGATTTCGCCAGGAAGGTTTTCCTGACCTCCCTGATAGCGCCGGCCTCTGTGGTGGTATGTATTAGGGGTATTAAGGTACCCTGTGATGCCGAGAGGCTATTGGTAAATAGACTCTGGATCCCGATTGGATCAGCCGCCTACTGGCTCCACCCAGTAAGGTGCGTATAAGAGCCCGGGTTCTCCCAGCAGCCGCATTCTGTAACTGTGCTGCTGGGGAACAAGTCTGCATAATAAAGCCATCGTTCGACTCCTTCTCATCTCGTCTCATGAGTGATTGATTGTGCTTCAATTTATTACGCAGACTTTAAAGGACATGGAGCTCCGAATCATTCCGGAGTGTCTGCGAATCAGCCCAAACTCAGCGGCCACTTTTAAACTTTGGTTAGTGTGTTTTCATGGATACCTCCGAACGGTCCCCGGCATACCTACAGAAGACCAGAAAATGCAGGTCCTGCATGCCAGGGTGAGCCCTGAAGTCTACATGCTCATAGAGGATGCGGACGATTTCCAGGTGGCGCTCGCCATGCTGATAAGAATCTACGTTCGGCCCGTCAACCAGGTCTATGCACGCCACCAGCTCGCGACGAGACGGCAAATCCTCAGGGAATCGCTGGACGAATTCTACAGTGCGCTGTTAATACTGGGGAGAAACTGCAACTGCCCATCGGTTTTGGCTAACGAACACACGGAGCTACTGGTCCGAGATCCGTTTGTGGCAGGTATGCTTTCATCCCAAATTCGCCAGCAATTGCTGGAAAGAGACTCACTAGGTCTCAAGGAGGCACGGGCCCTCGCTGCCTCGTTCGATGTGGCATCGCAGAACGCCCGTGCCTACGCCCCCGACCGCGGCCGAACCCCTGGGACCCCCCGCCACCACCCCCCCCCGCCCCCCCCCCCCCGCAGGTCTGCGCTGCCAGAGCGGCAGATCACCCGGGGGGCCCCGCTGCTACTTTTGTGGGCAAGGGAAACACCCCCAAATGCGCTGCCCGGCACGTTCGGCCCTCTGTAAAGGGTGCGGCAAAAAGGGGCACTTTTTAGCAGCGTGCCAGGCCCGGGGGGTAGCCGCAATCTCCGGGGGAGAACCCCAAATTCAAACCCCCCAGCGATCCATGTGCGGCCAGCGGGCGCCGCCATCTTGGGTCCCAGACTCCATGCGGGAGGGATGGGCGCCACCATTTTGGGCTCCGCAGGCAACGTGCGATCCAGGGGCGGCGCCATCTTGTCCACCCCCGACCGTGTGCGACCCATGGACGCTGCCATCTTGGCTGACGGCTAATGACCCCGGGATAGACGGCCCACGGGGCCTGAAGAAAATGCCCCGATGCAGCAACTACGACTGGCTTCTGTGACCCTCGACCAGTCGCGGCCCTGAACGCTCCAAACAGCAACAACAGTATTTATAAACGGGTACGAGACGCCCTGCCTGATCGCCTCTGGGAGCACGGAGAGTTTTATTCATCCCGATACGGTAAGACGCTGTTCCCTTCCGATCCACCCAAGTCATCAAAAAAATTTGGCGGCAGGGTCCCATTCTGTAGAGATAAAAGGGTTCTGCATCGCGAACCTCACGGTGCAGGGGAGGGAGTTCAAGAACTACGGGCTTTACGTCCTTCCCCACCTCTGCGCTGCCACACTCCTGGGATTGGATTTTCAGTGTAACCTCCAGAGTTTAACGTTTAAATTCGGCGGCCCTATACCCCCACTCACTATCTGCAGCCTCGCGACCCTCAAGGTCGATCCGCCTTCCCTGTTCGCGAACCTCACCCCGGATTGCAAACCAGTCGCCACTAGGAGCAGACGGTACAGCGGCCAGGACCGATCTTTTATCCGGTCAGAGGTCCAGCGGCTGCTGAGGGAAGGCATAATCCAGGCCAGCAATAGACCCTGGAGAGCTCAGGTGGTAGTTGTAAAGACCGGGGAGAAGCAGAGGATGGTCGTAGACTATAGTCAAACCATCAATAGGTACACGCAGTTGGGTGCGTACCCTCTCCCCCGCATATCCGACATGGTCAATCGGATTGCACAGTACAAGGTCTTTTCCACGGTGGACCTTAAGTCCGCCTATCACCAGCTCCCCATCCGCCCGAGCGACCGCAAATACACTGCTTTCGAAGCAGATGGGCGGCTCTATCATTTTTTAAGGGTTCCATTCGGCGTCACTAACGGGGTCTCGGCCTTCCAACGGGAGGTGGACCGAATGGTTGACCGGTACAGTTTGCGGGCCACGTTCCCGTACCTCGACAACGTCACCATCTGCGGCCACGACCAGCAGGACTACGTCGCCAACCTCCGCAAATTCCTCCAGACCGCGAACGCCTTGAATCTCACTTACAACAGGGAGAAAAGCGTGTTTAGCACCAACTGTCTAGCCATCCTCGGTTACGTAGTGCGAAATGGAGTGATAGGCCCAGACCCCGAACGCATGCGCCCCCTCATGGAGTTCCCCCTCCCTCACTGCTCCAAGGCCCTGAAACGCTGCCTGGGCTTTTTCTCTTATTACGCACAGTGGGTCCCCAACTACGCGGACAAGGCCTGTCCGCTAATCCAGTTCACGGTTTTTCCCCTGTCGACAGAGGCCCGCCAGGCCTTCAGCCGCATCAAAGCAGATATCGCAAAGGCCATGATGCACGCAATCGACGAGTCCCTCCCATTCCAAGTCGTTAGCGACGCGTCCAACGTAGCTCTGGCGGCCACCCTCAACCAAGCGGGCAGACCCGTGGCCTTTTTTTCATGCACCCTCCACGCTTCAGAAATCCGCCACTCCTCAGTGGAAAAGGAGGCCCAGGCCATAGTAGAAGCTGTGCGACATTGGAGGCATTACCTGGCCGGTAGGAGATTCACTCTCCTCACTGACCAATGGTCGGTTGCCTTCATGTTCGATAATGCACAGCGGGGCAAGATCAAGAATGACAAGATCTTGCGGTGGAGGATTGAACTTTCCACCTACAACTATGAGATCTTGTATCGTCCTGGGAAGCTGAACGAGCCGTCCGATGCCCTATCCCGCAGCACATGTGCCAACGCACAAGTGGACCGTCTCCGAACCCTCCACGAGGACCTCTGCCACCCAGGGGTCACTCGGTTCTATCACTTTGTAAAGACCCGCAACCTGCCCTACTCCATCGAGGACGTCAGGACCGCCACCAGGAATTGCCAAATCTGCGCAGAGTGCAAGCCGCATTTCTACCGGCCAGAGAGGGTGCACCTGATAAAGGCTTCCCGCCCCTTTGAACGCCTCAGCCTGGACTTCAAAGGCCCCCTCCCCTCCACCGATCGCAACACGTACTTCCTGAACGTGATTGACGAATACTCCCGGTTCCCTTTCGCCAGCCCCTGTCCCGACATAACCGCGGCCACGGTCATTAGAGCCCTCGGCACTATCTTTAAACTGTTCGGTTTCCCCGCCTACATACATAGCGACAGGTGGTCCTCCTTCATGAGCGACAAACTGCGTCAATTCCTGCTCAGCAAGGGCATCGCCTTGAGCAGGACGACCAGTTACAACCCCCGGGGAACGGTCAGGTAGAGAGGGAGAACGGAACGGTCTGGAAGGCCGTCCTGCTGGCCCTACGGTCCAGAGGTCTCCCAGTTTCCCGCTGGCAGGAAGTCCTCCCGGACACCCTCCACTCCATCCGGTTGCTGCTGTGTACAACAACGAATCAAACACCTCACGAACGCCTCCTTGTCTTCCTTAGGAAGACCTCCTCCGGAACGTCACTTCCGACCTGGCTGGCAGCCCCGGGACCCATCCTGCTCCGAAAGCATGTGCGGACACACAAATCGGACCCGTTGGTCGAGAGGGTTCATCTCCTCCAAGCGAACCCTCAATATGCCTTCGTGGCGTATCCCGACGGCCGACAGGACACGGTCTCCCTGCGGGACCTGCCACCCGCCGAAGCCACCCCCCCCCCCAACACCAGTCACCTCCTCTGGGGCCACACACACACCCCCAACACCAATCACCCCCTCCCTCCCACCGGCGCACCCCACAGCTGCCCCCTTCCCGGGTGGATCGGTCCTCCCCCTTGCCCCAAATAGGGGTATTGGAGCGGGAAGAGGCATCGCGCGCTCCCAGAGATGACGGGGCCCGAACCAGCGCCTGCATCACCACCGGGGCTAAGACGATCGGCAAGGACAACCAAGGCACCCATTCGACTCATCGAATCAGCATAGTAAAGCAAGAAATGCCTTTGTAAATAATTTTTTTTTGGGTTGCCCAGTAAAAGCGGCATTGTAAGTAGTAGTAGTAGTTGATATCGGAGCATAGCCGCCGTATTAGCGGCATCCTAGGTACCGACTGTAAACCCCTACCACCATACGGCCCACTACTACCCTGCGGGTTCTTTTTTAACAAGGGGTGAATGTGGTGGTATGTATTAGGGGTATTAAGGTACCCTGTGATGCCGAGAGGCAATTGGTGGATAGACGCTGGATCCCGATTGGATCAGCCGCCTACTGGCTCCATCCAGTAAGGCGGAGTATAAGAGCGCGGGTTCTCCCAGCAGCCGCATTCTGTAACTGTGCTGCTGGGGAACAAGTCTGTGTAATAAAGCCATCGTTCGACTCCTTCTCATCTTGTCTCGTGAGTGATTGATTGTGCTACAGCCTCTTCATTGCTGAAGGAGGTGCTGTCAGCGGGAGGGCTGGAGAGGGGGCTGTATTTGGCGATCTATGGGAGGATCCTGGAGGAGGACAGGGTGTCTACGGAGGGGATTAAGGCAAAGTGGGAGGAGGAGCTGGGGGGTTTGGGGATGGAAATTGGATTTTGCTGTGGAGGGTAAATGCCTCAACCTCGTGTGCGAGGCTGGGGCTGATACAGTTGAAAGTCGTGCACAGTATGCACCTCACCAAATCACGAACAAAGAACAATAAACAAAGACAAGTACAGTACAGGAACAAGCCCTTCGGTCCTCCAAGCCGACCATGCTGCCCATCTAAACGAAAACCTTCTACACTTCCGGGGTCCGTATCCCTCTATTCCCATCCTATTCATGTATTTGTCAAGATGCCCCTTAAATGTCACTATCGTCCCTGCTTCCACCACCTTCTCCGGCAGCGAGTTCCAGGCACCCACTACCCTCTGTAAAAAAACCTGCTTCGTACATCTCCTCTAAACCTTGCCCCTCGCACCTTAAACCGATGCCTCCTAGTAATTGACCCCTTTACCCTGGGAAATGGGAAATAGTATCTGACTATCCACTCTGTCTATGCCCCTCATAATTTTGAAGACCTCTATCAGGTCACCCCTCAACCTCTGTCGTTCCAGTGAGAACAAACCGAGTTTATTCAACCTCTTATCCACAAAGATGAGCAGGCTATTTGAGGGGGTGGAGGATGTCTGTGAGCGATGTGGGAGGCGCCCCACAAACCATGTTCACATGTTTTGGTCCTGCCCAAAGCTGGAAAGATTTTGGAGGACGGTATGTAGCACAATCTCGGGGGTCTTTCATGTGGAGCTATATTCGGACCAGCCTGAGTTGCAGCCTGAGTAGCGGGGGGGCCGGATGTTTTAGCCTTCGCATCGCTGATCGCTCGTAGGCAGGTCCTGTTGGGGTGGATTTGTAGTGATATCCTGATTGCATTGTAATTTACCAACTGACCACGAAGAGTCTCAGTAATATATAAGTGAATGTTAGAGTCAGGTGACCTCAGACTGACTAGGGAGCTGAGAGGGAGGTTGCTTGTGCATGTTCAGACTGTTATTCATCTGTTGTTTTGTATACATCTGACCCACATAAATTACTTATAGCTTTAGCTACAAGTTTTCGGGTAATATAAATCAGGCCATCCGACAAGAACATTTCAGGGGTCAGTCTCTCCACCCTGTGCCTCCGTGTGGCGGGGGGATCTGCTGGAGGTTTTGACCCTGGAGAAGGTGAAGTTTGAGCTGGGGGGGGTCGCGAAGGAGGGGGTTCTATAATTCTTGGGGTTTGTTCATTCTGCAGTTGTAATATACCTTTAAGGGATAGTAGCATGACATCAGTGGAAGGAAGTGTGTCATGTGATCCAGTCTCCATTTCACTTTTGTCTTTAAGCAAAGCACACGCGCACACAAAGCTCTGCTACTGGTTCTTCAGCCTTTTTGATTTAACTCCAAAAACCTGACATCCAAAATCTTTCAATCGATCATAAATAAATGGCAGACCATCTTATTCTCTTTATAGGGGTGCAGAAAGGAGACAGGATTGCCATATACTTGCCAGTGATCCCAGAGCTGATATATGCAATGCTGGCGTGTGCGAGGATAGGAGCAATACACTCAGTGGTGGTACGTATGGAATGTCCAGCTGCTCAATGGGCAGTAAATTCTTTAAGTAAATACATCCCTGGTGAGGGGTTAAGAACCATTGCAAGATACTCCAGCAAGAATAGAAGATTAGCACTCTGGGGGTGGGGTTTGGCTTGACAGGCAAGACATAAAGGTGAAGCACCGTGCATCCCATTGGGTGGATGTAAATGAGCCCGTGACAAAAGCTCTCCCGGCGCCTTGGTCACCATTTAATCTGCAAACAACACCACTAAAAACAGACCATCTGGTCATTCAACTCATTTTCTTTTTACGGAGACAAGGTTGGCTGATGTGGTCGGCTACATTTAGTTCTCTGTTTCATTGACTGCAAAGCATTTTGTGACCCAACGTGGGGTTAGGACCTATCTGCCCATGCAATTTCATGGGGTCACAAGCCAGTGAGCGGTTATTTAAGAGCCAGTCAGGGGTCATGAGCCAGACAGGGGACATGAGCCAGTCAGGGGTCATGAGCCAGTCAGGGGTCATGAGTCAGTCAGGGGTCATGAGCCAGTCAGGGGTCATGAGCCAGTCAGGGGTCATGAGTCAGTCAGGGTCATGAGCCAGACAGGGATCATGAGCCAGTCAGGGGTCATGAGCCAGTCAGGGGTCATGAGTCAGTCAGGGTCATGAGCCAGACAGGGGTCATGCGCCAGACAGGGGGTCATGAGCCAGTTAGGTGTATGTGAATTTGACACCAACTTAAGATGGCAGTACTTAATATCATTGTCGAATAACCTATAGGAATCTCGAACTAAATCTTTTTTTATATTCAGAGTGTCCAATTCATTTTTTTTCCATTAAGGGGCAATTTAATGTGGCCAATCCACCTACCCTGCAAATCTTTGGGTTGTGGGGGCGAAACCCACGCAAACACGGGGAGAACGTGCAAACTCCACACGGACAGTGACCCAGAGCCGGGATTGAACCTGGGGCATCGGCGCTGTGAGGCAACAATGCTAACCATTGCACCACCGTGCTGCCCCCAAACAAAACCTTTATATGGGGCCCCTCAAAGAAAAACATTGCTTCAGTTTCTGGGGTATTGAGGTTAGGAAGGGTGCTGTACGTTCTTCATAAAACACCTTTTCAATGAAGAACTATTTTCTGACATCAATTATGGATTTGCAGCGGTGTTGTGCTTGCAATAAACTAATACAAGAGTCTTATAGCATTCATCTCAGGAGGTGCCCGGTTAATCGCCTAACAAGTGACTTAGCTTTACTGCTGGCGTGTTCTAACTGGCTCTTCAGTTGTGCAGGAAGGAAATTTGTGGAAATTTTACAAAATGTTGTGAAGTGAGGGGGCAAGTAAATGGGTTCTCATTGAACACATTCCCTAACCTCAAGGAATATTCAGCAGGTATGGCAACATCTGGGTGAGGGAAACTAGAGTCAACAAATCAGAGTAACCACCTTACATCAGAAGATATGAACTTGGATATGGCTTGAGCCACTTTATTTATTCTCATTGGCTATCACGGGCAATGTACTCATTAAAACTGATTAAAGCTTTGTGCTGATTAAACAAAGGAAGTCATTACAGCTGTTTTATGTGTTTGTTATTTAGTTTGCAGGTTTCTCAGCTGAGTCTCTATTTGAGAGAATTTTAGACTCCCAATGCATATTGCTGATTACTGCAGGTAAGAAGCCTCCCTGTTATTCCTGTATAATTATTCACTGTGCGCGCTGAAATCTCCCGACGTATTCTGGTGAATAGTTGTAACGGTTATGCCAGAAAGCTTTGAGCATCAGTATTAGAGAGCCGTGAGACTTCACCCTTCTGTTTTTTTTCTGTCATTTAGATGGCTTCTACAGAGGAGAAAAGCTTGTAAACCTAAAGCAGATCGCAGACGATGCTTTGGAGAAGTGCAAAGACAAGTGAGATTTCTGCCCGAGCACCTTTTCGAGCCTGAGCTCAAGTTACCTTTTGAGCGAAACAACAGTCAGCAAGACCCAGCACTCAGTCCAGGCTGAGCTTTGGCTGATGAAGAGAAGATGGCCCATGGCATGTTTTCCGACAACGGAAGGGGCTTGCCATTGGCCGCCAATGGGATTTTACAGTCCCGCCGATGTGCAGGGCATTTTGCGTGGCTCGCCCGTCCTGCCGCCTGGGGACCCACCTTGTGTGACAGGAAAGTCCTGACAACATGTCCATATCATTGGGAGCAGCTGGGAAAATAAATACCACCTTTGAAACCATGGGCAGTAAAGAGAGTGGCAATGGTGGAGCAGTGATTGTGGCAAAAATTCTCTGTTGGTTCACACTGGCGGATTCTCCGTCCCGCTGAGCTGAATGGAATTTTGGTGAGCGCCAAATTCTCCATTCTCTCTGACAGCGATGGCGGGGTGAATTCCCATTATCTAAGTCCTGCTACAAGTAGAACATATTGCGTTTAAAATACTCATTTACAAGTTAATTTATCATTTATTTCAGGGAGGATTTTGTCGTGAAAAAGTGCATTGTGGTGCAACACCTTGGTGACAAGGTGAAAAACAACCATGGTCAAATTTGCTGTAACATCCTGCAGGTGATTCAATTCAAGAATAACTTGGCTCATGGCTGCTGTCATATACTAATACCGGAAATGTTGGATAGGGAATACCCTGGGAGTTTAGATTTTCATTCTGGGTGGGATTGGTGATGTGATGAGAGATTCGTCCACTGACACCCAAAACCACTTGGAGGAAGCACGCCACCTGCTGGGTGCAGAGGTGGGATGGGTGGAGAGCCGGCCCCGGTGATATGGCACTTGGTACCAGCTGCAAGATAACAAAACACAAAATCGTCCTCTAGTCCTCTTCATCCCCCACACACCTTAATTCCCACACAGTTCCCAAGCCCCCTCCATGCCAACCAATGCCACCTCATGCCTCCTGCCCCATGACCTCTTAAATCCTCCATGCCAACCTCTGCCCCTCCACTAACCTCCATGGCCCATGAGAGTTCCTATATAATGCCAATCCCACCCCGCCTCCCCCCAACCAGCCATCCTTTACCCTTACACCCTCCATGTCAACTCACCCACTATCCACCATGGGCCAGGATCCATGCTAAGAGGAAATAAAATAATGTTCCAAGTGTCTATTCATGAGTTCACGATTTAACAAAAAGCACTCTCATTGATAAAAACCCATTCACTACAATTACATTTCTTCAGCCACTTAATTTATTTTAGCAACAAACATTTGCATTTGTAATCACAATTCAAAGACTTTATAAGCACTTGGAGTTGTCAATCAAAATGTGAACTGTCAGGCACCCCACTATGATAATGATAGGTTGTGAGATCTGTCATGCAGCCCAAATCCTATAATGATAACCCTTTGGTCAATGTCAACAGGCAGAGTGAAATGGCAAGCACTGATTTTTTTAAATCAGCAGGCTGTTTTTTTAAGAATTTGAAGGCCAGGAGATTTAAATCCCTTGATATCTTGACTGTTCCTATGAGCTTTGACATTTTCCTTAACAGCTGCTTTGGCAGCTTTACAGATCAATTGACTGTTTCTTTGACAGCTCCCTTGACAGTTACAATAAGGTTGTCAATTTAATTGAGCGTATTCATGGTGAGTAACTTGGAGGGGAACCTCCAGGTGGTGGGGTTCCTTTGTCCTGGATGGTGTTGAGCTTCTTGAGTTTGTTTGGAGCTGCATTCATCCAGGTAAGTGGAGAGTATTCCATTACACTCCCAAGATGGCGTTGGAGCATGGCGACTATGCGAGCTCTCTCACACAGATCCTCTTTCTAACCTTGTGTTACCCTATTACGTATTTATTGGCCTTGAAATGGGGTGCAGCTTCAGCAGAATTATATTGCGACTAAAAGGGTTAAATTATGGGGACAAGTTGCATGGACTACTCTTGTATTCCTTCAAGTATAAAGGATTATACTATGATATAAGGGTTTAGAACGATGAAAGAGTTTGATAGCATAGACAGAGAGAAATAGGGCGGGTTCAAATCGATATGACTCAAAACGAGGCAACTTAATGTGGGAACTTACAATTCAAAATTGAATTGAAACCGGTAACCTTTCATTTTTTTCCAGGTTTAAAATTGTGTTTGTCTCTGTCAGGGTAGGTCTTATGAGGAAAGGTTGAGGGAGCTAGGGCTTTTCTCATTGGAGCGAAGGAGGATGAGAGGCGACTTAATAGAGGTTTATAAGATGATGAGGGGGATAGGTAGAGTGGACGTTCAGAGACTATTTCCTCGGGTGGATGTAGCTGTTACAAGGGGGCGTAACTATAAGGTTCGGGGTGGGAGATACAGGAGGGATGTCCGAGGTAGGTTCTTTACTCAGAGAGTGGTTAGATCGTGGAATGGACTGCCTGCTGTGATCGTGGAGTCGGACACTTTAGGGACTTTCAAGCAGTTATTGGATAGGGACATGGAGCACATCAGAATGACAGGGAGTGGGATAGCTTGATCTTAGTTTCGGACAAAGCTCGGCACAACATCGAGGGCCGAAGGGTCTGTTCTGTGCTGTACTGTTCTATGTTCTATTCAATTTTTACACACATTCACATCTACTTTTAACAATCCAAAGGACAACTTACCTCTCCCCAAGGGTACTTGACCTCTTCCAAAGGTGTCCTTGAACCTATCAAAAGAGTACCCTACCTCTCCAAAGAACTCCACTAACTTGAAACTTTTCCCTGATAGATCTAAAGTGCGCAAGTTGAGTTTTGGACAACCCGTCAGCCAAATTTGGATATGGCTGAAAGCAGTTCCAAATGCATTCAAGGACCATGGATGTGAAAACTACAATCTGCTTCCGTTCCCCAGTCCCTGGAAAAAATGGTGGGCGCCAGTTCAGGTCGGGATGGCTGGAATCAGGGCTGTGGTGCCAAGTTGCCTCAGCTGGAGACCCCATTCTGGCTCTGCAAAAATTCCGGCCTTGGTTATCCAATTGTGGGTGTTAGAACCAGACCTGGTCCTGTTCTTGGCTGTCCTCTACAATACACAACAGGGAGCAAATGTTACTGCATCATGATGTTCAGATCAAATTTCCATTTCTAATCCTGGACCTAGTTGTTGCAGTCTGGTAACCAGGTAACCTGGTACAGACTGGGGATGAGTCAATAAAAATTTGGAATTAAAAGTTTGAAGATGATCATGAAACCATTGTCGATTGTCATAAAAAACATCTGATGTCCCTTAGGGAAGGAAATCTTTACCTGGTCTGGCCTACACGTGACTCCAGACCAGCAGCAATGTTAGTGACTCTTAAATGCCCTCAGGGATGGACAATAAATGCTGGCCCAGCCAGCGACGCCCACATCCCATGAACGAATAAAGAAATAAATGTTCTGTGATTTAAGCGGAAGCAAAATGGTAAGCTCTGAAATCTGTTAATGCACTAATTCCTTGTGATTTCCTCAAAGTTATTCTGGAACTGTGAAACAGATATGCGCTGGGATGTGCTAATGAAGGATGCCAGTGAGCAGTGTGAGCCAGAATGGGTTGATGCTGAACATCCACTCTTTATCCTCTATACAAGTGGGTCTACTGGGAAACCCAAGGTAAGTCTCCTATCTGCATGAGATCTTCCCCATTGGAGACCACAGGATGCCAATCGATAATATATAATTCTACCTTGCATTGTCACCATATTGAATACAAGACTGATTACTGTGTCACACCTACTATTTTAAACCATTCTTTCCCACAGCCGCGCATGGCTGACTTTTTTGACAGTCTGATCAGTAAGTTTGTGGATGACACCGAGGTTGGTGGAGTGGCAGATAGTGTTGAGAATTGTCAGAAGATACAGCAGGACATAGATTGGAGACTTGGGCAGAGAAATGGCAAATGGAGTTTAATTCGCACAAATGTGAGTTAATGCATTTTGATAGGTCTAACATAGAGGGGAAATATACCGTAAATGGTAAAACGCTTTGGAATATAGAAAGTCAGAGAGATCTGGGCGTGCATCTCCACAGATCTTTGAAGGTGGCAACACAAGTGGTCAAAGTAGTCAAGAAAGCATACGGAATGCCTGCCTTCATTGGACAGGGCACCGAGTATAAAAACTGGCAAGTAATGCTTAAGTTGTGTAGCACCTTGGTAAGGCCGCACTTAAAATATTGCACACAATTCTGGCCGCCACACTACCAGAAGGATGTGGAGGCTTTGGAGAGGGTGCAGAGGAGGAATACCAGGATGTTGCCTCGTATGGAGGGTGTTAGCTATGTGGAGAGGCTGAATAGACTCGGACTGTTTTCATTAGAAAGACGGAGGTTGAGGGGTGACCTGATAGACGTCTACAACATTATGAGGGGCATGGATAGAGTGGATGGGCAGGCACTCTTTCTCAGGGTGGAGGGGTCAGTCACCATGGGCCATAGGTTTAAGGTCCGTGGGACAAAGTTTAGAGGAGATGTGCAAGGCAGGTTTTTTACGCCGAGGGTGGTGAGTGCCTGGAGCGCGTTATCAGGGGAGGTTGTGAAAGCAGATACAATAACGGTGTTCAAAAGGCACCTTGACAAACACATGGATAGGATGGGTATAGAGGGATACGGCACAAGGATGTGCTGAGGGTTTTGGAAAAGGTTGGTATCATGACCGGTACAGGCTTGGAGGGCCGAAGGGCCTGTTCCTGTGCTGTATTGTTCTTTGTTCTTTACTTCCCTCAAACGTTCATTCCTCCTACAAGCTAAAACCCAACTTAATTCACCTCATCACCACTTCCTAATTTAGCTCTTCTTTATCACTGCTCATTTTAACCATGGTGGTTTTGTGCATTACAATCCTTAGTCGTTCCTGTATGGGAATGGTAGTGTAGTGATTTTGTTACTGGATTAGGAATCGTGAGGCCTGCACCCGTGATCTGGAGACATGAGTTGAAATCTCACCACGTCAGCTGGGAACTTAAATCAATTAAATAAATCTGGAATAGTAAAGTAAGTAAAGCGGCCATAGTCTCAGAGGACCATAGGCTGCTTTCCCCTTTGCGGGGGAGAGTTGACTGGTGGTGATTTAATCTGAGGATCACCACACCTCAGGCGAGGGGCAAGGTTGAGAAGGTGGGGCCTTCATGAATAACGTTATGGAATTGAGCCCGTGCTGTTGGCCTCGCTCTGCATCACAAACCAGCCGCCCAGCCAACTGAGCTAAACCTGGTAAATCTGGAATAATGAGCTAATGTCAGTAATGGTGACCACATATAACTATTGGATTGTCATAACAGCCCAAAGAGTTCACTTCAGGGAAGGACATTAACTGGTCTGGGCCTACATGTGACCTCAGGCCAATAGCACTGTGATTAACGCTCCACCTTCCACCCTCCACCTTCTTACGGGTAAGTAGGGATGGGCATTAAATGCTGGCCTATCTAATGAAACTCACATTCCATGAATGAATAAAAGTAGGTGGTCAGTAAATCCCATCTTGTTAATGCAATTTAATATGTTTTCACAAATAAATCTACTACAAAATTTGTACATTTGCAATTTCCTTCCTTTTCTATACCTCAATGACAGTAAGTATTTTATTTAGATCACCCTAACATTTAAGGTGATGTTTGTGAATTGTAAACGTTCCACGTTGTTGCAATCTCTATCTAGGACCGCAGACCCAAATTCTGAGAAGTTCCCAAACACTTAGGCACAGGAGCCTGGGGGTCGGGAGGAATGCGAACTGGCTTATTTACTGTAATTCTGTCAGAGGTTTCATCAATTCTTGCAGCTATTGAGTTATAATCTCCACAGCGAAGAATCACTGACTGCACATTGAGCCAGTGATAATTCAGGGCTAGTCACAGGGCAATAGCATGATTATTACTCAACGAGTCACCGTGAGGTGAACATTACTGATCTTTGCTTTTATTCTTGCTTTCTTTCTAGGGTGTACTGCACACTGTTGCGGGCTATCTGATTTACACTGCAATCAGTTTTAAATATGTGTTTGACTACCACGATGATGATGTGTATTGGTGCACGGCTGATATTGGATGGATTACTGGACACTCGTATGTAATCTATGGTCCACTGGCAAATGGTGCGACATGTGTTCTAGTGAGTAGAGACAATATTCTGTACACCTTCTGGAGTAGGGAAAATATCCTCAAAAGGTTCATGAAAAGAGTTCATGCAAATCTTGTTAAGGTAATGGGGGGATTTTCTGCTCCCGTTTTCAGACGGGGGCGGGTTTGGCGGCAGGAACACAAAATAATAATAGTCTTTATTAGTATCACAAGTAGGCTTACATTAACACTGCAATGAAGTTACTGTGAAAATCCCCCAGTCACCACATTCCGGCGCCTGTTCGGGTACACGGAGGGAGAATTCAGAATCTCCAAATTACCCAACAGCAAGTCTTTCGGGACTTGTGGGAGGGAACCCACGCATTGTAACTGTGAGTGGGGTGAGTTAAATCGCCTCCTTGGGCTCTGGTGATCAGTGCCCAGTACATCAGTGCCGGTAGATTTATGGGATGAAATAGCACTGAAGGAGGTACTCTACATCTCCCATGAAAACAAAATTAAACATTTTTTAATTGTTAAAAACCAGTTCAAAATTGTCAAAAACCAGCACAACTGACACTGGTGGCTCCGATACACGTGACCAGTTCAAACAGGTGTTGCAGATGCCAATCATTTCCAAGTTTGACCTCTTGTTTCTTAAGAGTGCTCCAGCAGTTTGTAAAGAGATGCAGAGCATGCACAGACTAATCCTAGGGCTGCCTGAAAAGTGCATCCTGTGGAACCTGGATGTCAGTGGAGGAGCTGCGGTATGGAGGGGCAAGATTTAGAGTAGATGTACGAGGCAAGTTTTTTACGCAGAGGGTAGTGGGTGCCTGGAACTCGCTACCGGAGGAGGTAGTGGAAGCAGGGACGATAGGGACATTTAAGGGGCATCTTGACAAATATATGAATAGGATGGGAATAGAAGGATACGGACCCAGGAAGTGTAGAAGATTGTAGTTTAGTCGGGCAGCATGGTCGGCACGGGCTTGGAGGGCCGAAGGGCCTGTTCCTGTGCTGGACATTTCTTTGTTCTTTGTTCTTTGTTCTTCCCACAATCCTCAATTTTCAACTGCTGCCTGTCTGTACTTCAGGTGAGAAACATTAGTTGAAAATGGCCGCCATCATTCAGAAGGACTGTTGGGGAAGTCTGAGGCAACACCCCAATGTGTGCCGTATCCTCTTTAATTAAATTCCTATGAAATTAAATTTTAAATTAAATTTCTATATAGAATATAATGAATCCATAGAATCCCTACAGTGTAGAAGGAGGTAATTCGGCCTACCGAGTCCGCACCGACCTTTGGAAAGAGCACCCTAACGAGTCTCACTTCCCCGCCCAATCCCCATAACCTTTAATCTCACCTAACCTGTGCATCTTTGGAACACTAAGAGGCAACTTGGCCAATCCACCTAACCTGCACATCTTTATGCTTCATTTCTTTTAAATAATAGAAACTGTTTTATTAACTGCCTTATCGCATCTTCCGACCATAAAAAGTCAGACAAGGAACAGGGGAACATTAAAGAATATGTGATATAATAGCAAAATTCTGCAGATGCTGGAAATTTGAAAAACAAAACCGGAAAGTGCTGTAAAATCTCCTCGGCATCTGTGAAAAGAGAGACAGAATTAACGCTTCGAATTCAACGTGCCCCCTCTCTGAGGAAGAGTCAGATTGGGCTCCAACATTGGCCGGGGTTTTCCTGCGGCAGATGCGGCAAGCCATTGGCTGCTTGCGGGATCTTCCAGTCCTGCAGAAGTCGACGGGAGGCCTTCGCAATAACAGAGTCAGTAACAGCGTCGCATTTATCTTTTTCATCTCCTTGGATCTCTCTGTGCCGCACCCAATTGTTTGAGAGACAGCGAGAGAACAGGCAGCCAGCCTGATCCCAGTGTTTGGCAAATCAGCTCCTAAATCACAGAATAACACAGTGCAGAAGAGGCCAATCGACCCATCGGGTCTGAACCGACCCATGAAAAGCACCTGACCTACCTACCTAATCCCCTTTGCCAGCACTTGGCCCATAGCCTTGAATGTTATGACGTGCCAAAATATGCAGAGCTACATGAGAAGATGTGCTGGTAAAAAGGGAGAAGGTGCTTCGCCTTACACTTTTCCCTCCAAATCTGTGAGTGTCGCTGGCGAGGCCAACATTTTGCCCATCCTTACTGCCTGGAGTCTGGAGCTACCCCAGGAGCCTAGCAACAAAACTGAAGGACAGAGCTGGCAGATTTGAGAAAGATAAAAATGTATAGTGCATGAATTTACATTTTCAGTAACTTTCTTTCCATTTCAGTTTGAAGGTCTGCTGCTGTATCCACATGTTGGGAGACTGTATGAAATGATTGAAAAGTACAAAGTGACAAAGCTCTACACAGCGCCCACAGTCATTAGAATGCTCATGAAGTTTGGAGAGGAACCTGTGAGAAAGTAAGAAAGTTAGAAATGGGATTTGAAATATCCACTTGTGTGTATGATACATTTACCTCGAGCAGTAAAATAAAGTTTCCAAGTAGTGTCATTGGGTTAAAGGTTAAAGTGTTCTCAGGACCCATGCCCTCGGTTATTGTCATTTTCATGGTTTAGAGTACTTTGTCGGCTGATCGAATGAAGGGAGATGGTGCCGTAGTGGTAATGTCACCGGGCTTGTAATCTAGAGCAGTGATTGTCAAACTCAGGGGCGCGACCCGCGGGTGGGTCGTGGGCGGGTGCCGGGAGGGTCGCAGAGCCGTCCTTCGCGGCGCTCCCGATCGCGCAAATCTGAGCGCAGCAGCCGGCTTTTCATAACGCCGGCTGCAAGCGGCCTTCAAAATGGCCACGAACATGTAAAAAAAAAATGCAGCCGCATTGCGCATGCACGCCTGATCATCGGTGCGCATGCGCATAACCGGTGATCGGGCACGCATGTGTAGTGCGGCCACTTTTTCTTTTTAAATGGTCGCAGCTTTTTGTTTTCCAAGTTCGGGGGGGGGGGGGGGGCGGTTTATTCATTTCATTCATTGAATTTTTATTTTGTTCATTTATTTTATTCATTTTATTTTTATTTTCTTTTACAAGTTCGGGGGGGGGGGTTTATTTGATAAAATTTTACAGGAAAAAATGCACAACTTTAGGCAGATGGAGACTCCATACTTTCCGACACCGGAAGGCTTCACCTTCATCCAACAGGTTCCATTGGAGGAGCGTGTACGAGGGCCAAAGGGCCAAAATCATTTCCTCCATTTTTGTCAGCAGCAAACAAGGTAAGGGAAAATGGTGGGTCGCGCAGGTCGGCGGGCGTGGGTCGCAAAGGTCGGCCGGCATGGGTCACGAAGGTCGGCCAGGTTGGGTCCCGAAGGTTGGCTGGTTGGTAAAAATGCGTACCCGGAAAAAAAGTTTGAAGAACACTGATCTAGAGGCCCAGCCTAATGTTCAGGGGACACAGGTTTAAACCGCACCATGGCAGCTGATGGAATTTGGATTCAATGAATAAAATCTGGAATATAAAGCTAGTCTCAGCAATGGTTGACCAGCAATTGTCATAAAAACCCATCTGGTCCCAACGATGTCTCCTTGAGGAAGGAAATCTGCTGTCCTCATCTGGTCTGGCCTACGTGACTGCAGACCCACACAGCAACTCTTAACTGCCCTCTGAAATGGCCGAGCGAGTCATTCAGACCAAGGGGCAATTAGGGATGGGCAACAAAGGATGGGCCTGGCCAGCGATGCCCACATCCCGTGAATAAAAATAAAGGGCTCTTGTATTCTCCCTTCACTGTGTGTGCAGCATGAACACTATGATGGAGTGGCTGAGCCCAACGTCCTGTTTCAGGTTGACGGTGGATATTTGTATTGGATCTCTCTAAAGCCTTGTTTTATTTTAAATAACCATTGCAATTTCCATAAGTAAATTAACTGTTCATGATGATGATGATGCTGTTTTCCAAGCTTCGGTTTCAGTGGGGGAGGGGTTCATCAAGGTTCTAAAAACTCTGATGCTTTCTAAGAACAAGCTCGAGTGCCGTCAGGTCTACAACAGCGGCCCTGTTGGGGGTCGCTATTTTAGCGGCCGTCTCTATTTCTTTCTTGATGTGGAGATGCGGGCGTTGGACTGGGGTGAGCATAGTAAGAAGTCTTACAACACCAGGTTAAAGTCCAACAGGTTTGTTTCAAATCACTAGTTTTCGGAACACTGCTCCTTCCTCAGGTGAATGAAGGGGTATGTTCCAGAAACATATATATAGACAAAGTCAAAGATGCAAGACAATGCTTTGAATGTGAGCATTTGCAGGTATTAATTAAGACTTAATTACCTGCAAATGCTCGCATTCAAAGCATTGTCTTGCATCTTTGACTTTGTCTATATATATGTTTCTGGAACATACCCCTTCATTCACCTGAAGAAGGAGCAGTGCTCCGAAAGCTAGTGATTCTAAAACAAACCTGTTGGACTTTAACCTGGTGTTGTAAGACTTCTTACATTTTCTTTCTCAGTGGTCTGTCTGCAATTAAGAAGAATTGCTACGCTTTTCAGTCTTCCTCTCTCCTTTTGACCACTCTTCGCCTTTTCATTTGCTCTTCCTTCCTTTTCCCCCCAACCTTCCCCCTTCCTCTCCTCGCAGAGGTACTGAGATTGCCAAACCAGCTCATCCAAGTGAGCTGAGGCAGTGGGTGGCAAGAGGCTACTCCACTAAGAGGGCATCTCGGTGAGCTTATGTAAATGTCCTTACACGTTTTGTTTTCCTCAGCAGAAATCGCTGCTTGGTAATCGGCTGTGGGAATCCTGATTTCGACCCATGAGAAATCTCTCAAGTGTTTGTTTTTTTGTCAGGCTGCCACTGGCCAACAATTTCAGAACCTGTGCAGTTTGTGTACAAGAGAGGTTAAAGATATTCCAGTAAGCTAAAAGATACTTTTGTAACAACTATTTAGCAATTTTGTTTTTATCATAATTACCATTTGTTAACAAATTCTGACATCTCTTAGAAACATGTTTGATGCCACCAAAAGTGGCTTTGTGCAATATGAAGATCGGCACTACAAAGCTGAAGTTTAGTCCTGATATTTATTATTTGTGAGGAGAACATTTAAAACAAACACCCTGGCCCATTAAAATAATTTATAAAGTTCTGAAGTTATACCTAAAAAGTGAATCCCATCTTTCCATTTCAGCGCTGGCTGACTGACCCTGTTTTTAATTCCCAATGTTTTCTTTCCCCTCTATTGCAGACTTTGCACGAATATCGTAAACAGCTGATGAAAGGGTATTTAAAACATTAACTTGTCTTTTCTCTTTCAGTTTCAGATGGACCTTCGGATTACCAGTATTTTGATGTTTTGTTTAAGTTTCCAGTTGAAGGTTTTTTTTTTACCCCACCTCCTCCTATGAAATCCCTGTTGTATCGCAGCTTATATTTTTGGGTGTTTTGCATGATTTACAAATCCTTCCTTCCCCTCCGTCAGAAGTTCTTTTTCTCTTGACTGCTTCAGGTTCAATCTCAGGTCTTTGAAGATCCTGGGCTGTGCTGGAGAGCCCATTAACCCAGAGGCCTGGACGTGGTATTATAACGTCATCGGGAATGGGCAGTGTCCCATCATAGATACCTTTTGGCAGACTGAAACGGTAAGCATTCCTGTTAAAGAGCTATCCTTAGAGTTACTTTTAAGAAGGAAGGGACTCAAAAAGAGTGGCATGGTTTTTTCATCCCTGTGATGTGGCATTCAAGGAAGGCAGGGCATTTCGTTCTGACATGACTGCATCCTCGGAACCGAAACTGTTGTGGAATAAGTGACTTTGTTTGCTGGATTCCCTGCCTATTGACTGTGAGTTAATGCAACATTATGGATAGTGTCAGGGACATCACCAATGTTTAAAGATTTCCATTCCTGGCCTCGAGGTTTGCTCGTGTCACACGGGAGGGTTTAAATAGTATGGCAGGGGGGTGGGTACCGGAGCAATAGGTCAGAAGGTGAAAAAATTGAGGGAGAACTAGGAAATAGGGCCACTATGGCTCTGAGGAAGTGCAGGCAGGGAGATGTTGCTGAAAACAGCAGGACTGGTGGCCTGAAATGAAATGAAAACCGTTTATTGTCACAAGTAGGCTTCAAATGAAGTTACTGTGAAAAGCTCCTAGTTGCCACATTCTGGCACCTGTTCAGGGAGGCTGGTACGGGAATTGAACCGTGCTGCTGGCCTGCCTTGGTCTGCTTTAAAACCCAGCTCTTTAGCCCTGTGCTAAACCAGCCCCAAAGTGCATATGTTTTAATGCAAGAAGTATAACAGGTAAGGCAGATGAACTTAGAGCTTAGATTAGTACTTGGAACTGTGATGTTGTTGCCATTACAGAGACCTGGTTGAGGGAAGGACAGGATTGGCTGCGAAACATTCCAGGATTTAGATGTTTCAGGCGGGATAGAGGGGGAGGTAAAAGGGGTGGAGGAGTTGAGCTCCTGGTTAGGGAGGATATCACAGCTGTACTGCGGGAGGACACCTCAGAGGGCAACGAGGCTATATGGGTAGAGATCAGGAATAAGAAGGGTGCAGTCACAATGTTGGGGGTTTATTACAGGCCTCCCAACAGCCAGCGGGAGATAGAGGAGCAGATAGGTAGACAGATTTTGGAAAGGAGTAAAAGCAACAGGGTTGTTGTGATGGGAGATTTTAACTTCCCCAATATTGACTGGGACTCACTTAGTGCTAGGGGCTTGGACGGGCAGAGTTTGTAAGGAGCATCCAGGAGGGCTTCTTAAAACAATATGTAGATAGCCCAACTAGGGAAGGGGCTGTACTGGACCTGGTATTGGGGAATGAACCCGGCCAGGTGGTAGAAGTTTCAGTAGGGGAGCATTTCGGTAACAGTGACCACAATTCAGTAAGTTTTAAAGTGCTGGTGGACAAGGATAAGAGTGGTCCTGGGGTGAATGTGTTAAATTGGGGGAAGGCTAATTGTAACAATATTAGGCGGGAACTGAAGAACATAGATTGGGGGCGGATGTTTGAGGGTAAATCAACATCTGACATGTGGGAGGCTTTCAAATGTCAGTTGAAAGGAATTCAGGACCGGCATGTTCCTGTGCGGAAGAAGGATAAATATGGCAAATTTCACGATCCTTGGATAATGAGGGATATTGTAGGCCTCGTCAAAAAGAAAAAGGAGGCATTTGTCAGGGCTAGAAGGCTGGGAACAGACAAAGCCTGTGTGGAATATAAGGAAAGTAGGAAGGAACTTAAGCATAAGCAAGAAATCAGGAGGGCTAAAAGGGTCACGAATAGTTATTGGCAAATAGGCTTAAGGAAAATCCCAAGGTTTTTTTTATTTAATAAACATTTTATTGAGGTATTTTTGGTTTTACAACAACAAAATAAACAATGTACATGAAACTATAAACATAGTGCAAAAGCCGTCTCCCTCCCTTACAGGTCCCACCTTTATTAACCCCCTACTCTAAGCTAAACTAACCCCCCCCCCCTTCTGCTGACGATTAATTTTCCGCAAAGAAGTCGATGAACGGCTGCCACCTCCGGGCGAACCCTAACATTGACCCTCTCATGGCGAACTTGATTTTCCCCAAACAGAGAAAGCTAGCCATGTCAGATAGCCAGGTTTCCGACTTCGGGGGCTTTGTGTCCCTCCATGCTTATAATATCCGTCTCCGGGCTACCAGGGAAGCAAAGGCCAGAACGTCTGCCTCTTTCTCCTCCTGGATTCCCGGATCTTCCGACACCACGAAAATCGCCACCTCTGGACTCGGTGCCACCCTTGATTTTAGCACCTTGGACATGACATCCGCAAACCCCTGCTAAAATCCCCTAAGCTTTGCATATGTCCAGAACATATGGACATGGTTCGCTGGCCCACCCGCACACTTTGCACACCTGTCTTCCACCCCAAATAATCTGCTCATCTGGGCCACTGTCATGTGTGCCCGGTGAACAACCTTAAATTGTATCAGGCTGAGCCTGGCACATGTTGCGGACGCGTTGATTCTACTCAACGCGTCTGCCCATAGACCATCCTCTATCTCACCTACCAACTCCTCTTCCCACTTGCGCTTCAGCTCCTCGGTCTGCATCTCCTCTGACCCCATAAGTTCCTTGTAAATGTCAGAGACGCTCCCTTCTCCCACCCACCCTCTGGAAACTACACTATCCTGTATCCCTCTTGGTGGTAGGAGCGGGAAGGCTGAAACCTGTCTACGTAGGAAGTCCCGCACCTGCAGATACCTGAATTTGTTTCCTCTCGCCAATCCAAACTTCTCCTCCAACGCCCTCATACTCAGAAAGCTCCCCTCTATAAACATATCCCACATCCTCTCAATCCCTGCTCTCTGCCATCTCCGAAACCCCCCACCCATACTTTCCGGGGCAAACTGGTGATTAATACAGATTGGAGACCAAACCGATGCTCCCTCTGCTCCCACATGTCTCCTCCACTGCCCCCAGGCTCTCAGGGTTGCCACCACCTCGGGGCTGGTGGAGTACCGTGCTGGCGGGAACGGCAGAGGCGCCGTTACCAACGCCCCCAAACTGGTGCCCTTGCATGAAGCCGCCTCCATACGCTCCCATGCTGACCCTCCCCCTACCACCCACTTCCTGAACATGGCTATATTTGCCGCCCAATAGTAGTTACTGAAGTTTGGCAGCGCCAGCTCGCCCTCTCTCTGGCTCCGCTCAAGCATCACCTTCCTTACTCGCAGGGTCTTGCCCGCCCATACACAGCCAGTGATCACCTTGTTGACCCGTTTAAAAAAGGAACGTGGAATAAAGATGGGGAGACACTAAAGCACAAACAGGAATCTCGGGAGGACCGTCATCTTCACCGTCTGCATCCTCCCAGCCAGTGACAACGGAAGCGCGCCCCATCTCCGTAAATCGTCCTTCATTAGGTCTACTAGTCGGGCCAGATTTAGTTTGTGCAGCCGTTCCCATTCCCATGCCACTTGGATGCCTAGATACCTAAAGCTGCCCCCTTCTACTCCGAACGGCAGCTTCCCCAATCGCCTCTCCTGTCCCCTCGCCTGGACTGCAATCATCTCACTTCAGGATCAGCGAAATCGTGGCCTGTGACATCGTCGGGGGAAGCACCCCTCTCTCCCTTGCCTCATTGAATGTCCTCATCAACAACTGTCCAAATATCCCAGAGAACTTTTTGTAGAACTCCACTGGGTACCCGTCCGGCCCCGGGGCTTTATCCGACTGCATGGCCTTCAGACCCTCCGCCATCTCTTCCAACCCGATCGGGGCCCCCAGCCTTTCTACCAGCTCCCCGTCCACCTTCAGGAAGTTCAGCCCCCCACGGAAGTGCCTCATCCCCTCCAGCCCCGTTAGGGGTTCCAACCTGTACAGCCTACTATAAAACTCCTTAAACGCCTTTACACCCCTGCTGAGTCTCACACCAGGTTCCCGTCTCCATCCTTCACTTTCCCTATCTCCCTGGCTGCCTCCCTCTTCCCAAGCTGCTGTGCAAGCATTCTGCTGGCCTTCTCTCCATGTTCATAAATCGCCCCCCTCGCCTTTCTCAGCTGCTCTACCGCCTTCCCTGTAGTTAACAAGCCGAACTCCGTCTGTAGCCTCCGCCGTTCCCTTAAAAGCCCTACCTCTGGGGTCTCCACATACCTCCTATCGATCTGTAGTATCTCTTTTACCAGTCGGTCCGTCTCTGCCCTGTCCACCTTCTCCCTATGGGCCCTTATCGTGATCAGCTCCCCTCATAACCACCGCCTTCAATGCCTCCCAGACCACCGCTGCCGAAACTTCCCCGTGTCGTTGACTTCCAGGTAATTCTGAATACATTTCCTCAGCCGCCTGCACACCTCATCATCCGCTAAAAGACCCACGTCTAACCTCCAGTGCGGGCGCTGGTTACTGTCTTTACTAACCTGCAGGTCAACCCAGTGTGGAGCATGGTCTGAGACTGTAATCGCCGAGTACCCCGTGTCCACCACCCCCGTCAGTAAAGCCCCGCTCAGAATAAAGAAATCAATCCGGGAGTACACTTTATGCACGTGAGTAGAAGGAGAACTCCTTCACCCTCGGCTGCCCAAATCTCCATGGGTCCATCCCCCCCCATCAGCTCCATGAACCCTTTTAGTTCCTTTGCCATTGCTGGCACCCTGCCCGTTTTCGAGCTTGACCGGTCCAAGCCAGGGTCAATAACTGTGTTGGGCCCTCCCATGACCAACCTGTGCGAGTCCAGGTCCGGTATCTTCCCCAGTATCCTCTTTATAAACTCCACATCATCCCAATTTGGCGCATACACATTTACTCATACCACCTGCACCCCCTCCAATTTCCCACTGACCATAATGTACCGACCTCCCACATCCAAATCTATTCTACCCGCCTCAAACACCACCCGCTTGTTGATCAGGACAATGTAAATCGATCCCTTTGATAATCTTAACATCTGCTCACCCCCCGCTGTGAGCTGGCCCGCCCAGCTAGCTTGGTGGCCCCCACCCCTGGTGCCAGAAAGTCCCCCACCTATTGTTCCCTCCCCACCCTCTCCCCCGCTCATGCACACATATTCCAATGACAAACAATCCCAACACAATTGCCCGACAGAGAAAAAAAATGCGAAACAAAGAAAAGATCAAGCAAGACATCCAACATCTAAGCAAACACACCTCCATCCCGCAACAGAGCAAATGTAAACTTTAACTCACTCAGCTCTCCAACTGGCCCAAAATCAATACAGAAGGCAATACAAATAGCATCCGAAAAACGAGAAACTTTTTAAAACATGAACGTTGCAGCAAAGTTCAAAAGTTCTCAGTCCACCACCAGTCCTTTCCTTTTTGCAGTCCAGCGCTTCCTCAGGTGACTCGAAATAAAAGTGTTGTTCTTCATACGTGACCACAGACGGACCGAGTACAGCAGTCCGAACCTCACCTTTTTCTTAAAATGGGTCGGCCTGGGGCGAAATTCTCCGTAATCGGCGCGATGTCCGCCGACCGGCGCCAAAAACGGCGCAAATCAGTCCGGCATCGCGCCGCCCCAAAGGTGCGGAATCCTCCGCATCTTGACTGGCCGAGCCCTAACCTTGAGGGGCTAGGCCCGCGCCGGACTGATTTCCGCCCCGCCAGCTGGCGAGAAAGGCCTTTGGTGCCCCGCCAGCTGGCGCGGAAATGACATTGCCGGGCGGCGAAAGCGCGGGAGCGTCAGCGGCTGCTCACGGCATCCCCGCGCATGCGCAGTGGAGGGAGTCTCTTCCGCCTCCGCCATGGTGGAGACCGTGGCGAAGGCGGAAGGAAAAGAGTGCCCCCACGGCACAGGCCCGCCCACGGATCGGTGGGCCCCGATCGCGGGCCAGGCCACCGTGGGGGCACCCCCCGGAGCCAGATCGCCCCGCGTGCCCCCAAGGACCCTGGAGCCCGCCCGCGCCACCTTTTCCCACCGGTAAGAGAGGTGGTTTAATCCACGCCGGCGGGACAGGCATTCTAGCAGCGGGACGTCGGCCCATCCGGGCCGGAGAATCGCCGGGGGGGGGCCCGCCAACCGGCGTGACGCGATTCCTGCCCCCGCCGAATCTCCGGTGCCGAGAATTCGGCAACCGGCGGGAGCAGGATTCACGCCAGCCCCCGGTGATTCTCCGACCTGGCGGGGGGTCGGAGATTCTCGCCCCCTCTGGTTAAAGCCCGCTCTTCTCCTGGCCACCTCCGCACTCAGGTCCTGATACATCCGCAGGATATTGTTGTCCCATTTCCAGCTCCATGTCTGCTTGGCCCAATGTAAAATGCGCTCCTTATCCAAGTACCTGTGGAATCTCACCATCATTGCCCTCGGTGGGGGTGGGGGGTCTCCCATTCGCGGCTTCCTCGCGGGCGCTCTGTGAGCCCTGTACACCTCCAAAGATCGGGAGAATGCCCCATCCCCCAGCAGCTTCTCGAACATGTCCGCTATGTATGCCCCAGCGTCCACTCCTTCGTACCCGTCCGGGAGCCCAACGATTCTCATGTTCTGCCGGCGGGACCTGTTCTCTAGGTCCTCCACCTTCTCCAGGATCCTTTTCTACTGGTCTCTTAACATCTCCACCTCCACCTCCAGCGCTGTTTGATGTCCCTCCTGGTCAGCCAGCGCCTTCTCTACCTTCTGGATCGCCCGATCTTGGGCATCCAATCTGAGCTCCAGCCGCGCAATTGACTCTTTAATTGGGTCCAAGCAGTCCCGTTTCTGCTTGGTGAAGCCCTCCTGGATAACTTGCATCAGCTGCTCCATTGACCGCTGGGTCGATGAGCCAGAGGTCCGGTCCTCCGCCATGCTTCCACCTGCAGCCGCTTCAGCCCAAGCCTGCTCCTTTCGTCTGTTTCTGCCTTTACGAGCTCTTCTAGTCCTCCTCTCCATGCAGTGATGAGGGAATTCAGTAGACAATTGCTTCTGTCATCAATTTTTCAATTCAAGTCCGGTAAAAAATCGGGGGAAAAGGTCCAAAGGTCCGACCCGAGCGGGAGCTACCAAATGTGCGACATACTCCTTCATAGCCACCACCGGAAGTCTCATCCCAAGGCTTTTTACACGTACATAAAAAGCAAGAGGGTAGCCAGGGAAAGGGTTGGCCCACTGAAGGATAGGCAAGGGAATCTATGTGTGGATCCAGAGGAAATGGGCGAAGTACTAAATGAATACTTTGCATCAGTATTCACCAAAGAGAAAGAATTGGTGGACGTTGAGTCTGGAGAAGGGTGTGTAGATAGCCTGGGTCACATTGAGATCCACAAAGACGAGGTGTTGCATGTCTTGAAAAATATTAAGGTGGATAAGTCCTTAAGGCCTGATGGGATCTACCCCAGAATACTGAAGGAGGCTGGAGAGGAAATTGCTGAGGCCTTGACAGAAACCTTTGGATCCTCACTGTCTTTAGGTGATGTCCCGGAGGACTGGAGAATAGCCAATGTTGCTCCTTTGTTTAAGAAGGGTAGCAAGGATATTCCAGGGAACTACAGGCCGGTGAGCCTTATGTCAGTGGTAGGGAAATTACTGGAGAGAATTCTTCGAGTCAGGATCTACTCCCATTTGGAATTAGCGAGAGGCAGCACGGTTTTGTGAAGGGGAGGTCGTGTCTCACTAACTTGATAGAGTTTTTCGAGGAGGTCACAAAGATGATTGATGCAGATAGGGCAGTGGATGTTGTCTATATGGACTTCAGTAAGGCCTTTGACAAGGTCCCTCATGGTAGACTGGTTCAAAAGGCGAAGTCACACAGGATCAGAGGTGAGCTGGCAAGATGGATACAGAACTGGTTAGGTCATAGAAGGCAGAGAGTAGCAATGGAAGGGTGTTTTTCTGATTGGAAGGCTGTGGTTAGTGATGTTCCACAGGGGTCAGTGCTGGGACCTTTGCTGTTCGTAGTATATATAAATGATTTGGAGGAAAATGTAACTGGTCTGATTAGTAAGTTTGCGGACGACACAAAGGTTGGTGGAATTGCGGATAGCGATGAGGACTGTCAGAGGATACAGCAGGATTTAGATCATTTGGAGACTTGGTTGGCGAGATGCCAGATGGAGTTTAATCCGGACAAAACTGAGGTAATGCATTTTGGAAGGTGTCATACAGGTAGGGAATATACAGTGAATGGTAGAAGCCTCAAGAGTATTGACAGTCAGAGAGATCTAGGTGCACAGGTCCACAGGTCACTGAAAGGGGCAACACAGGTGAGAAGGTAGTCAAGAAGGCATACAGCATGCTTACCTTCATTGGCCGTGGCATTGAGTATAAAAATTGGCAAGTCATGTTGCAGCTGTATAGAACCTTAGTTAGGCCACACTTGGAGTATAGTGTTCAATTCTGGTCGCCACACTACCAGAAGGATGTGGAGGCTTTAGAGAGGGTGCAGAAGAGATTTACCAGAATGTTGCCTGGTATGGAGGGCATTAGCTATGAGGAGAGGTTGAATAAACTTCTCACTGGAACGAAGGAGGTTGAGGGGCGACCTGATAGAGGTCTACAAAATTATGAGGGGCATATACAGAGTGGATAGTCAGAGACTTTTTCCCAGGGTAGAGGGGTCAATTACTAGGGGGCATAGTGCGAGGGGCAAGGTTTAGAGGAGATGTACGAGGCAAGTTTTTTACACAGAGGGTAGTGGGCGCCTGGAACTCGCTGCCGGAGGAGGTGGTGGAAGCAGGGACGATAGTGACAGTTAAGGGGCATCTTGACAAATACATGAATAGGATGGGAATAGAGGGATACGGACCCCGGAAGTGTAGAAGATTGTAGTTTAGTCGGGCAGCATGGTCGGCATGGGCTTGGAGGGCCGAAGGGCCTGTTCCTGTGCTGTACTTTTCTTTGTTCTTTGTTCTTGTTCATTGATGCTCATGTTTATTTTATTCATTCATGAGATGTGGTCGTCAGTGGCTGGTCAGCATTCATTTCTCATCCCTAATTTCCCTTGGGAAGGTGGTGGTGAGCTACATTCTTGAACCTCTGCAGCCCATGTGGCGTAGGTGCACCCCTAGTGGTGTTAGGGAGCATGTTCCAGGATTTTGACCCAGCAACAGTGAAGGAACGGTGAAATATTCCCAAGTCAGGATGGTGAGTGGCTTGGAGGGGAACTTCTAGGTGGTGGTGTTCCCAGGTATCTGCTGCCCTTGTCCCTCTAGATGATAGTGGTCACGGGTTCGGAAATCCAAATTGAGGATCCCAAAGTGCAACACAAAAATTCTGAAAGATTAGATGCATTTGATTGTCTGAATGTTACCTTTTCAACAGCCATCTTCGGCAAATGCACTTAGTCTGGTTAAAAAGACAATCATGATCCAGGCTTGCTTCCTGATCTCTACTGGGTGAGATTATGGACTTTACCAGGCTTGGTTGGATGCAGAGGGGGCACACTTCTTACCCTCAATGTTGTGAGCACCTCACGTCACGTGCTCTGACATTATGTGTGAATCACTTCAGTCATGCCGTATTACAGACAAAAGAAGACCTGACCCTGGAAAAAACCCTCCATATAGTCAGGCAGTCTGAAGTCTGCCAACAAAATTTTACGTGGTGAGGTTAAGCCATGTTGAAGAGCAACCCCAACTCTCCAGCTCACTAATCAACAAAAGGCGAGGGAATCTCCAGGCCAAGAAAGGCAATACCCAAACAGACCAGCAGAGGGTGGGAGACCACGTCAGCATTGTGGAGCCAAACGTCCTCACAGATGACAGCAATGTCCAGCCATCTCAGTGCAGTGTTTCAAATGCAACCGGCTGGGACACTTTGGAAAGCTTTATATCGAGGGCCTCAAGAGCAGTAGGGGATCCCAAAACAGCCCACGATATTGAGGTACCACACCAGGAGGAGTTCCAACCATGCTTCTTGGGTGAGATCAAGGATCACGGATTCTCATTTTGGAATGCTGATATCTCTGCAAATGGTCACCTCACCAATTTCACGTTAGACGCAAGAGCAGGTGTATGGTCCTCTCGGATAAAGAACTGTGGCTGACAGACCTCTGGCTATGGGCAACAGACACAACACACGGTGGTCCTGGAAGAATCTGACTTTCAGTCCTAGGCATGTCCCTAGAACCATTCCATAGGCCAACAAGCAGGTATTCGAGATTCTGAATGTCATCTGAAACTAATCCTATTCTCTCTTGAGCAGAGATGCATAGGTTTCCTCAAATATCCTCAAAATGGCAAAAGAGCCCAAAACAACCTCTGCCATTAACTACAATTATGTGAAAATGCCGGCGTTGGACTGGGGTGAGCACAGTAAGAAGTCTTACAACACCAGGTTAAAGTCCAACAGATTTGTTTCAAACACTAGCTTTCAGAACACTGCTCCTTCCTCAGGTGAATGAAGGGGTATGTTCCAGAAACATATATATAGACAAAGTAAATGATGCAAGACAATGCTTTAAATGCGAGCATTTGCAGGTAATTAAGTCTTTACAGATCCTTAACCCTATCTCTGAAATACAATTGCAAATGGAACAAAGTGAGGTGTATGGAATGGGACTAAGTGGATAAGACTTGGGGCAGGCACAGGTACAATGAACCATTCTGTAAATTTTCTGCTTCAATTATTCGCGTCTGGTTTTGAAGCAGAAATGTAAGTTGGCAACCCGACTTGTGATTGGCTAATGGTGAGTTCTATGTCATTGGACAGAGATCGGATTTGGATTGGCTGCCATCATGGAAGTGGAGCCAATTAGATGTACTCAGTTACTATATCCAACTCAAGAAAATGGGGTTCAGTGCTCTCCCCGCTGCTCTGGTCATTATTGTGGTTGCAATGATGCACTTTCAGAGACTTCATTAATGAACAAAAAAGGATCTATTGAGTGATCTTCAAGAACAGCAGCATATTTGCAGCTCGCCCTAAAATACCTCTGCCTCGGGTAACTCCTCCCTGTGGGGTGATTCCCCACACTGAGTCCTGATTGGTCACCCAAGTCAGGTGACTCTTACTCTGCTGTGTTGGCCGTAAAGAGGCAATCACTATCGTAGTTGAATTGGAGGCTTAGGGTTGTGAATCCAAAATGCCTTTTCTCCCTCAAAACAAAAAACAAAACCTGCTTGTATTAGAATTTTTACTGCATATAATTTTCGCTTTGATTCCCTCACCTTGTCACTGGCAATGGATTACATCTATTTTTAATACAGTGGGAGACATCTGGTTTGTACGCAGTCACTGATGTGTTTTAGCTAAGTTAATATCAGAGGAAATTCACCTCCATATAATTCTAAAGGTTTTCGATAAATGGCACCTTTAGAACAAGGTTCTTATGTGACCTTTCTCTCTTTTCAGGGTATTTTACTCCTTCTGCCTTAGACAGTCACGGGTGAGGTAATGAGCCAGACAACCTCTGCTCGGAAACTGGAGTTGTATAAAATCGGGCGATTAAACCACCTCCTCCAAATGCTCTCCTGTGTGTATTTTAATTCATCTTCCCACCTCCCCCAGTAGCTAGGCCCAGATCAACCATTACCCGTGTGGATAACAATGGGTGTAGACCCATAATGATCGCTTTCCCCCTCGCACCTTGATGCTGCTGTGTGAAATTCCAGAGCACTTCCTGAAGAGGTCACTTAACTGCGACGTCATTAAATTGCTACAGAGAAATTGAACATCGAAAGGCGAACCCTATTGCCCATAGATCATCACCATTTCTTACGGTTCTGAGTATTGCATGCCCAGATTGAGAGTGGGGCAGCACTGATGAATGTGTTGACCAACAGCGAATGTCTAGAGGGTTTAGGCCAGGATATTGTGAAATGCGTTCTGACCTGCACCTTTATTGTGGCAGGGGGATGGGAACCGATGCAGGAAGTCGGAAGGTAGTAAAACAGGGACAGAAACAAAAGGCAGTAAGGGGGAAAGTGTAAGGCAGAGAAGCCATAGTCAAAAATCAAAAAGGGCGACAGTACAAGGTACAGTGACTGAGGGGAGCTCAGCGAATAGGCCCAGTAATACTAAAAGGAATAAAACGGGGAGTAAAAACATAAATGGTAAGCGACGCAGCAGGTTGTTACATGAAGATATGGGTTCAACGACAAGGAAAATTAGGAGAAAAGCTAAGAGGAAATATAACTTAGGAGAGGTTACTGATCGAGGTGTTAAGATTCAAAACAGAGGTATAAAAGCCAGCACAAGTGCACTTTACCTGAAGAATGCTCGGAGTATTCGGAATAAGGTAAATGAGTTGATGGCGCAAATCATCGTGAATGACTATGATTTAGTGGCCATTACTGAAACATGGTTAAAGGATGGTCACGACTGGAAGTTAAATATCCGAGGGTATCAAACTATTCAGAAGGACAGAGTGGATGGTAAAGGAGGTGGTGTAGCTCTGTTATTTAAGCATGACATCCGGGTAATAGTAAGGGATGACAACGGTGCTATGGAGGATAAGGTTGAATCCATTTGGGTGGAAATCAGGAATAATAAGGCGAAAAAGTAACTGATAGGAGTAGACTATAGACCAACAAATAGTAACATTATGGTGGGGAAGGCAATAAACAAAGAAATAACTGATGCATGTAGAAATGGTACAGCAGTTATCATGGGGGATTTTAATCTACATGTCGATTGGCTTAACCAGCTCGGTCAAGGCAGCCTTGAGGAGGGGTTTATAGAGCGTATCCGCGATAGTTTCCTAGAACAGTATGTAATGGAACCTACGAGGGAACAAGCGGTCCTAGGTCTGGTCCTGTGTAATGAGACAGGATTGATTAATGATCTCATAGTTAGGGATCCTCTCGGAAGGAGCGATCACAATATGGTGGAATTTAAAATACAGATAGAGGGTGAGAAGGTAAAATCAAACACTAGTGTTTTGTGCTTAAAGAAAGGAGATTACAATGGGATGAGAGAAGAACTAGCTAAGGTAGACTGGGAGCAAAGACTTTATGGTGAAACAGTTGAGGAACAGTGGGGAACCTTCCAAGCAATTTTTCACAGTGCTCAGCAAAGGTTTATACCAACAAAAAGGAAGGACGGTACAAAGAGGGAAAATCAACCGTGGATATCTGAGGAAATAAGGGAGAGTATCAAATTGAAGGAAAAAGCATTCAAAGTGGCAAAGATTAGTGGGAGACTAGAGGACTGGGAAATCTTTAGGGGGCAACAGAAAACTACTAAAAAGCTATAAAGAAGAGTAAGATAGATTATGAGAGTAAACTTGCTCAGAATATAAAAACAGATAGTAAAAGTTTCTACAAATATATAAAACAAAAAAGAGTGGCCAAGGTAAATATTGGTCCTTTAGAGGATGAGAAGGGAGATTTAATAATGGGAGATGAGGAAATGGCTGAGGAACTGAACAGGTTTTTTGGGTCAGTCTTCACAGTGGAAGACACAAATAACATGCCAGTGACTGATAGAAATGAGGCTATGACAGGCGAGGACCTTGAGAGGATTGTTATCACTAAGGAGGTAGTGATGGGCAAGCTAATGGGGCTAAAGATAGGCAAGTCTCCTGGCCCTGATGGAATGCATCCCAGAGTGCTAAAAGAGATGGCTAGGGAAATTGCAAATGCACTAGTGACAATTTACCAAAATTCACTAGACTCTGGGGTGGTCCCGGCGGATTGGAAATTAACAAACGTGACACCACTGTTTAAAAAAGGAGGTAGGCAGAAAGCGGGTAATTATAGGCCAGTGAGCTTAACTTCGGTAGTAGGGAAGATGCTGGAATATATCATCAAGGAAGAAATAGTGAGGCATCTGGATGGAAATTGTCCCATTGGGTAGACGCAGCATGGGTTCATAAAGTGCAGGTCATGCCTAACTAATTTAGTGGAATATTTTGAGGACATTACCAGTGCGGTAGTTAACGGGGAGCCAATGGATGTGGTATATCTGGATTTCCAGAAAGCCTTTGACAGGGTGCCACACAAAAGGTTGCTGCATAAGATAAAGATGCATGGCATTAAGGGTAAAGTAGTAGCATGGATAGAGGATTGGTTAATTAATAGAAAGCAAAGAGTGGGGATTAATGGGTGTTTCTCTGGTTGGCAATCAGTAGCTAGTGGTGTCCCTCAGGGATCAATATTGGGCCCACAATTGTTCACAATTTACATAGATGATTTGGAGTTGGGGACCAAGGGCAATGTGTCCAAGTTTGCAGACGGCACTAAGATGAGTGGTAAAGCAAAAAGTGCAACGGATACTGGAAGTCTGCAGAGGGATTTGGATAGGTTGAGTGAATGGGCTAGGGTCTGGCAGATGAAATACAATGTTGATAAATGTGAAGTTATCCATTTTGGTAGGAATAACAGCAAAAGGGATTATTATTTAAATGATAAAATATTAAAACATGCTGCTGTGCATAGAGACCTGGGTGTGCTAGTGCATGAGTCGCAAAAAGTTGGTTTACAGGTGCAACAGGTGATTAAGAAGGCAAATGGAATTTTATCCTTCATTGCTAGAGGGATGGAGTTTAAGACTTGGGAGGTTATGCTGCAATTGTGTAAGGTGTTAGTGAGGCCACACCTGGAGTATTGTGTTCAGTTTTGGTCTCCTTACTTGAGAAAGGACGTACTGGCACTGGAGGGTGTGCAGAGGAGATTCACTAGGTTAATCCCAGAGCTGAAGGGGTTGGATTACGAGGAGAGGTTGAGTAGACTGGGACTGTACTCGTTGGAATTTAGAAGGATGAGGGGGAATCTTATAGAAACATATAAAATTATGAAGGGAATATATAGGATAGATGCGGGCAGGTTGTTTCCACTGGCGGGTGAAAGCAGAACTAGGGGGCATAGCCTCAAATTACGGGGAAGTAGATTTAGGACTGAGTTTAGGAGGAACTTTTTCACCCAAAGGGTTGTGAATCTATGGAATTCCTTGCCCAGTGAAGCAGTTGAGGCTCCTTCATTAAATGTTTTTAAGATAAAGATAGATAGTTTTTTGAAGAATAAAGGGATAAAGTGTTTGGGCTGGAAAGTGGAGTTGAGTCCACAAAAGATCAGCCATGATCTCATTGAATGGCGGAGCAGGCTCGAGAGGCCAGATGGCCTACTCCTGCTCCTAGTTCTTATGCTCAGGGCGGCACGGTAGCACGGTGGTTAGCATTGTCGCTTCACAGCTCCAGCGTCCCAGGTTTGATTCCCGGCTTGGGTCACTGGCTGTGCGGTGTCTGCACATTCTCCCCGTGTCTGCGTGGGATTTCTCCGGGTGCTCCGGTTTCCTCCCACACTCCAAAGACGTGTAGGTTAGGTGGACTGCTAAATTGCTAAATTGCCCTTAGTGTCCAAAGAGGTTGGGTGGGGTTGCTGGGTTACGGGTATGGGGTGGAGTTCTGGGCTTAAAATGGGGGTGCTCTTTCCAGGGGCCGGTACAGGCTCGATGGGCTGAATGGCCTCCTTCTGCACTGTAAATTCTATGTAATCTATGTATGTGATCTATGTACTTATGTTTATGTTCATTGTCTTGTATTTCTGTACAGGGTGGCCCAATGATGACTCCTTTACCAGCTGCTACAGCATTGAAACCGGGATCCACTGTAAGCCTCACTTCAATGAATTGCCGCCACGATTTCTTTCACATGGTGTGAGCCATCTCCTTCCTGCACAAACACACTCGACAAATTGCATTGTTTCTTTTTTCCTCCAGACATTTCCATTCTTTGGGGTTCTCCCTGCAATTCTCAATGAACATGGTGAAGAGCTGGAAGGAGAGGCTGAAGGTTACTTGGTAGGTGCTCAGTTCATCTCGGACAGGACTTTCTTAAAACTCTGAACCGACTACAAAATATATGTCACAACACCGATGTTCGAGATAGTTCTGTACACGAGAAATCGTATTTCTTAACTCGTTTGCAAAATGGTCTGGAAGTTGCCTGAAATCCTTTGCTGCTGCTGATGTGCTGCATGGGGTTACATCGCTTTGATGCCAACATAAAATAAGAAGAGGAAATGCTGGAACGCCTCAGCAGGTCAGACAGCCTCAGTACAGGGGGAAGCAAAGTTAATGGGCGTGATGTTCACCCTAGAGATGGGCAGCGGGAGTCGGGAAATTTCCCAGCTCAGTGTGCCTGCCTCGGGAGAAAGTGGCCGCAGAGTTGGGACTTTCATTCTGGGGTGAAAGTGTGCTAAGTGGAGTTGGGCTTGACATACCTGGAAACAAGGCAGTGGCAGCCACAGGGACTGCTGTGTGCAGAGGTGGGCTTTCTAACAGGTCTGTCTTGATGGTCTGGGACTTTGTCCCAGTGGCAGTAAAAAAACCGACAGAAAACAACCCTTTAAACCCCCCACCACCGTACACTCCCCATGCCCTTTCCATGCCACATCATGGTCTCCAACCACCCACAATAGCATCTCATGTATAGAGTAAAGGGTTAATAGTTATGTTAATGAGACAGTGATGGTATTGATAATATAGGCATGAAACCAAGGGTCAGATGGCCAAGTGGCTTCAAGTGAGCAAGACGCAGAACAGCTTATGTATTGTAGTCAAAGAGGAGCTCGGAAGGGTGGTTGGGCGAACAGGGTAAGGTGCTGGTGCAAATGATTAAGTGGGAGGGGGAGTTGGGGAGGGAGATAGGATGGGGGCTCTGGAGTGAAGCGATGCGGAGAGTGAACTCAATTTCCTCCTATGCTAGAATGAGCTTGATTCAGTGTAAAGTGGTGCACAGGATACACATGACTCCAGCTCGGATGCGTGTGTTCTTCCCGGGTGTAACGGATGGATGTGAGAAGTGTGGGTGGGGGCCGGCGAGTCATGTTTACATGTTTTGGGGTTGCGGGAAGTTGGAGAGATCCTGGGGTGCGGTTTTTGGGACCTTATCGTGAATAGTGGGAGCTGAGGTGAAGCCAGACCCCATGGTGGCGATCTTTGGGTTTTCGGAATGCCGGAGCTGATGGAGGGGAAGGGGGCCGGTGTTGCGGCCTTCGTCTCTCTGATTGCCCAGCCACGGATTCTATTGAATTGGAGGTCGGATACGGCGCTGGGGGTTGTGGCCTGGCTGGGGGAGCTGTACGGGTTTCTCTGGTTGGAAGTGATTACGTTTGCCTTAAGGGGGTCGGAAAAGGGCTTTGAGGTATGGTGAAGGCCGTTCATTACGACATTTGAGGAGCTGTTCATCGCAGGGGGTAGATGGGGAAGGAGGGGATTAAAAAGGTGAAAAATGTACAAAGTGTTAACTCTGTTTTGTTGGGAATGTGGTGTTATTGTCTATGTTTGGAATAAAATATCTTTAAAAAAGACAGGAGCCCGGAAAAGGAGAGTCAAAGTGGTTCATTTGCAACTCTCAGTTGGGAAAAGTATTTTCAAAGCAACAGTCCAAATCCCAGACAGGGCCATTCTGAGGTACCGGCTCCTACCTGGGAGTTAACGAGCCCACTGACGGGCCTCCGCCCCTCAGCAGGGGAGCTTGTTGTCCACAAGCCCCATAGGGAGATCAATCGGATCGTCCTCATAAGTCTCGTGGGGTTGTAACACCATGTCTTGGAAACCACATGCTTACCCTCTGGTCCTTGTTTTCAGTTCTTAATAAATGGTTTCAAGAAAAATGATATACCGACTATCTCAATTCACTCATAAAATAAGCAAAGCCTCATCAAGAGATGGTAACACACTAAAACCCCGAGACAACACAAAACACCTCTTACCGCCCCATGCCAACCTATGTCTTCTCACCCAGTCACAATGGCCCCTCCGCCCGCCATGCCACCTTCTGGCACTTCATTGTCCATTCACCCCGTGCACACAACCAATGAATCCGACAGTAACAAAATCATGTGTGAAAAAGCTTTAAAAAAATAATTGATGCATAACATTCTTACAAAATCACCCTATAAAAGTGCCAATCAATCAGACACTTAAAGTATCAATGGAAGAAATTGCAAGCACTTGACACCTCTTTATCTTGTGTAAATAAACATTGAGCAAGTGAGAAATAGATCTATCACAGAACGTAGTCAATCAAGCAATGTTTTTCCTTGGCTACAGTGGTTTCAACAGACTTCTTGATTGACAGACAGTTTCCTCTAGATTGGCATTGGGGGGGGGGGCAATGGGACAATGGGAAATCCCATTGACAAGCGGCGGGAGTAGAGAATCCCACTGCAATGCATGGCGCAGCCAAATTTTTCGTCCTCGTTTGCAGGGGTATCGGGCGGATTCGCAATGGAGAATCCCGCCCGTAATAAACACACTGAACAATGTGTCAATGCCCCTGGAGGACTATGCCGATGGAATTCTTTAACTGGTGGAATCAACCTCTTCTGTCTTTCTTTCAGGTGTTCAAACAACCTTGGCCGTCTATACTGCGTACGGTGTATGGAGACAATGAGCGCTTTGAGATGACGTACTTCAAACAGTTCCCAGGGTTTTATCTCACTGGAGACAGTAAATCACTATTTCACTTTCAATGAATATTAAAATTAAATGTAGGCTTACGTGAATAAGCCTCCTTTGTGCTGAACCCACCTTTGGCGTTTAGATGGTTGGTGATTGGTTCAAAGCTGAGTGACGAAAATTACCTATTTCACTTGCTTTATGCCAAAAGAAAATCACAATCTTGAAGAGATTTTACAAACATACGGGTTAGGTACAAGAGTAGGCCACTCGGCCCTTCGAACCTGCTCCGCCGTTCAACATGATCATGGTTGACCTGACTAACCTGCGATAACCTTTCACCCCCTTGTTTACCAAGAATCTATCTCCCTCTGCCTTGATAATATTCAAAGACTCTGCTTCCACTGCCTTTTGAGGAAGAGTTCCAAAGAATCAGTACACTTTGAGAGAAACAAATGTCTTGTTATCCTTGCCTCAATTGGGTGAGAGTCTTTATGTTTAAACACTGACCCCTAGTTCTAGATTCTCAGACCAAAGGAAACATCCTCTCCACATCCACCCTGTCAAGACCCCTCAGGATCTTATATGTTCCAATCAAGTCATTTCTTACTCTTCTGAAGTCTAGCCTGACCAATCGTTCCTCATAAGCCAACCTGCCCGTTCCTAGTATCAGTTGAGTAAAACCTTCTCTGAACTGCTTCCAATACATTTAGATCCTGCCTTAAATAAGGAGGCCAATACTGTACACAGTACTCCAGCTATGGTCTCACCAGTGTCATGTGTAACTGAAGCATAACCTCCCTACTATTGTATTCAATTCCTCTCACAAACAACATTCTATTAGCTTTGCTAAATACTTGCTGTACCTGCACACTGGCGTTTTGCGATTCATGCACGAGGCGCCCAGATCCTCTGCATCTCAGAGCTCAGCCATTTAGATAATATGCTTCCTGTTCAAATGGACAGCTTCACCTTTGCCCACATTATTCACCATTTGCCAGATTTTTGTCCCCTCACTTAACCTATCAAGGTCCCTTTGTAGCCTCCTTATGTCCTCTTCACAATTTACTTTCCTACCTATCTTTGCATCATCAGGAAATTTAGCAACCAGACCTTTTGTCCCTTCATCCGAGTCATCTATAAAAATTTCACCAAGCTGAGGGCCCAGCGCTTGATCCCTGTGGCACACTATTAACATCACGCCAAACAGCAAAAGCACCATTTCTCACTACCCTTTGTTTTCTGCGAGCTCGCCAATCTTCAACACATGCCAATATGTCACACCCCACACCACAAGCTTTTATTTTCCACCATAACGTTTGACGTGTCAAATACTGGGGCATGTTCTGTTGGTACAAATACTCATAAACCAGTAAAAGGCTTCAGAGTTCAACAATAGCTGGGCTCACACGTTTATCTGTGTTAGTGCGTTTGTATAACATTCAATATCGAGAGACCAAATCAGTTAGCATTATATTCATTGAGTTTAGAAGAGTGAGGGAGGATCTCATAGCGACTTATAAAATTCGAACAGGATTAGACAGGGTAGATTCGGAAAGAATGATCCTGATGGAGGGGGAGTCCAGAACTAGGGATCATAGTTTGAGGATCAGGGGTAAACCTTTTAGGACTGAGGTGAGGAGCAATTTCTTCACCCAGGGGGTGGTGAATCTGGGGAATTCATTACCACAGAAAGTAGTTGAGGCCAAAACATTGTGTAATTTCAAGGAGGAATTTGATGTAGCTCTTGGGGCTAAAGGGATATGGGGGGTGGGGAGGTGGGGATATGGGGGGGGGGGGGGGAGGCTGGATCAGGGTACTGAACTAGATGATCAACCACGATCATAATGAATGGCGGAGCAGGCTCGAAGGGCTGAATGGCCTCCTCCTGCTTCTATTTCTATGTATGTTTCTATGTATAACTTATACATAAACAGTAGATATGTTTGGACTTAAATTCTAATTTGAGTGGTCTAAATCCCTTTAGAGAATCGTTTTATATTATTATTTTTACATTTTCCTTCCCCAGTAATACCTTATTGGTGCCATCACGTTTGATAATAATTATCAAGTGTTTAAGTATTTTCTCACGGCGGATATGAATGTTTAAAACCTGCGTTCACAGTCCCTTTCTTACAATCATTGGCCTTTAAAAAAGAATCTTTCGAACTTTAATGCAGGGAGTAGGAAAGTCGAGGCCAAGACATAGGCCTGGAAATTCGACTGTACACGAGAACAGGGCTGGATAGGGACCGCGTGCCGCCAGCTCATTACAATGGGTCATGCCTGCCGACTGCACTACCTGTGCTGCTTATTTGCTGCGTCTGTTTATGGGGTTAGGGAGACATACTTGCCGATGTCACTTAAAGGCAGGGAGAAACTCCTAAACAGGAGGTGCACTCTGGCTGCAGGGAAGGTGGCTCATAAGGGATAAAATAGTTGGAAGAGGGGACCCGGAATGCACCAACAAAATTCAGTCCAGCTTATTTGTGAAGCACAATGTTGTCCTTAAATAGATCCTTGGTTAGACAACATCATATTGGCCCAGTTTTGGTTTCCCGAGTGAGTGATGTACTGGCCTTCGAACAGGTTCAGAAGAATGATTGAGGAGGTGGGTCGATGTACTTCATAACGATGTGGAAACCCAATAGAGTTGTACAAAACCTGAGTATTGCTGAAAAAAAAAGACATTTTTTTGTCAAAGTTTTTCATCTTGCACTCATCAGGACAACCCACAAGAGTACCAAATGTAAAGGGAACAACAATTTATACTGCATGAGAAGAGTGTGCTGAGAGCAATACAAAATAATCAGAGGGCTGGATTACGTACCTAATGCTCGACCAATTCAGTCAGGCAAATGGGGAGGACCCGGGGTGTATGGGAAGGACAGGGATTTAAACTACGGTAGAAATAAGCTAGCTATTAGATGGTATTTCTTTTCCCCCGAGTGTAGTGAGCCTCTGGAATGCATTGCCAGCTTGTGCAGTGTGAGCTGAATTTCTGAATGCCTTCGATCTAGGGGGAATTTGACAGGATGGATATCAGGAGAATAATGAGGGAGTGGAATTTTCCAGATTTTGCTTTCACTGACTGTGTGAGGAGCCAGTGGGGTGAGGTGGAGGTGGTGGGTCAGGGCCGAAGGTACATTCCTGGCTTTTCTTTAAGTGTTACCAATTATTCATGAAGGTTATTCATGAAGACCCCGCCTTCTCAACCTCACCCCTCGCCTGAGGTGTGGTGGGCCTCAGGTTAAATCACCACCAGTCAGCTCTCCCCCAAAAGGGGAAAGCAGCCCATGGTCCTCGGGGTCTATGGCGACTTTCATTTAATTTCATTTTCACCAATGAGATTCAACTGAAGTAATGTTTCAGACTGATTTGAAGAGAAGCAACAGCATCCTGCGTGATTCAGTTTTGAAACATGAGCGCGACTGAAAGCAACATTTAAATATGTTCCTTCTAGTTTTTATTCACAATTGGTCAGCTTAAATGGATAAATAATTAAAGAGCTACTTTTGCAGCTATGTGACTGCCGCTGTTACTCACAGAAAGATTTGTTGTCCAGGTTGCAGGCGAGATGGAGAAGGTTATTACTGGATCACTGGACGGATAGATGATATGCTGAATGTCTCAGGTAAAAATATTAATGGCCTTTCAAACGGGATTATCGCTTTGTTTAGACCTGGTTGTAACTGAAAGAAAAAAACAGTCAAATGTAATTTCTGACAAGCACGAGGAATGCCTGAGTGGACATACATCATTAAAAAAATAATTCATTTAGATAGTGCCATGCACAACGTTCGAATATTCCAAAGTGCTTTTCAGCCACTGATGTAATGTCTAAGCATAATCACTGTTGTAATGTGGAAAACACAACACAGCAAGATCCCAGAATTGGCGAGTGATGATGACCAGATAATCTACTTGGAACCATAGAATTCCTACACTGCACAAGGAGGCCATTGGCCCATCGTGTCCGCACCGACCCTCTCTGAAAGAGCACCCTACCTAGACTCAAACCACCGCCCCATCCTTTAACTCCAGCTAACCTGCACATCTCTGGACTGTGGGAGGAAACCGGAACACCCGGAGGAAACCCACGCAGATACAGGGAGAACGTGCAAACTCCACACAGTCACCTAAGGTGACTTGAACCCGGATCCCTGATATTGTGAGGCAGCAGAGCTAACCAGCGTGCCACCATGCCACCCTATTGGAGCATACTTGTGTCCTGTCCCTTTAGGAAGCATTTAGTCAGCATGGAAATGTAATATTCCAGCAGTATGCCATCCTACGATTCAGGTCTTTGAATTAAGGATACTTGTTAATTTTGGCTATCAAAAGGGCCACAGGGAGTACATCTTACTAATATGACAGTTTCCTCCTCTATACTCACTGCATCAAGCACGTGTTTTTCCTTGGAAAGGTTTTAAGATGGTGGTGGTCTGAGAGAAGGTTCCATAAGGACAGGGAGAGGATGACTGAAACATTCCCATTTGGGGACTAAGTCCCGTGGCAGGGGGCGGGAATGTGGAATGCTTCTTGTTATGGGGGCCAGTGGAAAAACACGGCAAATCTTCTGGTCCCCACCTCATTAATTATGTAACCAGATATTATGCGCCATATTCTGGTTGGGCACTCCTGATGGTATGCAGTCCGCTGTCCTATCCGGGTGCTATATTGAAAAGGCGCCTAACATCACTGATCCGGGCTCAAAGGCAATCAGGAGCAGGAAATTCAGTGAAAGGCCCAAAAATCGGTGTTACGCAGGCGTGAATTTATAGAATCATATAATCATAGAATTTCTACAGAGCAGAAGAAGGCCATTTGACCCATCGAGTCTGCACCAACCCTAGGCCCAATCCACCGTTCTATCCCTGTCACAGCACCTAGGGGCGATTTAGCATGGCAAATCCACCTAACCTGCACATCTTTGGACTGTGGGAGGAAACCGGGGCACCCGGAAGAAACTCACACTGACAGGGGGAGAAAGTGCAAACTCCGCACAGACAGTGACCCAAGGTCAGAATTGAACCCCGGTCCCTGGTGCTGTGAGGCAGCAGTGCTGATCATTGTGCCGCCCAAGATCTTTCGCTGATGCCCACCATAGCGGATAGGGAATGCCGCTGGAGGCCAGAGGAACCTCATTTGCATCTCACTAATGGATACAGATGAAGGCTTGACCACAGCTGCCTAATTCTCCGTGATGCCGTGGGAAAAGACGCAAGTGTTAAATATGTTTGGAACACCTTGGCGGGCAGATGTTGGGGTTCACCAGAACAATGTCTGGGGCTGCCGCCGCAGTTCAGGGTAGAGGCCATCCACAACTCTGGACCTCGGAACAGCTCGCAGTAGGGTGGCTACACCCACTGTAACTCAGGTGTCCAGTGCATTGCGTCATCTACCTATCCGCCTGTATCTATGGTTCAGCCCTTTGATCACCACAAGATAGGCAGCTGCGAAGCCTGGGAGATGAGCGTCGCTGTGCTGGAGACATTGCTGCTCAACAGGGGGTTTTGGACTGGAATTCCTCTGTACAAGGGTGGGCTGGGTCAGCTAAAGTGAAGTTTTCCAGAGGAGAGAAATAGCAGAGTTCCAAGGTTGGCTGAGTGTCTGCTGAGGACTGTGTCTATCTGAGAGCTTCCAAAAACTCCACATTTTACCCCATCCCAATACACCACCAATGCCTGATGCAGGAGGACATTTCGGAGGGCGTTGCAACATTCATATCTATTGATTGTATCCGCCACTTGGGAGTTCCCCTCCAAGCCACACACCATCCTGATTTGGAAATGTTTTGCTGTTCAAAATCCTGGAATTCCCTCCTTAACAGCACTGTAGGTGCACCTATACCACACGGACTGCAGTGGTTCAACAAGACGGCTGACCACCACCTTCTCAAGGGCAATAGCTATGCTCACATTGCAAAGAACGATAAAATAAAAATGATATTGAAGTCAGCTTGAGAAATTACTAAACTCACCGGGGTTGCTGTAACAAGCAGTGGATTTTCCGAGGAAACGCACTGGCTTCCCGCTCCTCTGCCCATGTCACATTGGACCTGGAGCCCGGTTAACTCCTAAGCCCCATTAACATGTTCCATATTTGGGTGACCAACGGCCTCCCTCTCACACTCGAAGAATTGTGTTGCTCCAGGAGGGTGTCTCCTGTTAGGAAAGTGAGGGGAGCAGACGTTTGAGACAGGAGAGACCTAAAGTCACCTTGAGAGGGCCTGACGTGATCGACAAAAGAAAGTAAAAAGCTAAATCTGAGAGGTCTCGGCTGCTTCAGCTCCCTCTCTGGACTAGCGGGAAGGCTTCCTTACTCAGATGGTAGTTTAAATCGCACTATCTTGCTGTGGCGAATGTCTCGTACTGCTCACCCCATGGATGTGTGTTTTGAGTCTTTGTTCTTACACCAACAGGTCACCTGCTGAGCAGTGCTGAGGTGGAGTCGGCCCTGGCAGAGCACAGTGCAGTGGCAGAGGTTGCTGCGGTGAGCCATCCACACCCGGTGAAGGGCGAATGTATTTACTGTTTTGTCACTCTGAAGGATGGAAGAGAATTGACTCAGACCATTACAGATGAACTGAAAAACAAAGGTAATTCGGCCTAGTCGCACAAGGCTTAGGTTATGCTGGAAATGAGGCTCCAAATGAAGGAACTCAGTGACAAAAACATGTACTTCCAGTATAAACGTAGGACCTGGAGCTTTATCCAACATTCTCTTTATTATGAGGGAGGCTGGGCCTGAGATAAGGACTAGGAGCAGGAGCAGAACTCTGAACCCATAACCCTTGTCAGTCACAAATCTGTCTAATATATTCGATGGGCCAGACCCCACTGCTCTCTGGGGAAGAGAACTCCAAACTTTGGTGACTCTCTGAGAGAATAAATCTCTTCCCATCTTCATCTTAAACGGAGTGTCAGGGGCGGGGGAGGTCGGGGCACGGTGACATTCTTCTGACACCGAGGCCAGAGTGCTACCAATGAAGACCCAGTTACCCACTTTTGTGGCCCATATTAATCATGCCAGAAGGCTGCTGTTATGAGAAAGGGAACATCACACTGAAGAAGTGGGTGGGACTTTGATGACCTTGACGAGTTTAAAGCTGTAAGAATCTTCTACGGGAACGTCTGATGCCTGAACTGTAGGCGAAAGAATGGAAATGTCTTCATTCCTTAATGCTGACGGGTTTCACCTGGACAGGCAACAAGACAAAATCACTAGAAAATAATGCAGTGAAACTTACTTATTATCTCTCTTTACATTTGTAGTACGACAAAAGATTGGACCAATAGCAACGCCTGACTACATCCAGAATGCACCTGGGCTCCCAAAAACCCGTTCAGGTAAATCTTGGGCGTGATTCTCCCCTACCTGGCTGGGCGGGGGGTCCCGGGGCCGAGGAGTGGCGTGAACCACTCCGGCGTCAGGCCGCCCCAAAGGTGCGGGGCGCGATTCTCCAAAATGGAGACTAAGTGTTCGCGCCGTCGTGAACGCCGTCGCGTTTCACGACGGCGCGAAACAGTCGCGGGGACTACCGATTCTGTCCGCCACATGGGGCCAGCACGGCGCTGGAGCGGTTCACGCCGCTCCAGCCTCCCTTCCCGGCGACAAATGGGGGCCATGCCAACCGGCTCAAGCGCGAGGGACTTCTTCAACGCTCCGGCCCCGACGCAACATGGCGCCGGGGTTTTTGGGCCGGGAGCGGAACAAAGTAGGCCCGGGGAGGGGGGGGGGGGGGGGGGGAGAGGCAGGCCCGCCGATCGGTGAGCCCTGATCGTGGGCCAGACCCCATCGGAGGCCCCCGCCGGTGAAGGAGCGCTTTTCCCCGACCCACCGGCTGCCCCCTGACCCTTCGCGCAGAGTTCCCGCCGGCAGCGACCAGGGGTGAATGGCACCGGCGGGACTCTGCCGTATCCGCGTGGCCGCTCGACCCATCCGGGCCAGAGAATCGGCGGCCCGGCCTCGTACAGCGGCCCGCGACCGGTGCCGCGCCAAACGCGCCAGCGCAAATGGTGCCGATTCTCCGCACCTCAGAGAATCGTGCGTCGGGGCGGCGTGACACGGTTGCGGCGATTCTCCGGCCCGGCGTGGGGCTCGGAGAATCACGCCCACGGAATCCTCCGCACCTTCAGGAGCTAGGCCGGCGCCGGAGTGGTTTGCGCCACGCCTGCCTGCGGGGAAGGGGCTTGGCGCCACGCCAACCGGTGCTGAAGAGCCTCCACCAGCCGCCACGAGTTGGCGCATGCGCCTGAGCGCCAGCGTGTGTGGCGACATCCCAGTGCATGCACAGGAGGGGATCTTCTCCGCGCCGGCCATTGCAGAGGACCACAGCAGTCGACGCGGAACAATAGAGTGCCCCCACGGCACTGGCCCGCCCGCGGATCGGTGGGCCCCGTTCGCGGGCCAAGCCACCGTGGGGGCACCTCCCAGGGCCAGATCCTACCGCGCCCCCCCGAGGACCCTGGAGGCCGCCCGCGCCGCCAGCTCCCGCCGGTAAGGACCTAATTTACGCCGGTGGGACTGACAAAATACGGGCGGCCACTCGGCCCATCGCGGGGCGGAGGATCTCAGGAGGGGCCTCTGCCAAATCCCCGGCGCCGGAGAATTCGGCAGCCGGCATGGGCAGGATTCACGCTGCCCCCTGGCGATTCTCCGACCCGGCGGGGGGGTCGGAAATTCCTGCCCCATGTGTCATTCTGATGTTCTGAGACCGCAGCGGGTGAAGTTAAGGCCATTTGTAAAAAGCATCCAACTAACAAAACACATTTTTTAACCAATCATTTCTTTCTTTTCCAAAGGTAAAATAATGAGGCGCATCCTGAGGCATATTGCTTGCAATGAAAAAGATTTGGGGGATACGTCAACCCTCATAGACCCGACGGTGGTGGAAGTCCTGTTCAGCCAGCGATGTCAAGCAGCCGCTTAAAATAGTGCAGAGAATGGCCTGCTCCAATCAGATCCAGTACTAAGCAGGGACAACCTTGAACAGACCGGTCCAAATAGGGGCCAGTAATTGTACTGCGCACACATTCTAACTAGCAATGTACTTGTTAAAAAGGAAATCATTACAAATACTTAACAACCTGTCTCGTTAAGGAATTTCTTTGTACAAACTGCTTTTCAACATCTAATTGTTTCTTAAATGATTCCAGGATTTTATACCTCCCCTACTCTAGGGGGACTTGATTTCAACCTATTGATCTTAATGCGAAAAGGTATTCCCAACTATCAATCGGCTCATGATCTTTTACTGGTTTGAATTTATGTCGCCTATTTCTATTTGCACAATTTAAACCCAGATTCTGCACTAACGTTTTCTACACCACAAACAATATTTGCAACCTTTCTAAATCAATCCCTCTCCTTCTTCCTTTCCAGATTGAAAAACTCAAATTTCCCCCATTCTTCCTCAGAGTTTCCCGCTCTGTCGGAGATTTCCTGCTCTTTTCTGCTCCGATTCCAGTGTTTGAACGTCTCCTCCGTCTCTCACTGATCATCGCATTTATATTTCCGGCATCCATTTTACCTACAAAATCACTGTGTGGGGAGGGTCTGCGCCTCATGTTTCTCTTCAGAGCCCTTACGCTAATCTTCGGTTTCAAGCCTGTTTGCATCTTTTATGGGTTTAACCTATTCTCTGCCTTCTAGAGGTTGTGGTGTTGCAAGAGCTTCACAATATTACGTTTGACCTAAGCTGCTGTTCTCCATTGGCTCTCTAATCATGCAGCATTTTCTTGCTTTCACCTCAGTCGGCCCCTTCTCTTTTCTCCCGGAAGGATTAGTGGTTAGTGCCAGGGACCCGCATTCAATTCCGGCCTCGGGTGACTGTCTGTCTGTGTGGAGTTTGCACCTTCTCCCCGTGTCTGCGTGGGTTTCCTCCGGGTGCTCCGGTTTCCCCCCACATTCCAAAGATGTGCAGGTTAGGTGGATTGGCCATGATAAATTGCCCCTTAGTGGGGTTACAGGGATGGGGTGGGGGAGTGAGCTTGGGTAGGGCGCTCTTTCAGAGGGTCAGTGAGTGAGCTTGGGTAGGGCACTCTTTCAGAGGGTCAGTGCAGACCTGATGAGCTGGCTGTCCTCCTTCTGCACTGTAAGGATTCTATGAAGTAGCGATTCTATGAAGTAGCGATTCTATGAAATAGCGATTCTATGAAGATCATTTTTCCTCTGCGTCTCACTTTTAATTGGTTTATTAATCTATCTCGGGTCACATTTGTTTAGTCTGAGATTGTACATTTTGGGATCATGTTGGATGCTCAGCATTGTACCCATTTATATGGAATTACATATCATTTAGCGAAACTGAGGCACGTCATTCATCCCAACCAGTTTGTGTTGGCATTTAACCTCCTTCTTCCCAGTTGCCATTCAATTCCGACATCTCCTTATTTCCCTTTCTCTCAACCACCTACCAAAATTATTCTTCAATGGTTTCATGGTACCTGTTTCAATCTCTAACTCAGGCACTGCATTCTACAGTCCCGCAACCCCATGTGTAAAAGGCTTTCCCATGCGCCCTATCATTACACTTCATGGTATATCAGTGTGTCCTCATTCTAGGCACCACATCGTTTGTTTCTGTCTAATCTGTCCCGTCCTTTCAAATTTCAAATCAATCTTCTCTGTGCGAACAAAATCAGGCAGAATTTCTCAATTCTTTCTTCAAATGGAAATTTTGTTACGCAATGTCTTATTAAAATATTCATTGTGATTAAAAATAGCTTGTGAATATTTCCGTTTCCCCACTTTCTTCCACTTCTCTCTTTTGGGGGAGAAGTTAACCTTGTGAGGGGTGGTCACAATGCCAAAACTAGTCCTGGCTACACTCGGTGGCCGTGGTTACCAACACGCCATCACTGATCGTCAATTGGGCCAAACTTTCCCCCACCCCCGTTGGAGCACTGAAAAGATTATAGCGCCATTGTTGTTAGCTGAGAGCGGCTAACTCAGTACAAACCAGGCACTCACACGATGGGCCGAATGGCCTCCTTCTGCCCTGTGTGATTCCATGAGACTAAAAGAATATACCAGGGACTGTCAGCCTGGCACCTCAATCTAGCACTTTAAACATTCACTTCCTCCATCATCGATAGCAGCTGCGTGTACAAGCTAAAATCAGCTTGTCCAACACGGCCCGTAGGCCCATGATGTGGCCGATGCGGCATTTTTAAGTGGCCTACCGCATCCTCCAAGTGTTGGTAACAAGTCAACACCAAAACGTCCCGGAAAGAATGTCCAAAAATGCTTAGCCAATCACAGGCTGGTTTCTCCATGCATTGGCTATTGCTAGGTAGCCACTGGTGAGCCAGTGATTGGACAAGTAAAACAAATCAGTTGCCGTTCAGTTTTTAATATCTGTTCCCGGATCGGGACTTTAGGACAGAGAAGCAAGTACAATGGGACCAGGTGGGTCGGAGCTGCCAGGAACTCGGGCAGGTGGGAGACTTGGAACCGGGGCGGGCAGGAGACCGGGAAACGTGATGGGCAGGAGACCGAGAACCAGGATGGGCAGGAGACCGGGAACTGGGACGGGCAGGAGACTGGGAACCAGGGCGGGCAGGAGACTGGGAACCGGGGCGGGCAGGAGACCGGGAAACGTGATGCACAGGAGACCGAGAACCAGGATGGGCAGGAGACCGGGAACTGGGACGGGCAGGAGACCGGGAACTGGGACGGGCAGGAGTCTGGGAACCGGGGCGGGCAGGAGTCCGGGAACCGGGGCAGGCAGGAGACCAGGAACCGGGGCGGGCAGGAGACCGGGAAACGGGGCGGGCAGGAGACCGGGAACCGGGGCGGGCAGGAGACCGGGAACCGGGGCGGGCAGGTGACCGGGAACCGGGGCAGATGGGAGACTGGGAACCGGGGCGGGCAGGAGACCGGGAACCGGGGCTGGCTGGAGACCGGGAACCGGGGCGGGCAGGAGACCGGGAACCACGGTGGGCAGGATACGGGACTCGGGGCGGGCAGGAGACCGGGAACCGGGGCGGGCAGGAGACCGGGAACCGGGACGGGCAGGAGACCGGGAACCGGGGCGGGCAGGAGACCGGGGACCGGGGCGGGCAGGAGACCGGGAACCGGGGCGGGCAGGAGACCGGGGACCGGGGCGGGCAGGAGACCGGGGACCGGGGCGGGCAGGAGACCGGGAACCGGGGCGGGCAGGAGACCGGGAACCGGGGCGGGCAGGAGACCGGGAACCGGGGCGGGCAGGAGACCGGGAACCGGGGCGGGCAGGAGACCGGGAACCGGGGCGGGCAGGAGACCGGGAACCGGGGCGGGCAGGAGACCGGGAACCGGGACGGGCAGGAGACCGGGAACCGGGACGGGCAGGAGACCGGGAACCGGGGCGGGCAGGAGACCGGGAACCGGGGCGGGCAGGAGACCGGGAACCGGGGCGGGCAGGAGACCGGGAACCGGGGCGGACAGGAGACCAGGAAGCGGGACAGGAGACCAGGAACCGGGGTAGATGGGAGACTGGGAACCGGGGCGGGCAGGAGACTGGGAACCGGGGCAGGCAGGAGACCGGGAACCGGGGCGGGCAGGAGACCGGGGAACGGGGCGGGCAGGAGACCGGGAACCGGGGCGGGCAGGAGACCGGGAACCGGGGCGGACAGGAGACCGGGGACCGGGGCGGGCAGGAGACCGGGAACCGGGGCGGACAGGAGACCGGGGACCGGGGCGGGCAGGAGACCGGGAATCGGGGCAGGAGATCGGGAACCGGGGCGGGCAGGAGACCGGGAATCGGGGCAGGAGATCGGGAACCGGGGCGGGCAGGAGACCGGGAATCGGGGCGGGCAGGAGACCGGGAACCGGAGTATGAGAGATTGAGTGTGTGTGTGAGGATGAGTGTGAGAGACTGAGAGAGTGTGTGTGGGGGTGAGTGTGAGAGACTGACTGAGAGAGTGTGTGTGGGGGTGAGTGTGATAGACTGACTGAGTGTGTGTTGGGGTGAGTGTGAGAGACTGAGTGTGTGTGGGGGTGAGTGTGAGAGACTGAGTGTGTGTGGGGGTGAGTGTGAGAGACTGAGAGAGTGTGTGTGGGGGTGAGTGTGAGAGACTGAGTGTGTGTGTGGGTTAGTGTGAGAGACTGAGAGAGTGTGTGTGGGGGTGAGTGTGATAGACTGACTGAGTGTGTGTTGGGGTGAGTGTGAGAGACTGAGTGTGTGTGGGGGTGAGTGTGAGAGACTGAGTGTGTGTGGGGGTGAGTGTGAGAGACTGAGAGAGTGTGTGTGGGGGTGAGTGTGAGAAACTGAGTGAGTAAGTGTGGGGGTGAGTGTGAGAGACTGAGTGAGTGTGTGTGTGTGGGTTAGTGTGAGAGACTGAGAGAGTGTGTGTGGGGGTGAGTGTGAGAGACTGACTGAGTGTGTGTGGGGGTGAGTGTGAGAGACTGTGTGAGGGGGTGAGAGACTGAGTGAGTGTGTGTGGGGGTGAGTGTGAGAGACTGAGTGTGTGTGGGGGTGAGTGTGAGAAACTGAGTGAGTGTGTGTGGGGGTGAGTGTAAGAGACTGAGTGTGTGTGGGGGTGAGTGTGAGAGACTGAGTGAGTGTGTGGGGGTGAGTGTGAGAGACTGAGTGAGTGTGTGTGGGGGCGAGTGTGAGAGACTGAGTGAGTGTGTGTGGGGGAATGTGAGAGTCTGAGTGTGGCGTGCGGGTGAGTGAGAGACTGAGTGAGTGTGTGTACAGATGAGTGTGTGAGGGTGAGTGTGAGGCACTGAATGTGTGTGTGAGGGTGAGAGACTGAGTGAGTGTGTGAGGGTGAGAGACTGAGTGAGTTTGTGGGGTGAGTGTGAGAGACTGAGTGAGTGTGTGTGGGGGTGAGTGTGAGAGACTGAGTGAGTGTGTGTGGGGGTGAGTGTGAGAGACTGAGTGTGTGTGGGGTTGAGTGTAACAGACTGAGTGAGTGTGAGGGTGAGTGTGAGAGACTGAATGTGTGTGTGGGTGAGTGTGAGAGACTGAGTGTGTGTGTGGGGGTGAGTGTGAGAGACTGAGTGAGTGTGTGTGGGGGTGAGTGTGAGAGACTGAGTGAGTGTGTGTGGGGGTGAGTGTGAGAGACTGAGTGTGTGTGGGGGTGAGTGTGAGAGACTGAGTGTGTGTGGGGGTGAGTGTGAGAGACTGAGTGTGTGTGGGGGTGAGTGTGAGAGACTGAGTGAGTGTGTGGGGGTGTGTGTGAGAGACTGAGTGTGTGTGGGGGTGAGTGTGAGAGACTGAGTGAGTGTGTGTGGGGGTGAGTGTGAGAGACTGAGTGAGTGTGTGAGGGGGTGACTGTGAGACACTGAGTGAGTGAGTGGGGGTTAGTGTGTGGGAGTTAGTGTGAGACACTGAGTGAGTGAGTGGGGGTTAGTGTGTGGGAGTTAGTGTGAGACACTGAGTGAGTGAGTGGGGGTTAGTGTGAGACACTGAGTGAGTGAGTGGGGGTGAGTGTGAGACACTGAGTGAGTGAGTGGGAATTAGTGTGAGACACTCAGTGAGTGTGAGTGGGGGTGAGTGTGAGACACTGAGTGTGAGAGTGGGGGTAAGTGTGAGACACTGAGTGAGTGAGTGGGGGTGAGTGTGAGACACTGAGTGAGTGAGTGGGAGTTAGTGTGAGACACTGAGTGAGTGGGGGTTAGTGTGAGACACTGAGTGAGTGAGTGGGGGTGAGTGTGAGACACTGAGTGAGTGAGTGGGAGTTAGTGTGAGACACTGAGTGAGTGAGTGGGGGTTAGTGTGAGACACTGAGTGAGTGAGTGGGGGTGAGTGTGAGACACTGAGTGAGTGAGTGGGAATTAGTGTGAGACACTCAGTGAGTGTGAGTGGGGGTGAGTGTGAGACACTGAGTGTGAGAGTGGGGGTAAGTGTGAGACACTGAGTGAGTGAGTGGGGGTGAGTGTGAGACACTGAGTGAGTGAGTGGGAGTTAGTGTGAGGCACTGAGTGAGAGAGTGGGGGTGAGTGTGAGGCACTGAGTGAGTGAGTGGGAGTGAGTGGGAGACACTGAGTGGATAGTGGGGGTGGGTGTGAGGCACTGAGTGAGTGTGTGTGGGGGTGAGTGTTAGACACTGAGTGTGAGAGTGGGGGTGAGTGGGAGGCACTGACTGAGTGAGTGGGAGTTAGTGTGAGACACTGAGTGTGAGAGTGGGGGTGAGTGTGAGGCACTGAGTGTGAGAGTGGGGGTGAGTGTGAGACACTGAGTGTGAGAGTGGGGGTGAGTGGGAGACACAGAGAGAGTGGGGGTGAGTGTGAGACACTGAGTGTGAGAGTGGGGGTGAGTGTGAGGCACTGAGTGTGAGAGTGGGGGTGAGTGTGAGACACTGAGTGAGAGAGTGGGGGTGAGTGTGAGTCTGCCTTATGACCAATCTCAGTTTTATCACTCACTCTCCCCACCACACATCCACACGCACCATCTCCCACTCACCCAGTCACGTACACTGACCCTCTCACACCCTGTTGCTTTTTATTACTTGTTCTTTTTTAACTAAACAATTTATTGCTATGACATTACTATACTTTTGCTCAACAATTGTTTTGTTGCTTAAAGCCACAAAGTTTTTTTTGAAACTCAGTTTACTGCTGTACCAAACTCTTTCTGAACTTTGCTCACCAGCCCTTTGAGTTGAGAAAATATGGGCACTGAGTGAAAAGGTTGGACAAGCAACTCGCCAAGACTCTTTCAACAGCACCTTCCAAACCCACCAACTCTACTACGGAGAAGGTGAAGGGCAGCAGTCACATAGCAACACCACCCCCTGGAGGTTCGCCTCCAAGTCATTCACCATACTGACTTGGAAATATATCGCCGTTCCTTCACTGTCGCTGGTCAGAATCCTGGAACTCCCTCTCTAACCTCTAGGGTGTACCTACTCTCCCTCTAGGGTGTACCTACTCTCCCTCTAGGGTGTACCTAAAGCGTATGAACTGCAGCGGCTCAAGAAGGTGGCTCACCACCACCTTCTCAAGGGCAATTAGGGATGGGCAATAATTACTAGCTGAGCCAGCATCCCATGAATGAAGAAAATGTGAATTTATCAGGGAGTTACCTTAACATTTGTGCTGAAATAAACCATTAGCACCAGTTGCCATTTATTGCTTTATATTATGGGTGAAGCATTGCAGGTACACTACTTAAAAAACAGCACCATTTAATGAACGGTAATAAAAACATGAGTTTGAATGTCAGGTTGATGTCAAGATGAAGACTGTTATTCTTGACAACAATGTTATCAGTGCCTCTGGCTCCTCGAATGCTCTATGAGTGATGTATCTCTCTGAAAGACAGGGCTGATGAGTTTTGTGAGACGACAGATCACTGAGGTTAATCTGTCAAGTGTCGGTTGTTGGACATAATGGCATTTTCCTGTCTCTGAATAATTTCAATGTACAATGTATCATTTCCACTATCCCTGTTCTTTGCGAAAGCAAGTAGCAGAATTCACCAAGAAGGGATGACTCTTTCTTCCCTGGCCTTGTTGCCGATTACCTAGTTTCAAGGATTACGTACACAATGTTATCAGCAACAGTCAATCATCCTACTCATATTCCCACACTTTGAAAGTCCATGGGTGGGGTGTTTCGTGTTGAAGAAGCTAATTTGGTTTAAATTATCATGATTGCATTAATGCACTTGTTACTAATATCACACAACGTGACTTCAGCCTCATTGAGACTAATTCTAATGTCTCGACTGCCGCCTCGGCCAGCTTAGCACAAACATTTCTGCCCTACCAGGTTCAGGATCTTTTTCCCAGTAAACCCTCAGGACAGACCCTGAATTGTGTATTTAAATAATTAAAGGTGCCTCAAGAGGCAATACCATATCGTGGTTGTATTTATTTAGCTGCTTGTGATTAAAGGTAATAAAAACCCTGCTTCAATGTTTTGGAAATATGGAACTGTTAAATTAAATGACATTTTCCCTCAGTACAATATTACACATTTAGCTTCCTGTCCTGGGCTACTGTTTGCCTTCGGTCTGTGAGTACAGGTGAACTTTTCAACATCACGGTGCATACAGAGTAATGAGCAGCACCGAAACCTCCTGCTCCAGTGCTTGCTGTACCAGCTGGGCCTGACTCCTGCTGTTTGTCGGGATGGTATTTGACCCTCAAATCAGTGGGCCCATTTCATTACAAGTTGGTTCTGGACCAGGACAAATAGACTCTAACGGCTGGTCTTGCTTTCATAGTCACTTGCAAAAGTAACCTCATCTGCTAACTGGGCTGCAACAAAGCCATGGTACCAAGGAGCAGAAGTACAAGTTATGAATAGGAACTTTATTTCCTGATTCCCTGTAATGAAATACTTGGCCATAGAATGAAGTATTAGAGCTATTCAGGGGAATGATGTGCAAGCCTCACGTTTATTATCACTCCCACTTTCTTCCGTCTTGTTCTGCTTTGCAGGATCATTCTTCCCTTATTAGGGAGTTTTAAATCACTAAGTGGTCTGGTTCATCAAGTCCGTTCGATACTGTTATGGTGTAACCTCTACACACTGCCACCCTATCCAACCCACCCCTGTCACCACCCACCAGCTATGCAGCCACCTTAGGAGGCTGAGAAATCTAAGGAAACTTTAGGAGCAAACAATTTCAGGAAACCACGGAGACAGTAAAACTGGGAAATAAGAATACTGGAGCGAAATTCTCCGTAATCGGCGCGATGTCCGCCGACTGGCGCCAAAAACGGCGCAAATCAGTCCGGCATCGCGCCGCCCCAAAGGTGCGGAATCCTCCGAGGATTCACCTTGAGACTGATTTCCGCCCCGCCAGCTGGCGGGAAAGGCCTTTGGTGCCCCGCCAGCTGGCGTGGAAATGACTTTGCCGTGCGACACATGCGCGGGAGCGTTAGCGACCGCTCACGGCATCCCCGCGCATGCGCAGTGGAGGGGGTCTCTTCCGCCTCCGCCATGGTGGAGACCGTGGCGATGGGGGAAGGAAAAGAGTGTCCCCATGGCACAGGCCCGTCCGCGGATCGGTGGGCCCCGATCGCGGGCCAGGCCACCATGAGGGCAGCCCCCTGGGCCAGATCGCCCCGCCCCCCCCCCCAAGACCCCAGAGCCCACCCGCGCCGCCTTGTCCCGCCGGTAAGAGAGTTGTTTTAATCCACGCCGGCGGGACAGGCATTCCAGCAGCGGGACTTCGGCCCATCCGGGCCGGAAAATCGCCGGGGGGGGGTGGCCCGCCAACCGGCACGGCGCGATTCCCACCCCCGCTGAATATCCGGCGCCGGAGAATTCGGCAACCGGCGGGGGCGGGATTCACGCCAGCCCCCGGCGATTGTCCGACACGGCGGGGGGGTCGGAGAATCCCGCCCCTGGTTCCAACTGTTTTTCCCTTCTGTAGTGATCCATCTGTTTGCAGTAATGTTGGCCACTTTCAGGGGCTTGCACAGTTTAATGCTCACTGCAGGAGCCCTCAACTTGACCTTGAGGTCAGAAGCAAAAAATGCTGGACATTCTCTGCAGGCCTGACGGCATCTGTGGAGAGAGACCAGAGTCTAGATGACTCTTTGCCCCCTCCTAACCCCCCCTGCCCGATTCCCCATCACCTGGTCTGACCCGACGTCACCACCAGACTGCCCTCCCAACAACCCCCTCTGATCTGACTAACCCCAATGACTACCCCTCTCCGATCCACCAACTCCGCCTGCAACTCGCCCTCGACCTGACTTGACTCGCCCCCAACAACCAACTCCCCTGACTTTGCCCCTTGACGTCTCCCTGAACCCTCCCACAATGCCTCTGTCCGCACCTCATCACTCTAGCCACCGACCAACCTACCCTACTTCCTCCCTACCCCCTTGCCTCACCCACCCTACCCCCTCACCCATTTACCTTCTTCCCACATATTTTCAAAGAAGCTTTGGGACATTTAAACCTCATAATTCCCAGAATATGGCAGTTGGAGCTGCTAAAGGTCTCCCTTCACTGAACCTTCCTGTACTGAGTCAGATCCTCCAATGGAAATTTGCCCTGTAAAATCAAAGGAAGACAAGGGTGTATTTTATGTCTGATCAGAGGGTTCCGACCCTGAACAGAATATTTGAACCATTATTTTCTAACACCACAAAGAAATCTCCTCAATGTCCACACTCTTCCCGGGATCAAAAATGTTAGCTCTCTAAGCCTATTGCAAAACCAATAGCCTTTAAACTACGACAAAGCTTAGTTACCCTCTGAAACTTTGCCAACCTCTATCCTACAGGCAGTAAGGTAGCACAAGTGGCTAGCACTGTGGCTTCACAGCGCCAGGGTCCCAGGTTCGATTCCCCGCTGGGTCACTGTCTCTGCGGAGTCTGCACGTTTTCCCCGTGTCTGTGTGGGTTTCCTCCGGGTGCTCCGGTTTCCTCCCACAGTCCAAAGACGTGCAGATTAGGTGGATTGGCCATGATAAATTGCCCTTAGTGACCAAAAAAGGTTGGGAGGGGTTATTGGGTTAAGGGGATAGGGTGGAAGAGAGGGCTTAAGTGGGTCGGTGCAGGCTCGATGGGCCGAATGGTCTCCTTCTGCACTGTATGTTCTATGTTTACCATCACCATGAGAGGAGGCCATAACCGAACATAATAAGGTTGATGATTCCTGGCCAATATTTATACAGAGGCCGAGTATGTTGTTTGGCAGTAAATTAACCTGGTGTAATCTATGCCAGTGAGACATGGAAGAGAACAGCAAATGTGGCAGGTAAGAAACGACTTCACCAGCATTGCCTCTGCAAGATCCAGGGCGACACATGGAGAGACACCATCAACAATGAAGAAATGCCACGGAGAACAGGTCAAAAGCACCGGCGGGATATTGTGGCGGAACAGGGCCAATTTTGCACGCGGCTGACTCTTGTGCGAGCTCACCAACCGAAATTTCACACAAGGGCGTTATGACACTGGCTTATGCACCCAATTTCACCCGAGTTCTAGTTGGGCACACAGCCGCTCAACTTCTGCGGAAATTCTGGCCTACATCTACTGGTTCTCCTTTACCTACCCTTCCAGTCATATCCACAATAAGTTTGTCAAGCATGATTTTCCATTTGTAAAACTATAATGACTTTGGCCGGTCATACTCTGACCCACTGAGCATATTTTTAAGGCTTCCATAACAATAGATTCCACACGGGGAGGGGGAGGGGGAGGGGGGGGGGGGGAGGGTCAAAACGGATAACGGAAGGAGAAAAGAAAGTGGGGGAGAAAAGGAGGGAGGATAGGGGTGGAGATAAGAGGGGGGGGGGGAGAGGACACCAATTAGATCACAGGGCCAGCAGGGCAGAGAAGCCAGAGGGTATAAAGGGCAAGAAAACGCATGGGGGTGACCACAAATACATGACCAAGATACGCCCGGTTGATATTAAACACGCTCCTTGTATGTTTCAATACCAGGAGGCAACATGTATGTGATTAACCACAATATGATTATGGCAACCGATCGCCAGGCGCCCAGATTTAGGGCCCCCATCTCTGTATACATGTTACTTTTGTATAAATACCTGTTTATTTTTTCTTTCGTATCCCCATTTTGTAGACTTCCCTTTATTGTTATGTGATATCCCTTGCAATTTTGTTATGAATAAATTTGAAACCAATAAAAATATTTAATAAAAATAATAGATTCCAGTCCTTACCCGAGGACAGACTTTCGGCTAACCGGACTGTAATTCCCTGTTTTCTCTCTCTCCCTCCTTTCTTGAATAGCATTGTTACATTTGCTGACTTCCAATCTGCTGGCGGCATCCCAGAATCTAAAGAACTTTGGAAAATTGTAACCAACTATCTTTTAGAACCCCTGGATGTAGGCCACCCAGGCCCAGGGATCTGTCAGATTTTAGTCCCCAAAGTTTCCCAGAAATGTTTGGTCTGCTGATGCTAACAGGGGATTGTATAATGGGGGACAAAGAAATGGCTGAGCATCTAAACACACACGTTGGTTCTGTCTTCACAAATGAGGACACAAATCAGATACCAGAAATATTGGGGAACGCAGCATTTAGTGAGAGGAACTGAAGGAGATCAATATTAGTAGAGAAATGGTGCTGAGGAAATTGATGGGATTGAAGGCTGATAAATCCCCAGGGCCTGATAACCTACATCCCAGAGTATTTAAGGAAGTGACTCTAGAAATAGTGGATGCATTGGTGGTCATCTTGCAGGATTCTATGGACTCTGGAACAGTTCCTGCAGATTGGAGGGTAGCTAGAGGGTAACCCCACTATTGCAAAAGGAAGGTAGGGAGAAAACAGGGAATTATAGAACAGTCAGCCTGACCTCTGTCGTCGGGAAAATTCTAGGATCCGTTATCACAGATTTTACTGCAGAGCACTTAGGAAATAGTGGCAAGGTTGGACAGAGTCAGCATGGATTTGTGAAGGGGAAATAAATTTTGACAGATATATTGGAATACTTCGAGGATGTAACTAAGCAGAATTACCGAGGGGGAGGCAGTGGATGTGGTATATTCGGACTTTCAGAAGGCTTTTGACAAAGTCTTGCATAAGGTATTAGTGTCTACAATTAAAGCGCCTGGGATTAGGGGTCGTGCACTGAGATGGGTAGACCATTTCGGACAGAGAGGAGAAATTTCTTCACCCAGACAGTGCTGAGGCTGTGGAAATCATTACCACAGGGATTGTAAAGGCCAAAACATTGTGGGCTGGATTCCCCGCTGTCGACAATTCACCGCTGGGCGGGCAGCGCACCCACGCCGGGGGGATTTCCCGACAGCGAGGGTCTGACCACAATGGGAAATCCCGGGGAGGGGGACGGGGGTGTGTGTGCCGGGGAGGGGGACGGGAGAGTGCCTGCCGGGGAGGGGGATGGGGAGGTGCGTGCCAGGGAGGGGGATGGGGGTGTGCGTGCCGGGGAGGGGGACGGGGGGGGTGCGTGCCAGGGAGGGGGGGGCGGGGTCCGTGCCGGGGAGGGGGACGGGGAGGTGAGGTACGGGGGGGGAGGGGGTCCATGCCGGGGAGGGGGACGGGGGGGTGCGTGCCAGGGAGGGGGGGGGGGTCCGTGCCGGGGAGGGGGGCGGGGAGGTGAGGTACGGGGGGGGGGAGGGGGTCCGTGCCGGGGAGGGGGACGGGGAGGTGAGGTACGGGGGGGGGAGGGGGTCCGTGCCGGGGAGGGGGATGGGGGGGGGTCCGTGCCGGGGAGGGGGACGGGGAGGTGAGGTACGGGGGGGGAGGGGGTCCGTGCCGGGGAGGGGGACGGGGGGGTGCGTGCCGGGGTGGGGGACGGGGGGGTGCGTGCCAGGGTGGGGGACGGGGAGATGCGTGCCGGGGAGGGGGGCGGGAGGGTGCGGGCCGGGGAGGGGGGCGGGGAGGTGCGTGCCGGGGTGGGGGACGGGGAGATGCGTGCCGGGGAGGGGGACGGGGAGGTGCGTGCCGGGGAGGGGGACGGGGAGGTGCGTGTCGGGGAGGGGAACGGGGGAGTACATGCCGGGGAGGGGGCCGGGGGGGGTGCGTGCCGGGGTGGGGGACGGGGAGGTGCATGCCAGGGAGGGGGACGGGGGGGGTGCGTGCCAGGGAGGGGGACGGGGAGGTGCGTGCCAGGGAGGGGGACGGGGGGGGGTGCGTGCCGGGGAGGGGGATGGGGAGGTGCGTGCCGGGGTGGGGGACGGGGAGGTGCATGCCAGGGAGGGGGACGGGGAGATGCGTGCCGGGGAGGGGGATGGGGAGGTGCGTGCCAGGGAGGGGGACGGGGAGGTGCATGCCAGGGAGGGGGACGGGGGGGGTCCGTGCCGGGGAGGGGGACGGGGGGGGTCCGTGCCGGGGAGGGGGACGGGGGGGTACATGCCAGGGAGGGGGACGGGGAGGTGAGGTACGGGCGGGGTGGGGGTTGCGTGCCGGGGAGGGGGACGGGAGGATGACCGACAGGGAGGGGGACGGGGAGGTGAGGTACGGGGGGGGGGTCCATGCCGGGGAGGGGGATGGGGGGGGGTCCATGCCGGGGTGGGGGATGGGGGGGGGTGTGTGCCGGGGAGGGGGATGGGGAGGTGAGGTACGGGGGGGGGGTACATGCCGGGGAGGGGGACGGGAGAATGACCGACAGGGAGGGGGGCGGGGAGGTGAGGTACGGGCGGGGGGGGGTCCGTGCCGGGGAGGGGGACGGGGGGGTGCGTGCCGGGGAGGGGGACGGGACGATGACTGCCGGGAAGGGGGACGAGCGGTTGCGTGCCGGGGAGGGGGATGGGGAGGTTGCGTGCCGGGGAGGGGGACGGGACGATGACTGCCGGGGAGGGGGACGGGGAGGGGGACGTGAAGATGACTGCCGGGGAGGGGGACGAGGGGGTGCGTGCCGGGGAAGGGGACGTGAGGATGACTGCCGGGGAGGGGAACGGGGGGGTGCGTGCCGGGGAGGGGGACGGGAGGATGACTGCCGGGAAGGGGGACGAGCGGTTCTCTGCCGTGGCCGGGTTCCCCATGGTCTAGAGCGCGATCTAGACGGGCAGGTGTGTGCCGGGGAGGGGAACGGCGGGGTGCGTGCCGGGGTGGGGGACGGGGAGGTGCGTGCCGGGGTGGGGGACGGGGAGGTGCGTGCCAGGGAGGGGGCCGGGGGGGGTGCGTGCCGGGGAGGGGGACGGGGGGGTGCGTGCCGGGGTGGGGGCCGGGGGGGGTGCGTGCCGGGGAGGGGGACGGGGAGGTGCGTGCCGGGGTGGGGGCCGGGGGGGGTGCGTGCCGGGGAGGGGGACGGGGGGGTGCGTGCCAGGGAGGGGGACGGGGTGTGCGTGCCGGGGTGGGGGACGGGGAGGTGCGTGCCGGGGAGGGGGACGGGGGGGGTGCGTGCCGGGGAGGGGGACGGGGGGGGTGCGTGCCGGGGAGGGGGACGGGGAGGTGCGTGCCGGGGTGGGGGACGGGGAGGTGCGTGCCAGGGAGGGGGCCGGGGGGGGTGCGTGCCGGGGAGGGGGACGGGGGGGTGCGTGCCAGGGAGGGGGGGACGGGGAGGTGCGTGCCGGGGTGGGGGACGGGGAGGTGCGTGCCGGGGTGGGGGACGGGGAGGTGCGTGCCGGGGAGGGGGACGGGGAGGTGCGTGCCGGGGTGGGGGACGGGGAGGTGCGTGCCGGGGAGGGGGACGGGGAGGTGCGTGCCGGGGTGCGGGACGGGGAGGTGCGTGCCGGGGGGGGGGACGGGGAGGTGCGTGCCAGGGAGGGGGACGGGGGGGTGCGTGCCGGGGTGGGGGCCGGGGGGGGTGCGTGCCAGGGAGGGGGACGGGGGGTGGTGCGTGCCGGGGAGGGGGACGGGGAGATGCGTGCCGGGGAGGGGGATGGGGAGGTGCGTGCCAGGGAGGGGGACGGGGAGGTGCGTGCCGGGGAGGGGGATGGGGAGGTGCGTGCCAGGGAGGGGGACGGGGAGGTGCATGCCAGGGAGGGGGACGGGGGGGGTCCGTGCCGGGGAGGGGGACGGGGGGGGTCCGTGCCGGGGAGGGGGACGGGGAGGTGAGGTACGGGCGGGGTGGGGGTTGCGTGCCGGGGAGGGGGACGGGAGGATGACCGACAGGGAGGGGGACGGGGAGGTGAGGTACGGGGGGGGGGTCCATGCCGGGGAGGGGGATGGGGGGGGGTCCATGCCGGGGTGGGGGATGGGGGGGGGTGTGTGCCGGGGAGGGGGATGGGGAGGTGAGGTACGGGGGGGGGGTACATGCCGGGGAGGGGGACGGGAGAATGACCGACAGGGAGGGGGGCGGGGAGGTGAGGTACGGGCGGGGGGGGGGTCCGTGCCGGGGAGGGGGACGGGGGGGTGCGTGCCGGGGAGGGGGACGGGACGATGACTGCCGGGAAGGGGGACGAGCGGTTGCGTGCCGGGGAGGGGGATGGGGAGGTTGCGTGCCGGGGAGGGGGACGGGACGATGACTGCCGGGGAGGGGGACGGGGAGGGGGACGTGAAGATGACTGCCGGGGAGGGGGACGAGGGGGTGCGTGCCGGGGAAGGGGACGTGAGGATGACTGCCGGGGAGGGGAACGGGGGGGTGCGTGCCGGGGAGGGGGACGGGAGGATGACTGCCGGGAAGGGGGACGAGCGGTTCTCTGCCGTGGCCGGGTTCCCCATGGTCTAGAGCGCGATCCAGACGGGCAGGTGTGTGCCGGGGTGGGGGACGGGGAGGTGCGTGCCGGGGTGCGGGACGGGGAGGTGCATGCCAGGGAGGGGGACGGGGGGGGTGCGTGCCGGGGTGCGGGACGGGGAGGTGCGTGCCGGGGTGCGGGACGGGGAGGTGCGTGCCGGGGTGCGGGACGGGGAGGTGCATGCCAGGGAGGGGGACGGGGAGGTGCATGCCAGGGAGGGGGACGGGGAGATGCGTGCCGGGGAGGGGGACGGGGGGGTGCGTGCCGGGGAGGGGGACGGGGAGGTGCGTGCCGGGGTGCGGGACGGGGAGGTGCGTGCCGGGGTGCGGGACGGGGAGGTGCGTGCCGGGGTGCGGGACGGGGAGGTGCGTGCCGGGGTGCGGGACGGGGAGGTGCGTGCCGGGGAGGGGGACGGGGGGGTGCGGGCCGGGGAGGGGGACGGGGAGGTGCGTGCCGGGGTGCGGGACGGGGAGGTGCGTGCCGGGGTGCGGGACGGGGAGGTGCGTGCCGGGGTGCGGGACGGGGAGGTGCGTGCCGGGGTGCGGGACGGGGAGGTGCGTGCCGGGGTGCGGGATGGGGAGGTGCGTGCCGGGGAGGGGGACGGGGAGGTGCGTGCCGGGGTGCGGGACGGGGAGGTGCATGCCAGGGAGGGGGACGGGGAGGTGCATGCCAGGGAGGGGGACGGGGAGATGCGTGCCGGGGAGGGGGACGGGGGGGTGTGTGCCGGGGAGGGGGACGGGGGGGGGGTGCGTGCCGGGGAGGGGGACGGGGGGGGTGCATGCCAGGGAGGGGGACGGGGAGGTGAGGTATGGGCGGGGGGGGGCTTCCGTGCCGGGGAGGGAGGCAGGGAGGTGCGTGCTGGGGAGGGGGACGGGAGGATGACCGACAGGGAGGGGGACGGGGAGGTGAGGTACGGGGGCAGGGAGGTGCGTGCCGGGGAGGGGGACGGGAGGATGACTGCCGGGGAGGGGGACGGGGGTGTGCGTGCCGGGGAGGGGGATGGGAGGATAACCGCCGGGGAGGGGGATGGGGGGGGGGTGCGTGCCGGGGAGGGGGACGGGGGTGTGCGTGCCGGGGAGGGGGACGGGTGGGTTGCGTGCCGGGGAGGGGGATGGGAGGATGACTGCCGGGGAGGTGGACGGGGGGGTGCGTGCCGGGGAGGGGGATGGGAGGATAACCGCCGGGTTAGGGATGGGAGGATGACTGCCGGGGAGGGGGATGGGGGGATGACTGCCGGGGAGGGGGACGGGGGGGTGCGTGCCGGGGAGGGGGATGGGAGGATAACCGCCGGGGAGGGGGATGGGGGGGGGTGCGTGCCGGGGAGGGGAACGGGGGGGTGCGTGCCGGGGAGGGGGATGGGAGGATGACTGCCGGGGAGGGGGATGGGGGGGGGTGCGTGCCGGGGAGGGGGACGGGTGGGTTGCGTGCTGGGGAGAGGGACGGGTGGGTTGCGTGCCGGGGTGGGGGAAGGGAGGATGACTGCCGGGGAGGGGGACGGGGGGGGGGGGGGGGTGCGTGCCGGGGAAGGGGACGGGAGGATGACTGCCGGGGAGGGGGATGAGGGGGTGCATGCCGGGGAGGGGGACGTGAGGATGACCTACGGGGAGCGGGATGGGGAGGTGCCTGCCGGGGAGGGGGACGGGAGGATGACTGCCGGAGAGGGGGATGAGGGGGTGCGTGCCGGGGAGGGGGACGGGAGGATGGCCTACGGGGAGGGGGATGGGGAGGTGCCTGCCGGGGAAGTGCGTGCCGGGGAGGGGGGGGTGCGAGTACAAGGGAGTTTGTCCGTCTGGCCAGGTGCCATCCTCCAACAGTCGCACCCATGCGGTCCATGCCACCTGGCTGGGGGGAGGAGGGGGTACGGGCAATGATGACATGTCGTCGTTCCCCACCCCCCCGCGCAGGCCGTCATGTTTTCCGGTCAGCCAGCGATGTTGGCCGCCGTGGCGGCAGCCGCTAATGTCCATGTTGCCCTGGATGAGGAGGAAGAGGAGGAGCGTGCCAGAGAGGCGGCGCAGGCTGCCGCAGAGGGGCAGGCGGCAGCCGCCCAGGCTGGAGGGACACCAGCCCGACAGGACGATGAGGGGGAGGAGGACGTCGCAGCGCCACGGCAACGGATGCACCCGAGGAGGCCCCGTGTGTACCGACCCCGGCTGTCGTACCAGGACCTGATGGACTTGGAATGCGGGAGGAGACTCCGGATGAGCCGGGAAACCGTGTCACACATCTGCCACCTGCTGGCAGATATAGACGCCCGATATGCCATTGCGGACCGCTCCATCCGCTTCCCTGTGGACCGGGCCAGCCAAAATGCCCGGGCCGTGGGCTTCTCTGCCGTGGCCGGGTTCCCCATGGTCTCGAGAGCGATCCAGACGGGTAGGTGTGTGCCGGGGTGGGGGACGGGGAGATGCGTGCCGGGGAGGGGGATGGGGAGGTGCGTGCCGGGGTGGGGGACGGGGAGATGCGTGCCGGGGTGGGGGACGGGGATGTGCGTGCAGGGGAGGGGGATGGGGAGGTGCGTGCCAGGGAGGGGAACGGGGGGATACATGCCGGGGAGGGGGACGGGAGCATGACAAACGGGGAGGGGGACGGGGAGGTGAGGTTAGGGGGGAGGTCCATGCCGGGGAGGGGGACGGGTGGGTGCGTGCTGGAGAGGGGGACGGGGAGATGCGTGCCGGGAAAGGGGACGGGGAGGTGCGTGCCGGGGAGGGGGATGGGGGGGGGGGGTACATGCCGGGGAGGGGGACGGGAGGATGACCGACAGGGAGGGGGATGGGGAGGTGAGGTACGGGGGGGGGGGATAAATGCCGGGGAGGGGGACGGGAGGATGACCGACAGGGAGGGGGGCGGGGAGGTGAGGTACGGGCGGGGGGGGGGTTCCGTGCCGGGGAGGGGGACGGGGGGGTGAGGTACGGGGGGGGGGGTCCGTGCCGGGGAGGGGGATGGGGGGGGGTGCGTGCCAGGGAGGGGGACGGGGAGGTGAGGTTCGGGGGGGGTACATGCCGGGGAGGGGGACGGGAGAATGACCGACAGGGAGGGGGGGCGGGGAGGTGAGGTACGGGCGGGGGGGGGGACGGGGGGGTGCGTGCCGGGGGGGGGGGGATAAATGCCGGGGAGGGGGACGGGAGGATGACCGACAGGGAGGGGGACGGGGAGGTGAGGTACGGGGGGGGGTCCGTGCCGGGGAGGGGGTTGGGGGGGGGGTGGGTGCGTGCCAGGGAGGGGGACGGGGAGATGCGTGCCGGGGAGGGGGACGGGGAGATGCGTGCCGGGGAGGGGGACGGGGGGGTGCGTGCCGGGGAGGGAGGCAGGGAGGTGCGTGCCGGGGAGGGGGACGGGGGGGGTGCGTGCCGGGGACGGGGGGGGTGCGTGCCGCGGAGGGGGACGGGAGGATGACCGACAGGGAGGGGGACGGGGGTGTGCGTGCCGGGGAGGGGGACGGGGGGTTGCGTGCCGGGGAGGGGGACGGGAGGATGACCGACAGGGAGGGGGACGGGGAGGTGAGGTACGGGGGGGGGGTCCGTGCCGGGGAGGGGGATGGGGGGGTGCGTGCCGGGGAGGGGGATGGGGAGGTGAGGTACGGGGGGGGGGTACATGCCGGGGAGGGGGACGGGAGAATGACCGACAGGGAGGGGGGCGGGGGGGTGAGGTACGGGCGGGGGGGGGTCCGTGCCGGGGAGGGGGACGGGGGGCTGCGTGCCGGGGAGGGGGGCGGGGAGGTGCGTGTCGGGATGGGGGACGGGGGGGTACATGCCAGGGAGAGGGACGGGAGAATGACCGACAGGGAGGGGGGCGGGGAGGTGAGGTACGGGCGGGGGGGGGTCCGTTCCGGGGAAGGGGACGGGGGGGTGCGTGCCGGGGAGGGAGGCAGGGAGGTGCGTGCCGGGGAGGGGGACGGGTGGGTTGCGTACTGGGGAGGGGGACGGGTGGGTTGCGTGCTGGGGAGGGGGACGGGTGGGTTGCGTGCCGGGGTGGGGGACGGGAGGATGACTGCCGGGGAGGGGGACGGGGGACGGGGGGGTGCGTGCCGGGGAAGGGGACGGGAGGATGACTGCCGGGGAGGGGGATGAGGGGGTGCATGCCGGGGAGGGGGACGTGAGGATGACCTACGGGGAGCGGGATGGGGAGGTGCCTGCCGGGGAGGGGGACGTGAGGATGGCCTATGGGGAGGGGGATGGGGAGGATGACCTACGGGGAGGGGGATGGGGGGGGGGGGTGCGTTCCGGGGAAGGGGACGGGAGGATGACTGCCAGGGAGGGGGATGAGGGGGTGCGTGCCGGGGAGGGGGACGGGAGGATGGCCTACGGGGAGGGGGATGGGGAGGTGCCTGCCGGGGAAGTCCGTGCCGGGGAGGGGGGGGGTGCGAGTACAAGTGAGTTTGTCCGTCTGGCCAGGTGCCATCCTCCAACAGTCGCACCCATGCGGTCCATGCCACCTGGCTGGGGGGAGGAGGGGGTACGGGCAATGATGACATGTCGTCGTTCCCACCCCCCGCGCAGGCCGTCATGTTTTCCGGTCAGCCAGCGATGTTGGCCGCCGTGGCGGCAGCCGCTAATGTCCATGTTGCCCTGGATGAGGAGGAAGAGGAGGAGCGTGCCAGAGAGGCGGCGCAGGCTGCCGCAGAGGGGCAGGCGGCTGCCGCCCAGGCTGGAGGGACACCAGCCCGACAGGACGATGAGGGGGAGGAGGACGTCGCAGCGCCAAGGCAACGGATGCACCCGAGGAGGCCCCATGTGTACCGACCCCGGCTGTCGTACCAGGACCTGATGGACTTGGAATGCAGGAGGAGACTCCGGATGAGCCGGGAAACCGTGTCACACATCTGCCACCTGCTGGCAGATATAGACGCCCGATATGCCATTGCGGACCGCTCCATCCGCTTCCCTGTGGACCGGGCCAGCCAAGATGCCCGGGCCGTGGGCTTCTCTGCCGTGGCCGGGTTCCCCATGGTCCAGGGCGCGATCGATGGGATGCACGTCGCCATGCGGCCACCTGCAGATAACAGGGCCGTGTTCACCAATAGGAAGGGGAGTGATCGAGAGGTGCTTTGGCGTGCTGAAGATGCGTTTCAGGTGCCTGGACCTCTCTGGGGGCGCCCTCCAGTGTCGGTCAGATAGGGTCGGCCGCATCATTGTGGTGTGCTGCGTCCTGCACAACATAGCCCAGCAGAGGGGCGATGTGCCGCAGGCAGAGGAGGGCGGAGTGGAGGAGCAGCAGGAAGAGGCGCAGTCTTCCCCAGATGAGGGGGATGGGGGCAATGGTCAGGGCAGACGGGCTGGACATGGACGGGAGGCTGCCCACCGTTACCGGCTGGGCCAGCGGGCACGGGACAGACTGATAGCCGCCCGCTTCACTGACTAGATGGGCGTGGGAATCGGGTAGTATGGCCACAGACCGCACACCATGGCAACACCCGACCACCCACACCCCCCACCCATCCACCCACCCAGCACCCTCACCCCCCTCCCCAACCCCACCCACCCCACCCGCATGCACACCACCCCCCCATTGCCGATCCACCTGCGGCACAACGGCCGGGCTCACACAGTTGCGGGTGGACGCGTGTCTATCGCAGGCTATGGAGGATGATGACAACCCGCCCTGCGGTGATCTCCTGGCTCCACATCGTTGGACTATGTCTGACCCATGGCCACAGTACCACCATCCACCCGGACCATCCCTGCATGCAGCTGTGACACTGCAGCGCACGGTCCCGTCCTCTGCCCGGGGGGGTGGTGAGGGTGGCCCAGGAGGAAGGGGTAGACTCACCTGGGGCCGAGGTAAGACCACCCCTCACACACACACTTGTGCTCAACGTATATGACACCCCCACATGCTTTGGACAGAGCACAAAGGCAGCTTCTGTAGGTGTAACATTGACTTTAATAACAAAAGCAGTGCATGCACGTGCCCTAGCCCCTAAAACTCATCTGTGCCCTGCACCCGTGCCAACTTACTCAGTGTCTAATTGTTTGGCCTTACGGGCCCTTTGACTATGCCTAGGTGTTTTCCCAGACTGTACAGCAGAACTGGAGGTGGACTCCTGTGATTCCTGCCCTCTGACACTGGATCCCTTTGGCGGCCGTTTCCTGTGAGAGGGCAGCCATGTCCTGGGCCACAGACGCCGCCTGCACGGAAGGCCCCAGGCCTCGCAAACCGGTCCCCATGTCTGACACCGTCGCACCCATTGCCTCCACCGCGGACGCCACCCGTGCGGTGTCAGCCTGGGTGGCACGCATGACCGGCACCACTCCCAGCTCCTGGACGCGGGTGGACTCCTCCACCTGCGACTGCAGCCGCCGCAAGCCGGCCGTCACCCTCTTCACTCATCTCCGGGTCGGTGGTTGCATTGGATCTATGGGTGGGTGTGGTAACTCCAGGAACCCGGGATCCATCTGGGCGGCTGATGTTCGCTTGGGCTGGGCTGCCCTCCGACCGTCCGGCCCCTCTGCTGCTCCAACCTCCACCTGCTGTACCGGGACGGTTGAGTTGTGCGCACCAGTGAGTGTACCAGACGCCTCATCACTAAAGTGCCCAACCGAGGTGAGCGTCTCTGCGATGGCGGAGGGTGTTGGAGACAGCAGTGGCGTTGTGTCGTGCGCATCGTCAAACTCTGAGTCCATGGTACTTTGGGGTGGCGGTTCGTCTCCACCCATCCACTCTGTGTCACTGTCCCGTATTTCAGTTTCCTGGGTAGGGGTGTCCTGGGTAGGGGTGTCCTGGGTCGGGGTGTCCTGGGTAGGGGTGTCCTGGGTAGTGGTTTTGTGGCTCGGCTGCGACAGGGGCCTGTGGCTGCCCCCCTCGCCCCTGGGTGGCACACGCCTGCGTCGCCGCACTCGCATGAGACGGGGGCGTAGTCTCCCTGTTGCTCCAGGTCTCTCCGTCTCCCATGGTCTCCGTGGGGCATCCTGCGGGCGTCGCGTGCCAGAGGGCCGGGTCGCTCCGCCTCCCGTGGTCTCCAAGGGGCATCCTGCGGGCGTCGCGTGCCAGAGGGTCCGGGTCTCTCCGTCTCCCATGGTCTCCGAGGGGCATCGTGCGGGCGGTCTGCATCTGCGGGGATGGGTGCCTCGACGTTTGCTCCTGCGATACACAATGAAGCATGCATGGTTAGACATCAGGCAGTGATCAGGTGATATGGGGGAGGGGGGATATGGGGGAGGGGGGATATGGGGGAGGGGGTATATGGGGAGGGGGGATATGGGGACGGGCTGTCGGTGGCTCACTTGCTGGTGGGCCCCTGACCTCTGCATCGGCAACCTCCCGGTCCTCAGGTCCGCCAGCCAGTTCCAGGGCCCATTCCTCGTGTTCGGTCAATGGCCTCTCATCAGCGGGGCCTCCTCCAGTCCTCACATGCTCCCTGATGTTGTGTGCGCGCTTCTCCTGTGGGGGGGGGGGGGTGGCAGGGGTAAAAGGCAACAGTGTTAGGCAGGTATATGAATGCACGCCATCGGTTGCGCGTGCATTGCAGAGGTTAAGGTTAGGGCTGGATTCACTTGGGGATAGGGGGGGAGATATGGGGGATATGGGGGAGATATGGGGGATATGGGGGAGATATGGGGGAGGGGGATATGGGGGATATGGGGAGGGGGGATATGTGGGAAATGGGGAGGGGGATATGGGGGATATGGGGGAGGGGGATATGGGGGAGGGGGGATATGGGGGAGCGGGGATGTGGGGGTTATGGGGAGAGGGGATATGGGGGATATCAGGGAGGGGGGATATGGGGGATATGGGGAGGGGGGATATGGAGGTTATGGGGAGGGGGATATGGGGGTTATGGGGGATGGGGGATATGGGGGAGGGGGGATATGGGGGATATGGATAACGGGCAGGGGGGGGCTCAACCTGGCTGCCCTGACGAGGTTGTTCACCTTCTTGTGGCACTGGGCGCCTGTCCGTGGTGTCAGAGCCACAGCGGTGACGGCCTCTGCCACCTCCCTCCAGCGGCGTGCCGCTGCCGACAGAGGGATTCTCCGTCCTGGTGCAGCGTGCCGCTGCCGACAGAGGGATTCGCCGTCCTGGTGCAGCGTGCCGCTGCCGACAGAGGGATTCTCCGTCCTGGTGCAGCGTGCCGCTGCCGACAGAGGGATTCTCCGTCCTGGTGCAGCGTGCCACTGCCGACAGAGGGATTCCCGTCCTGGTGCGGCGTGCCACTGCCGACAGAGGGATTCTCCGTCCTGGTGCAGCGTGCCACCGCCGACAGAGGGATTCTCCGTCCTGGTGCAGCGTGCCACTGCCGACAGAGGGATTCTCCGTCCTGGTGCAGCGTGCCGCTGCCGACAGAGGGATTCTCCGTCCCTCCTCTGCTCCACTGCGTCCAGGAGCGCCTCGTTGTCGCAGTGCTGGAACCTCGGGGCTGCGCGGCGTGCGGCCATCCGGTCGGGTCTTCTGGTCGGGTGGGGGGAGCAGCGCGTCTTTTGAGCCATCACGCCGTGCGTCGTGAATGATGCCGCACGGCGTGAACCACGTGAGCCAGCGCGGATAGCGTCACGTCGCTGCTAGCCCATTCCGGGCCGGAGACTTAGCGACGTTTGGGACGGCGCAATGCCGGACCGATTCGCGCCGCTTTTGTCGCCGATCGGTGGACATCACGCCGTTTGCAGAGAATCCCGCCCCAGGACGGAGAATCCCTCTGTCGGCAGCGGCACGCCGCACCAGGACGGAGAATCCCTCTGTCGGCAGCGGCACGCCGCACCAGGACGGAGAATCCCTCTGTCGGCAGTGGCACGCCGCACCAGGACGGAGAGTCCCTCTGTCGGCAGTGGCACGCTGCACCAGGACGGAGAATCCCTCTGTCGGCAGTGGCACGCCGCACCAGGACGGAGAATCCCTCTGTCGGCAGTGGCACGCTGCACCAGGACGGAGAATCCCTCTGTCGGCAGTGGCACGCTGCACCAGGACGGAGAATCCCTCTGTCGGCAGCGGCACGCTGCACCAGGACGGAGAGTCCCTCTGTCGACAGTGGCACGCCGCACCAGGACGGAGAATCCCTCTGTCGGCAGTGGCACGCTGCACCAGGACGGAGAATCCCTCTGTCGGCAGCGGCACGCTGCACCAGGACGGAGAATCCCTCTGTCGGCGGTGGCACGCTGCACCAGGACGGAGAATCCCTCTGTCGGCAGTGGCACGCTGCACCAGGACGGAGAATCCCTCTGTCGGCGGTGGCACGCTGCACCAGGACGGAGAATCCCTCTGTCGGCAGCGGCACGCCGCACCAGGACGGAGAATCCCTCTTCCGGCAGCGGCACGCTGCACCAGGACGGAGAATCCCTCTGTCGGCGGCAGCACGCCGCACCAGGACGGAGAATCCCTCTGTCGGCAGTGGCACGCTGCACCAGGACGGAGAATCCCTCTGTCGGCGGCAGCACGCCGCACCAGGACGGAGAATCCCTCTGTCGACAGTGGCACGCCGCACCAGGACGGAGAATCCCTCTGTCGGCGGCAGCACGCCGCACCAGGACGGAGAATCCCTCTGTCGACAGTGGCACGCTGCACCAGGACGGAGAATCCCTCTGTCGGCAGCGGCACGCTGCACCAGGACGGAGAATCCCTCTGTCGGCGGTGGCACGCCGCACCAGGACGGAGAATCCCTCTGTCGGCAGCGGCACGCCGCACCAGGACGGAGAATCACTCTGTCGGCAGCGGCACGCTGCACCAGGACGGAGAATCCCTCTGTCGGCGGTGGCACGCCGCACCAGGACGGAGAATCCCTCTGTCGGCAGCGGCACGCCGCACCAGGACGGAGAATCACTCTGTCGGCAGTGGCACGCTGCACCAGGACGGAGAATCCCTCTGTCGGCGGTGGCACGCTGCACCAGGACGGAGAATCCCTCTGTCGGCAGCGGCACGCCGCACCAGGACGGAGAATCCCTCTGTCAGCAGCGGCACGCCGCACCAGGACGGAGAGTCCCTCTGTCGACAGTGGCACGCCGCACCAGGACGGAGAATCCCTCTGTCGACAGCGGCACGCCGCACCAGGACGGAGAGTCCCTCTGTCGGCAGCGGCACGCCGCACCAGGACAGAGAATCCCTCTGTCGACAGCGGCACGCTGCACCAGGACGGAGAATCCCTCTGTCGGCGGTGGCACGCTGCACCAGGACGGAGAATCCCTCTGTCGGCGGTGGCACGCCGCACCAGGACGGAGAATCCCTCTGTCGGCGGCAGCACGCCGCACCAGGACGGAGAATCCCTCTGTCGGCAGTGGCACGCTGCACCAGGACGGAGAATCCCTCTGTCGGCAGTGGCACGCCGCACCAGGACGGAGAATGCCTCTGTCGACAGTGGCACGCTGCACCAGGACGGAGAATCCCTCTGTCAGCAGTGGCACGCTGCACCAGGACGGAGAATCCCTCTGTCGACAGTGGCACGCTGCACCAGGACGGAGAATCCCTCTGTCGGCGGTGGCACGCTGCACCAGGACGGAGAATCCCTCTGTCGGCAGTGGCGCGCTGCACCAGGACGGAGAATCCCTCTGTCGGCAGCGGCACGCCGCACCAGGACGGAGAATCCCTCTGTCAGCAGTGGCACGCTGCACCAGGACGGAGAATCCCTCTGTCGGCAGTGGCACGCCGCACCAGGACGGGAATCCCTCTGTCGGCAGTGGCACGCCGCACCAGGACGGAGAATCCCTCTGTCGGCAGCGGCACGCCGCACCAGGACGGAGAATCCCTCTGTCGACAGTGGCACGCTGCACCAGGACGGAGAATCCCTCTGTCGACAGTGGCACGCTGCACCAGGACGGAGAATCCCTCTGTCAGCAGTGGCACGCTGCACCAGGACAGAGAATCCCTCTGTCGACAGTGGCACGCTGCACCAGGACGGAGAATCCCTCTGTCAGCAGTGGCACGCCGCACCAGGACGGAGAATCCCTCTGTCGACAGTGGCACGCTGCACCAGGACGGAGAATCCCTCTGTCGACAGTGGCACGCTGCACCAGGACGGAGAATCCCTCTGTCAGCAGTGGCACGCTGCACCAGGACAGAGAATCCCTCTGTCGACAGTGGCACGCTGCACCAGGACGGAGAATCCCTCTGTCAGCAGTGGCACGCTGCACCAGGACAGAGAATCCCTCTGTCGACAGTGGCACGCTGCACCAGGACGGAGAATCCCTCTGTCGACAGTGGCACGCTGCACCAGGACGGAGAATCCCTCTGTCGGCAGTGGCACGCTGCACCAGGACGGAGAATCCCTCTGTCGGCAGCGGCACGCCGCACCAGGACGGAGAGTCCCTCTGTCGACAGTGGCACGCTGCACCAGGATGGAGAATCCCTCTGTCGACAGCGGCACGCTGCACCAGGACGGAGAATCCCTCTGTCAGCAGTGGCACGCTGCACCAGGACGGAGAATCCCTCTGTCAGCAGTGGCACGCTGCACCAGGACGGAGAATCCCTCTGTCGACAGTGGCACGCTGCACCAGGACGGAGAATCCCTCTGTCAGCAGTGGCACGCTGCACCAGGACGGAGAATCCCTCTGTCGGCAGCGGCACGCCGCACCAGGACGGAGAATCCCTCTGTCGGCAGCGGCACGCTGCACCAGGACGGAGAATCCCTCTGTCGGCAGTGGCACGCTGCACCAGGATGGAGAATCCCTCTGTCGGCAGCGGCACGCCGCACCAGGACGGAGAATCCCTCTGTCGGCAGCGGCACGCCGCACCAGGACGGAGAATCCCTCTGTCAGCGGTGGTACGCCGCACCAGGACGGAGAATCCCTCTGTCGGCAGTGGCACGCCGCACCAGGACGGAGAATCCCTCTGTCGGCAGTGGCACGCTGCACCAGGACGGAGAATCCCTCTGTCGGCGGTGGCACACTGCACCAGGACGGAGAATCCCTCTGTCGGCGGCAGCACGCTGCACCAGGACGGAGAATCCCTCTGTCGGCAGCGGCACGCCGCACCAGGACGGAGAGTCCCTCTGTCGACAGTGGCACGCCGCACCAGGACGGAGAATCCCTCTGTCGGCAGCGGCACGCCGCACCAGGACGGAGAGTCCCTCTGTCGACAGTGGCACGCCGCACCAGGACGGAGAATCCCTCTGTCGGCAGCGGCACGCCGCACCAGGACGGAGAATCCCTCTGTCAGCGGTGGTACGCCGCACCAGGACGGAGAATCCCTCTGTCGGCAGTGGCACGCCGCACCAGGACGGAGAATCCCTCTGTCGGCAGTGGCACGCTGCACCAGGACGGAGAATCCCTCTGTCGGCGGTGGCACACTGCACCAGGACGGAGAATCCCTCTGTCGGCGGCAGCACGCTGCACCAGGACGGAGAATCCCTCTGTCGGCAGTGGCACGCCGCACCAGGACGGAGAATCCCTCTGTCGGCAGTGGCACGCCGCACCAGGACGGAGAATCCCTCTGTCGGCAGCGGCACGCCGCACCAGGACGGAGAATCCCTCTGTCAGCGGTGGTACGCCGCACCAGGACGGAGAATCCCTCTGTCGGCAGTGGCACGCCGCACCAGGACGGAGAATCCCTCTGTCGGCAGTGGCACGCTGCACCAGGACGGAGAATCCCTCTGTCGGCGGTGGCACACTGCACCAGGACGGAGAATCCCTCTGTCGGCGGCAGCACGCCGCACCAGGACGGAGAATCCCTCTGTCAGCGGTGGTACGCCGCACCAGGACGGAGAATCCCTCTGTCGGCAGTGGCACGCCGCACCAGGACGGAGAATCCCTCTGTCGGCAGTGGCACGCTGCACCAGGACGGAGAATCCCTCTGTCGGCGGTGGCACACTGCACCAGGACGGAGAATCCCTCTGTCGGCGGCAGCACGCTGCACCAGGACGGAGAATCCCTCTGTCGGCAGTGGCACGCCGCACCTGGACGGAGAATCCCTCTGTCGGCAGTGGCACGCCGCACCAGGACGGAGAATCCCTCTGTCGGCAGTGGCACGCCGCACCAGGACAGAGAATCCCTCTGTCGGCGGTGGCACGCCGCACCAGGACGGAGAATCCCTCTGTCGGCGGCAGCACGCTGCACCAGGACAGAGAATCCCTCTGTCGGCGGTGGCACGCTGCACCAGGACGGAGAATCCCTCTGTCGGCGGTGGCACGCTGCACCAGGACGGAGAATCCCTCTGTCGGCAGCGGCACGCCGCACCAGGACGGAGAATCCCTCTGTCGGCAGCGGCACGCCGCACCAGGACGGAGAATCCCTCTGTCGGCAGTGGCACGCCGCACCAGGACGGAGAATCCCTCTGTCGGCGGTGGCACGCTGCACCAGGACGGAGAATCCCTCTGTCGGCAGCGGCACGCCGCACCAGGACGGAGAATCCCTCTGTCGGCAGTGGCACGCTGCACCAGGACGGAGAATCCCTCTGTCGGCAGTGGCACGCCGCACCAGGACGGGAATCCCTCTGTCGGCAGTGGCACGCCGCACCAGGACGGAGAATCCCTCTTCCGGCAGCGGCACGCCGCACCAGGACAGAGAATCCCTCTGTCGGCAGTGGCACGCCGCACCAGGACGGAGAATCCCTCTTCCGGCAGCGGCACGCTGCACCAGGACAGAGAATCCCTCTGTCGACAGTGGCACGCTGCACCAGGACGGAGAATCCCTCTGTCGGCGGTGGCACGCTGCACCAGGACGGAGAATCCCTCTGTCGGCAGTGGCACGCCGCACCAGGACGGAGAATCCCTCTGTCGGCAGCGGCACGCAGCACCAGGACGGAGAATCCCTCTGTCGGCAGTGGCACGCTGCACCAGGACGGAGAATCCCTGATCCGCCACCTTCAGATGCGTCTCCTGAAGCATGACTACGTCCGCCTTCAGTCTTTTTAAGTGCGTGAACACCCGGGCCCTCTTAATCGGCCCATTCAGGCCTCTCACATTCCACGTGATCAGCCGGATTGGCCCCCCCCCCACCCCCCCCTGCCGACTAGCCATCCCCTATTCTGGGCCAGCCCCCCGTCCGGGTCCCGCGCACCCACCCATCCCCCCAGCTGTACCTTCCCGTCCGACCACCTCTTCTCTTACCAGCTCCCTCTTGCACTCAGCAGTAGCAACCCAGTTAGTCCCCCCCCCGTCCCCCCCCGCTAGATCCCCATCTAGCATGGTTACTCCCCCCATGATGCTTCCGAAAGTCAGCTAACTCTAACTGACCCCGGCATCCCCCGTTCTCCCTTTGACCCCCCCCCCGTGTGTGGAACTCTGTTCCTTCCTGCGCCTATCTCCCCGCCATCATCTCCATAGCGCGGGAAAAACCCCGCGCTTTCCTATCGGCCCCGCCCCCTATGGCGCAGCTCCCTCATTCCCCATCCCCCCTCTCAGTCCCTTTTTCCACCGGCGCCCACATTCCTCCGTGCTCCCCCATCTAGAGGAGAGAAATTCTCCATCTACCGTTTCAATATTATAAACCTCCCATTCCCCAATTTACACTTCTGTACCACAACCTCGTTGTTTCCCCCCAACGTCAGTCTCTCAGTTCTAGTCCAGTTTCTCTTCTTGGATGAAGGTCCATGCCTCATCCGCCGTCTCGAAGTAGTGGTGCTTGCCCTGATGCGTGACCCACAATCGCACCGGCTGCAGCATCCCAAATTTTATTTTCTTCCTGTGAAGCACCGCCTTGGCCCGATTGAAGCTCGCCCTCCTTCTCGCCACCTCCGCGCTCCAGTCCTGATACACTCGTATCACTGCATTCTCCCACCTGCTACTCCGTACCTTCTTGGCCCAGCTCAAAACAGCCTCTCTGTCCGTGAAGCGGTGAAATCTCACCACTATCGCCCTTGGTAGTTCTCCCGCCTTTGGTCTCCTCACAAGGACCCGGTGAGCCCCTTCCACCTCCAGGGGACCCGATGGGGCCTCAGCTCCCATTAGCGTATGGAGCATCGTGCTCACATAAGCCCCAACGTCAGCTCCCTCCATTCGTTCGGGGAGACCTAGAATCTGGAGGTTCTTCCTCCTCGAGCTGTTCTCCTGGGCTTCCAACCTTTCGATACACCTCTTATGTAGCGCCTCATGCGTCTCCGTTTTTACCACCACGCCCTGTATCTCATCCTCATTTTCAGCTGCCTTTGCCTTCACTCCACGGAGCTCTATCGCCTGGACCTTTTGTGTTTCCTTCAGCCCATCGATTGCCAATAACATCGGCGCCATCACCTCCTTTTTTAGTTCCTCCACACACTGTCGGAGGAATTCCTGCTGGTCCGGGCCCCATGTCGTCGGGGCTCCATCCGCCGCCATCTTGCTTCTCCCTTCTCTTCTCTGCCGCTGCTCCAAAGGATCCTTCGCAATCTGGCCACTGCCACTGGTCCTTTCCATACACCCCCGGGGGGACACCTTCCTTCGTCACCCCACACTGGGTTTGGTCTGAAAAAATTTCCGTTGGGGCTCCCGAAAAGAGCCCAAAAGTCCGTTAGAACGGGAGCTGCCGAAACGTGCGGCTTAGCAGTGCATCGCCGCAACCGGAAGTCACATTAGCAACATTTAAGAGGCATCTGGATGGGTACATGAATCGGGAGAAAATAGAGGGATACGGACAGAATAAGGGGACAAGGTTTTTTTTTTAGTTTGGGCATTATGGTCGGCACAGGGTTGGAGGGCCGAAGGGCCTGTTCCTGTGCTGTACTTTTCTTTGTTCTTAGTTCTGGCTGAGGTAGAAATACAAATTAATCATCTATCAATCAAGAATGGTGATGATATAAATTCCTTTCCAATCACAGATTTCACACCTATTCCACTTGCTGTTTCGTTCAGTCATAAAGATACTGGGCCGGATTCCCCGTTCCTGCAGCTAAGAGCCGACGCTGGCGTGGGACCCGTGGTGTTTCATAACTGACAAATCAGCGCAAACCCCTCACCGATTCCGGTACCGATGAGGGGCTAGCACCGCGCTGTGTGACACGCCCACGGATCGTGCAGAAAACGGCCGGAGAATGGCCGGGTCCCGGGCCGCGCACGGGCACAGCTGACGACCTGCGGCGGTTGCGCCGTCCAACATGGCGCCGGCCGTGCACGTAACCTAACCAGAAGCCGTGGCCCTTGGCCACCCTCTGGCCACCCCCTGGCCGCCCCCCACCTGTCCCCCCAGCTCTAGCAGCCGCCGCCCCCCCCCCGCCAGTGGCCGAATGTGGCGGCGCTGGACGCAGTCCGCAGCTGACACGCCGGGTTCCTGACCGCTGGGACCACACGTGTCCCGCGCCATCGGGATCTTGGTCCGTCGGGGGCGGAGCATCGTGGGTGGGCTGGCTGCTGATGCGCCAACAGCATTGAAACGGCATGCGCCATGCGTCATTCATCTCACCATTCCCATTCTTATCTTTCACCAGGTGCATACACGATGGGCTGAATGGCCTCCTTCTGCACCGTAACAATTCTGTGATTCTGTGTTAAAATGATTTTGAACCAATAACTGCTGGGCTTGGTGCCGTAAGAGGAGAAAAATGGTACTCCTGATCTGTAGAAAAAAGAACATTTAAACAATGCAGATGTGGGAAATTCAAACTTTTAAAGGCAGAATAGAAAAGCTGATATGTTTTCACTGTTGTTGGGTTCCATACGACAGGAACAGAAATCATTTGCCATTGAAAAAAAATTGACTTTCAGCTGAACCAAAAAAGATGGCTGCCCCAAGTCACATGATCACACGGTTGACCCTTTGTTCTGGGGGCTACCACCAGAAGTTCCAAGAATAGAATAATTCCTCCCTCATTCTGTGGAATCTCGGACCTCATTGTAGTCAGCGAAAGCAGGAGAAGTTTCAGATGAACTGGCTCCCCAACCGGAACCATCACAAAAGAGGTAGATCGAAACTCATTCCACTGTAAAAGTAAAGTCGCCATTGTCCCAGATGACTATGGACTGTTTTCCCTTTTGAGGGGGAGAGCTAACCAGTGGTGATTTAATCTGAGGATCACCACACCTCAGGGGAGGGTCAAGGTTGAGAAGACAGGGCCTTCATGAATAACCTCAGCTACCACAGGAATTGAACCCACACTGCTGGCCTTGTTCTGCATCATGAACCAACTGTCTAACCAATGGAGCTAAACCAGCCCTATACTGGCAGCGATGCTAATAACCACCTTGTCTCTCCGCTAAGGAGGAACAGTAGAATTCTGGCCAGAAGCAAAGAAACTGATTATTCAGCTGCAATTAACCATGAATGTGACATGTCACATGACCCAAGCCTCTGGCCTTTTTGGAAGGTTTGAACATTACATCTTTAGCCTGCTGAAGAGCCAGCTGTTTAATATCCCAACTGCTGAACCACAAAGAAGCTTTCCTTCAAGTAGAACAACAGGCTGCTCCTTGAGGTCTGACTCTGCTGGAAGATTTCCTACCATTGCCTCCAGAACCGACCCAGTCTCTGTATACAGTCTCTGTATTCCTGCTTCATCTTGCAATATTAGTGAACTGATATAAAGCAAACTCTGCAACTCTGGTTTTCAGCCAGCTGCATTCAAACTCCTACATGAAAGAATTCCTCATTGGACTCGGACTTTGGAAATTACATAAACTATTAATTCATTTCTGTGGTTCTTGTACTATTACTATCCATAGTTGTGAAACTCTCTTTTCTATTCCCCTCCACCTTTACAGTGTGTGCATGTTTATGTGTGTGTGTAGTGGAGTGGCAAGTTGTGAACACTCCTCTGTTTTTTTAATGGGAAATAAACTAACCTTCTGAGTTAATGAAAACACACATTTGCTGTGGTTTATTAGTAAATTGGATGACACAAACCGAGGGCTTTGGGATGCACCCCAACGCATACTTTAAAGAAATTCTTTTTTTGAAGTGTTTTTATTCAACAAATTTTCAACAGTTTTACAATACAAAACAACCCTACAAAACCCCCCAGACCACTGAACCAGTGTGGCAGCACGGTAGAACAGTGGTTAGTACTATGGTTTCACAGCACCAGGGTCCCAGGTTCAATTGCCGGCTTGGATCACTGTCTGTGTGGAGTCTGCACGTTCTCACTGTGTCTGTGTGGGTTTCCTCCGGGCGTTCCGGTTTCCTCCCACAAGTCCCGAAAGACGTGTTGTTCGGTAATTTGGACATTCTGAATTCTCCCTCAGTGTACCTGAACAGGCACCGGAGTGTGGTGACTAGGGGATTTTCACAGTAACTTCATTGCAGTGTTAATGTAAGCCTACTTGTGACAATAACGACTATTTATTTTTTATTTTATAGTCAACAGGAATAAACTCCTGAAATGCATGATGACCAAACTCCAACAGTTGTAGAATCCATCACTCGCCCCCCTCAGAGCAAACTTCTCCTTTTCCAGGGTCAGAAACTCCAGGTCCACCCGGCCACTGAGGCACAGGGTGGAGAATCTGACCTCTATCCCAACAAGACATTCCTGTGAGCAACCAGCGAGGCGAAGGCTAAAAACATCTGCCCGTACCCGTCTGCCCAAAATATGACTCCTAGGGGACAGAGCTCCACATGGAAAACCCCCAAAATGGTGCTGAACTCCGTCCTCCAAAACCTTTCCAGCTTCGGGCAGGACCAAAATATATGCACATGGTTCGCAAGGCCCCTTCCACATCGCTCACAGACATTCTCTATCCCTTCGAACAGCCGGCTCATTCTAGACTTTGTGAGGTGCGCCTGTACACTACCTTCGGCTGCATCAGCCTCAGCCTCGCACACAAAGTCGGGGCATTTACCCTCCGCAGCGCCTCGCACCACAGACCCTCCTCTAGCACCACCCCCAACTCTTCCTCCCACTTCGCCTTAACCCCCTCTATGGGCACCCCGTCCTCCCCCAAGATCCTCCCGTAATTCGCCGAGACAACCCCCTATTCAAACCCTCCGCTGCCAGCACCGCCTCCAGCAACAAAGAGTCAGCCGCTATCGGGAAGGTCGGGAAGACCAGACTCGCGAAGTCCCGCACCTGTATATACCTAAAGCTTTCGCCCCACGCCAGCCCAAACCTCTCACCCAACTCCTCGAAACTCGCAAATCGCCCCCCCAGAAACAAATCCTTCATTTCCTTAATCCCCCTCTCTTCCCATCCCCGAAACCTTGCATCCATCCTCCCCGGATCAACCCCATGATTTCCCTCTGATTGGCATCACCTCCGACCCAGCTCCCAACCTAAAATGCTGCCTAAACTGCCTCCAGATCTTCAACGTGGCCACCACCGGACTCAACGTATACTTCCCTGGGGCCATGGAGAGCAGCACTGTTACCAGCGCCCGCAACCGCGACCCCTGCCAGAACTCGCCGGCATCCTCACCCACAACCTTCTCCAACCCTGAACCTTCTCTGCATTTGCCGCCCAATAATACAACAAATTTGGGAGGCCTAACCCCCCAACCTGCCGTTGCCTCTGCAATATCACCTTCTAATCTGGAATCAGGGCGAAACATTCTTCTTTATTCCCTGCACCCGGCCCGTCAACAACAGAGGGAGATTGTCCCACCTCAACAAATCAGCCTTCACCCTCCCAACCAAGCTAGTGAAGTTAAACTTCCAAAGCCCTGCCCAATCCCGAGCCACTTGCACCCTAAATACCTAAAATGAGACACTGCCAAGCAAAATGGCAGAGCCACCTCAACACGCTCGCAATCGGCTCCTTGTATAGCAGCTGCACCCATGCAACAAACTTCAGCCCAATCCCAAATTTCTCCAATACCACCATCAAATAACCCACTCCACCCCATCGAACACCTTCCCTGCATCCAGCGTCACCACCACCTCTGTCTCCCTCCCCTCTGTCGGAGAAGCACCACTTTCAGTAATCTCCTCACATTCGAGGACAACTGTCTTCCCTTTACGAAGGCCATCTGGTCCTCTCCAATCACCTTTGGGAGGCACCCTTCCAACCTGAACGCCAACAGCTTTGCCAGTATCTTGGCATCTGCATTCAGCAGAGCAATGGGCCTACACGACCCACACTCCACCGGTTCCTTATCCTCCTTTGGCAACAGTGAGATGGAGGCCTGCCCCACTGTTTGCTGCAAGACACCCCCAGCCATCGCGTCCTCAAACATTCCCATCATCAACAGCGCCAGCCTATCCTTAAAACCTTTATAAAATTTGACCGGAAACCTATCGAGCCTCACCGCCTTCCCTGCCAGCATCCTCCGAATCGGCACCTTCACCTCCTTCTCCCCCATCGGCTCCTCCAACCTTGCCCTCTCCGCCTCCCCCAACCTCGGACACTCTAGCCCACCCAAAACCTCCCTCATCTCCTGCTGCTCCTCCGGTGGCTCTGACTTACACAGGTCCCTATAGAACACCTCAAGCAATTTATTAATCTGTTCCGGAGCCGCCACCAACTTACCTCATCTTGTCCTGCACCCGAACTATTTCCCTCGCTGCAGCCTCCAAACGGAGCTGATCTGCCAACATAACACCCTGCCTTCTCCCGTACCCATAGACAGCCTCCATTGTCCTTCTCAACTGACGCACTGCTTTCCTCATGGACAATATGTCAAACCTTGCCTGCAGATCCTTCCTCTTTGCCAGGAGACCCAGGTTGGGTCCCCCATCCGCCTCTAAAATATCTTCTATCAGTCGTTCGCGTTCCTCCCTCTCCACCTCAGCCTTAAACAAGATCACCCCCCCATACCATCGCCTTCAGAGCCTTGTGAGACCACCGACCTGCCTCGTGCAATTAACATAACAACATATAAGAACATAAGAACTAGGAGCAGGAGTAGGCCATCTGGCCCCTCGAGCCTGCTCCGCCATTCAATGAGATCATGGCTGATCTTTTGTGGACTCAGCTCCACTCTCCGGCCCGTACACCATATCCCCGATAAACCCTACATACTATTCAATCACCTTCCCTATCTTATTACAGAAGCTCCAGTCTGCCAGTAACTCCATGTCCAATCTTTACCCCGACCTCTGGGCTGCCCCCTTCTCCAAAAACACATCCAGCCCATGTGGGGCATGATCCGAGATCACAATTGCCGAGTACTTTGACATTTTAACTCCAGCCAACAGCGCCTTTCCCACCACAAAAAAGCCAATCCTCTAAAATACCTTGTGCACCAGGGGAAAAAAAACCTTTGCCCCATCTTCTTCTTGAGCCCAGCCAAAGCCCCCCCCCCCCCCCCCCCCCCCCCCCACCCTGCTCTGGCTGGGTCAGAGAGCGTGGCTGGGACCTGCCCACCTTCGGTTCCAGCTCTGTGTTCCAATTCCCCCCTACTAGCAGCTCATGGGTATCCAGATCTGGGATGGCACCCAACGCACTCTTCAAGAACCCCGCACCGTCCCAAGTGGGGCCACATATACATATCAACGCCACTAACCTCCCCTCCAACGCATCCGTCACTATCATGTCCTATGTTTTTTCATGTATGGAACGATCTGTCTGTACTGTACGCAGAACAATACATTTCACTGTACCTCGGTACACGTGACAATAAACCCAAACCCAAAAATCCACAGTGTCCTAGGAGGCATGGGAGGACATGCACTTCTGTCTTTAACACCGTCGGGACATTGCTGTCAATTTACTAATTCAAATATTTTGCTTTGCATTTAAATGCCCTTGAGCTGCATGGTCGCACTGAAATCACAATCCCGGTCTGTGAGTGATTGGGTAATTTCAGTCTCCCGGCATTTGCTTGATAAGAACAGCCAAATCTTTTTCCCTTTACACCTTTCCATTGTGTACCCAGCATTATCAAGAAATGAAGACATGCTGAAGGTCAGTGCTGAATCATGTCTGAACAGTGTTTAATGTATCTTTACAAGTGAGAAAAAAGTGACGGTGTTCATTAACAGGAAACTGTTAACAGGGCTTGTTTATAACAGGGCTAAATCGCTGGCTTTGGAAGCAGACCAAGGCAGGCCAGCAGCACGGTTAAATTCCCATACCAGCCTCCCTGAACAGACGCTGGAATGTGGCGACTAGGGGCTTTTCACAATAACTTCATTTGAAGCCTACTTGTGACAATAAGCCATTTTCATTTCATTTCATTCAACTGTGTTCATCTCTTTGTTGACAACTCAAACTATTATGGATTAAAGCGAAGAACTCCTTGCATTAATTTTGCAATCGAATAAACCAAAGGCAACTTGAGGAAATAGGGCGCAATTCTCCAGAAGAATTTCTAAGTGTGGTAGCGAGCGGGAATTGCCGCGAGCTTCCCGGCGCTTGGCCCAGCGAGGCTGGCAACGCAATTCAACGTTAATTGGTCTACTTAACGAGGCCTCACGGGCTTCTTGCCGCAAATGAAGGCTCGCCAGCTGATTCGCCGGGACCGCACTCGCCAGCCCCCCGCTAACAAGGTTGAGCAGCACCTAAGCAGCACTTGCTCAGCCAATCCCCAGTCAGCTCGTAACAATGCCGCTCAGGAGACCGGCCCCAAGATCCGGGGATGCTGACATGGGGAGGCCGCAAGACGCCATGGAGGGTCCACCGAGGGTCCCAGAGGGTCAGCCACAAGGCAGACAGTGCTGCCTGGGATGAGGTGGAGGCAGCTGTGAGCTCCGGGAGTGTGGTCAGGAGGACCGGCCTCCAGTGCCGTAAGGAGGTCAAAGACCTACACCGGGCAGCATGAGTGAGTTGACATCAACTTCCCCCACCCACCTCCAAAGGAGCATCCACCCCCCAACCACCCATGTGATCCCCAGCCCTTCCCCCACCCCCTTCCCCATTCAACCCCTCCTTCACACCGCCTCTCCCACCACTGTGAACATCATTAAGGCTAATGATGCCCCCTCTGAGTCTCCTCAGGAAAAGCTCTCCCATAATCAGTGGAAGAGGGCCCGGACGGGCAGAGGGGTGTCGGAAATAAGAATCCTCACCTCTTTGAGGAGCGGGCCCTGGAGGTGACCGGTGTGGCCGAGGACAGATCGGTCACCAACGCGGAGGCTGGCGGTCGCCACAGAGGTGAAGAACCACTGGCTCCACCCGGAGGACCTGTCAAACACGAGAAGCGATTGCATTACTGACTGACCCATTCCTCCCACTGACCACATGTCCATTCTCCTGCAGGTCCTCCAGCCGACGGCACTGGCTCATCCCGAGCAGCCCCTCTCCTGATTCTGAGGAGGACACATCGGAGGAGAGTTCCTAGGATGCAACTGTTAAAGTCGCAGCACAGCTGTCATCCCCCCCCCCCCTCCGCCAGTGCAGATACACACACCTCGGTGGGACATGCTATTAGTTAGGCTTCTGGGGCACAATCTGGTGAGAGCCACACCGCTGATGATGCACATCGGGTGTGTCATGTTATGCACACGGAGATAACACGGGTTGCAACTGGATGCAGCTTTAACTAAAAGATACTCCACACCTTGAAGTTAGTTCAATTTGATTTATTGAACCTGTCACCCAGTTAGCACAGTTCTCTGTGAGTTCGACTCTCTGCTAACCTAAGTGAGATTTCTCTATCTGACGGAACCAGACTAGCTCTTAGCCACATGCTGTATGCCACAGGAGATGCCGCCAGCAATGAGTGGCACCATTGGGAGTGGGGTTTGTACAACACACTAACCACCATAATGATGCCTCTGTCACCTCCTTCCGCAATACGGGCTGCCCCAGTCCCTTTGTCTATCTCTCCAGGTCCCCCAACCCCAGCCGAGGGTCCCCCACCCCCCACCGAGCACTGGGGTGGCAAGCCCAGCCTGTGAGCAAAGATGGCTATTCACCTCCTCGACTCCCCACAGAAGCTCTTCGCCAGGTTCATTTGTTTCTAAAGGAGTATTAATCGGCACCAGCGTGACCACTTGCTGGGGAGGCTGCTGGGCATTGATATGGGGATGCATGCTGGATGAGTCTTTGTACAAAATTCCTTTGCGTACATTTAACGGGTTACTTTCTCTGTTAAAACAGCTGATGTTTCATCTGTCAATGAATATCAGCATCATGCAGTCCCCTGTTGTTCGGCAGGTTATAGAAAAGTTTTAATGTCACAATAACACCCCCTACTGAACAACAGTGAGTGTCTGCATATGTTGGGCCATCTGTCCTGTGCTCTTTCCCAGTGACTTTGCCAATCTAGTACCAATTTGTAGCAGGCGATCAAATGCCAATGACGTCTATCATTTGGTTAGACTCGTCTTTTCACATTTTGGATTTAAAAAAATATTTGTCTTTTATGAGTTTATTTTATTTTACAAATAATGCAACAAAAATAATTTCAGGTCACAATTGGTACAGTACAAAACAAGTATTTCTGCAAATATAGGAACGGAACAAGCAAGACAGGATAGCGATGAGCTGATGATATCACAGTGAGGAGTATAGGGCACCTCGATGTGAAAGAACTGAGAAAGCAACTGCATATCTCAGTGAATCAATTTGAAGGATTGTGACATTAGCAACACAAGGACTGAGGTGGAAGTGTAGATTAGAGTGGTTTAATTCAACGTCAAAGCACGTACAGAAAGAGAAACGAAGTAAGGCAGAGGGAAAAAATAGGAACAGAAAGGTATTTTTAATGTAAGTTTTTTGTTTTATACTTTTGAACATCTCCAACAGTTAAAACCTGAAGGAATGACACTCCACATATCCATGGAATCTCTACAGTGCAGAAGGAGGCCATTCGACCAATCAAGTCTGCACCCACCACTGGAAAGAGCACCTAGGCCCCTCCCCCCCCTCTGGCAACTCCATCTAACCTGCACGTCTTTGGACCATAAGGGACAGTGTAGCATGGCCAATCTATCTGACTTACACATCTTTTGACTATGGGAGAAAACCCACACAGACACAGGGAGAACATGCAAACTCCACACAGCCAGTCACCCAAGGTGGGGGTCCAACCTGGGTCTCTGGCGCTGTGAGGCAGCAGTGCTAACCACTGTGCCATTGCGCTGTACCATGTAATTGTTACTTTTCAATGCATGAAAGTTTGTCATCTTCACAAAGCTAATGCATGTTGGACAGCATCTATTGGATTTTTGAGTTCAACTCTGCATTGGCCTGTAAGAAATCACCGTGTAATTTTATAAAATCTGAAGAAATGTATTGAATATTATAGCAATAGCTCTCTCTCTCTCTCTCTTTCTTCCTTCGAAGGAAAGCTCTCAACTTCCTGGGCTGGCATACTCAAGCCAACAAAGGCTGTTATTCTGTCTCTAGCACAAACAGACTGAAACAAGACATTGGTAATCCTGATGGGATTTGGGAGTCAACTTCATGAGCCATATGCAAACCAATTGTCAGAAGGTTAAACAGGACATTCGAGGAAGCGATAAGTCACAAGTTGACTTCATGGACTTCCACCAGAAATAGGAGGGCTTACCTTGAATACCTGTCCCTTGCAAATGAACAATTGAATGAAATAATGACTTAAGCTTCCCAGAAATAAAGTATAAAAACAAACTCTCGAGAGGGAAAAACAACTCTTGAAATGGAAGAGAACTTTTTGAGATGGTCCTAAGCTAAGCTGTCTCCAGCCTGACACCTTGGTTAGCTCAAGAATACTGAAGGAAGCCGAAGAGACTGCCGATTCCAACTCTCACATAGGTGACAACTAAGGTCCGCCTGATATCTCGGCTAACTTGAGCAGGTAAAATACAAAGAGAGAAGAAGACGGCAGAAGCAAACAGGCAAGAGATTGTAACTTCCAGGTATACAGATCAGCTTCTCCATCCATTTGCCTGATTAGGGATCAATAAACCATTCTGGTCTGTTATGAGTTGTATGTCTTTCCAGCCTATTTCGATTATGATGCTTCTTAATTAAATTAATTAGTCTTAATTAATTCTTCTTTATTAAATTGTTTTTTTTAATTTTTTTAATTTTAGAGTACCCAATTATTTGTTTTCCAATTAAGGGGCAATCCACCCAGCCTGCGCATCTTTGTGGGTTGTGGGGGTGGGACCCACGCAGACATGGGGAGAATGTGCAAACTCCACAGGGACAGTGACCCAGGACCGGGATCGAACCCGAATCCTCGATGCCGAGAGGCAGCTGTGCAAAATAAACAAATAAACTGTGTCGCCCACCTGCATAATTCAATTCAATTAAATTAATTCTTCTTAATAAATTCTTAATAAACTGATGCTTTTTAATAAAGTTAATAAATACTTCAGTGTGGTAGCAGGCCCCTTTAAGCGGGAGGGGAAGGGGGGTTGGTTTCAAAGGGTCATGTGACTCGATTGGTCAATTGGGTCGTGGGCTTTCCCAGGCAGAATCAATTCTGGAGTTGTAGATGTCGGCAGCACAACCTAGCACTCTGCATATAGTCATATTTATTATAATAAACTGTTCGTTGTTGTTCAACCCTGGTGGTCGCACATCACTCAGAGACTACATTGGCGATGAGGACCTCATGTTCAAATAAATCAAGTCATGCCAGTCTACAGCCAAAATGCCTCTTTATGGCAAATTAGAGCTGTATGAGCCTAACTCCGAATATTGAGTTCAATATGTTGAACATCTGTGGTACTTTCTCCAGGCAAATGAAATGAGGGGGGGGGGGGAGGGGGGTAAGGAGAAGAGAAAGACCATACTACTTACAGCCTGTGGAGCCCAACCTTATAACTTAATCAGGAGTTTGACATCTCCAGACACCCTGATGCAAAGACTTTCACAGTGATAGTAGACCAAAGCCCTTGATAACTATGCAAAGGTATAAATTCAATTTGTCTACAAGAGCCCCTGGAGAAGTGATAGCAGCCTTTGTGGCCAGAATAAGGCAAGTAGTAGAGTACTGTGAATATATGTATGCCCTTAATGGCATGTTAAGTAATTGTCTAGTGCAAGGCTTTTCAAAGTGTAGGTTGCCACCCACGGATGGGTCACGTGTGGTTTTCGGGAGGATGGCGGAGCGATCGGTCACGATGTTCCCACGGTAATCCCGATTGCGGGAGAAATGCCCAATGGCTGCTCCCTGCCTTTTTCTTGAGAATTGCGACCACTGCCACCTTTTAAATGTGAAGAAATGAGGCTGCGTGCAGTCTTCTAGCCAGAAGTGGCAGCAGTGAGCAGGTCATGCATCCTGTCCATACACTTGACGTCAAGTGCCTCGTATGTACATGTTTTTGATGTCAAATAATGGAGGAGAGCTTCTTCCATTTAGCTGCTGGAAAGCAAGGCAAGAGGAATGTGAAGATTAATCATTTTCTTACAAGAATGATACGGCCAGAGACACAAAAAGGCAGTGTGCCAACTGGTCAGGATCCCACATCTGAATCTACTGGTGAGAGCTGCGCAGGAGAGTCCACGGCAGGACAGGGCAATGTTAGTGTCAGCTCTTTACAGAGCTCTAGGGTCTCTGGTTAACAGCCTACAAAGAAGAAACTTAACTCAGGAAAAACGCAGTATAAAGATGATTTCTTGAGGTATGGTTTTGCCAATTACAAAGAACAAAGACCAAAGAATATTACAGCACACAAACAGATGCTTCAGCCCACCAAGCCTGTGCCAATCCAGATTCCTTATTTAGACCTACTACTTATTGCCAAAATAATCTTTATCCCTCCATTCCTAGCCCATTCATGTGTCTATCAAGATGCATCTTAAATGTTGCTATTGTGCCTGCCTCCATCACCTCCACTGGCAACGCGTTCCAGGCACCCACCACCCTCTGTGTGAAAAACTTTTCCCCACACATCTCCCCTAAACTTTCCTCCTCTCACCTTGAACCTGTGCCCCCTTGTAATTGAGTCTTCCATCCTGGGAAAAAGCTTCTTACTATTCACGCTGTCCATACCTCTCGTAATTTCGTAGACGATTGTGCCAGTGCAAGTAAGGATGCAAAGCCCATGTGTGTTATGTGCAGGGAAGTACTGGCAAATGAAAGAAGGAGTTTCAGATTTTGAAAGAGAAAGGGTAGGTGAAAAATTCCTTTTGAGCTTGAGACCTCAAAGTCAGCTATTAACTTGCAGCTGACTCTAAATGAACAGACTAAGCTGTTATACCTGACCCGTGACAGCACATTATAACTATGGCAAAAGCCCATGAGGCTGTTAGTGTTCTGGAGGAGCATCTCCCAGGTGTATCCAGTGCTGAGTAAAACAAACATTTTGCTGCGATTGCCCTTTACGACGACCTACATATGCGAGGTTGGATTTTCCGTTCTCACAAAGATGAAGGTGGCACAAAGGAAATGGCTGAAATCTGCACCTGATATGTTCATTGCCCACTCCTCCTGATTGGAGTGAGATCATGAGGACCAAGTAGGCTCCTCTTAAGCATCAAAGGTAAGTAAACATTGCGTGTGTCGCGAGGGTAAGCCGGTGTGGGTCGCGATGGTCAGCTGGCGCTGGTCCCAAAGGCCAGTGGATTGGCAAAAGTGGATCCTGGGAGAAAAAGTTTGAAAAACACTGGTTTAGCGTGTGGGGTGAATAAGAGTGGGATACAGAAGAAACCATTGACAGAGTTTGAGATAACCCTGAAGAAGGCGCTGGAGGTTGCTCTAGCTATGGAAAGGGTGGAAAAAGGTGCTCTAGAGCTTTGAAGTGTGCAGGGCGACAAAGTCCACCAGGTCTAGAAAGCAGCCGCAGCGGGACAAACTGAAGGTTTAATGAGCAGAGAAATGCAAAAAGCGAGAGAATGTAGAGTTATGAAAGACTCAGTCACCAGTCCAGGAGTAGTGAAGAGTGCTACAGATGAAGGAGGTGTTCCCTGGCCAGGGGTGGAACAACCACCCGTGATCCCCCCAAAATCACCTCATCTTCACAAATGAGTTCATCGTGGCATGTACTGTAAGGCCCAGTATTCTCAGCTTTGTCATTTTGCCCATCGGACTGAATCGTCCTTTGCAACTTGGACAGGACCAGACCCTGACTGGCTGGCACACGAGTGCCTAGGTACCACCTACCCCAAAGGGCACACACCTGGGGACCTCCGATCCCATGGGAGAGCCCCATGAGTGCTTTTGCATCTGGTCCCAGTTTCTGGAGACCAGTTTTTTTTTCCCAAAAATATACTTTATTCATAAAATCTATCATAAACATTACAGAACATTTCGAATTGTCTTGACTGTACATTTCCATCAGAGTTACACATTCCCTTGACTTTCTTCCATTCAATTTTGATAACATTACACACATATCGCTCTTTACATTACAATTCCTTCTTAAACATTTACATTGTCATGTTTCATTGGAGTGTTAATGACTCAGACCAGTCCTGAACAGCACTTGCCCGAGGTCTCTGAGGCAAAGGGGATGAATCCCAAAGCATCAGGTAGCTTGGGAATCTGCACATTAGGGTGAGACTAGCTACCGCTCTAATATGCAGATTTGCCAGAAAGTGATCCCACCCACAACAGGGCGGGATTCACTTTGCAACGATTTTGTGAAGCATTGCGAGCTAGGTAGATCCCGGGAGTGGGGGGTCTCCCGGCTTCTATTGGACAAGTTGCGCCGTGGTACACTGCTTTTCAGGCGCAGTGTGGTCGTTCGATCGTGCCCAATGTTTTAAATGAAACCAAATTCCCGTACATGCAAACACCTTTGCTTAACATGAATCTATCTAGTTTCTTAAACAGAAACACTAAATTAAACTCAATTAAATCTATATTTGTAATATCCACCGACACAAACGTAGGTTATTTACCTCTGCTTCCGAACAATATTCACTTAGGGCAGGATTTTCAGGCCTCTCTGTGGCATGTGTTCCGGCAGCAGTGCCAATGTTTATGGCGTTTTGCATGGCTCACCTGTCCCGCCATCGGGGGACCGCCCGCAGGAGTCACCTTCGATGGGACAGAAGATCCCGGCAATGGGAAGGGCCAGGAAATCTCGCCCACAGTATCTAAGCAGCATGTTATATTGATCTTCAGCGCTGAGGTGGAGATCACACGAAACCAATTTCCTGCTGTCTGTGGTCTATATTATCATATTATGTAGACTTAATGTTTGACGCCCTTGTAATGATTGTTATCTTTGTCCTTTATCTTCATGTCCTTGTAGCCCTGCCGCCACAGAGGGAGGGGGGAAAAGTGACAGAAACTATGTTTGGACCATTCCCTTAGTTGTGGTTGTCAAGATTGTTCCGTCACTTGCCAAACTTTGATTGGAGCCTTGAACTGTCTGTGGAACTGTCTTATGGGGCTGACTTAGCACAATGGGCTAAATAGCTGGCTTGTAATGCAGAACAAGGCCAGCAGCGCGGGTTCAATTCCCGTACCGGCCTCCCTGAATAGGCGCAGGAATGTGGCGACTAGGGGCTTTTCACAGTAACTTCATTGAAACCTACTTGTGATAATAAGTGATTATTATTATATTAAACTCGTGACGCCCCCATTTATAGTTTTGCTAAGTCCCCTGGTTAATTGAATAAAGATCTATTCCGATGTCAGGTACAAACTACTCTGTAATGTCTTCAACTATTTCTTCTTGTGTGTCAAACCTTTGTAATCTGAATCAATCTTTAGAACAATATCATAATATGAAATAGAAAAAGATGCCTCCCAGGTCAAATAGATAAAAGTTCCAAAATGTTCGATACGTTCATATTGATAGATTCACAACAGTAGAATTCTATTCTTTAGTCCTTGATTTTGGGAGGATCATCATTTCAAATTCTCTGAAGTTAAAGCTGAAACAAATGCTCAGATTCACTCCTTTATCAATGTTACATTTCCCCTTGAGTGACCTTAGCTGAAATATTTTACAATTAGTAGACATTTCTGGCCTTCTGAAGCCAAAGCTGTAAAACTTGAACCTTCATTCTGAAGAAATTCACTATCCTGTAATCTCATTGCAGACAGTAACATTGATTTAATCTCCATGCATCCAGCCCTCGGCACGTCAGCTATTAATCTTGTTCAGGTTTACATGATTGATCTCAGTGTCAGATCAGTTTTTTAAAAATTCATGAACTACTGCTGTTTACATCAGCACCTTCCTGCTACCGAAGGAGTCATTGGAGCTATTATTCCATTCCGACCTGGTGTGGCCTACATGTGATTTCAATCTCACATCATGCGGTGGACTCTCAATGTTGGCTGGATAATAAAAAGGTGCAGCACCCACATTCTAAGAAGGTCTTCTTTGCTGTCACTGGGCTACAAACACAATTCATTATCATTATTTTATTCCATTCTTTACTGCGCTTCATAAAAATATAAGTCTCAGCAAAAATATTATTAACTGGCGTCGCAGTAATCAGGATTTTCTGACATATATGTGAATATTGTAAAGTTAAAGCAAGATAAATACAGACAATCCATATTCCAATTCTCATCAAACATCCTTCTTATTAGCTGTCATTTATAATGATGAAATTATTCTATGGTTCTTTTACACTCCTCCATATTAAGTTGAATGATTCAATCAGAGAGGCTGTAATTACCAGACCTAGTCAAGATTATAGGAAAATTAGGACCTTTATATCTGGAAGATTAGATACAATGGAGTAAAAGTTATATTTCAGCTACACAAAGCCCTGGTTAGACCATACTAGGGCACTAAGAACCACGTCTTGGGAAGGACTTGGGGGAGCATTTTGGAGATAGTGACCACAATTCTGTGTCTTTCACTTAAGTAATGGAGAGGGATAGGTACGTGCAACAGGGCAAGGTTTACAATTGGGGGAAGGGTAAATACGATGTTGTCAGGCAAGAATTGAAGTGCATAAGTTGGGAACATAGGCTGGCAGGGAAGGACACAAGTGAAATGTGGAACTTGTTCAAGGAACAGGTGCTACGTGTCCTTGATATGTATGTCCCTGTCAGGCAGGGAAGAGATGGTCGAGTGAGGGAACCATGGTTGACAAGAGAGGTTGAATGTCTTGTTAAGAGGAAAAAGGTGACTTATGTAAGGCTGAGGAAACAAGGTTCAGACAGGGCATTGGAGGGATACAAGATAGCCAGGAGGGAACTGAAGAAAGGGATTAGGAGAGCTAAGAGAGGGCATGAACAATCTTTGGCGGGTAGGATCAAGAAAAACCCCAAGGCCTTTTACACATATGTGAGAAATATGAGAATGACTAGAGCGAGGGTAGGTCCGATCAAGGACAGTAGCGGGAGATTGTGTATTGAGTCTGAAGAGATAGGAGAGGTCTTGAACGAGTACTTTTCTTCTGTATTTACAAATGAGAGGGGCGATATTGTTGGAGAGGACAGTGTGAAACAGATTGGTAAGCTCGAGGAAATACTTGTTAGGAAGGAAGATGTGTTGGGCATTTTGAAAAACTTGAGGATAGATAAGTCCCCCGGGCCTGATGGGATATATCCAAGGATTCTATGTGAAGCAAGAGATGAAATTGCAGAGCCATTGGCAATGATCTTTTCGTCCTCACTGTCAACAGGGGTGGTACCAGGGGATTGGAGAGTGGCGAATGTCGTGCCCCTGTTCAAAAAAGGGACTAGGGATAACCCTGGGAATTACAGGCCAGTTAGTCTTACTTCGGTGGTAGGCAAAGTAATGGAAAGGGTACTGAAGGATAGGATTTCTGAGCATCTGGAAAGACACTGCTTGATTAGGGATAGTCAGCACGGATTTGTGAGGGGTAGGTCTTGCCTTACAAATCTTATTGAATTCTTTGAGGAGGTGACCAAGCATGTGGATGAAGGTAAAGCAGTGGATGTAGTGTACATGGATTTTAGTAAGGCATTTGATAAAGTTCCCCATGGTAGGCTTATGCAGAAAGTAAGGAGGCATGGGATAGTGGGAAATTTGGACAGTTGGATAACGAACTGGCTAACCGATAGAAGTCAGAGAGTGGTGGTGGATGGCAAATATTCAGCCTGGATCCCAGTTACCAGTGGCGTACCGCAGGGATCAGTTCCGGGTCCTCTGCTGTTTGTGATTTTCATTAATGACTTGGATGAGGGAGTTGAAGGGTGGGTCAGTAAATTTGCAGACGATACGAAGATTGGTGGAGTTGTGGATAGTAAGGAGGGCTGTTGTCGGCTGCAAAGAGACATAGATAGGATGCAGAGCTGGGCTGAGAAGTGGCAGATGGAGTTTAACCCTGAAAAGTGTGAGGTTGTCCATTTTGGAAGGACAAATATGAATGCGGAATACAGGGTTAACGGTAGAGTTCTTGGCAATGTGGAGGAGCAGAGAGATCTTGGGGTCTATGTTCATACATCTTTGAAAGTTGCCACTCAAGTGGATAGAGCTGTGAAGAAGGCCTATGGTGTGCTAGCGTTCATTAACAGAGGGATTGAATTTAAGAGCCGTGAGGTGATGATGCAGCTGTACAAAACTTTGGTAAGGCCACATTTGGAGTACTGTGTACAGTTCTGGTCGCCTCATTTTAGGAAGGATGTGGAAGCTTTGGAAAAGGTGCAAAGAAGATTTACCAGGATGTTGCCTGGAATGGAGAGTAGGTCTTACGAGGAAAGGTTGAGGGTGCTAGGCCTTTTCTCATTAGAACGGAGAAGGATGAGGGGCGACTTGATAGAGGTTTATAAGATGATCAGGGGAATAGATAGAATAGACAGTCAGAGACGTTTTCCCCGGGTGGAACAAACCATTACAAGGGGACATAAATTTAAGGTGAAAGGTGGAAGATATAGGAGGGATATCAGAGGTAGGTTCTTTACCCAGAGAGTAGTGGGGGCATGGAATGCACTGCCTGTGGAAGTAGTTGAGTCGGAAACATTAGGGACCTTCAAGCAGCTATTGGATAAGTACATGGATTACGGTAGAATGATATAGTGTAGATTTATTTGTTCTCAAGGGCAGCACGGTAGCATTGTGGATAGCGCAATTGCTTCACAGCTCCAGGGTCCCAGGTTCGATTCCGGCTTGGGTCACTGTCTGTGCGGAGTCTGCACGTCCTCCCCGTGTCTGCGTGGGTTTCCTCCGGGTGCTCCGGTTTCCTCCCACAGCCCAAAGATGTGCGGGTTAAGTGAATTGGCCATGATAAATTGCCCTTAATGTCCAAATTGCCCTTGGTGTTGTGTGGAGGTGTTGAGTTTGGGTAGGGTGCTCTTTCCAAGAGCCGGTGCAGACTCAAAGGGCCGAATGGCCTCCTTCTGCACTGTAAATTCAATGATAATCTATGATTAATCTAGGACAAAGGTTCGGCACAACATCGTGGGCCGAAGGGCCTGCTCTGTGCTGTATTTTGTATGTTCTATGTTCTATGACATATTGGTTCGGTGGGAGCCCAGGGTGGATATGTTAGAATCATAGCTGGACTCCAAAGGTTAAACTAAGAGGAGGGGGAAACATAATTTAGGCTTATCTTCACTGGAAGAGGCAATTGAATTGAAATTTTCACTATATTTTTACATAATATTCCATGGCCCAGGGAAGTGTGTATTACGTCGCTAGAAACCAAACCCGCTGCATGGGGAAAGAGAGGCCATTATCAGTCCAGACAGAGAGGAAATAGAAAGTGAGGTGCTGGGAAATTTATTCGGCAGTTTTCGTTCTCCCATCTGCACTATTCTGGCCAATTTTACGTCAACCATGGCTCAGAAAGGACCACTATTGACCCTGAGTCAGAGAGGACCACTATTGACCCTGAGTCAGACAGGACCACTATTGACCCTGAGTCAGAGAGGACCACTATTCACCCTGAGTCAGAGAGGACCACTATTGACCCTGAGTCAGACAGGACCACTATTGACCCTGAGTCAGACAGGGCCACTATTGACCCTGAGTCAGACAGGACCACTATTGACCCTGAGTCAGACAGGGCCATTATTGACCCTGAGTCAGACAGGACCACTATTGACCCTGAGTCAGACAGGACCACTATTGACCCTGAGTCAGACAGGACCACTATTGACCCTGAGTCAGACAGGGCCATTATTGACCCTGAGTCAGACAGGACCACTATTGACCCTGAGTCAGACAGGGCCATTATTGACCCTGGGTCAGACAGAACCACTATTGACCCTGAGTCAGACAGGACCACTATTGACCCTGAGTAAGACAGGGCCATTATTGACCCTGAGTCAGACAGGACCACTATTGACCCTGAGTCAGACAGGGCCATTATTGACCCTGAGTCAGACAGGACCACTATTGACCCTGAGTCAGACAGGATCACTATTGACCCTGAGTCAGACAGGACCACTATTGCCCCTGAGTCAGACAGGACCATTATTGACCCTGAGTCAGACAGGGCCTCTATTGACCCTGAGTCAGACAGGACCATTATTGACCCTGAGTCAGACAGGACCACCATTGATCCTGAGTCAGACAGGACCACTATTGACCCTGAGTCAGACAGGACCACTATTGACCCTGACTCAGGCTGGACCACCAATGATCCTGAGTCAGACAGGGCCATTATTGACCCTGAGTCAGACTGGACCACTATTAACCCTGAGTCAGGCAGAATCACTATTGACCCTGAGTCAGACAGGACCACTATTGTCCCTGACTCAGAGAGGACCACTATTGACCCTGAGTCAGACAGGACCACTATTGACCCTGAGTCAGACAGGACCATTATTGACCCTGAGTCAGACAGGACCACTATTGACCCTGAGTCAGACAGGACCACTATTGACCCTGAGTCAGACAGGGCCTCTATTCACCCTGACTCAGGCTGGACCACCAATGATCCTGAGTCAGACAGAGCCATTATTGACCCTGAGTCAGACAGGACCACTATTGCCCCTGAGTCAGGCTGGACCACTATTGACCCTGAGTCAGAGAGGATCACTATTGCCCCTGAGTCAGACAGGACCACTATTGACCCTGAGTCAGACAGGGCCATTATTGACCCTGAGTCAGAGAGGATCACTATTGCCCCTGAGTCAGACAGGACCACTATTGACCCTGAGTCAGACAGGACCACTATTGACCCTGAGTCAGACAGGACCACTATTGACCCTGAGTCAGACAGGACCACTATTGACCCTGAGTCAGACAGGACCACTATTGACCCTGAGTCAGACAGGACCACTATTGACCCTGAGTCAGACAGGGCCATTATTGACCCTGAGTCAGACAGGGCCTCTATTGACCCTGGGTCAGACAGGACCACTATTGACCCTGAGTCAGACAGGACCACTATTGACCCTGAGTCAGACAGGACCACTATTCACTCTGAGTCAGGCTGGACCACTATTGACCCTGAGTCAGACAGGACCACTATTGACCCTGAGTCAGACAGGACCACTATTCACCCTGAGTCAGACAGGACCACTATTCACCCTGAGTCAGACAGGACCACTATTCACCCTGAGTCAGACAGGACCACTATTCACTCTGAGTCAGGCTGGACCACTATTGACCCTGAGTCAGAGAGGATCACTATTGACCCTGAGTCAGACAGGACCACTATTCACCCTGAGTCAGACAGGACCACTATTCACTCTGAGTCAGGCTGGACCACTATTGACCCTGAGTCAGAGAGGATCACTATTGACCCTGAGTCAGACAGGACCACTATTCACCCTGAGTCAGACAGGACCACTATTGACCCTGAGTCAGACAGGACCACTATTGACCCTGAGTCAGACAGGACCACTATTGACCCTGAGTCAGACAGGACCACTATTGACCCTGAGTCAGACAGGACCACTATTGACCCTGAGTCAGACAGGACCACTATTGACCCTGAGTCAGACAGGACCACTATTGACCCTGAGTCAGACTGGACCACTATTGACCCTGAGTCAGACAGGACCACTATTGACCCTGAGTCAGACAGGACCACTATTCACCCTGAGTCAGACAGGACCACTATTCACCCTGAGTCAGACAGGACCACTATTCACCCTGAGTCAGACAGGACCACTATTGACCCTGAGTCAGACAGGGCCATTATTGACCCTGAGTCAGACAGGACCACTATTGACCCTGAGTCAGACAGGACCACTATTGACCCTGAGTCAGACAGGGCCATTATTGACCCTGAGTCAGACAGGGCCATTATTGACCCTGAGTCAGACAGGACCACTATTCACTCTGAGTCAGGCTGGACCACTATTGACCCTGAGTCAGACAGGACCACTATTCACTCTGAGTCAGGCTGGACCACTATTGACCCTGAGTCAGACAGGGCCATTATTGACCCTGAGTCAGACAGGGCCATTATTGACCCTGAGTCAGACAGGACCACTATTGACCCTGAGTCAGACAGGACCACTATTCACTCTGAGTCAGGCTGGACCACTATTGACCCTGAGTCAGACAGGACCACTATTGACCCTGAGTCAGACAGGACCACTATTCACCCTGAGTCAGACAGGACCACTATTCACCCTGAGTCAGACAGGACCACTATTGACCCTGAGTCAGACAGGACCACTATTCACCCTGAGTCAGACAGGACCACTATTCACCCTGAGTCAGACAGGACCACTATTCACCCTGAGTCAGGCTGGACCACTATTGACCCTGAGTCAGACAGGACCACTATTCACTCTGAGTCAGGCTGGACCACTATTGACCCTGAGTCAGAGAGGATCACTATTGACCCTGAGTCAGACAGGGCCATTATTGACCCTGAGTCAGACAGGACCACTATTGACCCTGAGTCAGTCGGGACCACTATTGACCCTCAGTCAGACAGGACCACTATTCACCCTGAGTCAGACAGGACCACTATTCACCCTGAGTCAGACAGGACCACTATTCACTCTGAGTCAGGCTGGACCACTATTGACCCTGAGTCAGAGAGGACCACAATTGACCCTGAGTCAGACAGGACCACTATTGACCCTGAGTCAGACAGGACCACTATTGACCCTGAGTCAGACAGGACCACTATTCACCCTGAGTCAGACAGGGCCATTATTGACCCTGAGTTAGACAGGGCATCTATTGACCCTGAGTCGGGCTGGATCACTATTGACCCCGAGTCGGGCTGGATCACTATTGACCCTGAGTCAGAGAGGACCAGGATGTTGCCTGGTATGGAGGGAAAATCTTATGAGGAAAGGCTGATGGACTTGAGGTTGTTTTCGTTGGAGAGAAGAAGGTTAAGAGGAGACTTAATAGAGGCATACAAAATGATCAGGGGGTTGGATAGGGTGGACAGTGAGAGCCTTCTCCCGCGGATGGAAATGGCTGGCACGAGGGGACATAACTTTAAACTGAGGGGGTAATAGATATAGGACAGAGGTCAGAGGTAGGTTCTTTACGCAAAGAGTAGTGAGGCCGTGGAATGCCCTACCTGCTACAGTAGTGAACTCGCCAACATTGAGGGCATTTAAAAGTTTATTGGATAAACATATGGATGATAATGGCATAGTGTAGGTTAGATGGCTTTTGTTTCGGTGCAACATCGTGGGCCGAAGGGCCTGTACTGCACTGTATTGTTCTATGTTCTATGTTCTATTATTGACCCTGAGTCAGACAGGGCCATTATTGACCCTGAGTCAGACAGGACCACTATTGACCCTGAGTCAGACAGGACCACTATTGACCCTGAGTCAGACAGGACCACTATTGACCCTGAGTCAGACAGGGCCATTATTGACCCTGAGTCAGACAGGACCACTATTGACCCTGAGTCAGACTGGACCACTATTGACCCTGAGTCAGACAGGGCCATTATTGACCCTGAGTCAGACAGGACCATTATTGACCCTGAGTCAGACAGGACCATTATTGACCCTGAGTCAGACAGGACCACTATTGACCCTGAGTCAGACAGGGCCATTATTGACCCTGAGTCAGACAGGACCACTATTGACCCTGAGTCAGACAGGGCCATTATTGACCCTGAGTCAGACTGGACCACTATTGACCCTGAGTCAGACAGAACCATTCTTGATTCTCAGTCAGACAGGACCATTATTGATTCTGAGTCTGACAGGACCACTATTGACCCTGAGTCAGGCTGGACCACTATTCACCCTGAGTCAGACTGGACCACTATTGACCCTGAGTCAGACAGGACCACTAATGACCCTGAGTCAGACAGGACCACTATTGACCCTGAGTCAGAGAGGACCACTATTCACCCTGAGTCAGACTGGACCACTATTGACCCTGAGTCAGAGAGGACCACTATTCACCCTGAGTCAGACTGGACCACTATTGACCCTGAGTCAGACAGGACCACTATTCACTCTGAGTCAGGCTGGACCACTATTGACCCTGAGTCAGACAGGACCACTATTGACCCTGAGTCAGACAGGACCACTATTCACCCTGAGTCAGACAGGACCACTATTGACCCTGAGTCAGACAGGACCACTATTCACCCTGAGTCAGGCTGGACCACTATTGACCCTGAGTCAGACAGGACCACTATTGACCCTGTGTCAGACAGGACCACTATTGACCCTGAGTCAGACAGGACCACTATTGACCCTGTGTCAGACAGGACCACTATTGACCCTGAGTCAGACAGGGCCTCTATTCACCCTGAGTCAGACAGGACCACTATTGACCCTGAGTCAGACTGGACCACTATTGACCCTGAGTCAGACTGGACCACTATTGACCCTGAGTCAGACTGGACCACTATTGACCCTGAGTCAGACTGGACCACTATTGACCCTGAGTCAGACTGGACCACTATTGACCCTGAGTCAGACAGGACCACTATTGACCCTGAGTCAGAGAGGGCCATTATTGACCCTGGGTCAGACAGGACCACTATTGATCCTGAGTCAGACAGGACCACTATTGACCCTGAGTCAGACAGGACCACTATTGACCCTGAGTCAGAGAGGGCCATTATTGACCCTGGGTCAGACAGGACCACTATTGATCCTGAGTCAGACAGGACCACTATTGACCCTGAGTCAGACAGGACCACTATTCACCCTGAGTCAGACAGGCCTCTATTCACCCTGAGTCAGACAGGACCATTATTGACCCTGAGTCAGACAGGACCACTATTGTCCCTGACTCAGAGAGGACCACTATTCACCCTGAGTCGGACAGGATCACTATTGACCCTGAGTCAGGCTGGACCACTAATGACCCTGGGTCAGACAGGACCACTATTGACCCTGAGTCAGACTGGACCACTATTCACCCTGAGTCAGACAGGACCACTATTCACCCTGAGTCAGACAGGATCACTATTGACCCTGAGTCAGGCTGGACCACTATTGACCCTGGGTCAGACAGGACCACTATTGACCCTGAGTCAGACTGGACCACTATTGACCCTGAGTCAGACAGGACCACTATTGACCCTGAGTCAGACAGGACCACTATTGACCCTGAGTCAGACAGGACCACTATTGACCCTGAGTCAGACAGGGCCATTATTGACCCTGAGTCAGACAGGACCACTATTTACCCTGAGTCAGACAGGACCACTATTCACCCTGAGTCAGACAGGACCACTATTCACCCTGAGTCAGACAGGACCACTATTCACACTGAGTCAGACAGGACCACTATTGACCCTGAGTCAGACAGGGCCATTATTGACCCTGAGTCAGACAGGGCCATTATTGACCCTGAGTCAGACAGGACCACTATTGACTCTGAGTCAGACAGGGCCACTATTGATCCTGAGTCAGACAGGGCCACTATTGATCCTGAGTCAGACAGGACCACTATTGACCCTGAGTCAGACAGGACCTCTATTGACCCTGAGTCAGACAGGACCACTATTGACCCTGAGTCAGACAGGACCACTATTGACCCTGAGTCAGACAGGACCACTATTGACCCTGAGTCAGACAGGACCACTATTGACCCTGAGTCAGACAGGACCATTATTGACCCTGAGTCAGACAGGACCACTATTCACCCTGAGTCAGACAGGACCACTATTGACCCTGAGTCAGGCTGGATCACTATTCACCCTGAGTCAGACAGGACCATTATTGACCCTGAGTCAGACAGGACCACTATTGACCCTGAGTCAGACAGGACCACTATTGACCCTGAGTCAGACAGGGCCATTATTGACCCTGAGTCAGACTGGACCACTATTGACCCTGAGTCAGACAGGACCACTATTCACCCTGAGTCTGACAGGATCACTATTGACCCTGAGTCAGACAGGACCACTATTCACCCTGAGTCAGGCTGGACCACTATTGACCCTGAGTCAGACAGGACCATTATTGACCCTGAGTCAGAGAGGACCACTATTCACCCTGAGTCAGACAGGACCACTATTGACCCTGAGTCAGACAGGGCCATTATTGACCCTGAGTCAGACTGGACCACTATTGACCCTGAGTCAGACAGAACCATTCTTGATTCTCAGTCAGACAGGACCACTATTCACCCTGAGTCAGACAGGACCATTATTGATTCTGAGTCTGACAGGACCACTATTGACCCTGAGTCAGACAGGGCCATTATTGACCCTGAGTCAGACAGGACCACTATTGACCCTGAGTCAGACAGGACCACTATTGACCCTGAGTCAGACAGGGCCACTATTGACCCTGAGTCAGACTGGACCACTATTGACCCTGAGTCAGACAGAACCATTCTTGATTCTCAGTCAGACTGGACCACTATTGACCCTGACTCAGACAGGACCACTATTGACCCTGAGTCAGGCTGGACCACTATTGACCCTGAGTCAGACAGGACCACTATTGACCCTGAGTCAGACAGGGCCATTATTGACCCTGAGTCAGACAGGACCACTATTCACCCTGAGTCAGACTGGACCACTATTGACCCTGAGTCAGACAGAACCATTCTTGATTCTCAGTCAGACAGGACCATTATTGATTCTGAGCCTGACAGGATCACTATTGACCCTGAGTCAGACAGGACCAGCATTGTCCTTGACTAGGCCGGGACCACTATTGACCCTCAGTCAAGTTGCAACTATTCCACTATTGACCCTGTGCAGGTGGTTGTGAGTTCAATACTCTCTCTGGAGATTTGGGCACAATCACCAAGGCTGACAGTTTAATACGATACTGGGGGAGTGCCGCATTCCATTGTGCAGGCCTTTAAATCAGATGTGCTGCTGAGTTCCCATCTGTTTTCACAGGTGGCATAAGGCACTATTTTGAAGAGCAGGGGAGATTTCCGAGATGGGCTGACCCATATTTAGCACTGTAATGCTTTCTGGTTTTGTTAATTGGCCAAGGTGGCCTGGATTCCAACAATTACCACACTTCAAAAATAATTCATTGACTGAGAAGTGTTTTGGACGATCCTGAGGTCACGGAAGGTGCAATATTAATGCAAGCCTTCCTTTTCTTTTCTTTCTAATTTCGGGGAGGATGCAGCCCATGTTTTCTTGGTATATTTGTTTCTACACATGTCCCTATTTTACCATTAGACTGAATGGAATTAGAGCTCAATCCCTATGTGGGGTAGCCCCTGACATCAGTTTAGTAGTCCAAGAATTTGGGCTTGTTGATTTATCTGCACTGGGTAGGCTGCACTGATGATCACTAGGGAGCATAAGCTGAGGCTAAAATTGGGTGGGCCTGATGTCAGCTTTAGTTGCAAATGTGTTGCCAGAATGCCAAGCTTGAGGCCAGCTTTAGATTGAGTGCTTGGAGTTTGATGCAAATGAAATTGACAAGAAAAATGTTGCTGGGCAGATGTAGGTGACATCTTGTTTTCATGCCCATCTGATTTGTGCTGGAGTTGACATTTGCCCACATGTGAGCATCCAAGGAGGAACTCGATAGATGGTAATTGGTCACAATATGTAGCAGAACAATATTAAGCGAAGAGGAAAAAGTGATACAGAAAGAATATGTTCTTCTCAAAATGTTCATTGCTCAGAAAGCTGATGAAAAATTGAAGAATCTCTTGTTTTCTGGGTCATCTTTATAAAACCTTGACCTTCAGTTAGCCAGTGGCACAATGTTTGATGCAGGACCAACGGCGTCTTGTGCGCAAGACTGCCAATCCTAACTCCCTGTGAATGATGGCCATTAGCAGAGTGACACATCAGGCAGTCGCAGCAATGCAGCAAGATTAACTATAGATTGTTGCCAATCCACCTATCCTGCACGTTTTTGGATTGTGGGAGCGAAACCCACGCAGACATGGGGAGAATGTGCAAACTCCACACAGTGACCCAGAGCCGGGATCGAACCTTGGACCTCGGCGCCGCGAGGCTGCAGGTCTAACCCACTGCGCCACCGTGCTGCCCTCAACTATAGTCAAATACAGAGCAATTCAAGGAATTGGATCATTATTTCCTCCCCAACCTCAAATTGAAAATATTCTCTTCCCAGTGTAGCACCACATGGATAGACGTACCATCACTGGGGCTTGCCAAGCCCACTTTGTAACTAGGCCAGCAGACAGACTCACAAAGTTGTTTCACCCTTTATAAATTTGCCTTGAGTTCTCTGTTCAGAATAGTCTTGGATATTTTTGAATGAGATTAGGAATCTCAACATTTAAGGAAATTTCCATCTGTGGCTTTGAGTGTTCCTGCATACTGCACTGCGCGATGGGGGGTGTGATTTAGACTAAATTTATTGGGCTGAATTTCCAGCCCTCTTTAGATGGTTTGGGAAGTTGGGGGGGGGAAGGGTTTAAAATGGCGAGGGGAGGCAGGGTGGTGTAGGGGTGGTCTTTGCAACACCATTGCAATCCAACAATACGGGGGAAGGTGGAGAGAGACCAGCCCACCTGCCCAGAGGCCAATTGAACCACTGAAGTGATCGATTAAGGCCCACTCCCCACTGCCAATGGTATTTTCCCAGCCGCTGATGGAAAGCCATTTGGCGAATTCTGGTGATCTTCCTGTGGGCTTGAATCAAATGGAGGGAGGTGGGTGGGGTTGCAGGAGGGTCGTGGGGCTGGTGGACCTCTTAATCAGGTACAGTGGCACTGGTAGAGGTTCCCAATGGTATCACCTACCCTGCCAATGGTAACCTCGCCCCTTCAGGGCCTTCCTGAGTCGCCGTTGCGACCCTACATACCACTCACTGTGGTCTGAGGGCCGTGACCATCACTGTGCCCTCCCAGCTGGGTACAGATCCGGTACTGACCATCGCTGTGCCCTCCCAGCTGGGTACAGATCCAGCGCTGGCCATCGCTGTGCCCTCCCAGCTGGTACAGATCCAGCGCTGACCATCGCTGTGTCCTCCCAGCTGGTACAGATCCAGCGCTGACCAGCGCTGTGCCCTCCCAGCTGGGTACAGATCCAGCGCTGACCATCGCTGTGCCCTCGCAGCTGGGTACAGATGCAGTGCTGACCATCGCTGTGCCTTCCCAGCTGGGTACAGATCCAGCGCTGGCCATCGATGTGCCCTCCCAGCTGGATACAGATCCAGCACTGACCATTGCTGTGTCCACCCAGCTGGTACAGACCCCGTGCTGACCATCGCTGTGCCCTCCCAGCTGGGTACAGATCCAGCGCTGGCCATCGCTGTGCCCTCCCAGCTGGTACAGATCCAGCGCTGACCATCGCTGTGTCCTCCCAGCTGGTACAGATCCAGCGCTGACCAGCGCTGTGCCCTCCCAGCTGGGTACAGATCCAGCGCTGACCATCGCTGTGCCCTCGCAGCTGGGTACAGATGCAGTGCTGACCATCGCTGTGCCCTCCCAGCTAGGTACAGATCCAACGCTGACCATCGCTGTGCCTTCCCAGCTGGGTACAGATCCAGCGCTGGCCATCGATGTGCCCTCCCAGCTGGATACAGATCCAGCACTGACCATTGCTGTGTCCACCCAGCTGGTACAGACCCCGTGCTGACCATCGCTGTGCCCTCCCAGCTGGGTACAGATCCAGCGCTGACCAGCGCTGTGCCCTCCCAGCTGGGTACAGATCCAGCGCTGACCATCGCTGTGCCCTCGCAGCTGGGTATAGATCCAGCGCTGACCATCGCTGTGCCCTCCCAGCTAGGTACAGATCCAACGCTGACCATCGCTGTGCCCTCCCAGCTGGGTACAGACCCAGCGCTGACCATCGCTGTGCCCTCCCAGCTGGGTACAGATCCAGCGCTGACCATCGCTGTGCCCTCCCAGCTGGTACAGACCCAGCACTGACCATCGCTGTGCCCTCCCAGCTGGTACAGATCCAGCGCTGACCATCGCTGTGTCCTCCCAGCTGGTACAGATCCAGCACTGACCAGCGCTGTGCCTTCGCAGCTGGTACAGACCCAGCGCTGACCATCGCTGTGCCCTCCCAGCTGGGTACAGATCCAGCGCTGACCATCGCTGTGCCCTCGCAGCTGGGTACAGATCCAGCACTGACCAGCGCCGAGCCCTCGCAGCTGTTTACAGATCCAGTGCTGACCATCGCTGTGCCCTCGCAGCTGGGTACAGATTCAGCGCTGACCATCGCTGTGTCCTCCCAGCTGGGTACAGATCCAGCGCTGACCATCGCTGTGTCCTCCCAGCTGGTACAGATCCAGCGCTGACCATCGCTGTGCCCTCCCAGCTGGGTACAGATCCAGCGCTGACCATTGCCGAGCCCTCGCAGCTTGGTACAGATCCAGAACTGACCATCGCTGTGACCTCGCAGCTGGGTACAGATCCAGCGCTGACCAGCGCCGAGCCCTCGCAGCTGGGTACAGATCCAGCGCTAACCATCGCTGCGTCCTCCCAGCTGGGTACAGATCCAGCGCTGACCATCGCTGTGCCCTCGCAGCTGGGTACAGATCCAGCGCTGACCATCACTGTGCCCTCCCAGCTGGGTACAGATGCAGTGCTGACCATCGCTGTGCCCTCCCAGCTGGTACAGACCCAGCACTGACCATCGCTGTGCCCTCCCAGCTGGTACAGATCCAGCGCTGACCATCGCTGTGCCCTCCCAGCTGGTACAGATCCAGCGCTGACCATCGCTGTGTCCTCCCAGCTGGTACAGATCCAGCACTGACCAGCGCTGTGCCTTCGCAGCTGGTACAGACCCAGCGCTGACCATCGCTGTGCCCTCCCAGCTGGGTACAGATCCAGTGCTGACCATCGCTGTGCCCTCGCAGCTGGGTACAGATCCAGCACTGACTAGCGCCGAGCCCTCGCAGCTGGGTACAGATCCAGTGCTGACCATCGCTGTGCCCTCGCAGCTGGGTACAGATCCAGCGCTGACCATCGCTGTGTCCTCCCAGCTGGGTACAGATCCAGCGCTGACCATCGCTGTGTCCTCCCAGCTGGTACAGATCCAGCGCTGACCATCGCTGTGCCCTCCCAGCTGGGTACAGATCCAGCGCTGACCATTGCCGAGCCCTCGCAGCTTGGTACAGATCCAGAACTGACCATCGCTGTGACCTCGCTGCTGGGTACAGATCCAGCGCTGACCAGCGCCGAGCCCTCGCAGCTGGGTACAGATCCAGCGCTAACCATCGCTGCGTCCTCCCAGCTGGTACTAATCCAGCGCTGACCATCGCTGTGCCCTCGCAGCTGGGATCGGGGAGGGGATCGGGGAGGGGGTCGGGGAGGGGATCGGGGAGGGGATCGGGGAGGGTGTCGGGGAGGGGGTCGGGGAGGGGGTCGGGGAGGGCATCGGGGAGGGGAGCGGGGATGGTGTCGGGGAGGGGGTCGGGGAGGGGGTCGGGGAGGGGATCGGGGAGGGGGTCGGAGAGGGGATCGGGGAGGAATCGGGGAGGGGATCGGGGAGGGGATCGGGGGGAATCGGGGAGGGGATCGGGGAGGGCATCGGGGAGGGGTTCGGGGTGGGTGTCGGGGGGGGGGTCGGGGAGGGGATCGGGGAGGGGATCGGAGAGGGGATCGGGGAGGGGATTGGGGAGGGGACCGGGGAGGGGATCGGGGAGTGTCGGGGAGGGAATCGGCGAGGGCATCGAGGAGGGCATCGGGGAGTATCGGGGAGGGGATCGGGGAGGGGAACGGGGGGGGAATCGGGGAGGGGATCAGGGGGGATCGGGGAGGGTGCCGGCTAGGGGGCCGGGGAGGGTGAGGAGGAGGGGGCCGGGGAGGGGGCCGGGGAGGGAATCGGGGAGAGGATCGGGGAGGGGGCCGGGGAGGGGGATCGGGGGCGGATCGGGCAGGGGGTCGGTGAGGGGATCGGGGCAGATCGGGGAGGGGGTCGGTGAGGGGATTGGGGGCGGATCAGGGAGGGGTTCGGGGAGGGGGCCGGGGAGAGAATCGGGGAGGTGATCGGCGGGCGATCTGGGAGGGGATCGGGGAGGGGATCGGGGAGGGGATCAGGGAGCGGATCGGGGAGGGGATCGGGAGGGGGGGGATCGGGGAGGGGATCGGGGAGTGTTGGGGAGGCGATCGGGGAGGCGATCGGGGGCGGATCGGGAGGGGATGGGGGGATCAGGGAGGGGATCGGGTAGGGGATCGGGGAGGGGGTCGAGGAGGGGATCGGGGAGGGAGCCGGGGAGGGGATCGGGGAGGGGGTCGGGGAGGGGGTCGGGGAGGGGGTCAGGGAGAGAATCGGAGAGGTGATCGGCGTGCCATCTGGGAGGGGATTGGGGAGGGGATCGGGGGGAATCGGGGAGGGGATCGGGGAGGGGTTTGGGGTGTGTGTCGGGGAGGGGGTCGGGGAGGGGGTCGGGGAGGGGATCGTAGAGGTGATCGGGGAGGGGATTGGGGAGGGGATCGGGGAGGGGATCGGGGAGTGTCGGGGAGGGGATCGGGGAGGGCATCGAGGAGGGCATCGGGGAGTGTCGGGGAGGGGATCGGGGAGGGGAACGGGGGGGAATCGGGGAGGGGATCGGGGGGATCGGGGGGGGATCGGGGAGGGTGCCGGGTAGGGGGCCGGGGAGGGGGCCGAGGAGGGGGCCGGGGAGGGGGTCGAGGAGGGGGCCGGGGAGGGAATCGGAGAGGGGATCAGGGAGGGGGCCGGGGAGGGGGATTGGGGGCGGATCGGGCAGGGGGTCGGTGAGGGGATTGGGGGCGGATCGGGGAGGGGTTCGGGGAGGGGGCCGGGGAGAGAATCGGGCAGGCGATCTGCGGGCAATCTGGAGGGGATCGGGGAGGGGATCGGGAGGGGAGGGGATCGGGGAGGGGATCGGTGAGTGTCGGGGAGGCGATTGGGGAGGCGATCGGGGGCGGATCGGGAGGGGAAGGGGGATCGGGGAGGGGATCGGGTAGGGGATCGGGGAGGGGGTCGAGGAGGGGATCGGGGAGGGAGTCGGGGAGGGGATCGGGGAGGGGGTCGGGGAGGGGTTCGGGGAGGGGGTCAGGGCAGATCGGGAGGGGATCAGGGAGGGGATCGGGGGGGGATCGGGGAGGGGATCAGAAAGGTGATCGGGGAGGGGATCAGGGAGGGGATTGGGGAGGGGGCCAGGGAAGGGTTCAGGGGGGATCGGGGAGGGAATCGGGGAGGGGATCGGGGGGGATCGGGGAGGGGATCGGGGAGGGCGTCGGGGAGGGGTCGGGGAGGGGTTCGGGGAGGGGATCGGAGAGGGGGTCGGGGAGGGGGTCGGGGGGGCATCGGGGAGGGGATCGGGGATGATGTCAGGGAGGGGGTCGGGGAGGGATCGGGGAGGGGATCGGGAGGGGGGATCGGGGAGGGTTTCGGGGAGTGTCGGGGAGGCGATCGGGGAGGCGATCGGGGGCGGATCGGGAGGGGATGGGGGGATCGGGGAGGGTATCGGGTAGGGGATCAGGGAGGGGGTCGAGGAGGGGATCGGGGAGGGAGTCGGGGAGGGGATCGGGGAGTGTCGGGGAGGGGATCGGGGAGGGGAACGGGGGGAATCGGGGAGGGGATCGGAGAGGGGATCGGGGAAGGGATTGGGGAGGGAATCGGGGAGGGGATCGGGGAGTGTCGGGGAGGGGATCGGGGAGGGCATCGAGGAGGGCATCGGGGAGTGTCGGGGAGGGGATCGGGGAGGGGAACGGGGGGAATCGGGGAGGGGATCGGGGGGGATCGGGGAGGGTGCCGGGTAGGGGGCCGGGGAGGGGGCCGAGGAGGGGGCCGTGGAGGATGCCGGGGAGGGAATCGGGGAGGGGATCGGTGAGGGGGCCGGGGAGGGGGATCGGGGGGTGGATCGGGCAGGGGGTCGGTGAGGGGATTGGGGGCAGATCGGGGAGGGGGTCGGTGAGGGGATTGGGGGCGGATCGGGGAGGGGTTCGGGGAGGGGGCCGGGGAGAGAATCGGGGAGGTGATCGGCGGGCGATCTGGGAGGGGATCGGGGAGGGGATCGGGGAGGGGATCAGGGAGCGGATCGGGGAGGGGATTGGGAGGGGGGGATCGGGGTGGGGATCGGGGGCGGATCGGGAGTGGATGGGGGGATCGGGGGGGTGTCGAGGAGGGGATCGGGGAGGGAGCCGGGGAGGGGATCGGGGAGGGGGTCGGGGAGGGGGTCAGGGAAGGGGGGGGTCAGGGCAGATCGGGAAGGGGATCGGGGAGTGGGTCGGGGAGGGGATCGGGTAGGGGACCGGGGAGAGAATCGGAGGGGTGATCGGCGGGCGATCTGGGAGGGGATCGGGGAGGGGATCGGGGGGAATCGGGGAGGGGATCGGGGAGGGGGTCGGGGAGGGCATCGGGGAGGGGTTCGGGGTGGGTGTCGGGGAGGGGGTCGGGGAGGGGGTCGGGGAGGGGATCGGTGAGGGGATCGGGGAAGGGATCGGATAGGGGATCAGGGAGGGGATTGGGGAGGGGATCGGGGAGGGGATCGGGAAGTGTCGGGGAGGGGATCGGGGAGGGCATCGAGGAGGGCATCGGGGAGTGTCGGGGAGGGGATCGTGGAAGGGAACGGGGGGGAATCGGGGAGGGGATCGGGGGGATCGGGGGGGATCGGGGAGGGTGCCGGGTAGGGGGCCGGGGAGGGGGCCAAGGAGGGGGCCGGGGAGGGGGTCGAGGAGGGGGCCGGGGAGGGAATCGGGAGGGGATCGGGGAGGGGGCCGTGGAGGGGGATCGGGGGCGGATCGGGCAGGGGGTCGGTGAGGGGATTGGTGGTGGATCGGGGAGGGGTTCGGGGAGGGGGCCGGGGAGAGAATCGGGGAGGTGGTCGGTGGGCAATTTGGGAGGGGATCGGGGAGGGCATCGGGGAGGGGATCAGGGAGCGGATCGGGGAGGGGATCGGGAGGGGGGGTGATCGGGGAGGGGATCGGTGAGTGTCGGGGAGGCGATTGGGGAGGCGATCGGGGGCGGATCGGGAGGGGATGGGGGGATCGGGGAGGGGATCGGGTAGGGGATCAGGGAGGGGGTCGAGGAGGGGATCGGGGAGGGAGTCGGGGAGGGGATCGGGGAGGGGGTCAGGGAGGGGGTCGGGGAGGGGGTCAGGGAAGATCAGGATGGGGATCGGGGAGTGGGTCGGGGAGGGGATCAGAAAGGGGATCGTGGAGGGAATCAGGGAGGGGATCGGGGAGGGGATCGGGAGGGGATCAGGGAGGGGATCGGGGGGGGATCGGGGAGGGGATCAGAAAGGTGATCGGGGAGGGGATCAGGGAGGGGTTTGGGGAGGGGGGCCGGGGAAGGGTTCAGGGGGGATCGGGGAGGGAATCGGGGAGGGGGTCGGGGAGGGGATCAGGGAGCGGATCGGGGAGGGGATCGGGAGGGGGGGGATCGGGGAGGGGATTGGTGAGTGTCGGGGAGGCGATCGGGGAGGCGATCGGGGGCGGATCGGGAGGGGATGGGGGGATCGGGGAGGGGATCGGGTAGGGGATCAGGGAGGGGGTCGAGGAGGGGATCGGGGAGGGAGTCCGGGAGGGGATCGGGGAGGGGGTCAGGGAGGGGGTCGGGGGGGGGGGTCAGGGCAGATCGGGAAGGGGATCGGGGAGTGGGTCGGGGAGGGGATCAGAAAGGGGATCGCGGAGGGAATCAGGGAGGGGATCGGGGAGGGGATCGGGAGGGGAGCAGGGAGGGGATCGGGGGGGGGATCGGGGAGCGGATCAGAAAGGTGATCGGGGAGGGGATCAGGAAGGGGATTGGGGAGGGGGCCGGGGAAAGGTTCGGGGGGGATCGGGGAGGGAATCGGGGAGGGGGTCGGGGAGGGGACCGGGGAGGGGGTCGGGGAGGGGATCAGAATGGGGATCGGGGAGGGGATCAGGGAGGGGATCGGGGAGGGGGTCGGGAGGGGGGGTCAGGGTGGGCATCGGGGAGGGGGTCGGGGAATGGATCGGGGAGGGGATCAGAAAGGGGATCGGGCAGGGGATCAGGGAGGGAATCGGGGAGGGGGTCGGGGAGGGGATCGGGGAGGGGGTCGGGGAGGGGATCAGAAAGGGGATCGGGCAGGGGATCAGGGAGGGAATCGGGGAGGGGATCGGGGAGGGGGTCGGGGCGGGGATCAGAAAGGGGATCGGGGGAGGGGATCAGGGAGGGATTCGGGGAGGGGGTCGGGGAGGGGATCGAGAAAGGGATCAGAGAGGGTACCGGGGAGGGGATCAGGGAGGGGATCGGGGAGGGGGTCGGGGAGGGGGTCGGGGATGGGATCAGAAAGGGGATCGGGGAGGGGATCTGGGAGGGGATCGGGGAGGCGGTCTGGGAGGGGTTTGGGGAGGGGGCCGGGGAAGGGTTGGGGGGGGATCGGGGAGGGAATCGGGGAGGGGGCCGGGGAGGGGATCAGGGAGCGGATCGGGGAGGGGATCGGGAGGGGGGGGGATCGGGGAGGGGATCCGGGAGGGGATCGGTGAGTGTCGGGGAGGCGATCGGGGAGGCGATCGGGGGCGGATCGGGAGGGGATGGGGGGATCGGGGAGGGGATCGGGTAGGGGATCAGGGAGGGGGTCGAGGAGGGGACCGGGGAGGGAGTCCGGGAGGAGATCGGGGAGGGGGTCAGGGAGGGGGTCGGGGAGGGGGTCAGGGTAGATCGGGAAGGGGATCGGGGAGTGGGTCGGGGAGGGGATCAGAAAGGGGATCGCGGAGGGAATCAGGGAGGGGATCGGGGAGGGGATCGGGAGGGGATCAGGGAGGGGATCGTGGGGGGATCGGGGAGCGGATCAGAAAGGTGATCGGGGAGGGGATCAGGAAGGGGGAGGGGGCCGGGGAAAGTTTCGGGGGGGATCGGGGAGGGAATCGGGGAGGGGGTCGGGGAGGGGATCGGGGAGGGTGTCGGGGAGGGGATCAGAATGGGGATCGGGGAGGGGATCAGGGAGGGGATCGGGGAGGGGGTCGGGGGGGGGTCAGGGTGGGCATCGGGGAGGGGGTCGGGGAATGGATCGGGGAGGGGATCAGAAAGGGGATCGGGCAGGGGATCAGGGAGGGAATCGGGGAGGGGGTCGGGGAGGGGATCGGGGAGGGGGTCGGGGAGGGGATCAGAAAGGGGATTGGGCAGGGGATCAGGGAGGGAATCGGGGAGGGGATCGGGGAGGGGGTCGGGGCGGGGATCAGAAAGGGGATCGGGGAGGGGATCAGGGAGGGATTCGGGGAGGGGGTCGGGGAGGGGATCGAGAAGGGGATCAGAGAGGGTACCGGGGAGGGGATCAGGGAGGGGATCGGGGAGGGGGTCGGGGAGGGGGTCGGGGATGGGATCAGAAAGGGGATCAGGGAGGGGATCTGGGAGGGGATCGGGGAGGCGGTCTGGGAGGGGATCGGGGAGGGGGCCGGGGAGGGGATCGGGGAGGGGATCGGGGGGGGGGGATCGGGGGGTTGATCTGGGAGGGGATCGGGGAGGGGATCGGGGGGGATCGGGGAGTGTTGGGGAGGGGTTCGGGGGGTGGATCGGGGAGGGGATCGGGGGGTATCGGGGAGGGTATCGGGGAGGGGATCAGAAAGGGGATCGGGGAGGGGATCTGGGAGGGGATTGGGGAGGGGGCCGGGGAGGGGATCGGGGAGGGGGTCAGGGAGGGGATCGGGGGGGATCGGGGGGGGGGCCGGGAAGGGGATCGGGGAGCGGATCGGGAAGGGGATCGGGAAGGGGAATGGGGAAGGGATCGGGGAGGAGGCCGGGGAGGGGATCGGGGGTGGGGATCGAGGGGGGTGTTCGTGGAGGGGATCGGGGAGGGATTTGGGAGTGTCGGGGAGGGATTCGGGGGGGGATCGGGGGGGGATTGGGGGGATCGGGGAGGGGATCGGGGAGGGGAGGGGATCGGGGAATGTCGGGGAGAGGATCGGGGAGGGGATGGGGGGGGGATCGGGGAGGTCATCGGGGGGTATCGGGGAAGGGATCGGGGAGGGTATCGGGGAGGGTATCGGGGGGGATCGGGGCGGGGATCGGGGGGGAATCGGGGAGGGGTTCAGGGGGATCAGGGAGGGGATCGGGGAGGGGATCGGGGAGTGTCAGGGTTGTGGGGGAGTTTGCCTGGCTAGGTGCCAGCTGGAAACAGTGGCGACAATGTAGCCCATGGCACCTGGTTGTGGACGAGGGTATGTACAATGATGACATGTCGTCTAACCCCACCCCATGCTGACCTGTTATGTTTGGGAATCAACCAGCGATGTTGCCGCCGTGGCGGGAGCCACCCTTCTACATATTGTCCTATGGGAGCTGGAGCAGGAGAGTGCCAGGGAGGCGACGGAGGCTGCCGCAGAGGAGCGTGCCACAGAGGGGCAGGTGGGTACCCGCCCAGGCTGGAGGGCCGCCCGCCCGACAGGATGAGGAGGGGGGAGGTGGTGGTGGTGCCACGGCGACGGAGGCGCCCGATGAGGCCCCTGTGTGTACAGGCGCCGCTCATCGTACCAGGACCTCACGGACCAGGCATGCAGGAGGGGACTCCCGGATGAGCCGGGAAACTGTCGCCCATAGCTGCCACCTGATGGCACACCTGGCACCGCATGGGACTGGGGGTGGACACCCTCTCCTGGTGGTCGTCAAGGTGATACTGGCCCTGAACCTTTTATGCCACGGGGGTTGTTCCAGTCGCCGAGTGGGGACCTCTCCGGCATCTCCCACCCATCGGTGCACCGGAGCATCCGTGCAGTGACTGACGCCCTGTATGACATCGCGGACCGCTATATCCAGTTCCCTGTGGACCGGGCCCATCAGGATGCTCGGGCAGTGGGCTTCGCTGCTGTGGCCAGGATACCCATGGTCCAGGTGGCGATCGATGGGGGTGCACGCCGCCATGCGGCCACTTGCGGATAACAGGGCAGAGTTCATCAACAGGAAGGGGACCTACTCCACGAACATTCAGGTGGTGTGTGAACACAAGTCCTGAAAGACGTGCTTGTTAGGTGAATTGGACATTCTGAATTCTCCCTCCGTGTACCTGAACAGGCGCCAAAATGTGGCGACTCGGGGATTTTCACAGTAACTTCATTGCAGAGTTATTGTAACCCTTAAGGGTTAAGGAAAATCCCAAGGCTTTTTACACGTACATAAAAAGCAAGAGGGTAGCCAGGAAAGGGTTGGCCCACTGAAGGATAGGCAAGGGAATCTATGTGTGGAGCCAGAGGAAATGGGCGAGGTACTAAATGAATACTTTGCATCAGTATTCACCAAAGAGAAGGAATTGGTAGATGTTGAGTCTGGAGAAGGGTGTGTAGATAGCCTGGGTCACATTGTGATCCAAAAAGACGAGGTGTTGGGTGTCTTAAAAAATATTAAGGTAGATAAGTCCCCAGGGCCTGATGGGATCTACCCCAGAATACTGAAGGAGGCTGGAGAGGAAATTGCTGAGGCCTTGACAGAAATCTTTGGATCCTCGCTGTCTTCAGGTGATGTCCCGGAGGACTGGAGAATAGCCAATGTTGTTCCTCTGTTTACGAAGGGTAGCAAGGATAATCCAGGGAACTACAGGCCGGTGAGCCTTACTTCAGTGGTAGGGAAATTACTGGAGAGAATTCTTCGAGACAGGATCTACTCCCATTTGGAAGCTAATGGACGTATTAGTGAGAGGCAGCATGGTTTTGTGAAGGGGAGGTCGTGTCTCACTAACTTGATAGAGTTTTTTGAGGAGGTCACAAAGATGATTGATGCAGGTAGGGCAGTGGATGTTGTCTATATGGACTTCAGTAAGACCTTTGACAAGGTCCCTCATGGTAGACTAGTACAAAAGGTGAAGTCACACGGATCAGGGGTGAGCTGGCAAGGTGGATACAGAACTGGTTAGGTCATAGAAGGCAGAGAGTAGCAATGGAAGGATGCTTTTCTAATTGGAGGGCTGTGACCAGTGGTGTTCCACAGGGATCAGTGCTGGGGACCTTTGCTCTTTGTAGTATATGTAAATGATTTGGAGGAAAATGTAACTGGTCTGATTAGTAAGTATGCAGACGACACAAAGGTTGGTGGGAATTGCGGATAGCGATGAGGACTGTCAGAGGATACAGCAGGATTTAGATTGTTTGGAGACTTGGGCGGAGAGATGGCAGATGGAGTTTACAAAGAACAAAGAACAAAGAACAAAGAAATGTACAGCACAGGAACAGGCCCTTCGGCCCTCCAAGCCCGTGCCGACCATACTGCCCGACTAAACTACAATCTTCTACACTTCCTGGGTCCGTATCCTTCTATTCCCATCCTATTCATATATTTGTCAAGATGCCCCTTAAATGTCCCTATCGTCCCTGCTTCCACTGCCTCCTCCGGTAGCGAGTTCCAGGCACCCACTACCCTCTGCGTAAAAAACTTGCCTCGTACATCTACTCTAAACCTTGCCCCTCTCACCTTAAACCTATGCCCCCTAGTAATTGACCCCTCTACCCTGGGGAAAAGCCTCTGACTATCCACTCTGTCTATGCCCCTCATAATTTTGTATACCTCTATCAGGTCGCCCCTCAACCTCCTTCGTTCCAGTGAGAACAAACCGAGTTTATTCAATCGCTCCTCATAGCTTATGCCCTCCATACCAGGCAACATTCTGGTAAATCTCTTCTGCACCCTCTCTAAAGCCTCCACATCCTTCTGGTAGTGTGGCGACCAGAATTGAACACTATACTCCAAGTGTGGCCTAACTAAGGTTCTATACAGCTGCAACATGACTTGCCAATTCTTATACTCAATGCCCCGGCCAATGAAGGCAAGCATGCCGTATGCCTTCTTGACTACCTTCTCCACCTGTGTTGCCCCTTTCAATGACCTGTGGACCTGTACTCCTAGATCTCTTTGACTTTCAATACTCTTGAGGGTTCTACCATTCACTGTATATTCCCTACCTGCATTAGCCCTTCCAAAATGCATTACCTCACATTTGTCCGGATTAAACTCCATCTGCCATCTCTCCGCCCAAGTCTCCAGACAATCTAAATCCTGCTGTATCCTCAGACAGTCCTCATCGCTATCCGCAATTCCACCAACCTTTGTGTCGTCTGCAAACTTACTAATCAGACCAGTTACATTTTCCTCCAAATCATTTATATATACTACAAACAGCAAAGGTCCCAACACTGATCCCTGTGGAACACCACTGGTCACAGCCCTCCAATTAGAAAAGCATCCCTCCATTGCTACCCTCTGCCTTCTATGGCCTAGCCAGTTCTGTATCCACCTTGCCAGTTCACCCCTGATCCCGTGTGACTTCACCTTTTGTACTAGTCTACCATGAGGGACCTTGTCAAAGGCCTTACTGAAGTCCATATAGACAACATCTACTGCCCTACCTGCATCAATCATCTTAGTGACCTCCTCGAAAAACTCAATCAAGTTAGTGAGGCACGACCTCCCCTTCACAAAACCGTGCTGCCTCTCACTAATACGTCCATTTGCTTCCAAATGGGAGTAGATCCTGTCTCGAAGAATTCTCTCCAGTAATTTCCCTACCACTGAAGTAAGGCTCACCGGCCTGTAGTTCCCGGGATTATCCTTGCTACCCTTCTTAAACAGAGGAACAACATTGGCTATTCTCCAGTCCTCCGGGACATCCCCTGAAGACAGCGAGGATCCAAAGATTTCTGTCAAGGCCTCAGCAATTTCCTCTCCAGCCTCCTTCAGTATTCTGGGGTAGATCCCATCAGGCCCTGGGGACTTATCTACCTTAATATTTTTTAAGACACCCAACACCTCGTCTTTTTGGATCACAATGTGACCCAGGCTATCTACACCCCCTTCTCCAGACTCAACATCTACCAATTCCTTCTCTTTGGTGAATACTGATGCAAAGTATTCATTTAGTACCTCGCCCATTTCCTCTGGCTCCGCACATAGATTCCCTTGCCTATCCTTCAGTGGGCCAACCCTTTCCCTGGCTACCCTCTTGCTTTTTATGTACGTGTAAAAAGCCTTGGGATTTTCCTTAACCCTATTTGCCAATGACTTTTCATGACCCCTTCTAGCCCTCCTGACTCCTTTCTTAAGTTCCTTCCTACTTTCCTTATATGCCACACAGGCTTCGTCTGTTCCCAGCCTTTTAGCCCTGACAAATGCCTCCTTTTTCTTTTTGACGAGGCCTACAATATCACTCGGCATCCAAGGTTCCCGAAAATTGCCGTATTTATCTTTCTTCCTCACAGGAACATGACTGTCCTGTATTCCTTTCAACTGACACTTGAAAGCCTCCCACATGTCAGATGTTGATTTGCCCTCAAACATCCGCCCCCAATCTATGTTCTTCAGTTCTCGCCTAATATTGTTATAATTAGCCTTCCCCCAATTTAGCACATTCATCCTCGGACCACTCTTATCCTTGTCCACCAGTACTTTAAAACTTACTGAATTGTGGTCACTGTTACCAAAATGCTCCCCTACTGAAACATCTACCACCTGGCCGGGCTCATTCCCCAATACCAGGTCCAGTACCGCCCCTTCCCTAGTTGGACTGTTTTAATCCGGACAAATGTGAGGTAATGCATTTTGGAAGGTCTAATGCAGGTAGGGAATATACAGTGAATGGTAGAACCCTCAAGAGTATTGAAAGTCAGAGAGATCTAGGAGTACAGGTCCACAGGTCACTGAAAGGGGCAACACAGGTGGAGAAGGTAGTCAAGAAGGCATATGGCATGCTTGCCTTCATTGGCCGGGAAATTGAGTATAAGAATTGGCAAGTCATGTTGCAGCTGTATAGAACCTTAGTTTTTAAAAAATATATACATTTATTAAAGTTTTTTAACACAATTTTTCTCCCTTACAAACAATAACCCCCCCACCCGGTAACAAAATAACGAGAAATCGCGCAGAGCAAGATATATACATGGCAAAATGATATATTTACATGGCTTTGTACACTGGCTCTCTCCCATACGTGCCAGTTTCCCCAACCCTTCATGTTATCTCTTGCTCATCCACCCTCCCAGGCAGTCCCCCCTTCCACCCCCCCCCCCTCCCAGGACGTCCCCCCCCCAGGTTGCTGCTGCTGCTGACCGATCTTCCTCTAACGCTCCGTGAGATACTCTAGGAACGGTTGCCACCGCCTGTTGAACCCCTGCGCAGACCCTCTCAAGGCGAACTTAATCCTCTACAACTTTATGAACCCAGCCATATCGTTTATCCAGGCCTCCACGCTGGGGAGCTTCGCCTCCTTCCACATTAGAAAGATCCTTCGCCGGGCTACTAGGGACGCAAAGAATAGAACCTTAGTTAGGCCACACTTGGAGTATAGTGTTCAATTCTGGTCGCCACACTACCAAAAGGATGTGGAGGATTTAGAGAGGGTGCAGAAGAGATTTACCAGAATGTTGCCTGGTATGGAGGGCATTAGCTATGAGGAGCGGTTGAATAAACTCGGTTTGTTCTCACTGGAACGAAGGAGGTTGAGGGGCGACCTGATAGAGGTCTACAAAATTATGAGGGGCATAGACAAAGTGGATAGTCAGAGGCTTTTCCCCGGGGTAGAGGGGTCAATTACTAGGGGGCATAGGTTTAAGGTGAGAGGGGCAAGGTTTAGAGTAGATGTACGAGGCAAGTTTTTTACACAGAGGGTAGTGGGTGCCTGGAACTCGCTACCGGAGGAGGTGGTGGAAGCAGGGACGATAGTGACATTTAAGGGGCATCTTGACAAATACATGAATAGGATGGGAATAGAGGGATACGGACCCAGGAAGTGTAGAGGATTGTAGTTTAGTCGGGCAGCATGGTCGGCACGGGCTTGGAGGGCCAAAGGGCCTGTTCCTGTGCTGTACATTTCTTTGTTCTTTGTTCTTTGTACTTGCGACACGAATAAAGATTATTATTAAAATCACGTTACTCGAGATGTGGATGAATGGGTTCAATTCAGGATCAGATAGGCTGCCAAGATTACAAACTGTCTGGTTCAATTTGATTCATTAGATGGGCGGTTGGATGGAATTAACAATAAGGGAGCAAATTTTATAGTGGGGCCAGAGATAGTGGTTTCAGCCTTCCCAAAGTCCACGGAAAGGTCTGGGGTCTTCTTACTTTCCCTGCTCTTTGTCTTTTATGTAATACCTCCTCTCTCTTAAATTTAAGGTGCTTTAATGTCAAGTAAACTTTAAGGGGTGAGCAAAAATAGCCACCAGCCTTTTTCCCCCCAAATATAAAGGTTTTCATTAAAACACAAAATATTGTTTCATGATAGGGAGATATTAGGAACTTAGGTCCAGAAATGGGGTCTAAGGTGAAGCAGGCAATTTAGGGGTCAGAGGCTGCTAGCAGCAGAGTCAGAGGGATACGCCTGAGTTACCTTGTCTAATTCGGACTTAACATCATTAGTGGGAACAGACTGGATGCCCTGGTTCAGCCAGGATGATCCACTCAAGATCTATTGTCGTTTCGGACAACTCTGTTTGACCAGCCAAAAGGCCATCACAGCGTCTGATGACCGATTTTCCCATCCATAGAAGGTTAGATGCATCTGATTGACACCGTTCTGTTCTTTTGTAGAAACGGGAATGGGAAATCAGGCAGCCAAGATAACGATAATGGATTCTAGTCTGGCCACCTCAGGCGAGAACCTATCTTTGAGGAGCTGGGAGGAGCTTAGAGAGAGGGAAAGAAATGCTGTTTTGAACAGCTCCAGGGAGAAGGCTGTGGAAATCGATCAGGGAGGTCATGAAAGTTGCCAGCTAGGCAGCCCTTGGAATAGGATTCTGAACAAATGTCTCTATCAGAAGAAAAATTACTTTGTAAATGCAAGTATTGTCTTGGCCTGTCTGTGCATGCGGCATGAGAGTGACATGGTTATTTAAAGTGATGTTTAATGGGAACTTGTGTGGTGAGGTTAAGAAACTGCATGTAATCTGTCAGAATGTTAGTGTTAGAACTGAAATAATAGCTTAAATATTGTTTTCTTTTCTTCTGTTTTAATAAAGTATGTTTATAAAATAACCAAATGGCTCCCGGTGGTGGTGATGTGCTGAGGGGATGCACATCAGGTGGCTCCCCTCCCAATCAGACCCAAAATAGTGACCTTTTTTGAGATCTTTGGCCCAAAAAGCCACCCAAAGCTCTCTGAAACCCAGAACAGCAACAAAGTGGGAAGGAAGATGCTGGCAAACGGTAGTTCAAAGGGCCGGCGAGAAGGCAGAAGAGGCGGAAAGGGGCACGAGCAACTGGTGGACGTACCAGCGGATGCATGAGCCGAGGCGGACACCCCAGCGAAACAGGAGCGGGGATGACCAGTGACCCAAACGGTGGAACAGGAGCAGAGAGCGACGTTCCCCCCCCTCCCTCCCCACCCCGATACCGGGGGACGGATGGAAGAGTTTCCTGAAAAAGGAATTGACTGGCATGAGGGAGGTGATTAAAATGGAGTTCCAGGTGGTGGTGAAGAAGGTGGTGATGGAAGTGATGGCCTACCTCCATCGCGCGATAGACAGCCTGGGGAGGAAGGTGGAATCCCAGGAAAAGACGATCCTGGACCTGGAAAAGGTTTCATCTGTTTTTGAAAACTCACCATTATTCTTAGAAGTCCCCCTATACCAAAAAGGGCCGACATTCTAAATGGTGATCAGGGATTCTCACTCCCCGACTCCGATGCAAGCTTCAGTGGGTGCTATTCAGGTCAAACTATGTTTTCAAGTTATCCCCCGGTATAACCCATACCTTCACAGAAGATTTCATCTACTTACCACTTAGTAGCATCGATCCTGGGTCCCGCATTGCTAAGTAAGTAAAGTAGACTAATAACCACTGTTTCAGGTTAAAACTTTTAAGTTATTTTATTATTATATATTTTTTCTCTTTTTAAAAGATGCAATCACTGTCTTTACAGAAAAGTAAAAAGATCTTGCTTCTGGATCCTTCCGGTTGGTTGAAGGGACCTTCAGGCCCAACTTGACAATCAATCTTCTTTAAAGTCTGGTCTTCTTTAGATGTATTCGCTGGTTAGCTCGGTTGCTGTGTCCTATCTTTCCCATGACCGAGCTGACTGTGACTCTAGCTGCTTGTCCCCTCTCTCTCTCCCTCTGGGTTCTGGTTGTTGTTCTGGATAGTTCCTGCTCTTGCCTCTCGGTTTATATTCGCTTTCTAACAATTACGTTTTTATGATGTTATTGTAAAGTAACTCTTATTTTCTTTGATTGTAAAAAGGAACTTTGCTCTAAACCTTTTAATCCAACTAAGTATACATTTTGACATGACTTCATCTCATAGATCTGATTACATTGTTTCCTTTGTGGTGTTCAAAATGCATGGTTTCAAGAGGTGTTACTTTTAATTCCTGTCATTTCTATAGTTTTATTTTCCAATTGTGTCCTCAGCTCAATTTTGACTTTGATTTTGGCTTTGAATTATGTTTCTCGTAGACTGATAAACCTGGTATTAGCAAATTTTCACACCTAGAACCTCATCCATTCTTTTCCAGATCCTTACTAAGTTAGTTACTTTCAATGAAGGTGTGAGCCATTGTCTTTGGCTTCATTCAAAATCCTGTTTGTCTTGTTTGCTGAGCCTGCTTGACCAAGGATATCTGCATTTTACAATCCTTCCCTGACAGCTGCTGTTAACCCTTTGTGGGATCTTTCCCTGTATTCTCTCATGTTTCTCTCAGACCAGATATTGCCAGACTTCCATGTTTCAAATGACACATTTTTCCATGTTATCAATTACACATTGGATCAGAGCGACAGGATCGGGGCTCTGGAGGCCAAGGTGAAGAGGTTGGTGGCGGCCCAGGGGAACTTGGAGGGAAAAGTCGAGGACCAGGAAAACATGTTCCCGACGGCAAAATGTCCGCATCGTGGGCCTGTCAGAGGGCATTAAGGGAAGGGACCCAATGGACGACATCACCCAAATGCTAGGCAACCTAGTCGGGAGGGACAGCTTCCTCAGCCCCTCAGAATTCGACAGGGCACACAGGTCACTCCGGTTAAAACTCAAAACTAGGAAGCAGCCAAGAGTGATCTTCACAAAGTTGCACCAGTACCAGGACCAGGAAAAGATCCTGACATGGGCCCGACAAACACAGTCGAGCTCATGGGAAGGACACAGGATATGGGCTTATCAGGATATTGGGGCAGACCTCGAAAAAGAGGACCGAGTTTCAGAGGGCAAAATCAGCGCTCCATAAGAACGGGGTGAGGTTCAGCAGGTTGTTCCCGACCAGACTCTGTGTAACCTACCAGGGGAAAGAACATTACTTTGGCACCCCGGCGGAGGCCGACGAGTTTGTGAAAATGAACAACTTGGAGAGGGAACAAACACGGCAGCGGTGAAGGCAGCGGGAAAAAATCTCTGCAAGCGGAGGACAAAATGGGACCAGGAACTATTATGCGGCTCTATGTTTGCGTGGGACTGTGCTGCTTCATTCTCGGTTTAAAGCTGGAAGACAGAGAGGTAAGGGAGCGAGGACAGGGGAAGCAGGTGAGAGGGCGAGGAAGAGGCAGACAGATTGGAGACAGAGCGAGACCAGCCCAGGGAGGGGAGCCACCATACTAGCAGGGAGGGCTAGCACGGGAAGGCTGGCAGTAAGGGGGGGCACGGCGCACCTCTCGGGGGAGAGGGAGCGTCTGGCCAAGGGGGGGGCAGGGCAGAAGGGAGAAAAAGTACAGGGGAGGACATGGAGTGGAGGACAGGGAGGGGGGGACGGGGGTGGGGGGAACTCACAGAACAGAAACGGGGCAGAAAGATAGGAAAGGGTTGGCAGCGAGACAGACACAGGCCTCGGAGCAGGCCGAGAAATCAATATGGCGCCGCAAGCAGCCACCTTGGTGGGTTCCTAAATAAAGGGAGACCCCGGAGTGCAGGGGCGCACTCATGTGGCGTACACATAGCTGGTGACCATGTTGGGTGCCTCTAGAACAAAGGAAAACCCCGGAGCGCAGGGCCCCGGCCTCATGGTGAGAGCGGCGACCGTGGCCATTTTGGTGAGACCGGCGACCGTGGCCATTTTGGATGGCCCCTAACAAAGGGAAAACCCGGAGTGCAGGGGCGCGTCCAACCGGTAAGTATGGTTGATCCCGCAGGAACAGGAGGTGAGAAACCCCCCAACAGGACAGTCACCTGGAATGTAAGGGGACTTAACGGCCCAGTGAAAAGACCCAGAGTCTTCACCCACCTAAGAAGCCTGAAGGCTGACATAATCTACCTCCAGGAGACACATCTGAGGGAGGACAGATTACTGGTAAGGACGGGCTGGTGGGACAGACGTACCATTCATGAGCTTTGACAAAGGGTCATCTGGACTCAAAACGTTAGTTCTTTTCTCTCCCTACAGATGCGGCCAGACCTGCTGATATTTTCCAGCATTTTTTCTTTTGGTACCATTCATGTTATGGGACGGGGGCCAGGGGACTAGCCATACTAATCAGCAAGAGGACGAGGTTCACAGTGACTCGGACGGTTACGGACCCTGGGGCACTGTAGGTCATTGTCATGGGTTTCCCAGAGATGTGAGGTGGGAATTCCCATTGACAGCGGTAGAGCAGAGAATTTTGCTGCCAGCAGATGGCACACCACCTCCAGCCATCGCGAAACACACCTCCAAGATGGAGTCGATCAGCTGTTGCCTGGCCGCCCCCTCTTCCCTATCTCTACATGCCTTGTTGGCTATAAGACCATAAGACATAGGAGCAGAGTCTGTTCTGCCATTCAATCATGGCTGATACTTTCTCATCCCCATTCTCCTGCCTTCTCCCCATAACCCCTGATCCCCTTATTAATCAAGAACCTATCTATCTCTGTCTTAAAGACACTCAGTGATTTGGCCTCCACAGCCTTCTGCGGCAAAGAGTTCCACAGATTCACCACCCTCTGGCTGAAGAATTTCCTCCTCATCTCTGTTTTAGAGGATCGTCCCTTTAATCTGAGATGGTGTCCTCTGGTTCTAGTTTTTCCGATAAGTGGAAACATCCTCTCCACGTCCACTCTATCCAGCCCATGCAGTATCCTGTAAGTTTCAATAAGATCCCCTCTCATCCTTCTAAACTTCAATGAGTACCGACCCAGAGTCCTCAACCGTTCCTCATACAACAAGCTCTTCATTCCAGGGATAGAACATAGAACATAGAACATTACAGCGCAGTACAGGCCCTTCGGCCCTCGATGTTGCGCCGACCTGTGAAACCACTCTAAAACCCATCTACACTATTCCCTTATCGTCCATATGTCTATCCAATGACCACTACTTTTGCAGGCAGGGCATTCCACGCCCTTATTACTCTCTGGGTAAAGAACCTACCTCTGACATCTGTCTCCTATATCTATCTACCCTCAATTTAAAGCTACGTCCCCTCGTGCTAGACATCACTATCTGAGGAAAAAGGTTCTCACTGTCCACCCTATCTAATCATTCTTGTGAACCTCCTCAGGACCCTTCCAAGACCAGCACATCCTTCCTTAGATGCGGGGCCCAAAACTGCTCACAATGCTCCAAATGGTATCTGATACAGCCTGATATAGCCTCAGAAGTACATCCCTGGTCTTGTATTCTAGCCCTCGTGACATGAATGCTAAAATTGCATTTGCCTTTCTAACTGCCGACTGAACCTGCACGTAAATCTTAAGAGAATCGTGAACAAGGACTCCCATGTCCCTTTGTGCTTCTGATTTCCTAAGCATCTCCCCATTTCGAAAATAGTCTATGCCTCCATTTCTCCTTCCAAAGTGCATAACCTGACACTTTTCCACATTGTATTTCATCTGCCACTTCTTTGCCTACTCTCCTAGCCTGTCTAAGTCCTTCTGCAGCCCGCCTGTTTCCTAAATACTACCTACCCCTCTACAGATCTTTATATCATCTATAATTTCCCCTCTAATCACGGCCTTCAGTGCCTCCCAGAACGTGAAGGGTGAGACCTCCCTGTTCTGGTTGTTACTCATGTAATCGCCTATGGCCTGCGATGTTTTCTGGCAGAAGGCCTTGTCGGCTAGGAGGTCCGTGTCCAGCCTGCATGTGGGGCGCTGGACACGGCCTGTCTCCAACCTCACATCCATGCAATGTGGAGGGTGGTCGGAGATGACTATCGCAGAGTACTCCGGTCCTCTAATTCCTGGAAGCACCGATTTCCCCACTGCAAAGAAGTCAATACGGGTGTATACCTTGTGCACCTGTGAAAAGAATGAGAATTTCTTTTCTCCCAGGTAAAGGAACCTCCTTGGGTCTACTGCCCCCATCTGCTCCATGAAAGCTCCTAGTTCCCTAGCCATGCCTGTCTTTTTCCACGCTCTGGGGTTCGATCGGTCGGTTAGCGGGTCCTGTACACAGTTAAAGTCTCCCCCCCATAATCAGTTGGTGTGTGTCAATGTCGGAGATTTCCTCCATGATCTTTCTTACAAATGCTGTGTCCTTCCAGTTGGGAGCGTACACGTTCACCAGTACTACCGGTGCCCCTTCCATGCATTTTCCTGAAGATTTTCATTTCTTGGCTCCAAAAATACTGGAGTCACAGGAGGGTGGGGGTAAGCCTGTTTTTGGCAGAGTCAGGTTTCCTCCATTCCAGTACTAGAGGTGGGAAGGCTATGCGGCACAAAGATGGAAGTTGGGTGGGCGAACAAACGGTGGAAGTATGGGGGGGGGGTGTAGGGACATTGGAAGCAGGAGACCATGTGGTGACACCTCCAGGACTACACCCAACCAGAATTGGCCATGAGTTTCCCAGACATGCACCCTGTGAAGAGTGATAACTTGTTGGAATTGCTCCTCATAAGCCTTGTAAATCAAAGGCTTAAACCAAGCAATTTACAAAAATGGCATTGTGTGGCAAAGTTACACAAAATTAGTTGCAGAAAATTGGAGCATTTGTAAAATAAACAAATGTCCGTGTAAGCAAATATAGCAATGCAGAAATGGTGATCCTGAGACAAAGTGAATGCTGCATTATTGTCAGATCTGCTTTGTGAGTTATACTTTTAACACGTTCCCTAGGCATGTCCCTTCCTTGAATTATAGTTTGTGATCTCATAAAAGATTCTGCTGCAGGAAGCTAAAACTGTCAACACAAATTGAATCTGTTAACGATGCCATGCTCTCTGAACTCTTCACTCCAAATGGACACAGGTACTTTTAATTTTACATTTAGGCTCTGAATTGATGCAATGCAGCTTCATGAGACAGTCGTAGCTTGGATTTGTTGGCAATGCTTCTTAGACTGAAATGTTCCCTCTCTTAATGAAACATAGAGCAACATAATGGAGAGGTATTTTGATTACCTGTCCATGTTCAATGCCATGAGCATGCGCTGAATTATACGCAGGTTTAAAAATAACACCAAATTCATCAATCACTAAGTTAGGTGGATTGGCCATGATAAATTGCCCTTAATGTCCAAAATTGGCCTTAGTGTTGGGTGGGTTACTGGGTTATGGGGATAGGGTGGAGGTGTGGACCTTGGGTAAGGTGCTCTTTCCAAGAGCCGGTGCAGACTCGATGGGCCGAATGGCCTCCTTCTGCACTGTAAATTCTATGATCTGAACTACTACTACCAGGATTTCTGACCATTGCTGTTCCTGCCCTCCAGCTATGCTGATTCCACTTCCTGATTTTCTGAGCCAAGATTCTCTCTCACTCCTGTCCTTATGTTATCCTTCACTATCAGGGCTCCTTTTCCATTCTGCCTGTCCTTTCAAAACCCTGTGAACGCTGAAATATTTATTTCCCAATCATAGTCACCTTGCAACAATCATAGATTCTCTAACATGCAGAAGAAGGCCATTTGGTTCATTGAGTCTGCACCAACCCTCTGAAAGAGGACTCCACTCTATCCCACCAACCCCTTAACCGAACCTACACATCCCGAGACACTAAGAGGCAATTGATGATGTCCAATAACCTGGACAACTTTGGACTGTGGGAGGAAACCGGAGCACCCTGAGGAAACCCACGCAGACACAGGGAGAACGTGTAGACTCCACACAGACAGTCACCCGAGGCCAGAATTGATCCTGGATCCCTGGCACTGTGATGCAGCAGTGCTAACCACTGTGCCACCCTGCCACCCCTGTCCTTGCACATTACAATGTCTCTGTAATGATGATTAGGTCTAAATCTTTTATCACAATTTGTGCCAGAATGCCATTTGTCTTTGTGTGGAGGCTCCATGTATTCAGATGAAGAACCTTCCATTTTAATTTTTTCCCACCATTTCCAGCAAGGACCTTACTCACTATTCATTGTCCTTTCCTGTCTCACTCTTCTTGGCTTTACCCACACTGTTGTATGGTTTATTGCCTCAACCTTTCTTTATTGATTTCTGAATTTCCCTTTACCCAAATCCTCCCTCCGCTCCCTGTTAGTGTAAAGCCCCATCCAGGGTGCCTGTCATACCATCAGTCAGGACACCACACGGCGACATCTCACTTTATTAATCAAAACTAATACTTCAGTGCAAAAAAAAACACATCAGGGTTTATACAACGTGCTTCTTTGCACCTTGTCCTCCTCATGCAATAACTCCTTAATAGGTTGGGCTGGTGAATGGAAAAATGTTGATATTTAATATTACTTGGAACATAGTTATGACTATTCATGGTTAATTTAACCTGTCAGCCACATAATCTGCAGAAACTTTCAGTTCTTCATTTCTAGCCATGTAGTATGACCCTGTGGAATTGGAATCTGTCAGCAGTGTCAGTGCTGTCTGTTTGACAGAGCTGTCGCTCACCGCCATGCACCTTTCCCCTAACCATTCAAAATAGTCGATCTCTTCGGCAACACCTCCAATTGCCCTTTCTAAGTTCTTACAGAGTCTGCTTTCCCACCCGCCCAGGCAGGGAATACCAGCTCTGAACAACCCCCTGTGTGAGAAAAGTTTTCTTCATTTCCTCTCTCTCATTCTTTTGCTAATTATTTTAAATAGACGCCGCTAGATGGCGGGGAAACCGACAAACTTACTCGCCCTCGCCCTCACCGATCTACTAGTCGCAGATGCTTCTGTCCCTAACAGTATTGATACCAATGACCACCGTACAGTCGTTGTGGAGACAAAGTCCCATCTTCAGCCTGAGGATACCAAGGTGCTAAATGGGATAGACTTCAGACAGATCTTGGAACTCAGGACTGGGCATCCATGAGGCGCAGGCCATCGGCAGCAGCAGATTATGTTCAACCACAATCTGTAACCTCATGGCCTGGTACACCCCCCACTGTTCCATTACCACCCAGCCAGGGGATCAACCCTGGTTCAACGAAAAGCGCAGGAGGACATGCCAGGAGCTACACTGGCATATTACTCGGAGTGTTCAATTCTGGTCGCCACACTACCAGAAGGATGTGGAGGCTTTAGAGAGGGTGCAGAAGAGATTTACCAGGATGTTGCCTGGCATGGAGGGCATTAGCTATGAGGAGCGGTTGAATAAACTCGGTTTGTTCTCACTGGAGGGTTGAGTAGACCTGATAGAGGTCTACAAAATTATGAGGGGCATAGACAGAGTGAATAGTCAGAGACTTTTCCCCAGGGTAGAGGGGTCAATTACTCGGGGGGCATAGGTTTAAGGTGCAAGGGGCAAGGTTTAGAGGAGATGTACGAGGCATGTCTTGTACACAGAGGGTAGTGGGTGCCTAGAACTCGCTGCCGGAGGAGGTGGTGGAAGCAGGGACGATAGTGACATTTAAGGGGTACCTTGACAAATACATGAATAGGATGGGAATAGAGGGATACGGACCCAGGAAGTGTAGAAGATTTTAGTTTAGACGGGCAGTATGGTCGGCGAAGGCTTGGAGGGCCGAAGGGCCTGTTCCTGTGCTGTGCTTTTCTTTGTTCTTTTGTTTTTATACCGAAAAATGAGGTGTCAACCTGGTGAAGCTACAACACAGGATTACATGTGTGCCAAAGAGCAGATGCAGCAAGTAATAAACTGAGTTAAGTGACCAGCAATCACGTCTAAGCTCTGCAGTCCTGTTACATCTGGTCGTGAATGGTGCCGGACAATTAAACAATTCACTGAAGGGGAGGTTCCATTAGTATCCCCACCCTCAATGATGGAAGTGCTCGTACATCAGTTCAAAAGAGAAGGCTGAAGCATTTGCAAACTTCTTCAGCCAGACGTGCCGAGTGGATGATCCTTCCCAGTCTCCTCGAGGGCCAGGATTCTCCCCCAACCGGCGGGCAGGCCGTAATGGCGCCAAAGACTGGCGTGGACCTCTCCGGCGTCGGGCCGACTGGATGTTTCGGAATCCTCCGCACTTCCGGGGGCTAGGCTGGTGCTGGAGTGGTTGGCGTCGCGCCAACCAGCGCCGAAGGGCCTCCGCCAGCCGGCATGAGTTGGCGCAGGTGCGGGAGCGCCAGCGTGTTCTGCCGCATGTGCAGAACCGCTGGTTTGATCCATGCGCATGCGCAGGGGGGTTCTTCTCTGTGCCGGCCATGGCGGAGCTTTACAGAGGCCGAGGGAAAGAGTGCCCCCACGGCACACACCCGCCCGCAGATCGGTGGGCCCTGATGGCGGGCTTGGCCACCGTGCCCCCCCCCCCCCCCTCCCGGGGCCGGATCCCCCCTCGCCCCCCCGAGAACTCTGCAGGTCGCCCTCAGAGCCAGGTCCCGCTGGTATGGACCTTGTGTATTTCACGCCGGCGGGAGCAGCCGAAAACGGAGAATTGTCGGGGGGGGGGGGGTCACTGCCAACGGCCCCCAACTGGCGCGACGTGATCCCCGCCCCCGCCAAAAATCCAGCTTCGGAGCGGCGGCGCGGGATTCACGCCGCCCCCCGGCGATTCTCCAACCCGGTGGGGGGGGGGGGGGGGGGGGGGGAGAATCCCGCCCCAGATGTCCCCAGCATCACAGATGTCAGCCTTCAGCCAATACGATTCACCCCTCATGATATCATGAAGTGGGCTGAAGGCACTGGAAACTACAAAGGTTATGGGCCCTGATAATATTACAGCAATAATAGACTAGTGCTCCAGAATCAGCCGTGCTCCTAGCCAAAATACAGCTGCAGCACTGGCATCTACCCGGCAATGTGGACAATTGCCCAGGTGTGTCTTGTGCACAAAAATCAGGACAAATCCAACCCGGCCAATTACTGACAATCAGTCTGCTCTCCATCATCAGCAAAGTGATGGAGGTGTTGTCTACTGTGCTATCAAGTGGAACGTACTCAGCAATAACCTGCTCACTAAAGGTCAGTTTGGGTCGTACATAGAAAATAGCAGGAATGGGCCATCCAGCCCTTCAAGCCTTCTCGGCATCTCGTTATGATCTGGCTGATCATCAAGTTCACTAACCTGACCCGCCTTCCCCCCTGGGCTCTGCCAGGGCCACTGAGCTGTTGAGCTCATTACAACCTTGGTCCAAATGTGGACAAAAGAGTTGAACTCAAGAGGTGAGGTGAGCCTAACTGTCCTTGACATCAAGGCAGCATTTGACTGAATTTGGAATCACGGAGATCTGGCAGAACTGAAGTCATGGGAATCGGGGGGAAACTCTCTGCTGCTGGAGTCGCAATGAGCACAAAGGAAGATGATTGTTGGAGGGCAAAGATTTCAGATCCAGGACATCACTGCAGGAGTTCCTCAGGGCAGTGTCCTCGGCACACCCATTTTCAGCTGCTACATCAATGATCTTCCCTCCATTTTAAGGTGAGGTGTGGGGGTGTTCTCCGATGATTGCAAAATTTACAACACCACCCGTAACTCCTCAGATGCAGAAACTGTCCATGCCTGCATGCAGCAAGACTGAGCAACTGTCCTTGATTCCCTTGTCAATCAAACTTTTGTCTAACTCGGCCCTGAATCTATTTAATGACCCACTCTCTGCTGCTTTCTGTGGAAGAGAATTCCAAAGATTAATGACGCTCTGAGAGAAGAAATTCCTCTTCATACCCGTCCTAAATGGGATACATTTTTTAAAAATTAACAGTCCCCAATCCTTTTTTCCAAATCAGGGGCAATTTAGTGCGGCCATTCCACCTACCCTGCACATCATTTTGGGTTGTGGGGGTAAGACCCACGCAGGCAGGGGGAGAACATGCAAACTCCACACGGGCAGTGACCCAGAGCCGGGATCGAACCCGGGTCCTCAGCGCCACACCGCTGCCCACCAGAAGACTTTGGGGGGGATTCTCCGACCCCCCCGCCAGGTCGGAGAATCCCCGGGGGACGTCGTGAATCCCGTCCTGCCGCTCCGCCGCCGGCTGCTGTATTCACCGTATCCGGTTTTCAGGCGGGAATGGGGATCACACCACGCTGGTCGGGAGCCGTTGGCAGCGGCCCACCCGGCAATTCTCCAGGCCCCGAGTGGTCGAGCGACCATCGGTTTCTGGCCAATCCCGCTGGCGTGAATTGGGCATGGTCCCACATGGCGGGACCTGACTGGTAGGCCGGTTGGTGTGGTCCTTGGGGGCATGCGGGGGGATCCGACCCCGGTGGGGGGGGGGCACGGTAGCCTGGTCTGCGATCGAGGCCCACCGATCTGCGGGCGGGCCGGTGCCATGGGGGCACTCCTTCCTTCCGCACCAGCCCCTGTCGGGCTCCGCCATGGCCGGCGCAGAGGAGGCACCCCCCCTGCGCATGCGCCAGAATACGCTGGCCGCTCTCCGCTTGCGCTAACTCGCGCGTCGGCTGGCGAGGCGCCAACCCCTCCGGCACCGGCCTAGCCCCTGGAGGTGCGGAGTATTCCGCAACTTCTGGTCAGCCCGACGTCAGAGTGGTTTGCACCGTATCTTTACGCCAGCATCGGGCCATCGCGGGGACTCGGGAGAATACTGCAAGAGCTTTAAACTGTGCCCGCTAGCTCTAGATTCCCTCAGGAGAGGAAACATCCTCTCAGCATCCACACTATCCATAATCCTCCCTGAGAATCGGATATGTTCCGTTAAGGCCACCTCTCATTCTTCTAAACTCCAGAGAGCACAGCCCAACCTGCTCAACGTTTCCTCATAAGACAAACCCCTTCATCCCAGGGATTTGCCCAGCGAACCTTCTTTGAACTGTTTCCAAAGCAAGTATATCCTTCTTTACGTCAGGAGACCACAAATCACAGAATCCCTACAGTGCTCAAGGAGGCCATTCGGCCCATCGAGTTTGCACCGACCCTCTGAAAGAGCACTCCACCCAAGCACAATTCCCCATCCTATTCCTAATAACCCTTTAACCTAACGTACATATCCCTGGACACTAAGGGGCAATTTAACATGGCCAATCCACATAACCTGCACATCTTTGGACTGTGGGAGGAAACCGAGCACCCAGAGGAAATCCACGCAGACACGGGGCGGAAGTGCAAACTCCACACAGTCAGTCACTCGAGGCAGGAATTGGACCCGGGACCTGTGTCACCGTGCTGCCCATAATTGGACAGAGTATTCCAAGTGTGGTCTCACCAATGTGGGCCCTCAGCCTTTGTTCTTGCAATCTGCTCCACAAACTCTCTAGATCAGTGAGATCTGTCACCAAAACATTGGGCAGAAATGTTAGTAAATTGGACAACAGATCAGAGCAGGAAATTGGCAAAAGAATATGGTGCATGGAGTACAAACTCCCCAAGAGGAAAAGAGGTTGCTTCAAGGTATAAAGTTCCCAAAATATGTAAAGAAATCGTAAGCTGCACTTAATTATAAAAAGAATACAAGTGAATAAACTAGGTTTAACCGTACTGATGAAAATCATCAGGAAGACTGGGAACTGGTAATTCTACTGGGTGAGTCCCCATCATTTATACCAGGATTGTGACCAGCAAAGGTTGTAGGTGTAGAGGGCGAGAGGGTCTCCTAATTTGCATGGGGGAAATCGCACAAGGGAGTGTAGCTCTTTTTCCTCCTGAAGTGATGCAAACCAAGACACAGAAGTCTCGGTGTCCCACATGCCAGCACACCCTCAAACCCTCCACCCCTTCCAAGTATCAGATGTCCATTCGGGGGGTGGGGGGGGGGGGGGGGGGAGGAAGTAGAGAGCGAGGGAGAGGCAAATACATTGGTTGTCATACAGAGCAGGAATGAGCAGCAGTGGCTGCTGATGGCAGAACCCAGGGAAAACCCAGCCGGCTGGTTGGGTTGCCAACCCTCCAGGATTGCCCTGGAGTCTTCTGGAACTAAAGCAAACTAAACCCCGGGATGCTTCTTGGGGCTATTAAGGATTATTTTGTAAAAAAAATCTCTTTTTGGATCCCTTGGTTATTTATAATAGAAATACCTGAGGTGGGGAGGGTAAAATTGAGTGATGAGTGTTGCTGATTGTCTGCAGGGACGGCAGTGTACCGTGAGGTTGGAGGAGTTTGATGGGGATATGGGGGCAGAGTGGTTAGAGGCAGAAGGTCTAATGAAGATGCCTCCAGGAATATGTCCAACCAGAGTTGGCAACTCTAAGTTGGCCCCAGCACAGAACCTGGGGACTCGGCAGCTCACACGGGCCTTGTATTTAACAAATGAGCTGAGAGTGCATCAAGCGGCATTGCAGGAACTGGGGCCCCTAATTGACAATGAATTCTACCCGTGCTAAGTATGGCACTTTGTAAAGCCATTTAACAGGGTGTATTTCAAGGTTAGATTGAGGATCGCTTTCTGGAGAACACCTTACTGACACCTCACTGTCCCTGCAGCATCGGAGGCAGGGACCGCCCAGGAGTCTGGCACTCGGAGACCAGCAATCAGAGGCAGGGACCACCCTGGTCTCTGGTACTCGGAGACCAGCAGTCGGAGGCAGGGACCGCCCAGGTCTCTGGTACTCGGAGACCAGCAGTCGTTGGCAGGTACCGCCCAGGTCTCTGGTATTCCGCGACCAGCAGTCGGAGGCAGGGACTGCCCTGTTGTCGGGTACGCGGACACCAGCAGTCGGAGGCAGGGACCTCCCAGGTTTCTGGTATTCCGAGACCAGCAGTCGGAGGCAGGGGCCACCCAGGTCTCTGGTACTCAGAGACCAGCAGTCGGAGGCAGGGACCGCCCAGGTCTCTGGTACTCAGAGACCAGCAGTCGGAGGCAGGGACCGCCCAGGTCTCTGGTACATGGGGACCAGCAGTCGGAGGCAGGGACCGCCCAGGTCTCTGGTACTCAGAGACCAGCAGTCGGAGGCAGGGACCGCCCAGGTCTCTGGTACACGGGGACCAGCAGTCGGAGGCAGGGACCGCCCAGGTCTCTGGTATTCCGAGACCAGCAGTCGGAGGCAGGGACTGCCCTGGTGTCTGGTACTCGGGGTCCAGCAGTTGGAGGCATGAACCGCCCAGGTCTCTGGTGTTCGGAGCGCTGCTGGAGACCAGCTGCTTGTTCAGGCCCAGTCAGATGGTAAGCCTCTGGAAGTGGCTGCCAGCTCGTTGATGGAGTTGCCATGGCAGGCAGCAGAACATCATGCAGAGCTTCAAAAGTCTCTCAGCAGGCTAGAGTGCACGATGGAAGAGTCTCTCTGTGTTCCGCCTGCTGTCCTGGCTCCGACATGCGAGTGCGTCGAGGTCACCATGGGAAGATTGGTGACCACCATGGAGACCTTGGTCCAGCAGGTCCTGCTGGATTTGCGCGTGGCACACACTCAGGTGGGCACCAGCAAGATGTAGGGCATATGGGACGAGACACTTTGGTTATTCTCTAAGTCTGAATAAAGATTGTAGACTTCCAGTTAACACAAATACTTTATTCAATGGGTTTGTTCTGTTTCCAGAGCTTAACTAGATATAATACATACAAGAGGTATGACCAGTGAAGCTGAGGTAAGCTGCCTATGCTGAGCTGTCTCTGTCTGCTGTTGCTCACCAGCCCTGTGCTTCTGAAAGAGGCGGATCCTACCTTGGGCTGGACCCTTTATATGCTGCCCTCTAGTGATGCTGTGGCTGTTACATCTGTCTGTAACCCCTGGTATATGTGCAGATGTATGTACAGATGTACAGATCACTCCATCCCCCCCTTTTATTGGACATGTTTTCTAGACTGGCCTCAAAAAAACTGTACATAACAAGTGGTGAGAATATGCAAATAGGCACACTGTGAAAATGATAAAAGTAATACAGAAACAATTAACTGTGTTGTGAGTCCATCGTAAGAAATGTCCATATCCGTTTTGTGCGTGTGTTGACGTGTCGTTACAAATCTCGCCGGTCAGGTGCCTTACGGCTTCTGCTGGAGCGTCTTAACGGTGGTAGTAGGGATGTGGTTTGATGTCATCAAGAGTACTGTCTGGCGTTGTGTGGCGAGGAACATCCTGTGGACAAATGGACTCGGTCATTTGTAGGTCGAATCTCTAATAGATCCCAGCGGTTACGGCGAAAAAGTACTCCCGCAGACGATTTGACAATGTAGGACCGCGGTGCCTCCTGCCAGATCACCGTGGCTGACTCAGACATTCCGCCTTCTGGGTCCCTGATTCTGATGGTGTCACCTATTGTCAGCGGCTTGAGTGGGATTGCATGTTGATCGTAGTATAGTTTTTGTTTGGAGCATAGTGCCCGCATGTCGTCGAGAACCAGTGTGTTGCCGGGGTCTCAGAATTGCTTTGCCGGTAGGGTTGTCCGGATGTCTCTGCCGAAGAGCATTAGCGCTGGCGACAGTCCTGAGCTCAATGGGGTTGCTCGGTACGATAACAGAGCTAGGTTGATGTCGGAACGTGACTTGGCTGCTTTGTTGATGAGCCGTTTAATGATGTGGACACCTTTTTCCCCTGTTCCATTTGATTGCTGGTCGCGATTCTGTGTCGCACCTTTATCTGACCTCGACTTTTTCTTGTATTTGTGGTATTGATTCTGTATGTCATCATTCGGGAAAGTTGTTTTGCTTGTTTGTTCTGGAGCAGATGTGAATTCGTGAGATTCTTTATCATGCCATGGCATGTTTGTAGTCTTGTTTCGCAGTGGGCTGTGGTATTGTCCTTCACATGCAGAGTTGTACCATGTTGTACAGGTCGTTGTTTCATTGTTGTTGTTTCTGTTGTTTCTGTCTTTGTTGTTTTCGTTGTCACTCTTGTTGTTTTTGTCGTTTCTATTTTGGTTGTTTTTATTGGCATTCTTGTTGTTGTCGTTCTTGTTGTTCTTTTTGTCGCGCTTGTTGATTCTGTTTTTGTTGTTTTTGCTTTTATTCTTGTTCTTTTTCTTGTCATGCTTGTTGTTTCTGGGATGCTTCTTGGTGCTTTTGTCGTTCTTGTTGCACTGCTTGTTGTTTTTGTTGTTGCTGTTCTTGTTCTTGTTTCAGCTGTGCTTCTTGTGGTTTTTGTTGTTCTTGTTGCGCTCAATGAATGTGCCATGTGGATGAAATGAAAAAATGAAATGAAAATCGCTTATTGTCACAAGTAGGCTTCAAATGAAGTTACTGTGAAAAGCCCCTAGTCACCACATTCCGGCACCTGTTCGGGGAGGCTGTTACGAGAATTGAACCGTGTTGCTGGCCTGCCTTGGTCTGCTTTCAAAGCCAGCGATTTAGCCCTGTGCTAAACAGCCCAATGAATGAGTCATTGTCACAGGTATTGGTGTCAGTGTCCGTTGTGGTCTCTGCTACATTGAGCATATCTTCTTGAGAATTGTGAGAATGATCTGATGTTGCATTGATGTTGGTGACATCAGTCATTTGTGGTGGATTCGATTCCTCTTCTTTGCTTACTTGGTACTCCTCTTTTGGAGTCATTTCTGGTTCACTTGAATTATCATTGATTTCTTGGTGCTCCTCTTTTGGAGTCATTTTAGGTTCATTTGAATCATCTGTGATCTCTTTGTGCTCCTTTTCTGGAGTCAAAATCTTCAAGATTTCAATTGACGTGGTCTCTCTGGACTCTTGGGTGTCCGTCCTCTGATTATTGAGTGCTTCTGTGCAGACGAGCTGGGATATGTCAGTCTCGCTGTGATCCTGCACATCCTGTATGGGAATTGTGATTTCTTCATCACTTGTCTCACATATAGTGGGTAGACATTCAGTGTCTTCTTCTGGTTACTCAAATAAGCTTGATCGATCTTCATGGTCTTGTACATGCATGGCGTTCGCTATGGAGTATTTGCTTGTTTCCATTTTTGAGTCTGTCACCGAGCTGTCTGTGGAGGCTTGCGTCACTCTCTTTGCGGAGGCTTGCGTCGCTCCCTTTGTGGAGTCATTCATCGCTCTCTCTGTGGAGTCCTTCATCGCTCTCTCTGTGGAGTCTGTCATTGCTCTCTTTGTGTAGTCCTTCATCACTCTCTCTGTGGAGTCTGTCATTGCTCTCTCTGTGGAGTCTGTCATCGCTCTCTCTGTGGAGTCTGTCATCGCTCTCTTTGTGGAGTCGTGCAGTGTTCTCACTGTAGCGTCGATCTGTGCTCTCTCAACGGAGTCATTCTGTGCTCTCTGTGTGGCGTCGTCTTCGTCTTGGGTATTGCTGTCATCCAATGTATCGACGATCTGCCATGGCACCATGGTATTGGATTCCTCTACCATGAGAAGAGTCATATTGAGCTTTTGCTAATGCTGTGATCAGGATCTCCGAATAACTCAGCCATGTCTGAGCAGTATTGTGTGTATTGTTCGTTGGACAAATCATCGCTTTTTGTTTCGGAGTTGTGATCGTTCTCTTCATGTTCAATGAACAAATCATCTTGTGTGGAGGTTGGGACCCTTCGTGTTGCGTGGACCACTCTCTGTTTCTTGGCGTCAGGCCGCAGCATAATCCTGCACTCACGAGTCGGGATATATGCTGGGCTGCAGATTTCCCATTCCGAAGAACTCATCGTCGGGGTCTTCACGGTACAACACCTCTCGTTGCGGTTCGGATTTGGTACTGGGGTAGCCATCTCCCAAGATGAAATCTTCGTCTGTGTCATAGCCTACAAGAACGATATCATCTTCTAGGGCGGTGCTAACTGCTTATTCCAGGGTGTTGTGAAAGTTATTTTCAACTGCTGGTGTAAGTTCGGGCATTGTTCTGTCTTTTGAGGCAAGAAAATTGGGTTTTGCAGCCTTAAATTTCTTTTTGTTCATTTTCGTACATTTCCCTTTTAAATGGGCGTGGTCCTGGTCCTCTGACGTCATGGCGCTCGTGTCGACATGCGTAGGACTCGATTGCCCATGCACACACCGAGTTTCCTGTACTGTGCCGTCTTTTCGCAACTGAGCATGTGTGGCTCCTTTCTCAAGATGGCTGCCGCTCAGAACCTCCGTCTTTCTCCGATTCAACCCTGCCTCCGCCTCGTGGTGAGTGTTTGCGCCATTTTTACCGATTTTGTTTTCTAGATGATGATTCCGTGTTTGTAGAGACTCAAAGTACTGATTTTGTTTTTGTTCATAAGCAAGGCATTTTTGTATAGCGATTTCTAGAGTTAGATATTTATTTTATGAAAGTTCTTCCCACAAATTTTTATCAGATAATCCAGAAATTAATTGATGCATTATTACAGTGTCTCTGAAATCAGCATAATCACAGCCTTATGGTATTAACTTGAGATTTGCAATAAAATCAGAGATGGGCCCTCCGTTTCTCTGTCAAGAGTTAAATCTTTCCAGCATCTCACCGGACTGACTGTTACAGCGTTCAACAAATTTTTTGAGTCTAATGCCTACTTTGGTGTTGTCCTCACCTTCTAAGTAATTAAGGCAATTATCGATTTCTCTAGCTTCATGCCCTCCTGTTGAGAGTAGAAGGGCTAATTTTGTTGCATCAGAGGTAGTGCTTAAATCAGTAGCTGTGATAAATATTTGGTGTGGAGATGCCGGCGTTGGACTGGGGTGAGCACAGTACGAAGTCTTACAACACCAGGTTAAAGTCCAACAGGTTTGTTTCGATGTCACTAGCTTTCGGAGCGTTGCTCCTTCCTCAGGTGAATGAAGAGGTCTGTTCCAGAAACACATATATAGACAAATTCAAAGATGCCAAATACTGCTTGGAATGCGAGCATTAGCAGGTGATTAAATCTTTACAGATCCAGAGATGGGGTAACCCCAGGTTAAAGAGGTGTGAATTGTACCAAGCCAGGACAGTTGGTAGGATTTCGCAGGCCAGATGGTGGGGGATGAATGTAATGCGACATGAATCCCAGGTTCCGGTTGAGGCCGCACTCATGTGTGCGGAACTTGGCTATAAGTTTCTGCTCGGCGATTCTGCGTTGTCGCGGGTCCTGAAGGCCGCCTTGGAGAACGCTTACCCGGAGATCAGAGGCTGAATGCCCTTGACTGCTGAAGTGTTCCCCGACTGGAAGGGAACATTCCTGCCTGGTGATTGTTGCGCGATGTCCGTTCATTCGTTGTCGCAGCGTCTGCATGGTCTCGCCAATGTACCACGCTTCGGGACATCCTTTCCTGCAGCGTATGAGGTAGACAACGTTGGCCGAGTCGCACGAGTATGTACCGCGTACCTGGTGGGTGGTGTTCTCACGTGTAATAGTGGTATCCATGTCGATGATCTGGCACGTCTTGCAGAGATTGCCATGACAGGGTTGTGTGGTGTCGTGGTCACTGTTCTGAAGACTGGGTAGTTTGCTGCAAACAATGGTTCTGGTTCAACTGGTCCATGGGTGCTGAGTTTCTGTAGGAAGTCCGTCGTGTCGCGACAGAAGCTGGGTGTACCTTGTACGATGGGTTTCAAGATGCCCTCGATGTAGCCAGAGAGGTTCTCACACAGGGTCCCTGTGTGTATATTTGGACAGCTGTTCAAACATTTTCCAGTTATAACTTAAATTACCGGCTGTGTCCAGCTGCCATGGAGTTCCAACAAGTTTCATCGAATCAGTTAGTCGGCGAGGATCCATTTGCTGCGAAGTCTTCCACAGTCGAATATCCGGTTTAAGTTTTTCTTCTCTTGCTGGGGTGTCTAGCTAGCTTTCTGAAATCACTCCTGCCATCATATGTTATTCTCTAAGTCTGGATAAAGATTGTAGATTTCCAGTTAACACAAATACTTTATTCAATGGGTTTGTTCTGTTTCCAGAGCTTAACTAGATATAATACAGTCAAGAGGTATGACCAGTGAAGCTAAGGTAAACTGCCTATGCTGAGCTGTCTCTGTCTTCTGCTGCTCACTAGCCCTGTGCTTCTGAAAGAGGCGGATCCTCCCTTGGGCTGGACCCTTTGTATGCTGCCCTCTCGTGATGCTGCGGCTGTTGCATCTGTCTGTAGTCCCTGGTGTATGTGCAGATGTATGTACAGATGTACAGATCACTACAACACCTTGACCTCCCTTTAGGTCCTCCATCTCCTCCTGCAAGAGTCATGCTGGGGCCCTTAAAGAGGATGAGTATTAGCTGGACACCCAGGGGCCTCCACCCAGGATGCTCCAAGGATATGCAGCCACTCCGAGTCTCCTCTGTCTGTGCCTGCACCAACTCCAACAGCACAGGAGACCTTTATGAATCTGGCTCCCTCCAGATCTCAGGCCACCAGAGGATTCCCAGGCATTAGGGTGTAGCAGTCAGCAGGCTGCCTCTGTCCCTGCTGAAAATGTCAGGGCTGCAATAGTCTTATGATTAGGAAAGTTTAAAAGTTTTGATGTCATCTCTATTACTGTGAATAAGTTTTGAAAACTATTACATGGGGATGTGAACTTAATGGTCAGATGAAAGCATTTTGATTTAGATCTTTGCAATCCCTTAATTCCGATGTTGAACCTTTCTCACACTCAAAGTGTCCCCTTTTAAGATTAACATTCATGTGATGTCACCCTGAATGTCACTTGGTACTTGTGTGTCACCCTCAATGCAATGCGATGTCACCCTGAATGTCACCTGTGTGTTGCCAGGGAGATGTGTGTCACCCTCAATGCAATGCGGTGTTACCCTCAGTGTCACCTGTGTGTTGCCAGGGAGATGTGTGTCACCCTCAATGCAATGCGGTGTTACCCTCAGTGTCACCTGTGTGTTGCCAGGGAGATGTGTGTCACCCTCAATGCAATGCGGTGTTACCCTCAGTGTCACCTGTGTGTTGCCAGGGAGATGTGTGTCACCCTCAATGCAATGCGGTGTTACCCTCAGCGTCACCTGTGTGTTGCCAGGGAGATGTGTGTCACCCTCAATGCAATGCGGTGTTACCCTCAGTGTCACCTGTGTGTTGCCAGGGAGATGTGTGTCACCCTCAATGTATAATTCTTTATTTGCAGTGTATCTTGGGTGAGTTCTCAATCATTAGTCCTCAAGGGAGAACAATGGCTGATGAGGCTTCATCAGATATGTGACACTCTGCGCATCAGGGTTTCCTAACTGATAGTTACCAGTGGAAATTATTTATATATTGTGCCATTTGCACAAACCCTTGTCTACTGTACAGTGTATAAAATTAAAAACTGCAATAAAAACATTTTTAAAAAAGAGCATGGTCTGCTCTATGAGGGAGCGTGTAGTGGAGTGAGCAGCGGAGTATCTTTCCTGCTGGAGTCTGAGGGGGGGGACACCGGAGACATGAGCCACTGTTTAAGTGGATAGCTCTTATCCACCACGAGCCATCGCGGTTGACTTTCTGGTCCCTTGGTGATTCCAGGAACCTGGGAGCGACTGAGGATGCAGGAATCATGGTAACTCCCAGGGAACCGTGCATAAACATGCAGGATCTGCTTTCAATGGTCGCACATCAGCCATGTAAGAACCGTGTGTGTTTTCACACCACCCCCTTGCCAATTTAGATTAAAAACCTCCCCACCATGCTAGTGAACCTCCTCGTCGTCAGGACGTTGCCAGTCCTGTTGAGGTGCAACCCATCCATTTTGGGCGGCACGCTAGCACAGTTGTTAACACTTTCGCTTAATAGCGCCGGGGTCCCAGGTTCGATTCCCGGCTTGGGTCACTGTCTGTGCGGAGTCTGCACGTTCTCCCCGTGTCTGCGTGGGTTTCCTCCGGGTGCTCCGGTTTCCTCCCACAAGTCCCGAAAGACATGCTTGTTAGGTAATTTGGAGATTCTGAATTCTCCCTCTGTGTACCCGAACAGGCGCCGGAATGTGGCGACTAGGGGCTTTTCACAGTAAAAACTTCAATGCAGTGTTGATGGAAGCCTACTTGTGACAATAAAGACTATTATTATTATTAAAGGTGCCTTCTGTATTGGCTTGCCAATATTATTGGCAGTAAGTTTTTTAAAAACCATCATTTATTCTCCGCAGCTAAAATATCAGAAGTATTCAAAATTTGGAAGTTTGAATGATTATCGTCTATTGTACTGTGTAAAGTAAGTGGAAAACTGGGCCCAGCCCGTTACAAGGACCAGTCACTATAAAATATATTCTTGCACACTAGAGGTCACTCCAGTTTAACCATTGCCTGAAATTCAGTGCAACAAATTTATTTTGTGATGAACCTGCATTTAATTTGCCTGACTGTAAATGGGGTGATGTGGAGTGCCGAAACAGCCAGTCATCACAAGGTTATTATCAATCATGCAAACAGACTGACAATTCATTTCAATGCGAACTTCAATGAGAATCTTGGAGCAGAAGTTCAAATTAGCTGAACCTCCCAATAGTATCAGAGCCTGTCACGGTCTGAAGTGTAGCCTTGGGGTGTAACAAATTGATTTGCTCCTTTGTAGATGCAAAATGCCTTTGTTACACTTTAGCTACAGATGAGTTTATTAAACAAGGGCCATCCTCATTTAAAGCTCTTTGTCAAACCTTCCTTTGTGTTGGGCAGGGGTGGGGAGAAGAAGGACAAGTCAGTCATGTGTCTTTTTGTTGTCACACAGTACGACACACGAGTGAGGCGGCTAAGTGACGGTCTGGCAATGTGCCGGCCATTTGTGAAGCGACCATCGGAAAAGGATTCACCAGTCCTCTCTTAAAAGAAGATAATAATCATTTTTATTGTCACAAGTAGGCTTACATTAACACTGCAATGAAGTTACTGTGAAAAGCCCCTAGTCGCCACATTCCTGGTTGGGTATACTGAAGGAGAATTCAGAATGTCCAAATTACCTAACAGCACGTCTTTCGGGACTTGTGGGAGGAAACTGGAGCACCCGGAGGAAACCCACGCAGACACGGGGAGAACGTGCAGACCCCACACAGACATTGACCCAAGCCGGGAATCGAACCTGGGACCCTGGCGCTGTTCAGCAAAAGTGCTAACCACTGTGCTACCGTGCTGCATGATCTTATGATTTTGATATCACATCTCTCCCCTTCAGGAGAGCCCAGTTAGTCCTCCCTGCTTGACATGAATGCAAAACTGTAAATTGATTTCCAAACTGGCCTGATGATTGAAAGGTTAGCAGGAGTTGCCACATATTGTGGAGCCTGCTCCATTTGCTGCCTGTTGGTGTCAGCTGCTCGCTGCTATTTATGTGGGAAGGGCAGGGCTGAGTTTTCTCCTGTTCCAGCTCGGGGTCCACTGGGGACCTTCAGCTTATTCCGACATGTGGCTGTACTCGGGGGCGAGCAGCCTGTGACAGCTGCCCCTCTGTCTGCGGCAGGGGAAGCTTTCTCCTGCTGAACAAAAGGAAGGGAGGAAGCTGGTGCCTGAGGCAGACGCATGGGCGGTGCGCAGCAGGGAATCTGCTCGAGAATACTTTTAATTTGTCATCCAAATAAGGAGAGCCTGGGGAGTCGGCAAAGTTTCAAGCATGTTTCTCAATCGTGCCCGGCATGTTTTCCATCAGGAACCGATGGGAATGCTTCCTTTATCTTCGCCTCCAGCTGGCACAGGAGTAGAGCCAATGTTCCAGGTTGTAGACCCCGAGGAGAACAGGGGGCTCGGCCAACCAGGAAAATAGGTGGAGATCCGAAGAACCAGGCCTCTACGTATTGAACTGCCCACAAGCATCCTGCTCTCCTCTGAGAAGACTTCCACTGCACTGCATCTGAAGAATGGTGGTAAACGTGCTGGACTAGTAACATAGAAACATAGAACGTTGAAACAAGAGTAGGCCACTCGGCCTATCGAGCCTGCACTGCCATTCAATATGAGCATGGTTGATCCTCTGTCTCAACACCATATTCCCGTTGTCTCCCTATATCCCTTGACACTTTTAGAGTCTAGAAATCCACCTATTTTCTTCTTAAATACATTCAGTGATTTGGTCTCCACAGCCTTCTACAGTAGAGAGTTCCACAGGTTCACCATCCTCTGAGTGAAGAAATTTCTCCTCATCTGAGTCCTTAATGACCACTCCGTATCCTGAGACTGTGAGCCCTTGTTCTAGACACCTCAGCCGGAGGAAACAACATCCCTGCACCCAGTCTGCCCAGCCCAGTCAGAATTTTACACGTTTCAATTAGATCCCCTCTCATTCTTCTAAACGCCAGTGAATACAGGCACATTCGACCCGATTTCTCCTCATGTGCCAATCCTGCCATCCCAGGAATCAGGCTGGTGAACCTGCGCTGCCCTCCCTCTGAGGAAAGTATATCATTTCTTAGATGTGATGTGGAGATGCCGGCGTTGGACTGGGGTGAGCACAGTACGAAGTCTTGCAACACCAGGTTAAAGTCCAACAGGTTTGTTTCGATGTCACTGGCTTTCGGAGCGCTGCTCCTTCCTCAGGTATGTTCCAGAAACATATATATAGACAGATTCAAAGATGCCAGACAATGCTTGGAATGCGAGCATTAGCAGGTGATTAAATCTTTACAGATCCAGAGATGGGGTAACCCCAGGTTAAAGAGGTGTGAATTGTGTCAAGTCAGGACAGTTGGTAGGATTTCGCAGACACAATTCACACCTCTTTAACCTGGGGTTACCAGGTTAATGCTCGCATTCCAAGCATTGTCTGGCATCTTTGAATCTGCCTGGGAGTCGGTGTCGACAGGGTGGGCCGAATTGTGATGAAACAATCCTGTGACTGTGAATCCTGTACAATCAAGACACCACCCGGCTTCTCTCTGCCTTTGCTACCTGTGGTAGTACCAGGTATTGCGGTACCTAAGAGGTGGATGACCATTGGTTGGACCCAGGAGTCTACCATTGGCTGTTGTACATAGCTCCGCCCTGAGAGGCGGAGTATAAGAACCGGTGCCGTCCCAGCAGCCTTCACTTTCTGTATCGAAGCTGCTGGGGAAGAGTTCTAGCAGATTAAAGCCTTCAGTTATGAATCACTTCGTCTTGAGAGTAATTGATTGCGCATCAATTTAATCTGCTGCAACTTCAGTTGGTAGGATGGATCTCCATATCAAACCGGAGTGCCTTCAGCTCAGCCCCCGCGCGGACAACTCTGCTGCTATTTTTAAACATTGGCTGGCGTGCTTTAAGGGCTACCTCGACACGGCTGCCGACACCCCCACGGAAGGACAAAAGATGCATCTCCTACGCTCACGGGTCAGCACTGGGATCTACCCTCTTATCGAGGAGGCGGAAAATTATGCTGCCACGATCGAGCTGCTAGAAGGACATTATATCCGCCCTGTGAACCAGGTCTACGCTCGTCACCTGCTGGCAACTAGGCGGCAAAGCCCCGAGGAAACGTTGGAAGACTTCTACTAGGCGCTGCTGGTGCTGGGCCGAAACTGTGGCTTCCCGCCAGTTTCGGGGAGCGAGCACACGGAACTTTTGATCAGGGATGCTTTTGTGGCAGGTATGACCTCCCCCGCTATCTGACAAAGGCTCCTAGAAAGGGACACTCTGGGACTTACAAAGGCACGGGCCCTGGCAGGGTCCTTGGACGTTGCCTATAAAAACGCGCTGTCCTTTGCACCAGATCGCACGGCGGCTCCCTGGGCTGCGTGGCACCCCGCAGCGGCAGCCCCTCAGACCTTCCCCCTGACCCCGCAAGCCTGCGCAGCGAGAAGGCCCGTACAAAACTTTGGTAAGGCCACATTTTGAGTACTGTGTACAGTTCTGGTCGCCTCATTTTAGGAAGGATGTGGAAGCTTTGGAAAAGGTGCAAAGAAGATTTACCAGGATGTTGCCTGGAATGGAGAGTAGGTCTTACGAGGAAAGGTTGAGGGTGCTAGGCCTTTTCTCATTAGAACGGAGAAGGATGAGGGGCGACCTGATAGAGGTTTATAAGATGATCAGGGGAATAGATAGAGTAGACAGTCAGAGACTTTTTCCCCGGGTGGAACAAACCATTACAAGGGGACATAAATTTAAGGAGAAAGGTGGAAGATATAGGAGGGATATCAGAGGTAGGTTCTTTACCCAGAGAGTAGTGGGGGCATGGAATGCACTGCCTGTGGAAGTAGTTGAGTCGGAAACATTAGGGACCTTCAAGCAGCTATTGGATAGGTACATGGATTACGGTTAAATGATATAGTGTAGATTTATTTGTTCTCAAGGGCAGCACGGTAGCATTGTGGATAGCACAATTGCTTCACAGCTCCAGGGTCCCAGGTTCGATTCCGGCTTGGGTCACTGTCTGTGAGGAGTCTGCATGTCCTCCCCGTGTCTGCGTGGGTTTCCTCCGGGTGCTCCGGTTTCCTCCCACAATCCAAAGATGTGCTGGTTAGGTGAATTGGCCAATGATAAATTGCCCTTGGTGTTGGGTGGAGGTGTTGAGTTTGGGTAGGGTGCTCTTTCCAAGAGCCGGTGCAGACTCAAAGGGCCGAATGGCCTCCTTCTGCACTGTAAATTCAATGATAATCTATGATTAATCTAGGACAAAGGTTCGGCACAACATCGTGGGCCGAAGGGCCTGTTCTGTGCTGTATTTTCTATGTTCTATGTTCTAACGCCGCCGGACCCTGCTGTTCCTTCTGCGGGCAGGCGAATCATCCCCGCCCGCGCTGCTCGGCCTGCACCGCCACCTGCACAGGGTGTGGCAAGAAGGGCCACTCTGTTGGGGTCTGCCAGGCCCGCGCCGTGGCCGCGGTCTCCAGCGACTATCGGCAACCCCCCCTTCAGGCCCCGACCGCCCAGCGCTCACCGCCACCCCCCTATCCTAAGGCTACGAGCGACCCGCGGGCGCAGCCATTTTTCCCCGGGACACTACGCTGGGCGGGTTGGCGCCGCCATTTTGTCCCTCGCCGCCGCCATCTTCTTCATCCCCGCACACCATGTGCGACCCGTGGGTGACGCCATCTTGGATGGGGCCCCAGGCCCCCAGCACAGCCGACTACACGCTGCCCAACCAGAACTCTCAATTACTTCAGCTGGCCTCGGTGACTCTGGACGCTTGCAACAGCTACAACGACGATCTCCATCAACGGCCACGAGACGTCTTGCTTGATTGACTCTGGGAGCACGGAAAGCTTTGTTCACCCCGACATGGTAAGGCGCTGTTCTCTTGTCACCCATCCCATAAATCAAAGGATCTCCCTGGCCTCCGGGTCACACTCAGTGGAGATAAAGGGGTTCTGCCTAGCAAACCTCACTGTCCAAGGCAGGGAATTCCACAATTTCCGCCTGTACGTCCTGCCGCACCTCTGCGCAGCCACCCTCCTTAGGCTGGATTTCCAGTGCCACCTGCAAAGCCTGACCTTTAAATTTGGCGGCCCTATACCTCCCCTTACTGTCTGCGGCCTTGTGACCCTTAAGGTCGACCCGCCTTCCCTGTTTGCGAACCTCACCCCGGATTGCAAACCCGTCGCCACCAGGAGCAGACGGTACAGTGCCAAGGACCGGACCTTTATCAGGTCAGAGGTCCAAAGGCTGCTGGGGGAAGGGGTCATCGAAGCGAGCAACAGTCCCTGGAAAGCTCAGGTAGTGGTGGTAAAGACCGGGGAGAAACATAGGATGGTCATTGACTACAGTCAGACCATCAATAGGTTTATGCAGCTGGATTCGTACCCTCTCCCCCGTATAGCCGACCTGGTGAACAGGATCGCGCATTACAAGGTTTTCTCCACGGTGGATCTCAAGTCTGCCTACCACCAGCTACCCCTCCGTCATGGTGACCGCAAGTACACTGCCTTCGAAGCAGATGGGCGGCTCTATCACTTTTTAAGAGTTCCCTTCGGTGTCACGAACGGGGTCTCGGTCTTCCAGCGAGAGATGGACCGAATGGTTGACCGGTACGGCTTACGCGCAACGTTCCCGTATCTGGATAACATCACCATCTGCGGCCATGACCAGCAGGACCACGACACCAACCTCCGAAAATCTCTCCAGACCGCGAAAATTCTTAATTTGACATACAATAAGGATAAATGCGTGTTTAGCACCGAGCGTCTAGCCATTCTAGGCTATGTAGTGCGAAGTGGAGTCATAGGCCCGACCCTGAGCGCATGCGCCCCCTCATGGAGTCCCCCCTCCCTCACTGCCCCAAGGCCCTAAAGCGCTGCCTCGGGTTCTTCAGCTATTATGCAGAGTGGGTCCCCAATTACGCAGACAAAGCCCGACCCCTGATCCAGTCCACAAACTTCCCCCTGTCGACGGAGGCCCGCCAAGCCTTCAGCCACATCAAAGCAGACATTGCAAAAGCCACGATGCGCGCCATCGACGAGTCCCTCCCCTTCCAGGTCGAGAGCGACGCGTCCGACGTCGCTCTGGCGGCCACCCTCAACCAAGCGGGCAGGCCCGTGGCTTTCTTCTCCCGCACCCTCCACGCTTCCGAAATTCGCCACTCCTCGGTCGAAAAGGAGGCCCAGGCCATAGTAGAAGCTATGCGACAGTGGAGGCATTACCTGGCCGGCAGGAGATTCACTCTCCTCACGGACCAACGGTTGGTTGCCTTCATGTACGATAATGCACAGCGGGGCAAGATTAAGAATGACAAGATCGGGTGGTGAAGAAGGCCTATGGAGTGTTGGCCTTTATTGGTAGAGGGATTGAGTTCCGGAGTCAGGAGGTCATGTTGCAGCTGTACAGAACTCTGGTACGGCCGCATTTGGAGTATTGCGTACAGTTCTGGTCACCGCATTATAGGAAGGACGTGGAGGCTTTGGAACGGGTGCAGAGGAGATTTACCAGGATGTTGCCTGGTATGGAGGGAAAATCTTATGAGGAAAGGCTGATGGACTTGAGGTTGTTTTCGTTAGAGAGAAGAAGGTTAAGAGGAGACTTAATAGAGGCATACAAAATGATCAGAGGGTTAGATAGGGTGGACAGTGAGAGCCTTCTCCCGCGGATGGAAATGGCTAGCACGAGGGGACATAGCCTTAAACTGAGGGGTAATAGATATAGGACAGAGGTCAGGGGTAGGTTCTTTACGCAAAGAGTAGTGAGGCCGTGGAATGCCCTACCTGCTACAGTAGTGTACTCGCCAACATTAAGGGCATTTAAAAGTTTATTGGATAAACATATGGATGATAATGGTATAGTGTAGGTTAGATGGCTTTTGTTTCGGTGCAACATCGTGGGCCGAAGGGCCTGTACTGCGCTGTATTGTTCTATGTTCTATGTTCTATAAGTTTCTATGAATATATAAAACAAAAGAGTGGCTAAGGTAAATATTGATCCTTTAGAGGATGAGAAGGGAGATTTAATAATGGGAGGTGAGGAAATGACTGAGGAACTGAACAGGTTTTTTGGGTTGGTCTTCACAGTGGAAGACACAAATAACATGCCAGTGACTGATGGAAATGAGGCTATGACAGATGAGGACCTTGAGACGATTGTTATCACTAAGAGGTAGCGATGGGCAAGCTAATAAAGCTAAAGGTAGACAAGTCTCCTGGTCCTGATGGAATGCATCCTCGGTTACTAAAAGAGATGGCTAGGGAAATTGCAAATGCACTTGTGATAATTTATCAAAATTCACTAGACTCTGGGGTGGTCCCGGCAGATTGGAAATTAGCAAACGTGACACCACTGTTTAAAAAAGGAGGTAGGCAGAAAGCAGGTAATTATAGGCCAGTGAGCTTAACTTCGGTAGTAGGGAAGATGCTGGAATCTATCATCAAGGAAGAAATAGCGAGGCATCTGGATGGAAATTGTCCCATTGGACTGACGCAGCATGGGTTCATAAAGGGCGGGTCATGCCGAACTAATTTAGTTGAATTCTTTGAGGAAATTAGCAGTGCGGTAGACAACGGGGAGCCAATGGATGTGGTATATCTGGATTTCCAGAAAGCTTTTGACAAGGTGCCACACAAAAGGTTGTTGCATAAGATAAAGATGCATGGCATTAAGGGGAAAGTAGGAGCATGGATAGAGGATTGGTTAATTAATAGAAAGCAAAGAGTGGGGATTAATGGGTGCTTCTCTAGTTGGCAATCAGTAGCTAGTGGTGTCCCTCAGGGATCAGTGTTGGGCCCACAATTGTTCTCAATTTACAGAGATGATTTGGAGTTGGGGACCAAGTTTGCAGACGACACTAAGATGAGTGGTAAAGCAAAAAGTGCAGAAGATACTGGAAGTCTGCAGAGAGATTTGGATAGTTTAAGTGAATGGGCTCAGGTCTGGCACTTGTCAACAATGTTGACAAATGTGAGGTTATCCCTTTTGGTAGGAATAACACAAAAAGGATTATTATTTAAATGATAAAATATTAAAACCTGCTGCTGTGCAGAGGGACCTGGGTGTCCTAGTGCATGAGTCTTGCAAAAAGTTGGTTTACAGGTGATTAAGAAGGCGAATGGCACTTTGTCCTTCATTGCTAGAGGGATGGATTTTAAGACTAGGGAGGTTATGCTGCAACTGTATAAGGTATTAGTGAGGCCACACCTGGAGTATTGTGTTCAGTTTTGGTCTCCTTATCTGAGAAAGGACATACTGGCGCTGGAGGGTGTGCAGAGGAGATTCACTAGGTTAACCCCGGGGCTGAAGGGGTTGGATTACGAGGAGAGGTTGAGTAGACTGGGACTGTACTTGCTGGAATTTAGAAGGATGCGGGGGATCTTATAGAAACATATAAAATTATGAAGAGAATAGATAGGATAGATGCGGGCAGGTTGTTTCCACTGGCGGGTGAAAGCAGAACTAGGGGGCAGATCCTCAAAATAAGGGGAAGTAGATTTAAGACTGAGTTTAGGAGGAACTTCTTCACCCAAATGTTGTGAGTCGATGGAATTCCCTGCCCAGTGAAGCAGTTGAGGCTCCTTCATTAAATGTTTTCAAGATAAAATAGATTTTTTGAAGAATAAAGGAATAAAGGGTTATGGTGTTCGGGCGAGAAAATGGAGCTGTGTCCACAAAAGATCAGCCATGATCTCATTGAATGGCGGAGCAGGCTTGAAGGGCCAGATGGCCTACTCCTGCTCCTATTTCTTCTGTTCTTATGTTCTTATATCATATCAACCAAGACCAGGCCTGTTTCTGGCAAGAATTAAAGTGCTGGCTGCTAGGGGACCTTGGCGACTGACTGTTACCATGGTTAATTACATCACGATGAGTTCTACCTAATGATGCAGAGCAGCAACCTCACTGGGGGCTTTGCATTCTCTGTCCATCCAAATAAACATTCACGACTTCACCAGTTAGGGGAGAGCGACAGTGGTGGGTACGCTCTCCAATCCCCTGAATATAGAAGTCAGGTGTACTCATCGTCAGCTCTCCCTTCTAACTGGAAAAGCCCCGAATGCTGACTTATTCAGACATATTGACGAGGATGAAAAGAGAGCAGGAATCCCTCAGCGAGGAAATGTCCACTTGTTTCAACATCTCCTGTCATCTTTCTCAACTTCCATTGTTGGAGACTTTGCCTAGACTTCCTGAACAGGAGCAGGTCCTGTTCCCAGTCGCTGTCACCTTTTGAGCTTTAAAAAGAAAGCTCACCACTGCCTTTTCAAAAGCACTTAGGAATGGACAATAAATGCTGGCCTTATATTACAATCCCAGACCCGACCCCAACAGTGTCCAGCATACTGGACCAAAACCTCAGTAGTTTGTTTTATTTTCTAAGACTGCTGAAAGAATGAATCACTCCAGGAGTGATTGCATGAACAAATAGGGATTTAGTATTTTAAAACAAAACTTTATTATGAATACAATATTAAACTTTTTAACTTTGCAACTGAAAAGAACAGCTTATAATTACCCCTCAAACAATCCTACTCAATTCCCCATTATAAAACAAGAAAAAAAAACAGATCTCAATCCAGCTTAAACTCACCATGGTGTAAAGTAATACTTGCTTCACAGAACAGACTTTGGTTTCTGTTAGAACCCATTCAGACTCTGGCTGGATATCTTCAAATAGCTGCTCCAACTAGCTTTCTTCAGCCTCTTCCTTGTCTTTAGACAAGACTGCTCTGTTTTAACTGTTATTACTCTTTTTTTAAACTATCCTACTGGGATAGAGAACGGCCTTTGCTTGTGGACTCTGTGGTAGCCAATCCAGACCTCTTCAACGGCTTTCACAAAAATCTCTCTCTCTCTTAGCTCCACTCAGCATTGGCATCATCTTACCTAGCTGAAAAACAAATGAACTTTCCAGGGACTGAAAGCACATTAACTCCCCAGAGACTATCTCCAGTCAAACCACAGTGCATTAGCCCCAGACTGAAAAACATATTCCTCTGTCACTTACACCTTCTACCTCCTGATGCACAATCAATAACTCCAGAAGCGAGGTTGGAGACAATTGAAGGCTTTAATATGCTAGATGTTTCCCCCAACAGCGCAGTTACAGAAGAAAGCTGCTGGGGCGGCACGGGCTCTTATACCCCACCTTGCAGGGCGGAGCTAACATACAAGCTTAACCAATGGGAACAAGTACTTTCTCCACCAATGGTATTCTGGCATTACCAGGTACCGTAATCCTTCTAACACAGACTACCACATTCACCCCCTGTTAAAAAAGAGTCCAGCAGGGGTGGTGGCTTCGTATTACAATGTGGTAAAGTGGTAGAAGTTACAGTTATGAAGGTACCGTAATACCTCCGTACAGCGTTTTGCCTTATTACATCTTAACTATTTACAACAGTAATGTACATTTCAAAATGAAGAAATTAGTTGGTCGTCCTCTGCGATCGTCGTAGCTTTGGTGGTGATGCCGGTGGAGGTTTGGGCGTCTGTGACTCTGGGAGCGTGGTTTTGGCTTCTGTGGCAGCTTCATCACCCCTAGACGGGGCTGGTGGAAGGACCGACTGACTTGTGAAGGGGACAGCTGTGGGGTGCGCCGGTGGGCGGGAGGGCCTAGACGGGGCCGGTGGAAGAACCGATCCACCTGGAGAGGAGGCGGCTGTGGGGTGCGCCGGTGGGGGGAGGGTGGGACTGGTGGCGGGGGTGTGTGTGGGGATCCAGCGGGCGCCAGGTCCCATAGGGAGACCGTATCCTGTCAGCCGTCGGGGTACGCCACTTGTGGAGGGGGTCCACTTGTGCGTTGGCACATGTGCCGTGGGATAGGGCATCAGGAGGCTCGTTTAGCTTCCCGGGACAATACAAGATCTCATAGTCGTAGGTGGAGAGTTCGATCCTCCACCGTAAGATCTTGTTGTTTTTTATCTTGCCCCGCTGTGCATTATCGAACATGAAAGCAACCGACCGTTGGTCAGTGAGGAGAGCGAATCTCCTGCCGGCCAGGTAATGCCTCCAATGTCGCACAGCTTCTACTATGGCCTAGGCCTCCTTTTCGACTGAGGAATGGCGGATTTCGGAAGCGTGGAGGGTGCATGAGAAGAAGGCCACGGGTCTGCCCGCTTGGTTGAGGGTGGCCGTCAGAGCTACGTCGGATGCGTCGCTCTCGACCTGGAAGGGGAGGGATTCGTCGATGGCATGCATCGTGGCCTTTGCAATTGTGGATTGGATCAGTGGACGGGCCTTGTCCGCATAGTTGGGGACCCACTGGGCATAGCAGGAAAAAAAACCTAGGCAGCGCTTCAGGGCCTTGGAGCAGTGCGGTCGGTGCTGAACACGCACTTATCCTTGTTATACGTGAGGTTAAGGATTTTTGCGGTCTGGAGGAATTTTTGGAGGTTGGTCTCGTGGTCATGCTGGTCGTGGCCGCAGATGGTGACATTATTGAGGTACGGGAATGTGGCCCGTAAACCGTACCGGTCAACCATTCGGTCCATCTGCTGGGGCGGCACGAGCTCTTAAACCCCGCCTTGCAGGGCGGAGCTAACATACAGGCTTAACCAATGGGAACAAGTACATTCTCCACCAATGGTATTCCGGCATTACCAGGTACCGTAATCCTTCTAACACAGATTCCACACCTCCTAAAGGCTCCCAACCCCTGAAAAACAGGAGTAAACACTATAGCCCCAGGCTCAGAGCACTTAAATAGCCCCAATCCTTAGAATCCAATATTCCTCAAATCCTCCATTCGTCACACCTTGCCAGTGATTTAAAAAAAAGTTGTGCTTTGTGACGAGAGAATCATTTCTTATTGTTCAGGAGCTATATTAGCCTTTCCAGCTGCTTTTAGCAGTATTATTCTATTGAGTAATAGGAAACGCCAGCCAGCTGCTGTCTGGTTCAGAAACACTTTTAAATCTGTGTAAAGGTTCATGTTGCTCTCTCCCTCCCTCCTGGTGAGCTTGCAAAACCTGGCACCGTGCTGCTGTCGTTGAGGGGACTCAGCCACCTCTTGCAATGCTCTACCTGCAAACCCTTCCTTCAATGGTAGGGAAGTAGATCATCGCCCCCCCTGCTCTACTCCAGCAGGAGCTGTTCTTTTTGCCTTCATAACAGGCTGTCTCTACGCAGCCAGCTGCCTTCGCTCTGTTACTGATGAAATTACTCATATTTCTGCCACAAAATCTTGCTCCTGTTGAACAGCCTCTTTGACAGCCATCTTTTGGCAACAACAACAAAAAAACTCTTCTCCAAAAGCACACCAGAATATTTATTACGTAGAATTTATAGCCTGGAAACAGGCCGTTCGTCCCAGTTCGTTTATTCTGGTGTTTTTGCTCCATGCCTCCTCGCACCTTGTTTATCCAACCGATCAGCACAGCCATTAATTGCTTCATTCCTCATGTGCTTAACTAACTTCCTCTTAAATACTATTTATGCTATTCACCTCAACCACATTATGTAGCTGCAGGTTCCACATTCTGACCACTGTCAGGGTAAAGATGTTTCTCCCGAATTCCCCATGAGATATATTTGTGGTTTTCTTATATTTATCACCTTTGCTTTTTGTCCCCCCTGACAAATGGCAACATTTTGGGCAGAATTTCCTGGTCCTTACCACCAGCGGAATCTTCCGGTCCCACGGAAAGCGACTTTCCTGTGGTGGGTTCCCCGGCAGTGGGCCTGGTGAGCCATGCATGCTGCCTTAGGCTTTGGAAAGTCCCATGGATAGCCAATGGTGAGCTGCCTTTGCCACTAGAAAGCAATAAGAAGCGTTTGTTTTGATAGAACCTGTTGGACTTTAACCTGGTGTTGATTGACTTCTTACTGTGCTTACCCCAGTCCAACGCCGGCATCCCCACATCATGGCCAGAAATCAAGCCTGGGTGGGGGCTGGAAAATCCCGCCCTTTCTCTTGTTCTACTCCATAAACCCCCTTCATAATTTCAAAGGCCTTTAATAGGACCACCCCTCAACCTTCCCTTATCTTAAAGTTTCAGGTGATCACAGGCTCGTACAGGATACTTTAATGCTACTGGCATCCCTGCGCTTCCCCTGAACCATGACCTTCGGGGCGTGTATTGAGGTAATTTGCAAGCTGATAGAATTTCTATGGCAGGGTCAACTTTCTTGAAGCTGTCGTTCATCTCTTTTTGAGTTTTTTTGCTTTGTTTGTTTGCCTCTGTAACCTTGTTATCCAGCAATTGAAATCTTGTGTGTCTCTGCTTTGATTACGCATATTAGCCGGCCTTGGGTGACATTGGGAGTTTACATGTTCTCACAATATCTGCGTGGGTTTCCTCCGGGTGCTCCATTTTCCTCTCACAGTCCAAAGGTGTGCAGGTTAGGTGGATTGGCCATGATAAATTGCCCCTTAGTGTCCAGGGATGTGCATGTTAGGTAGGGTCACAGGGATAGGGTGAGAGAGTGGTCCTGGATAGGATGCTCTTTCAGAAGGTCGGTGCAGACTCGATGGGCCAAATGGCCTCCTTCTGCACCGTAAGAATTCTATGATTCTATGATCACTATTCAGATTGCCTCTGCTTGGTCAAAGGTAAAGTTCTGAATGGATGTGAGGATGTAGCTGAGGTGATCTTGTGAGCAATGAGACTATATCGGGATAGGAGACTCTATAATGAGGCATGAACAGCCAGCTCACCAGAGCACCAATCGTAGGCCACCTTAAGGATAACTTGCCTTCCCAGGGGACACATTATAATAATAATTATTATAAACATTATAATAATAATTGTTTATTGTCACAAGTAGGCTTCAATGAAGTTACTGTGAAAAGCCCCTAGTCGCCACATTCCGGCGCCTGTTCGGGGAGGCCGGTACGGGAATTGAACCCGCGCTGCTGGCCTTGCTCTGTACTACAAGCCAGCTATTTAGCCCACTGTGCTAAACCAGCCCCTATCCGGGGAGAATTCCACACACAGGCCATTTCAGCAGTCAAAGTCCTCTAGGACTTGCAGCAACACTTACATTTCTTGTCACGTCATGTCAGAATCCAATAAGAAATCTACTGACCACATTATATGAAAGGTAGCCAGTCAGGTTACCTGGTCACAAAGATGTGATGGTGCTATAGTGCGCTGTCCATGTATTTCATTGGGCTCCAGCAAGATTGACATGAAGCTCAACTTCTTTTTTTCTTGAAAATGTTTTTAGTAGGGCTTTTCTTTTCAGACAAAACAAAGATGAAAGTGAACATACACAGAAACTATATACATCAGTTACAATTCACATGTTTTACAAGTGCCCCGCTTTGACTCGGGAGGCAAAGGATAGGGCGTTGGCCCTCCTCTCCACAAAGAGTTCTGGCTGTTCTAATACCACGAAGATTGCCACATTTGGGCATGGCTTCACCCTCATCCCCACAACCTTGGCCAATGCCTCGAAGAAGGCTGTCCAGAATGCGACAAGTCTGGGGCATGCCCAGAACATCTGTACGTGGTTGGCCGGGTCTCCCTAGCACCGTCCATATTTGTCCTCCATCTCCGGCAAGGACCTGCTCATTCGGGAACTGGTTAAGTGGGCTCTGTGCACCACTTTTAGCTGCAATAGGCTTAACCTTGCGCATGGGGGGAGTTGACCCTGTGCAGTGCTTCGCTCCAGAGTCCCCACCCTATTTCAAACTCGAGGTCTTCCCCCCATTTTTCTCTTGTCTCATCGAGTGAGGAGCCCATACAGGTCAACCTTACATATCCCCGCGAATCCCCCCCTCCCGCTAAGTTGTCTGCGTTCAGTAGGTCCTCTAATAGCGATTGTTTTGGTGTCCATGGGTATGTCTTTGTGTCCTTACATAGGAAGTTTTTAACTTGCATATATCTTAGCTCCATTTCCCCAGTGAGTTGGAACTTCTCTGTCAGTTCCTCTAGTGTTGTTAGTCTGTTGTCTGTGCAGAATTCCCTAACTGTCAGTGTCCTCCATCCTGTCTCCACCTTTTGAAGGTGCCATCCATTGTGGCTGGCACGAAGCTGTGGTTGTTGCTGATGGGGCCTTGCCCCCCCCCCCCCAAAAAAAACACACCTTGGGGTATAGATCGGTATGGATCTGAATAGGAAGAGGGGCCTTCATCTTGATCGTCTGTACCCTCCCCGCCAGAGAGACTGGGAGTGTGTTCCATCTCTGCAGGTCCTTCTTAACTTCCTCCATCAGGCTGGCCAGCTTCCACTTGTGATCTGAGTCCAGTCGTGGGAAATTTGGATCCCCAGGTAGCAGAATTTGTGTTGGGCCTGTTTAACTGGTAGTCCCTACAGCTTTGCCCGTCTCCCTTGCAGGTTTACCGGGAATGTTTCACCTTTGCTCAGGTTGAATTTGTAGCCCGAGAAGGCTCCAAACTCTTTCAAGAGCGTCATGATTCCCTCCATGCTGCTTTGTGGGTCTGCGACGTAGAGGAGCCGGTCATCCACGGGGAGCGAGACTCTGTGCTGTCTGTCCCCTCTCCGGATCCCCTCCCAATTCTTTGCTGCTCTGAGCACGATCGTTAGTGGCTCGATCGCTAGGTCGAACAGCAGCGGGGACAACGGGCATCCCTGCCTGGTGCCCCCAAGCAGCTTGAAAGACTTAGCGCTGTGGTGTTCAATTCATACACTCGCCACAGGAGAGCGATACAGGAGTTTAACCCAGGCAGTGAATCCTGTTCCTAGCCCAAACCGTTCCAGTTCCTCCATGAGGTGTTTCCACTTGACTCTGTCGAAGGCCTTTTCTGCGTCCAGGGAGACGATCACCTCTGTGTTCTTTCCCTGGGTGGGGCCATTATCATGTTCTTTTAAAAAAAATTTAGAGTACCCAATTATTTTTCCAATTAAAGAGCAATTTAGCGTGGCCAATCCACCTAGCCTGCACATTTTTTTGGGGTTGTGGGGGCGAAACCCATGCAAACACGGGGAGAATGTGCAAACTCCACACGGACAGTGACCCAGAGCCGGGATCGAACCTGGGGCCTCGGCGCCATGAGGCAGCAGGGCTAACCCACTGTGCCACCGTGCTGCCCGCCATTATCATGTTCAGCAGGCGCCTGATGTTCGATGTGAGCTGTCTACCCTCAACAAAGCCCGTCCAGTCCTCTGCCACCACCTCTGGTATGCAGTCCTCCAGTTGCCTGGCTAGGATTTTGGCCAGTATTTTCGTGTCTACATTGAACAGCACACAGGCAGCTACCCGAGAAACACTTTGGTGGGAGTTTTCTACAGACCCCCCAATAGCAGCAGAGAGATAGAGGAACAGGTTGGGCGGCGGATCTTGGAAAAGTACAGAAGTAACAGAGTTGTTGTCATGGGTGACTTCAACTTCCCTAATATTGACTGGAACCTCATTAGTGCAAATGGTTTGGATGGAGCAGATTTTGTCAGGTGTGTCCAGGAAGGATTCCTGACTCAATATGTAGATAGGCCGACTAGGGGGGCGGCCAAATTGGACTTGGTGCTCGGCAACGAACCAGGCCAGGTGTCAGATGTCTCGGTGGGAGAACATTTCGGTGACAGAGATCACAACTCTTTGACCTTTACCATAGTCATGGAGAGGGATAGGAACAGACAGTATGGGAAGGTATTTAATTGGTGTCAACATGCCCCCAGGAGCAGCGATTCTGACCCATACAGGGGGCTGACATGGCACTGGAGCGACCCACGCCGCTCCAGCTGCCGATACCGGCCTCAAATGGGCGCCGCGGATCTGCTCATGGGCAGTGCGACCAGCGCCAATGTGCGCATGCGCAGTGGGACCGGTGCCAATGTGCGCATGCGCAGTGCGACCGGTGCAATTACGAGCATGCGCTGTGGCTCCTTTCTCCGCGCCGGCCCCGACGCATCATGGCGTAGGGCTAGAGGGGCGGGCGCGGAGCAAAAGAGGCCCCCAGCCCGAGAGGCCGGTCCGCCGATCAGTAGGCCTCAATTGCGGGCCAGGCCACAGCGGAGGCCTCCCCCAGGGTCGGACCCCCCTCCCCCTCCACCAGGTTGTCCCCGGATGGATGCACGCCAAGGTCCCACCAAGTAAGACCACCCGTGGATGGCGCCGGCAGGATTCGGATTTCTTTTACGGCCTCCCAGGTGGAGAATCGCCGGGGGGGGGGGGGGGGGGTGCGTGTAGAGCGGCCCCCTTGCGCTGACCGCGCTGGCGCAAATTTTCCGCTCTCTGGAGAATCGGTGGACCAGCGCCGGTTGCGCAATTCACGGCCAGCCTGCCGATTCTCCGGCCCGGCATGGGCTGAGAGAATCCCACCCATGGTGTGATGGCAAAGTAAGTTCCTTTGGGAAATCAAGAAGTAATTGTTTTTATTTGTTCACCATCTGTCAGCATTGCAGGCAAGGCCAACACATTTCTCATCCTTAACCGCCCTTGAGAAAGTGGTGGTGAGGCCCCCTTCTTGAACTGTTGCAATCCTTGCGATGCAGGTACATTCGCGGTGTTGTTAGCAAAATGACAATATGTTTCCAAGTCAGATGATGGGTGACTTGGAGGGGGCGGCGTGTAAATGGTGTGGGAGGAACAGAAAGAGAAACCATTGCTGGAGGAACTCTGGCCGTGGCTAGATATTAAAACCAGACAAGAGCAGTTCCGTGGAGCTGGACAATAGAAAATACAGCACAGAACAGGCCCTTTGGCCCACGATGTTGTGCCGAACCTTTGTCCTAGATTAATCATAGATTATCATTGAATTTACAATGCAGAAGGAGGCCATTCGGCGCCCTGGGTCTGCACCGGCTCTTGGAAAGAGCACCCCACCAAACTCAACACCTCCACCCAACACCAAGGGCAATTTTGGACACTAAGGGCAATTTATCATGGCCAATCCACCTACCCTGCACATCTTTGGACTGTGGGAGGAAACCGGAGCACCCGGAGGAAACCCACGCAGACACGGGGAGGACGTGCAGACTCCGCACAGACAGTGACCCAAGCCGGAATCGAACCTGGGACCCTGGAGCTGTGAAGCAATTGTGCTATCCACAATGCTACCGTGCTGCCCTTAAAAACAAATAAATCTACACTATATCATTTTACCGTAATCCATGTATCTATCCAATAGCTGCTTGAAGGTCCCTAATGTTTCCGATTCAACTACTTCCACAGGCAGTGCATTCCATGCCCCCACTACTCTCTGGGTAAAGAACCTACCTCTGATATCCCTCCTATATCTTCCACCTTTCACCTTAAATTTATGTCCCCTTGTAATGTTTTGTTCCACCCGGGGAAAAAGTCTCTGACTGTCTACTCTATCTATTCCCCTGATCATCTTATAAACGTCTATCAAGTCACCCCTCGTCCTTCTCCGTTCTAATGAGAAAAGGCCTAGCACCCTCAACCTTTCCTCATAAGACCTACTCTCCATTCCAGGTAACATCCTGGTAAATCTTCTTTGCACCTTTTCCAAAGCTTCCACATCCTTCCTAAAATGAGGTGACCAGAACTGTACACAGTACTCCAAATGTGGCCTTACCAAAGTTTTGTACAGCTGCATCATCACCAAAATGGACAACCTCACACTTTTCAGGGTTAAACTCCATCTGCCACTTCTCAGCCCAGCTCTGCATCCTATCTATGTCTCTTTGCAGCCGACAACAGCCCTCCTTACTATCCACAACTCCACCAATCTTCGTATCGTCTGCAAATTTACTGACCCACCCTTCAACTCCCTCATCCAAGTCATTAATGAAAATCACAAACAGCAGAGGACCCAGAACTGATCCCTGCGGTACGCCACTGGTAACTGGGATCCAGGCTGAATATTTGCCATCCACCACCACTCTCTGACTTCTATCGGTTAGCCAGTTCGTTATCCAACTGGCCAAATTTCCCACTATCCCATGCCTCCTTACTTTCTGCAGAAGCCTACCATGGGGAACCTTATCAAATGCCTTACTAAAATCCATGTACACTGCATCCACTGCTTTACCTTCATCCACATGCTTGGTCACCTCCTCAAAGAATTCAATAAGATTTGTAAGGCAAGACCTACTCCTTACAAAACCGTGCTGACTATCCCTAATCAAGCAGTGTCTTTCCAGATGCTCAGAAATCCTATCCTTCAGTACCCTTTCCATTACTTTGCCTACCACCGAAGTAAGACTAACTGGCCTGTAATTCCCAGGGTTATCCCTGGTTCCTTTTTTGAACAGGGGCACGACATTCGCCACTCTCCAATCCCCTGGTACCACCCCTGTTGACAGTGAGGACGAAAAGATCATTGCCAACGGCTCTGCAATTTCATCTCTTGCTTCCCATAGAATCCTTGGATATATCCCGTCAGGCCCGGGGGACTTGTCTATCCTCAAGTTTTTCAAAATGCTCAACACATCTTCCTTCCTAACAAGTATTTCCTCGAGCTTACCAGTCTGTTCCACACTGTCCTCTCCAACAATATCGCCCCTCTCATTTGTAAATACAGAAGAAAAGTACTCGTTCAAGACCTCTCCTATTTCTTCAGACTCAATACACAATCTCCCGCTACTGTCCTTGATCGGACCTACCCTCGCTCTAGTCATTCTCATATTTCTCACATATGTGTAAAAGGCCTTGGGGTTTTCCTTGATCCTACCCGCCAAAGATTGTTCATGCCCTCTCTTAGCTCTCCTAATCCCTTTCTTCAGTTCCCTCCTGGCTATCTTGTATCCCTCCAATGCCCTGTCTGAACCTTGTTTCCTCAGCCTTACATAAGTCTCCTTTTTCCTCTTAACAAGACATTCAACCTCTCTTGTCAACCATGGTTCCCTCACTCGACCATCTCTTCCCTGCCTGACAGGGACATACATATCAAGGACACGTAGTACCTGTTCCTTGAACAAGTTCCACATTTCACTTGTGTCCTTCCCTGACAGCCTATGTTCCCAACTTATGCACTTCAATTCTTGTCTGACAACATCGTATTTACCCTTCCCCCAATTGTAAACCTTGCCCTGTTGCACGCACCTATCCCTCTCCATTACTAAAGTGAAAGTCACAGAATTGTGGTCACTATCTCCAAAATGCTCCCCCACTAATAAATCTATCACTTGCCCTGGTTCATTACCAAGTACTAAATCCAATATTGCCCCTCCTCTGGTCGGACAATCTACATACTGTGTTAGAAAAGCTTCCTGGACACACTGCACAAACACCACCCCATCCAAACTATTTGATCTAAAGAGTTTCCACTCAATGTTTGGGAAGTTAAAGTCACCCATGACTACTACCCTGTGACTTCTGCACCTTTCCAAAATCTGTTTCCCAATCTGTTCCTCCACATCTCTGCTACTATTGGGGGGCCTATAGAAAACTCCTAACAAGGTGACTGCTCCTTTCCTATTTCTGACTTCAACCCATACTACCTCATTAGGGTGATACTCCTCGAACTGCCTTTCTGCAGCTGTTATACTATCTCTAATTAACAATGCCACGCCCCCACCTCTTTTACCACCCTCCCTAATCTTATTGAAACATCTATAACCAGGGACCTCCAACAACCATTTCTGCCCCTCTTCTATCCAAGTTTCCGTGATGGCCACCACATCGTAGTCCCAAGTACCGATCCATGCCTTAAGTTCACCCACCTTATTCCTGATGCTTCTTGCGTTGAAGTATACACACTTCAACCCATCTCCGTGCCTGCAAGTACTCTCCTTTGTCAGTGTTCCCTTCCCCACTGCCTCATTACATGCTTTGGCATCCTGAATATCGGCTACCTTAGTTGCTGGACTACAAATCCGGTTCCCATTCCCCTGCCATACAACACACAGCCCTTTAAACCCTCCCGAAGAGTACTAGAAAACCTCCCTCCCAGGATATTGGTGCCCCTCTGGTTCAGATGCAACCCGTCCTGCTTGTACAGGTCCCACCTTCCCCAGAATGCGCTCCAATTATCCAAATACCTGAAGCCCTCCCTCCTACACCATTCCTGCAGCCACGTGTTCAACTGCACTCTCTCCCTATTCCTAGCCTCGCTATCACGTGGCACCGGCAACAAACCAGAGATGACAACTCTGTCTGTCCTGGCTTTTAACTTCCAGCCTAACTCCCTAAACTTGTCTATTACCTCCACACCCCTTTTCCTACCTATGTCGTTGGTACCAATGTGCACCACGACTTCTGGCTGCTCGCCCTCCCCCTTAAGGATCCTGAAGACACGATCCGAGACATCCCTGACCCTGGCACCCGGGAGGCAACATACCTTCTGGGAGTCTCGCTCGCGACCACAGAATCTCCTATCTATTCCCCTAACCATTGAATCTCCTACAACTATTGCTTTTCTATTCTCCCCCCTTCCCTTCTGAGCCCCAGAGCCAGACTCAGTGCCAGAGACCTGGCCGCTAGGGCCTTCCACCGGTAGGTCACCCCCCCCCAACAGCATCCAAAATGGTATACTTGTTTTGAAGGGGAATGGCCACGAGGGATCCCTGCACTGTCTGCCTGTTTGTTTTTTTCCCCCTGACGGTAACCCAGCTATTCTTGCCCTGTACCTTGGGTGTAGTTACCTCCCTGTAACTCTTCTCAATCACCCCCTCTGCCTCCCGGATGATCCGAAGTTCATCCATCTTCAGCTCCAGTTCCCTAACACGGCCTTTGAGGAGCTGAGGTTGGGTGCACTTCCCGCAGGTATAGTGTGCGGGGACACCGGTGGTATCCCTCACCACCCACATCCTACAGGAGGAGCATGCAACTGGCCTAGCCTCCATCCCCTCTTACCTGACAGAATATAGCTGCCCTGTGGACTAATTAGATCTCCGCCCTCCGACTCTGCTCCCAGTCAGCTACACTTTCTGTAAACTCCTGGCTCTCTTCTCACTCTTTGCGGAAATGTCAGAAACAAAATGAAAGGAGCACCTTACTCCCTCCTCACCTAACTCCCTCGGTCACCAAACTCTTACTATAGCACTCAAAATGCACCAAATTCAGCACTCAGTGCAAACAAAGGAAGAGATACTGGAGGAGCGTATGGGCAACTATGCCAAATGTTCAGACAGACTGAGAAGTGTCAAAGAGGATAATGTGTCACAGTCATCGTCACTGTTGTGATTCCTGTTCAAATAAGCCTCCCCTTGTATAAGTTACATAGAATCCCGACAGCGCAGCAGGAGACCATTCGACCCATCGAGACTGCGTCATCCCTCTGAAAGAACACCCCACATAGGCCCAAGTCCCCACCCTATCCCCGTAACCCCACCTCACCTTTTGGCCACTAAGGGACAATTTAGCATGGCCATTCCATGTAAACTGCACATCTTTGGACTGTGGGACAAAACCGGAACCCACACAGTGTGGTAGTCTGTGTAGAGGTATTACGGCACCTAGTAATGCTGGAACACCATTGGTAGATATTGTATGTTTCCCATTGGTCAAGCTGTATGGTAGCTCTGCCCTGCATGGTGGGGTATAAGAGCCCGTGTCGCCTCAGCAGCCTTCCTTCTGTACCTGAGCTGCTGGGGGAAACATCTAGCTTATTAAAGCCTTCAGTTGGACTATAACCTCGCTTTAGTGGTCATTGATCGTGCATCACACAGACAGGGAGAATGTGCAAACTCCACACAGACAGTCATATATTACTTGCAAAGTGATCAGCACTTCATGCTAATGCAGGACACACAACACACAACCCTTTTTGCCGCTCTGTCTGCCCTCTGTTTCACAAGCAGAAAAGGCTGTGAACACACAATGGATCAGTCAGGCGCTGTAGAGGAGAAATATGAATTAATCCTTTGAGTGCTGATAGACCTGTTTACATATCTAACATTTTTGTTTGATTTATAAAATTGAGCTGTCTTTAGATTCATCCCATTTATAGTGATCTGCTGCATAACCATCTCCATAATTAATTTCAAAGAATATTTAAAATTAAATATGAAATGACTAGATACAAGGCAAATGCTTGTGTTCAAAGTGGTGGGAGCAATGTTTTGTTCAATTCTCAACACAGAGTGTGTGTTGGAAGTTGCATATTTTAATATACAAGAACATGTATACACATTGCGCCTATTTCAGCGAAACAACGTAAGTGACAACCATTCACTGCTTCATTCCTCAGGGCAATGCCTTGATCAATCAAAGTCAAGCAGCCCTGTTTGAATTTCGAACAATGCTTGGCAATTGACCATCAGTCACTGTCAACTGGTGCATGCTCCAAGGCAATGCCTCTCACAATCAGAGCCCACTCAACACTCTCATCTCATGCAGTAAAAAGGTTTTGTTTCCCCTAACATTGATTTTCTTGCAATTATCCTGCTGAGTGCAAGTTAAAAATCTTCGTCAAAATGTTTTTCCCCACAATACTCAAGTTCCGCCCTACCAGATCTACAAACCACAGTACGAATGCTGCCGACTTAGTGAACGTGTGGTTTACAAACCCCTCCAGTAATAATTATTTTGTTCCTTTAATGGACACGCCGATGTGGTGCCTGTTGTAGCTCCCACCTTTGGGATATTGGCCGGAATTCTCTGGCTGTTGAAATTCTCTGTTCCCGCCGGCAGCGCATCCCCGCCCTTGGGTTTCCCGGCGGTGTGGGGTGGCTTCAATGGGAAATCCCACTGACACGCGGCGGGAGGAGGGTATTCCGTTGCGCTGCCGAGAAACAGGTGGGGGGGGGGGGGGGTGGTGGAGACCGGAGAATCCCGCCTGTTGTGTTTCATCCTGAACTTCACTTAGTTCCAGATCTGAGAAGCTTGGCTGAATTAGCCAGGTCCATTGATTTTGCTAAACTGGTTTATTAGGGGCTGGTATAGCACAGGGCTAAATCGCTGGCTTTGAAAAGCAGACCAAGGCAGGCCAGCAGCACGGGTCAATTCCCGTACCAGCCTCCCTGAACAGGCGCCGGAATGTGGTGACTAGGAGCTTTTCACAGTAACTTCATTTGAAGCCTACTTGTGACAATAAGCGATTTTCATTTCATTTCAATTCCACACCGCTGCCCTTCTTACTGCCCTGAAGACATAGCCAATCATCCGAAATGACAACTGCAGGAACTTTATTCCAGCATATGTCCCCATTAATCTATTTCCCTCCTCTTGTTACCTGACGTGACTGCTGACTAAGAGAGGAGAATTGGGAAACAGTGTGTATGTATGAAAAGAAAGCAAGAGAAAGCAATTGCCTGGTCCATCGTGCAGACACGTTGCCATAACAACTTCATTGAAATGATCTGCAGGAGGCCGGATCATCTGCAAGCCTGCCTGTTGTAGATAATACAAGGGGTCATGTCGATATTTCCTTTTCCCTCTATTTCAGCGGAGCGGAGCCACTCATTCGCATACAGCTGGTGCCTTGCTCCAACTCTCCTTCGCAACAGGGATTGGTATGATAATGAATTCTGACAAGACTTCACACGGCACCACTTCAAGGAGAAATTAGTCCTGTGACTTTATTAACCAAAGCGTTGAACATTTATGAATCTATTTACCAATATTAGCCTCTCAACCCAATTTTTAATCGCATGTGAAAAAGCACTCTTGCCAATTTATTCATAAATCAGCTCGCAAGTTTCCATTTGACAAGTAGGCCTATGTGCAAGGGGAACTGTTTAGCTCTGTCGGAAGACACAATGGTGGTGGTGGGTGGTAGGTTGTGGGGGGGGGGGGGGGGGTGCGTTGGCGCTACAGGGGCTGCTGTCTTGGTCACCCTGAAAAGCATCAAGCTGGCAGTTCGCCGATCCCATTAAAATGAAGCACATTAACAATGATCTGGCCCTTGCTAGTCGGGTAGGTGGTGCGATGATACTGCCCAATGCCAGCTCACTGTTCACTTCCCAGGCCAACGAGCCATTGTTGGCACTGTAGTTCCTTGTATTACTTTTAATATTTAAATTTAAAAATTGGTCCATTACAATGGAATTCAGTGCTGATTAAAATGATTTTTGGTATTTACGGGGCATTTTGTAAGTTTTCAAGGCGAGACATGAGAAGATTTTGGCATCAGTGTCATCCTCAGGTACTCCACCAGAAAGTATAATGGGGATAGATACTGGGAAACGTTCCACCCAGAAACAAAACTTTGTGCTCTTTATGTCTTACAACATAATAGGCATAGGCTAATCAGATCTCTGTCTCTGTTCCGTCATTTAATTAAATCATGGTTTATCTCTATCTACGCACATTGGTTCTTAAACCTTTGGTTTCAATGTAATTTTTGAAATGTTCATTGAGGGCAGCACGGTAGCATTGTGGATAGCACAATTGCTTCACAGCTCCAGGGTCCCAGGTTCAATTCCAGCTTGGGTCACTGTCTGTGCGGAGTCTGCACATCCTCCCCGTGTGTGCGAGGGTTTCCTCCGGGTGCTCCGATTTCCTCCCACAGTCCAAAGATGTGCAGGTTGGGTGGATTGGCCGTGATAAATTGCCCTTCGTGTCCAAAATTGCCCTTAGTGTTGGGTGGCGTTACTGGGTTATGGGGATAGGGTGGAGGTGTTGACCTTGGGTAGGGTGCTCTTTCCAAGAGCCGGTGCAGACTCAATGGGCCGAATGGCCTCCTTCTGCACTGTAAATTCTATGAAAATTATCTATGAAAATAACCTCAATGGCTTATTCTTAAGCAAGAGAAATCCAAATTTCCACCTTCCTTTGTGTGAGGGAGTGTTTCCAGTCATCACTTCTGAATTTGATCTTGAGGTGATGTCCCTTGTTCTGGACTCCCCCTGCCAGAGACAATAATTTCTCTCTATCTAACTTCGCGAATCCTTGAAGCACCTCAATCATATCATCAGTTAATCTTCATTATTCAAGTGAGCACAAGCCTACTGTGTGCAAGCTGCCCTCCGAGTCCTGGTATCCTGGTGTCCTGCATATCACCTGATTAAAGTCCAATATCCTCTTCATGAGGTGTGGACCCTGGAACTGAAAATATTTCAGGATGGGACTTTATATAACTAACATAACTACTCCCCCATTGTGTTCCAGGTCCCTTGTAATAATGACCAACATATCATCAGTCTTTGAACTTACTTTTTGTAGTCTGATGCTACTACTCCACCAGGGATGTGCTGGTAATGGATGATATGTTATCACAGCCTGGTTTACTATACAAGGTGTTGCATTGCCAGAATGGAAGGCCCATACTGCATAGAAGGGATTGAAGTACGGATTGATGCATGATCTGCTTGGATCATTTGCCCCGAGGTGTGAAGTGGACTTAACCAAGTAGCTGTTTGCAATTTTTAACAAAGTCATCGCTCCATGTTTTACAGCAGCTGATCTGGAGGGATGCATTTGAATTTTTACATTAAGTTTACATTAAGGGGCGGCATGGTGGCACAGTGGTTAGCGCTGCTGCCTCACAGCGTCAGAGACCCAGGCTCAATTCCAACTACTGTGTGGAGTTTGTATATCCTCCCTGTATCTGCATATGTTTCCTCCGGGTGCTCCGGTTTCTTCCCAAGGTCCAAAGATGTGCAGGTTAGGTGGATTGATCATGCTAAATTGCCCTTAGTGTCCAAAAAGTTAGGTGGGGTTACTGGGTTGCAGGGATAGGGTGGGAGCACGGGCCTAGGTAGGTTGCTCTTTCAGAGGGCCAGTGCAGATTCTATGGGCCGAATGGCTTCCTTCTGCACTGTGATAATCCTATGATTCTATGAAGTTTCATCTATCTCTGTAAAGGGGCAACGCAGAACAGAAGTCCAACTGTGCCTGCATATGACCATTCATCTGTCCTATAAAGTTATTTTCTTTTGTCTTGTAGGTGACAGGCAAACACCTGCCATCCCTGTGCAGTACAGCAGGCATTGTCAAAGGCGGGGGCGCAACCCACCCGTGGGTCGCGGGCGAGTGTCGGGAGGGTTGGGGAGCCGTCCGTCACGGTGCTCCAGATCGCTCAAATCAGCGCGCAACAGCCGCAGCAGCCGGCTTTTAAATATGTCGGCTGCGAGCGGCCTTCAAAATGGCCACGAACATATAAATAAATATGCGGTCGTACTGCGCATGCGTGCCCGCTCATTGGTGCGCACCGATGAGCGGGCACGCATGCACAGTGCGGCCGCAGTTTTTAAAACCTGGTTGCAGTCTTTTTGAAGGCCGTTCGCTGCCGGCATTGTTAAAAGCCGGCTGCAAAAAGTTTGGGAAGACTGATGTGATTGGTTGCTTTCTGAACTTTGATGCTGATGAAGTGGAAGTCTCTTACTCCAAGAATGGTGAGTGATCCAACGATGGTTTCACCGCAGCTGTAACTTCAACCAAGAGATGTCAACTTTTTAAATCTTGATTTGTAAACATTCCAAAACAAAGTGCCTGCGGGGCAGCAGGGTAGCACAGTGGTTAGCACAGTTGCTTCACAGCTCCAGGGTCTCAGGTTTGATTCCTGGCTTGGGTCACTGTCCGTGCGGAGTCTGCACATTCTCCCCGTGTCTGCGTGGGTTTCCTCGGGGTGCTCCGGAGTTCAGGGGTTGGTTTAGCACAGTGGGTTAAATAGCTGGCTTTTAAAGCAGACCAAGGCAAGCAGCAGCGCGGGTTCAATTCCCGTACCAGCCTCCCCGAACAGGCTCCGGAATGTGGCGACTAGGGGCTTTTCACAGTAACTTCATTTGAAGCCTACTTGTGACAATAAGCGATTTTCATTTCATTTCAGGTCGTATTTGGAAGCTTTATTAATTAATTGATTTTTAAGTCTCTTATTTTTTTTCATTTTTAATTGTAATGTTTAGGTGAAATGTGGTGAACCTCCAATTTCTAGAGGATGAAAATATTTTCAGTTTCTGCATTTTTCTCCTGTAATATTTTATTAAATATAACCCCCCCTGAACTTGTAAAAGAAAAACGGCTGCTGCGATTGTTGCCTGCGAATTTGCGCAACCGGAGATGCAGAAGGTTTTTTATAAAATTTTCTGTAACCTTCCTGCCTGAAGGGAGGCAAAGAGCAGGCCACACCCCCTGAACATTGACATCATGTGCTTTGGGCACGATTGTGATTCCTCCGTTTTGTCAGCAGCAAACAAGGTAAGAGAAAATGGTGGGTCGCGAAGGTCGGCTGCCGTGGGTCGCGAAGGTCGGCTGTCATGGGTCGCGAAGATCGGCCGGGTTGCGTTCCGAAGGTTGGCCAGTTGGTAAAAATGGGTCCCCGGAAAAAAAGTTTGAAAAACATTGCAGTACAGGGATCGATGGCCAGTTGTTCGATATGGCTGGTACTGTCAACGCTATGCAGTTAGATGAGCAATTCAGATACCTGGGCTCATAATCCTGGGTCGGGTGCTCTTTCAGAGGGTCGGTGCAGACTCGATGGGCCGTATGCCTCGTGTACTGCATGAATTCTAGGGTTCTTTTGGAGCTGGGCAGGAAATATTGACCCTTTCAGTGGCGACTAACTACCTCCAGAGAATTAATTAAAGAAATGGGCTTGGGCACCAGGTGCATGCAATGGCAACAGGATGCAAAACTGGCGGATGATGTGCCATCACCAGCTGTACAGTGCAGCCAAAGATCAATTTAATCCACGCCAGAATCTAAATGTACTAAAACATTCAGGTTTATTTGTACCTCTTCTGCTTCACAATTGTAACTTCTGTTAATCAGATCAAATCCTTCATTGGGTTGCCTGGGAAGGGAACTCATTTATGTGTCTGTAAATTACAATTGTGGTTTAAAATGGGTCCCATTACCTTTCTTCGAAATAATTCCCATAAGCAGTGATTGTGCCATTTAATGGTAGTGTCATACTGCATAATGGCTGTACATAATGTTGTGGGTAAAATATAACCCTGCAGTAGTTACTGGAAGCTATCTTATATTGCTCATGAGAATTACAGTAAATAGTGTCTCCCACAACTGGATTCTGTCTTTAAGTAGTGGAACTATTTAACAGTAACATGGCGTCAAGGTAAATATAATTGCATGAATTAAATTGATTTTAGTATTTTAATATTTTAGCGTAGCTCCTTCATCAGGGCTCACCTAAGGAAGGGGCTGCGCTCCGAAAGCTAGTGATTCGAAACAAACTTGTTAGACTTTAACCTGGTGTTGTAAGATTTCTTGCTGTGCCCACCCCAGTCCAACGCCGGAATCTCCACATCAGGGCTGAATCTGAAGGTTATAGGTTCAAGGCCGACTCAGGAGACTTAAGCTCAAATATTTAGGCTAAATATTTAGGTACCTAGGGAGTGTCGCACTATCAGGTAAGTTCTGTCTCCCCCTCAGGTAAGTTCTGTCTCCTTCTCAGGTGTATAGTATTTCATGCCACGATTTTAAAGAGGGCAGCACGGTAGCCTTGTGGATAGCACAATTGCTTCACAGCTCCAGGGTCCCAGGTTCGATTCTGGCTTGGGTCACTATCTGTGCGGAGTCTGCATGTCCTCCCCGTGTGTGCGTGCGTTTCCTCCGGGTGCTCCGGTTTCCTCCCACAGTCCAAAGATGTGCAGGTTAGGTGGATTGGCCATGATAAATTGCCCTTAGTGTCCAAAATTGCCCTTAGTGTTGGGTGGGGTTACTGGGTTATGGGGATAGGGTGGCGGTGTTGACCTTGGGTAGGGTGCTCTTTCCAAGAGCCGGTGCAGACTCGATGGGCCAAATGGCCTCCTTCTGCACTGTAAATTCTATGATAATCTATGATAATCTCCTGACCAATATTTATCCCTCAAGCAAGATCTCAGCAAGAGATTATCTTGTCATTACCACATGGCTGTTTGTGGGAGCTTGCTGTGCGCAAATTGGCAGCCACGTTTCCTATGTTACAACAGTGACTACACTTCAGTGGTTCTTTATTGACGAGAAATGCATCTTGAGGTCATGAAAGATGCTATATAAATGCAAGATTTTTTTTCTGGTTACCAACCATTAAATCCCACTCCTATTTTGTCCCATTGTAAACAATGGGATGAAAATTGAGCAGTTTCTACAGTGGACAAGCTACCAGATCGCTATACAGGGAGTGAAGGTGAAATAAAAAACATAAATTCAAAGCCCCTGAGTGCTTTGCTGTGCAGTTGGAAGGAGAGGGGTTGACAGTGAACCTAAGTGCCAGGTTGCTATCACCTTTTACTCATGTATATGCCTTAATATGGAAATTGTTCTCACTGCACAGTCATATATAGTTTACATTTCAGATCCAAACACCCCTAATAGTAACAACCTTTGATAGGCTGTCTTAACGCAGTCATTGGCCAAAAATGAATATTTTGATGGAAAGATTCAACCTATATATAGAAGACCAGAAGACCAGAGTTTAAGTGGTCTGGAAACGTACAGGTCTGGCATTAAAGATGCTCTGGCCTGCAATCAAAAGATACAATTTCAATTATTGCCAACCTTACATTGCTCAATTGATATTCTTCAGGATTACTTGGCAAGCTGGGTGTTCACACTTTGACGAGTTCAACCTGAATATCATTGTAGTCAATATGCATGTTTGAACAAGAAACCCTTGATAATATGAAAGCACTTTAGATGCTGGAAATGTAAAAACAGAAAATGCTGGATAAACGCTGCTCTCCCTCGCTCCAGTTTGTGCCGTGGCTACCTCAAGATCACCTCAGATATGACACCTACCTTCTGGCCCCTCAATCCCTAATTCTCACTAAGCTTGAAAGCATCCAACTGTTCTTCCCTATCCAGGTTTTAGGCAATTCTTCAGGTTCCGATCCCCCAACCTTTCTAAACTGGTGTCCTGACCCTCTCAATTCCCATCCCATTCTCAATTCCCTTCCCTCTCCAAAGGTCTTTGAATGTATTGGTACCACCCAGATCCCCGGTCCACCTTTGTTCCGTTTCCTACAATCAGGGAGAAATAACCCGAACCAAAGTCCAGAATGACAATAAGATAAAAGCAAATGACCGCGGGTGCTATAATCTGAAACAAAAGCAGAAAACGCTGGGGAATCTCAGCGGGTCTGACAGCATCTGAGGAGGGAGAAGGGACCTACCGTTTTGAGTCTGGATGATTCTCTGTCAAAGTTTGACAATCTCTGTGTTGGTGAGGATGGTGTATCAGCTTCTCTCATCCTCCTGGATCTAAGGATAAATGGTTGTCATTAAGGCTGCAGGAAAGTATGCGGTGCTGAGGCCCAGGCGTCAGTGCTAGTTTCCCCCAATAAACGTATTGTCATGTGAGAGTCCCTTTAAGAAAGGTTTGGCCTTACCACATGATCTGTAGCACAGCTACAGTGATGTCATTTGTGGGTGGAGCTGGGTTGTGGCTGTCAGGTGAGAGGGGGTTTAGTGGTTGGGTTTCAGTTTCGGTTTGTTGCTTTGGAATGCAGAAGAAAGAAGCAGTGTTTCCCTGTTTTTTTTTTGGTTTTATTTTAAAGCTGTTCCAGAGAACTGACAGCACATTGGGTGTGGCAAACTGTCTTGGTAACTTTAAAGATAGAGTTGCTTTCCGGTCTTGGTAACTTTAAAGATAGAGTTGCTTTCCGGAAGGAGTTTTGAATCTGCTGGTTGGAAAGTGGATCAGAATCTCCGGGAAAGGACCAATCCCATTCCAGTGAGATTACAGAGTGCTGGGCCACGCCCTTGAAAGGGGTTTTGGTTTATTGGATTTTGTATTGAATTGGAACAGTTACTAAGGGGGATTCATTAAGCGTTATATACATAGATTACTGTAGCTGTTGTGTTTTCTTTATGTTTGTAACTGCTAAGACAGTTTTGCTGTGTTTTATATATGTTAACTACAATCTTATAATAAACTTTGTTTTGATAAAAGTGCCTAGGAAGTCTGATGAATCACACCTGAAGGGAAGGCTCTTGTGCTCATCCTAGCCAAATTCAACATAAATGTTATAGGTCAGATGCGCTTCATAATACATTTGGAGTTTCTAAGCCCGGGCCGATAACAAATTGATGAACAAACCGAAACTGAAACCCAAACACTAATCCCCCTCTCACCTGACAGCCACAGCCCAGCTCCACCCACATATGACATCACTGAAGCCATGCTACAGGTCATGTGGTAAGACCAAACCTTTCTTAAAGGGTCACTCACATGACAGTATATTAATGACTCAGACTGCAGTGTACGGGGCATAATTTCAAAATTTGCAGAGACAAACTTGGAAGCATTGTGATACATATATATTGATAAACTCCAAGAAGGACAAATACAAGGTAGTAGGATAGGTGAATAAGTGGCAGATGGAATTTACTGCTGAGAAATGCAAAATATTTCATTTTAATAGGTACAATAAGGAAAGACAATATAAGATGAAGGACATAAGATGCAGGAACAAAGAGACCTGTGTGTGTAGCTATACAAATCATTTAAGGTGGTATGGCAAATTGAGCAAGTGGTTAAAAAGACAAAGAGAATCCTGGGCCTCCTGAATGGAGTTGAGATTACAAAAGCAATGAAATTATGATGAACCTTTATCCCATGCTAGTTCAGCCTCAAGTGGTGTACTGTGTTCAATTCCGGGCACCACACTTTAGGAAGGAATGAAGACTTTAGGGAGGGCATGGAAAAGCTTCAAGAGAATTGTGCCAGGATGAAGGACTTTAGTTGAGAAGCTAGGTTGGAGAAGCTGGGATTGATCGCCTTCGGAAAGAAAAGATTGAGAGAAGATTTGATAGAGGTGTTCAAAATCATGCGGGGTCTGGACCGAGTAGAAAGGGAGAAACTGCTCCCGTTGCTTGAAGGTTTGAGAACCAGACTTGAGATGATTGGCGAGAGAAGCAACTGCGGCTTGAGAAAATATTTTTGATGCGGTGAGTGGTTCCGATCTGGAATGCCTTGCCTGAGAACATCATGAAGGACTTCGAGGCCAATCCAGCAGCCACATCAGACAGCGCAGAGTAAAGATGGCAGCTCGGCATCTGGCAGGACAAGCGGAAAAAGACAATCTCAGATCTGGGTGAACAATAGCTACTACTTTGCCCTGCTTTCAAAATATTCAGCACCCCAGATAGGCGGAGCAATGGCAAAATTGGTGAAAACATTTTCCCTAAAAGCACAACACCTCAGGCCTCACAACTGTAGAGAACAAACATCAAGTTAGCACTTTGTTCATACACTGTTGGGAGCACAGCCTCCTAGACGAGGAGCGACTGAAGAGGCAATCTCCCACGAGGATGTATTCAGAGCTTTGACTCACATTTCAGTCTTTGTAAATAAATATTGTCAGCGAGAGGGTGGAGTTTAACTGGTGCAGTCAAAAACTGGATGAGGGGATCAACCCATTCATACTGACTTGTACGGTAGCACAGTGGGTAGCACCGCTGCTTCACAGCGCCAGGGTCTCAGGTTCGTTCCCCAGCTTGGGTCACTGTCTGCGTCATTCTCCGTGTCTGCGTGGGCTTCCTCCGGGTGCTCTGGTTTCCTCCCACAAGTCCTGAAAGACATGCTTGTTAGGTGAATTGGACATTCTGAATTCTCCCTCAGTGTACCCGAACAGGTGCCGGAGTGTGATGACTAGGGGATTTACACAGTAACTTCATTCCAGTGTTAATGTAAGCCTACTGGTGACAATAATTAAGATTATTATTACCGCCTAGCCACAATTTGAGGGTATGGAACACTTTAAAAAAAACCTGATCACTGATTGGAAAGTTGTTAGCGTTTTAGATGGCAGTCTCTCTGACTCCCCGCAATCTAAGGAAAATTTAATATTATGTAAAGCTGAACAGGTGGTCAAACAAGAGTGGAGACTTTTGTTCGAGGTGTGAGGGAAATTTCCCAAGAACAGCCCAATGAAGTTGTTTAGCTCGTAGGCTATAAACCCGAAGGTAGAGCAAAGCACCAACCAGAGAAACACCCTGAACAGATGCCAACCACAGTTTTCCTATGTCCTCACTGTGATAGGAATAAGGTCCACAGGCGGGAAAGATTTTCTGCCTGGTTTGTGCAATCCCATGGATGTGGGCAGTTCAGCCCTTCTGAAAGTTTCCAGGAAATCTGTGTTTTTATAACAGAGGGAGAATTCTGTTAAATTAACCTCCATTCAAGAAATTCCAGAGCTTCACAACTTTCCTGGGAAATATCAAGGAAGATCAAAACCGCCTTTGGGGTGCTGTCATTGAAGTAAATCGACATCTGACCTAATTCCAGCTAGGCACAGGAGCTGGTGTTTCTGTGCTATCTGATTGAATAAACTGGCACTGCAACTGTCCTCTATTCAACTCCAAGGTCCAGGAGGGGCCAAGTTAAATAGTCAAGTCCAGCTAGAGATGACACTAAACTGCAAAGATAGAGAAATTCCTGAAACATTGTCTGACATCGAAAATTGAGCATACCCTCTATTGAGCAGAAAAGCATGCACAATTTTAAATCTGCTTCAAAAGGTTGGTGGTAAATGCAAAGAAACCAGAAAATGAATTTAGGAGGGAAATCCCCAAACTCTTTACAGACCGTGTATCACATTACACTCAAAACAGATGCTCTGCTCCTTTGTCTATTCATGCAAAGGAAGATCCCACGCCCACTTCTGAAAAGAGTCAGGTGTGGGTTTGAGGCGGTGCTGCAACACCATTTCACCAGCCACTAAACCAACCAAGTGGAGCTCTGGTATGGCCCTTTGGATTTCGGCGGGAGCGGTGCGCAAGTGATTTCTGGGAGGTAAGTTTTTCCTTTAAAAACACTTACCTAGTCCCGTTTCTGTTCTTCTTTTCTGTTTTATTTTTTTATTTTTTTTAATATAAGGCGGGAACCGGAAGTTCGACTTCTGGGAAGGCCCCCCCCCCCCCCCCCCCCTCCCAACCAATAAATTCTGGTGGAGAGGAAACCCGAGACACTACACGTGTAGTGTCTCCCACCCACCATCCTCCTCTAACCTAATAATAAGATCCATTGGTGTGAGGTAAGTGCCATATTATATTATTATTATTAGCATTATTATATTATATTATTAGCATTGTGCAGGTCAAGGAGACACAGCCGGAGTGAGAGAGATACAGACAGTGAGAATTTGGTAGTTTGGTGCAGTGAGGTAACCAGGAAAGGTAAGTGGTTAATCTAATTGTGCTGTTTTTCAGTTAAAAGTGCAGGGTAGATGAGTGTCTGATTGGCTGAAGCTGCCCCCACCATAAACTTAAATTAAACTAATTAGTGATGGCTGGTCAGGTGATGTGCTTGATCCCATTGCGAGCTGCAGCGGCCACATCTGCAGTAAGTGTTGGCTGCTCGAAGAGCTCCGGCTCAGAGTTGATGAGCTGGAGTCTGAGCTTCAAACACTGAGGCACATCCGGGAGGGGGAGACTTACCTGGACACTGTGTTTCAGGAGGCAGTCACACCTGTCAGAGTAAGTAGTTTAAATCCTGCCAGTGGCCAGGGACAGCAGGGTGTGACTGTAAGTCAGGCAGGTAAAGGGAACCAGCAGTCAGGAACTCAGGAGCCTCAGCCCTTGACTCTGTCCAACAGGTATGAGGCACTTGCTCCCTGTGTGGATGGCGAACAGGGTTGCAGGAAGGATGAGTCAGCTGACCAAGGCACCATGGTTCAGCAGGCCATTCAAGGGGAGGGAGTAAATAGGCAAGTTGTAGTTGTAGGGGATTCTATTATCAGGGGGATAGATAGTATCCTTTGTGAGCAGGATAAAGAGTCCCGCATGGTATGTTGCCTGCCCGGTGCTGGGGTGCGGGACATCTCTGACCGGCTTGAAAGGATACTGGAGAGGGAGGGGGAGGATCCAGTTGTTGTGGTCCATGTCGGTACCAACAACATAGACAAGTCTAGAAAAGAGGACCTGTTTAGAGATTATAAAGAGCTAGGATTCAAATTTAAAAACAGGTCCTCAAGGGTCATAATCTCCGGATTACTGCCCGAGCCACGTGCAAATTGGCACAGGGAGGCAAGAATAAGGGAAGTTAACACGTGGCTGAAAGAGTGGTGTGGGAATGAGGGGTTCCTTTTCATGGGACACTGGCATCAGTTTTGGGACAGGGGGGACCTATATCGTTGGGATGGTCTCCACCTGAACCGAGCTGGGACCAGTGTTCTGGCGAAAAGAGTAAATATGGTGGTCAATAGGACTTTAAACTAAAGATTGGGGGGGAAGGGAAAGTCAGGGAACCAAGAGGTGAAGTAATCAGCGGGGAGCGTAGCTGCTTAAGAATACAAAAAAACACGAACAGACAAAACTCAAGAGTGGTTACGATTGTCCCCATCCCACAAAATATGACACAGTGTATGGAAAGGCTCAGTAAACCAAGGTCCACCACACTAAGAAAACAAAAAGGGATGGTCAATAGAGAATTAAAGGTGCTATTTTTAAATGCGTGCAGTGTACGGAACAAGGTAGATGAGCTTGTGGCCCAGATTGTGACTGGCAGGTATGATGTGGTAGGCATCACAGAGATGTGGTTGCAGGGGGTTCAGGACTGGCATTTAAACATCCAGGGATTCACAACCTATCGAAAAGACAGAGAGGTGGGCAGAGGGGGCGGGGTTGCCTTGTTAATTAGGAATGAAATTAAATCAATAGCACTAAACGACATAGGGTCAGATGATGTGGAGTCTGTGTGGGTAGAGTTGAGGAACCACAAAGGCAAAAAAAACATAATGGGAGTTATGTACAGGCCTCCTAACAGTGGTCAGGACCGGGGGCACAAAATGCACCACGAAATAGAAAGTGCATGTCAGAAAGGCAAGGTCACAGTGATCATGGGGGACTTCAATATGCAGGTGGACTGGGTAAATAATGCTGCCAGTGGACCCAAGGAAAGGGAATTCATTGAATGTTTACAGGAGGGCTTTTTGGAACAGCTTGTGATGGAGCCCACGAGGGAACAGGCCATTCTGGACTTAGTGTTATGTAATGAGCCAGACTTGATTAAAGATCTTAAAGTAAGGGAGCACTTAGGAGGCAGTGATCATAATATGGTCGAATTCAATCTCTGATTTGAAAGAAAGAAGGTAGAATCAGATGTAAAGGTATTACAGTTAAATCAAGGTAACTACAGGGGCATGAGGGAGGAACTGACGAAAATCAACTGGAAGCAGAGCCTAGTGGGAAAGACAGTAGAACAGCAATGGCAGGAATTTCTGGGAGTAATTGAGGACACAGTACAGAGGTTCATCCCAAAGAAAAGAAAGGTTATCAGAGGGGGGATTAGGCAGCCATGGCTAACAAAGGAAGTTATGGAATGCATCAAAGCAAAAGAGAAAGCCTATAATGTGGCAAAGAGTAGTGGGAAGTCAGAAGATTGGGAAGACTACAAAAGCAAACAGAGGATAACAAAGAGAGAAATAAGGAAAGAGAGGATCAAATTTGAAGGTAGGCTAGCCAGTAACATTAGGAATGATAGTAAAAGTTTCTTTAAATACATTAAAAACAAACGGGAGGCAAAAGATGACATTGGGCCGCTCCAAAATGACGCTGGTAATTTTGTGATGGGAGACAAGGAAATAGCTGAGGAATTGAATAAGTACTTTGCGTCAGTCTTCACAGTAGAAGACATGAGTAATATCCCAACAATTCCGGAGAGTCAGGGGCAGAGTTGAATATGGTAGCCATCACAAAGGAGAAAGTGCTAGAGAAATTAAGAGGTCTAAAAATTGGTAAATCCCCGGGCCCAGATGGGCTACATCCTAGAGTTCTAAAGAAGATAGCTGAAGAAATGGTGGAAGCGTTAGTTATGATCTTTCAAAAGTCACTGGAGTCAGGGAAAGTCCCAGAGGATTGGAAAATCGCTGTTGTAACCCCCCTGTTCAAGAAGGGAACAAGGAAAAAGATGGAAAATTATAGGCCAATTAGCCTAACCTCGGTTGTTGGCAAGATTCTAGAATCCATTGTTAAGGATGAGATTTCTAAATTCTTGGAAGTGCAGGGTCGGATTAGGACAAGTCAGCATGGATTTAGTAAGGGGAGGTCGTGCCTGACAAACCTGTTAGAGTTCTTTGAAGAGATAACAAATAGGTTAGACCAAGGAGAGCCAATGGATGTTATCTATCTTGACTTCCAAAAGGCCTTTGATAAGGTGCCTCACGAGAGACTGCTGAGTAAAATAAGGGCCCATGGTATTCGACGCAAGGTACTAACATGGATTGACGATTGGCTGTCAGGCAGAAGGCAGAGAGTTGGGATAAAAGGTTCTTTTTCGGAATGGCAACCGGTGACGAGTGGTGTCCCGCAGGGTTCTGTGTTGGGCCCACAGCTGTTCTCTTTATATATTAACGATCTAGATGACGGTACTGGGGGCATTCTGGCTAAGTTTGCCGATGATACAAAGATAGGTGGAGGGGCAGGTAGTATGGAGGAGGTGGGGAGGCTGCAGAAAGATTTAGACAGTTTAGGAGAGTGGTCCAAGAAATGGCTGATGAAATTCAACGTGGGCAAGTGCGAGGTCTTGCACTTTGGAAAAAAGAATAGAGGCATGGACTATTTTCTAAACGGTGACAAAATTCATAATGCTGAAGTGCAAAGGGACTTGGGAGTCCTAGTCCAGGATTCTCTAAAGGTAAACTTGCAGGTTGAGTCCGTAATTAAGAAAGCAAATGCAATGTTGTCATTCATCCCAAGAGGCTTGGAATAGAAAAGCAGGGATGTACTTCTGAAGCTTTATAAAGCATTAGTTAGGCCTCATTTAGAATACTGTGAGCAATTTTGGGCCCCACACCTCAGGAAGGACATACTGGCACTGGAGCGGGTCCAACGGAGATTCACACGGATGATCCCAGGAATGGTAGGCCTAACATACGATGAACGTCTGAGGATCCTGGGATTATATTCATTGGAGTTTAGGAGGTTGAGGGGAGATCTAATAGAAACTTACAAGATAATGAATGGCTTAGATAGGATGGATGTAGGGAAGTTGTTTCCATTAGCAGGGGAGACAAGGACCCGGGGGCACAGCCTTAGAATAAAAGGGAGTCACTTTAGAACAGAGATGAGGAGAAATTTCTTCAGCCAGAGAGTGGTGGGTCTGTGGAATTCATTGCCACAGAGGACGGTGGAGGCCGGGACGTTGAGTGTCTTTAAGACAGAAGTTGATAAATTCTTGATTTCTCAAGGAATTAAGGGCTATGGAGAGAGAGCGGGTAAATGGAGTTGAAATCAGCCATGATTGAATGGTGGAGTGGACTCGATGGGCCGAATGACCTTACTTCCACTCCTATGTCTTATGGTCTTATAGCCTCTATGCCTAATGGCTCCATTTGTATCTCTGTAGATCTAGCACACCTCAACGAAGCAGTCAAAAGATAAATTTATCTGCTGGAATCAGTACATGAGAACTTGGCCAAATTTGCCAAGAGCACCATCTTCACCAACCATGACGCCATAAGCCATTATTACGCCCTTTGGATGGTACTGTTTCAACGGTCTGCCATCCATTCAGCGTCCCATCAGCCCCTGAAATATTCTAAAGGACAATGTCCAATACACTGCAGGGAATTGACAGTTGTTATTTGCCATTTGGATGACATCTTGATCCATGAGTCAACAAAGCAGGACATGACAAGCAGATCAGGGATGTTTTACTCGCACTGCAAGAGGCTGGCTTGACATTCAATGAAAAATGTGAGTCTTCTAGGTCCATAATAAAATTCCTAGGGCACATCGTCCTCGTAATGGAATAAGTGCGGACTCTCAAAAACAAAAGCAATAAGGGATTTTCCAGTCATCCAGAAATGCAGCAGAGCTCCTGAGGTTTCTAGGAATGGTCAACCAACTAGGCCAATTCCTGCCTCACTTTAGCCCAGAAGAATTAACCCTTCAGGCATCTTTTATGACAGAACCAGGCATGTTACTGGAGAGAACAACAACATTGATTGTTTGAAGAAGTTTAAATGATGTTGCCAACCTCAGCCTATTACGATGCAGAACTTCCCATGATTGTGGCAGATGATGCATCTGCAATGGGACTAGGTGTAGTGCTATTACAAGTCCAAAGTGATAGCAAATGAAGACCTGTTTACTACGCTCCAGGTCATTAACTGAGAATGAGAAGCGTTGTTCTGTTATCGACGAGGAAGCCATTGCAGCAACTTGGGCCTGTGAGAAATTCTCTGACTGTGCTGGGCCTCCACTTTAAGATCACAAGCCAGTAGTGGCTTTATGATTTGGTCAGTGATATGAAACTGGAAGCTGCCCTGTATGCAATGGAGAGTGACCATACCATCTATGTGGATGGTTCATCCACCATATGCCACGAGATCCACCTGGACTTTAGGGTCTGGTGCAGCATATGGGTCAATCTCCCACAGCAACTACCCGGACTGGCCGTTGTTCTTTGCTTCAGTGTCGACCTTTACCTTTAGTTTTGTGGTGCTGCATGCAATGTTTAAGGTGGTGAAAATCTCACCTTTTCCATGGTGGTCTCAAAACTCTCACAGCAGTGTGTTGCAAGCTCAGTGGTTTGGTTGCTCTGACTGAACTCTAATTTATTTATCTTGTTCATGCTCCGAACCTTAAGGGAATAGCCAGCTACAATGTGGCTGGTGGCACAGGCAGGCTGGTTGTGGCTTAGTTCACCGTGGAGAACTCCCCTGCTCCCAACACGGGACCCTTTCTGCACCCCCATCACTCCAGATTCCACGTGGTCACCTAGTCTACAAATTCCACACACACATATACAAATTTCAAAGGGAGCTGATTTGTAAAAGAAGAATATTCATAATATGGGAGCATGGCCTTACTGTTGGTAAATCACATTGAGAAGATTGTTTTTCTCTTGTGGCATTCTCTGGTTCTATGAAACAGGATCCCAGAAGGTGATGTTGAAGTCATAGTTTAAGCACACTAATACTAATTGTGAAGGGAATAAGATACAGCATAAAACCTTCTTATGTCCTGCATTATAGCAGCCACAGGCTACGGAGGTGGATGGTATAGAATTTACATGGATTTAATGTGACCTGGTCCTCTCTGATTGGATTGAGGCAGAGTGAGAGTTTTACTGAGTTTACCTCTCCTGGTTTAGCTCAGTTGCCTATACAGCTGGTTCATGATGCAGAGCAAGGCCAATATTGCGGGTTCAATTCCTGTACCAACTGAGAATATTCATGACGGCCCTGCCCTCTCAACCTTGCCCCTCACCTGAGGTGTGGTGATCCTCAGGTTAAATCACCACCAGTCAGCTCTCCCCCTCAAAGGGGAAACAGTCTATGATGACTTTACTTTTCCTTGCCCCAAGAATAACAGCTGTTGTCACTGGGTGGAAAAATGTTCATTTCTCCAACACTGATGTACGCCCATGTTTGTGATAGAGGAGGGCATGCTCACACCCTTGGGCTATTTCAAATGCTCATTAATACTGCACAATTATGCTAAGTTGACCCAATCGCCCAATTGTATTTAAATTATTCAAAGTGTTTGTGTATCTTTCTATTAATAACAGCCTGAGGTCTATTTAAGAGGCAATAATGCCAAGCCTAAACTGTTATTGTAAAGTAGCAGCTTTTGTTCCCTATTAGAGTGTGTGAACTGAACTTGTGCCTGAGTTCATGTTCTGGTTCAACAAATGTTCTCACGGTCCACTTGCTGCCACACAATCTTCTCTCAACTATTTACAGAAATAGCTTCAAAGCTGAGGCCAGCGTAAAAACTCTGTTGACTCCTTTCAAAATCTCAAAGGAGAATGAGTTGTTGATTCAATGGTCCTCATTTGCAGTCAATATTGAAATAATAATAAACTTTATATAATAACCTTTATTGTCACAAGTAGGCTTACATTAACACTGCAATGAAGTTACTGTGAAAAGCCCCTAGTCACCACATTCCGGCGCCTGTTCGGGAACACAGAGGGAGAATTCAGAATGTCCAAATCACCTAAACATTTATGTATTGTGAGCCAAATGATTTAAGTGTAGGTAACATTCAACATAACCCCTCCTTTTAACCTCTGACATCTTAGTAAAAAATACAAAGCAATTCAACTGACAAATGGAAGTATAGGTTAAGTATAGAGGTGGACTTAACCAACATTTGAGAAAAGTATGTGTTACATCTCTCTGTTTCTCGTTAGAAATGAGTTGTCACAGATTCTTCCTGTCAAGACTTTCTTGACCTCAGAACTGTTCTCATCAGCTGGTAAGCTTAAATACAAACTCTCTCAGCTCCAACCTTCATATTGTTTAATTTGCTGCACCTCAGGCTTGAAGAGGGTTTTCAGCTGAGATTGTGTGTAAATGCTTGTATGAGTGTCTGTGAGTGTTCATGTCAGCATGTGAACAGAAAACCCTTTGACTCCAGTTGGCATAATATGTTTCTTCGGACAGAAATGTCATCTGTTTTTTTGCCGGAATGCATCGTTAAATCACTGTCCCTTGCTCACACTAAAAGGCAAATGATCTGCCTATGCCAGTTAACAATTCACTCAATTCATGGTAATCGGGCAGAGTCAACATGTTTTTTTGAAAGACAAATCACGTTCAACCAAATTATTAGAGTTCTTTGAAGAAATACCATGTGCTGTGGATGAAGGGGAACTGATGGATTTACTGTACCTAGATTTCCAGAAGGTATTCAATAAGGTTCCTCATCAAAGGATATTGTGGAAAGTTTCCTCAGGGTCGTCTCCTCGGGCCAATCATCCTCAACTGCTTCATCAAGAATCTTCCCTCTATCATAAGGTCAGAACATTATACAATGTTTATACAATGTTCAGCATTGTTCCTGACTCCTCAGATACTGAAACAGTCCAAATGGAGCAAGACTGGGCAATATTCAGGATTGGGCTGATAAATGGAAAATAACATTTGTGCCACATAAGTGCCAGGCAATGGTTATTGCCAACAAGAGAGAATCTAACCATTGCTCCTACACATACAAAAACATCACCATCGCTGAATCCCCTCCCGATTATCAACATCTTGGGGCTACTAACAAACTGAACTAGACTAGCCATATAAATACTGTGGCTACAGGAGCAGGTCAGAGACTAGTACTCCTGTGGAGAGTAACTCACTACCTGAATCCTCAAAACCCGTTCACCATCTACAAGGTACATGTCAGGAGTGCGATAGAATGCTGTCTACCTGCCTGGATGAGTGCAGCTCCAAAAATACTCAAGAAGCGTGACACTATCCAGGGGAAACCTGCTTGATTGGCAGCCCATTCAGCACATTAAACATTCACTCCATCCTCACACCGGCGCACAGTGGTATCAGTGTGTACCATCAGTGATATTATAATAAATGTAAAGAACTGTAAGGGTTAATGTAATGTCTAAATCAACCACTAGAGGGAGCTAGATGTACAACTGTCCATGGCATCGATGCTAAGCCTTGTGGGTGAGAGGTTGAGGAGAAGGTTAGAGGACAGACTGAAGGAAAGATAGTGTGAGTGAGAGCAGGTCATAGTTAATGTAATAGTGTAGAGATTAGTTGTAGTTGAGTGTAGATTATATGTTTATTATCAACTGTGTATTATATAGGAGTAAGCGTCAAATCCAATTAAGTAGTGTTAATAAATCTATAGCTTTGTTCAAGTTAAAAGCTATTTGTGGTCTTTGTGAACACTACGCCAACCATCCTAGAATTAACAACACAAAGAACATCACACCATCTACAACATACACTGCAGCAATTCACCTCAACAGCACCCCCGAACCTGTGATATCTACCACCTAGAAGGATAAGGGCAGAAGATAGCTGGGAACATCACCAGCTGCAAGTTCCCCTCCAAGTCACTCACTATCCAGACTTGGAAATATATAATCGTTCCTTCACCGTTGCTGGATCCAAATTCTGGAACTCCCTTGCTACCAGCACCGTGGGTGTACCGAGACCAGTGGACTGCAGCGGTTCAAGAGGCAATGAACAATAAATGCTGGTCTTGTGCGCAATGCTAACATCAAATGAAAGGATTTTAAAAATTCTCTTTTTCGGGACTGGAGATTTGTTTCCTGATTTGATCAGTCCAGAGTTGTATGTTCAGTTAGAATTCCAGCATATTTCCTTATACTCCCAATTACCACTTGTTCTGTGCTTGACTGGAGACTAAAGGCCCTCCTGTTCCCGCCTTTTTTTGTCTGAGATGAGATGAGAACATGTTGTGAGTGACGTGGTAACCCCCATTTAATGTTTATTGTGGAATGTAGATATTGATGTCTCATTACTGCAACTCTGCAACTACCACATTGACGCTACTTAATCTTTTAAACACTATAAAAACACCTCGCCTTTATATAGCGCCTTTTAACATTGTAAAATGTCCAAGACTTGATTTTTTGATTTGGTTTGATTTATTGTCACATGTACCGAAGTACAGTGGCAAGTACTTTTACAGGAGCAGCCCTTTGGATATCGGCGGCAGCGGTGCGCAGGGGCCTTCTGGGAGGTGAGTAGTGAATTTAAAAACTCTTACCTTTACAGGAGCAGCCCTTTGGATTTCGGCGGCAGTGGTGCGCAGGGGCCTTAGAACATAGAACATAGAACAATACAGCGCAGTACAGGCCCTTCGGCCCACGATGTTGCACCAAAACAAAAGCCATCCAACCTACACTATGCCATTATCATCCATATGTTTATCCAATAAACTTTTAAATGCCCTCAATGTTGGCGAGTTCACCACTGTAGCAGGTAGGGCATTCCACGGCCTCACTACTCTTTGCGTAAAGAACCTACCTCTGACCTCTGTCCTATATCTATTACCCCTCAGTTTAAAGTTATGTCCCCTCGTGCCAGCCATATCCATCCGCGGGAGAAGGCTCTCACTGTCCACCCTATCCAACCCCCTGATCATTTTGTATGCCTCTATTAAGTCTCCTCTAAACCTTCTTCTCTCCAACGAAAACAACCTCAAGTCCATCAGCCTTTCCTCATAAGATTTTCCCTCCATACCAGGCAACATCCTGGTAAATCTCCTCTGCACCCGCTCCAAAGCCTCCACGTCCTTCCTATAATGCGGTGACCAGAACTGTACGCAATACTCCAAATGCGGCCGTACCAGAGTTCTGTACAGCTGCAACATGACCTCCCGACTCCGGAACTCAATCCCTCAACCAATAAAGGCCAACACTCCATAGGCCTTCTTCACAACCCTATCAACCTGGGTGGCAACTTTCAGGGATCTATGTACATGGACACCTAGATCCCTCTGCTCATCCACACTTTCAAGAACTTTACCATTAGCCAAATATTCCGCATTCCTGTTATTCCTTCCAAAGTGAATCACCTCACACTTCTCTACATTAAACTCCATTTGCCACCTCTCGGCCCAGCTCTGCAGCTTATCTATATCCCTCTGTAATCTGCTACATCCTTCCACACTATCGACAACACCACCGACTTTAGTATCGTCTGCAAATTTACTCACCCACCCTTCTGCGCCTTCCTCTAGGTCATTGATAAAAATGACAAACAGCAACGGCCCCAGAACAGATCCTTGTGGTACTCCACTTGTGACTGTACTCCATTCTGAACATTTCCCATCAACCACCACCCTCTGTCTTCTTTCAGCTAGCCAATTTCTGATCCACATCTCTAAATCACCCTCAATCCCCAGCCTCCGTATTTTTTGCAATAGCCTACCGTGGGGAACCTTATCAAACGCTTTGCTGAAATCCATATACACCACATCAACTGCTCTACCCTCGTCTACCTGTTCAGTCACCTTCTCAAAGAACTCAATAAGGTTTGTGAGGCATGACCTACCCTTCACAAAGCCATGCTGACTATCCCTGATCATATTATTCCTATCTAGATGATTATAAATCTTGTCTATAGAACATATAAATCTTGTCTATAGAACGCCTTCTGGGAGGTGAGTAGTGAATTTTAAAACTCTTACCTTTACAGGAGCAGCCCTTTGGATTTCGGCGGCAGCGGTGCGCAGGGGCCTTCTGGGAGGTGAGTAGTGAATTTAAAAACTCTTACCTTTACAGGAGCAGCCCTTTGGATTTCGGCGGCAGCGGTGCGCAGGGGCCTTCTGGGAGGTGAGTAGTGAATTTAAAAACTCTTATCTTTACAGGAGCAGCCCTTTGGATTTCGGCGGCAGCGGTGCGCAGGGGCCTTCTGGGAGGTGAGTAGTGAATTTAAAAACCCTTACCTGGTCCCGTGTCTGTTTTTTTCTGTTTTATTTGTTTTTATATAAGGCGGGAACCGGAAGTTCGACCCGCGGACCTCTGGGAAGTCCCCCCCCCCCCCCCCCAGCCAATAAATTCTGGTGGAGAGGAAACCCAAGGCACTACACGTGTAGTGTCACCCACCGCCCTCCTCCTCTAACCTAATAATAAGACCCATTGGTGTGAGGTAAGTGCCATATTATATTATTATATTATTAGCATTGTGCAGGTCAAGGTTCAGAGGTGGAGGAGCAGTCTCTGTCAGCAAGAGAACCTGAGAACATCTGAGACACTCAGAAGGTAAGTAAGTGATTTTTACTTATTTTTACTTTTATACCTTTTTTCAAATTGTGTGTCGGGGGGAAACTGAAGTGACATCACAGAAAAGCTGTGGCTAGTATTTGGTAACTAATTAAACATAATAACTTAATTATAATTTAGAGGGATATCTAAGCCAGAGATCGGAGAGTACTATAGTTAGCTATCGCATTTCTATTAGAAATCTAGTGCTAGGAAACAGATAGTTGACAGTAACTTTGAAATTTAAAAAAAAATATTTTTTTAAAAAAAAGACAAATTTTAATTTTAATTTTAATTAATTGACGCAATGTCAGTTAGAGGGGTGCTGTACTCTGACTGTGAGATGTGGCAGGTCCGGGAGGCTTCCAGCGTCCCGGATGGCTTCATCTGCAGAAAGTGCACCCAACTGGAGCTCCTCACAGACCGCATGGTTCGGTTGGAGCAGCAATTGGATGCACTTAGGAGCATGCAGGTGGCGGAAAGCGTCATAGATCACAGTTATGTAAATGTGGTCACACCCAAGGTGCAGGCAGAGAAATGGGTGACCACCAGAAAGGGCAGGCAGTCAGTGCAGGAATCCCCTGTGGTTGTCCCCCTCTCGAACAGATATACCCCTTTGGATACTGTCGGGGGGGATAGCCTATCAGGGGAAAACAGCAGCAGCCAGAACAGTGGCACCACGGCTGGCTCTGATGTTCAGAATGGAGGGTCAAAGCGCAGAAGAGTAATAGTAATAGGGGACTCTATAGTCAGGGGCACAGATAGGCGCTTCTGTGGATGTGAAAGAGACTCCAGGATGGTATGTTGCCTCCCTGGTGCCAGGGTCCAGGATGTCTCCGAACGGGTAGAGGGCATCCTGAAGGGGGAGGGCAAACAGGCAGAGGTCGTTGTACATATTGGTACTAACGACATAGGCAGGAAGGGGCATGAGGTCCTGCAGCAGGAGTTCAGGGAGCTAGGCAGAAAGTTAAAAGACAGGACCTCGAGGGTTGTAATCTCGGGATTACTCCCTGTGCCACGTGCCAGTGAGGCTAGAAATAGGAAGATAGAGCAGCTAAACACGTGGCTAAACAGCTGGTGTAGGAGGGAGGGTTTCCATTATCTGGACCACTGGGAGCTCTTCCGGGGCAGGTGTGACCTGTATAAGAAGGACGGGTTGCATCTAAACCGGAGAGGCATAAATATCCTGGCCGCGAGGTTTGCTAGTGTCACACGGGAGGGTTTAAACTGGTATGGCAGGGGGGTGGGCACGGGAGCAATAGGTCAGAAGGTGAGAGCATTGAGGGAGAACTAGGGAATAGGGACAGTGTGGCTCTGAGGCAGAGCAGACAGGGAGAAGTTGCTGAACACAGCGGGTCTGGTGGCCTGAAGTGCATATGTTTTAATGCAAGGAGCATTACGGGTAAGGCAGATGAACTTAGAGCTTGGATTAGTACTTGGAACTATGATGTTGTTGCCATTACAGAGACCTGGTTGAGGGAAGGGCAGGATTGGCAGCTAAACGTTCCAGGATTTAGATGTTTCAGGCGGGATAGAGGGGGATGTAAAAGGGGAGGTGGAGTTGCGCTACTTGTTCGGGAGAATATCACAGCTGTACTGCGAGAGGACACCTCAGAGGGCAGTGAGGCTATATGGGTAGAGATCAGGAATAAGAAGGGTGCAGTCACAATGTTGGGGGTATACTACAGGCCTCCCAACAGCCAGCGGGAGATAGAGGAGCAGATAGGTAGACAGATTTTGGAAAAGAGTAAAAACAACAGGGTTGTGGTGATGGGAGACTTCAACTTCCCCAATATTGACTGGGACTCACTTAGTGCCAGGGGCTTAGACGGGGCGGAGTTTGTAAGGAGCATCCAGGAGGGCTTCTTAAAACAATATGTAGACAGTCCAACTAGGGAAGGGGCGGTACTGGACCTGGTATTGGGGAATGAGCCCGGCCAGGTGGTAGATGTTTCAGTAGGGGAGCATTTCGGTAACAGTGACCACAATTCAGTAAGTTTTAAAGTACTGGTGGACAAGGATAAGAGTGGTCCGAGGATGAATGTGCTAAATTGGGGGAAGGCTAATTATAACAATATTAGGCGGGAACTGAAGAACATAGATTGGGGGCGGATGTTTGAGGGCAAATCAACATCTGACATGTGGGAGGCTTTCAAGTGTCAGTTGAAAGGAATACAGGACCGGCATGTTCCTGTGAGGAAGAAAGATAAATACGGCAATTTTCGGGAACCTTGGATGACGAGTGATATTGTAGGCCTCGTCAAAAAGAAAAAGGAGGCATTTGTCAGGGCTAAAAGGCTGGGAACAGACGAAGCCTGCATGGAATATAAGGAAAGTAGGAAGGAACTTAAGCAAGGAGTCAGGAGGGCAAGAAGGGGTCACGAAAAGTCATTGGCAAATAGGGTTAAGGAAAATCCCAAGGCTTTTTACACGTACATAAAAAGCAAGAGGGTAGCCAGGGAAAGGGTTGGCCCACTGAAGGATAGGCAAGGGAATCTATGTGTGGAGCCAGAGGAAATGGGCGAGGTACTAAATGACTACTTTGCCTCAGTATTCACCAAAGAGAAGGAATTGGTAGATGTTGAGTCTGGAGAAGGAGGTGTAGATAGCCTGGGTCACATTGTGATCTAAAAAGACGAGGTGTTGGGTGTCTTAAAAAATATTAAGGTAGATAAGTCCCCAGGGCCTGATGGGATCTACCCCAGAATACTGAAGGAGGCTGGAGAGGAAATTGCTGAGGCCTTGACAGAAATCTTTGGATCCTCGCTGTCTTCAGGGGATGTCCCGGAGGACTGGAGAATAGCCAATGTTGTTCCTCTGTTTAAGAAGGGTAGCAAGGATAATCCCGGGAACTACAGGCCGGTGAGCCTTACTTCAGTGGTAGGGAAATTACTGGAGAGAATTCTTAGAGACAGGATCTACTCCCATTTGGAAGCAAATGGACGTATTAGTGAGAGGCAGCATGGTTTTGTGAAGGGGAGGTCGTGTCTCACTAACTTGATAGAGTTTTTCGAGGAGGTCACTAAGATGATTGATGCAGGTAGGGCAGTAGATGTTGTCTATATGGACTTCAGTAAGGCCTTTGACAAGGTCCCTCATGGTAGACTATTACAAAAGGTGAAGTCACACGGGATCAGGGGTGAGCTGGCAAGGTGGATACAGAACTGGCTAGGCCACAGAAGGCAGAGAGTAGCAATGGAGGGATGCTTTTCTAATTGGAGGGCTGTGACCAGTGGTGTTCCACAGGGATCAGTGCTGGGACCTTTGCTCTTTGTAGTATATATAAATGATTTGGAGGAAAATGTAACTAGTCTGATTAGTAAGTTTGCAGACGACACAAAGGTTGGTGGAATTGCGGATAGCGATGAGGACTGTCGGAGGATACAGCAGGATTTAGATTGTCTGGAGACTTGGGCGGAGAGATGGCAGATGGAGTTTAATCCGGACAAATGTGAGGTAATGCATTTTGGAAGGTCTAATGCAGGTAGGGAATATACAGTGAATGGTAGAACCCTCAAGAGTATTGAAAGTCAAAGAGATCAAGGAGTACAGGTCCACAGGTCATTGAAAGGGGCAACACAGGTGGAGAAGGTAGTCAAGAAGGCATACGGCATGCTTGCCTTCATTGGCCGGGGCATTGAGTATAAGAATTGGCAAGTCATGTTGCAGCTGTATAGAACCTTAGTTAGGCCACACTTGGAGTATAGTGTTCAATTCTGGTCGCCACACTACCAGAAGGATGTGGAGGCTTTAGAGAGGGTGCAGAAGAGATTTACCAGAATGTTGCCTGGTATGGAGGGCATTAGCTATGAGGAGCGGTTGAATAAACTCGGTTTGTTCTCACTGGAACGAAGGAGGTTGAGGGGAAACCTGATAGAGGTATACAAAATTATGAGGGGCATAGACAGAGTGGATAGTCAGAGGCTTTTCCCCAGGGTAGAGGGGTCAATTACTAGGGGGCATAGGTTTAAGGTGAGAGGGGCAAGGTTTAGAGTAGATGTACGAGGCAAGTTTTTTACGCAGAGGGTAGTGGGTGCCTGGAACTCGCTACCGGAGGAGGTAGTGGAAGCAGGGACGATAGGGACATTTAACGGGCATCTTGACAAATATATGAATAGGATGGGAATAGAAGGATACGGACCCAGGAAGTGTAGAAGATTGTAGTTTAGTCGGGCAGCATGGTCGGCACGGGCTTGGAGGGCCGAAGGGCCTGTTCCTGTGCTGTACATTTCTTTGTTCTTTGTTCTATTCTTTTGCTGCCGAGTGAAGGTATACAGACAAAAGAATAATTGACAGAGTACATTGACAAATGGTGCATCGACAAACAGTGATTGGTTACAGTGCGGAACAAGGGGCCAAACGAAGCAAATAAATGAACAAGAGCAGTATAGGGCATCATGAGTAGTGTTCTTACAGGGAACAGATCAGTCCAAGGGGGAGTCGTTGAGGAGCCTTGTAGCTGTGGGGAAGAAGCTGTCCCTATGTCTGGATGTGCGGGTCTTCAGACTTCTGTACCTTTTACCTGATGGAAGAGCCTGGAAGAAGGCAATGCCTGGGTGGGAGGGGTCTCTGATAATGCTGTCTGCCTTCCTGAGGCAGCGGGAGGTGTATACAGAATCAATGTGGGGGTGGCAAGCTTGTGTGATGCGTTGGGCTGAGTTCACCACACTCTGCAGTTTCTTGCGATCTTGGCCTGTGATGCAGCCGGATAGGATGCTCTCTATCACCATCTGTAGAAGTTGGTGAGAGTCGATGCAGACATGGCAAATTTCTTTAGCTTCCTCATGGAAGTCTGGCAATACCTGATTTAAGAAACATGAGAGGATACAGGGAAAGATCCCACGAAGGGTTAACAGCAGCTGCAAAGAGCAGGATTATAAAATGCAGATTCTTTCTCCCAAACAGGCTTAGCAAACACAGGATTTTTGTATGTAGCTAAAAACAATGGCTCACACCTTCATTGAAAATAACTATCTTAGTGAGCATCTGGAAAAGCATGGATGAGGATTTGAGTTGAGTGAGGTGATAAATGTAAACCTTCCAAGTTATAACCAAGTGGGTTTTTAGCATTACGCTAAAAGCAATGATTCACACCATCATTGAAGTAAAATCAGAAGCTGGAAAAGAATGACTAGGGGGGCAAATATATAGGTGTGAAGCTCCGCAGAAAGTAGGTAAATTAAAGAAAACTGGAGACAATCAGTCTACGAGAAACATAATTTAAAGCCAAAATCAAAGTTAAAATTGTGAGCTGAGGACACAATTGGAAAATAAAACTATAGAAATGACAGGAATTAAAAGTAACACCTCTTGAAGTCAAAGCATTTTTGAACATCACAAAGGACAATGTAATCAGATCTGAGGGCTGAGGCCATGCCAAAATGAATACTTAGTAGTGTTAGAAAAATTCAGATTAAAGGTACCTTTTACAATCCAAGTGAAATAAAAGTTACTTTACAATAAATTAATAAAAACGTAATAAGTGTTAGAAAAATATATAAACCCGAAGAAAGGGGACAGCCAGCAGAGCCAGCTCTCACAGCTCGGTATATGGGAAAGATAGGACACAGCAACCGAGCTCACCAGCGAATACATCTAAAGAAGACCAGATTTTAAAAAGAAGATTGATTGTCAAGTTGGGCCTGAAGGTCCCTTCAACCAACCATAAGGATCCAGAAACAAGATCTTTTTACTTTTCTGTAAAGACAGTGATTGCATCTTTTAAAAGAAAAAATATATAATAATAAAATAACTTAAAAGTTTTAACCTGAAACAGTGGTTATTAGTCTACTTTACTTACTTAGCAACGCAGGACCCAGGATATCAATGCTACTAAGGGGTAAGTAGGTAAAATTCTTCTGTGAACATATGGGTTATACTAGGGGATAACTTGAAAACATAGTTTGATCTGAATAGCACCCACTGAAGCCTGCATAGGAGTTGGGGAGTGAGAATCCCTGTTCACTATTTAGAATATCAACCCTTTTTGGTATAGGGGGAATTCTAAGAATAGTGGTGAGTTTTTAATTGGGAATGCCTCGCTTTTGCCCAGGTTATGTTTGTAGCCCGAGAAGGTTCCAAACTCTTTCAGTATTTGCAGTATTGCCTTCAGTCCCTCCTGTGGCTTCGAGACATAGAGGAGCAGGTCATCTGCATAGAGTGAGATTCTGTGCTCTCTATCTCCTCACCGGATTCCCTCCCAGCTTTTTGCGTCCCGCAGGGCTATCACCAGGGGTTCGATGGTCAGTGTGAACAAGAGTGGGGACAGGGGGCAGCCCTGTCTTGTTCCTCTCTGCAGCTGGAAGTATTCAGAGCTGGTGGTGTTAGTTTGGATGCTCGCTTTGGGAGCATTGTACCGGAGCCTCACCCAGGCGGTGAACCCCGCTCCTCTCCCAAACCGTTCCAGTACCTCGAGGAGGTATTTCCATTCGACTCTGTCGAAGGCTTTTTCTGCATCCTGGGAGACGATCACCTCATTATTACGTTCAGCAGCCGCCTGATGTTCGCTGTGAGCTGCCTACCCTTGACAAAGCCAGTTTGGTCCTCTGCGACCACCTCTGGTACACAGCCCTCCAGCCTTTTGGCCAGGACCTTTGCGAGTATTTTCGCATCCACGTTCAGCAGTGAAATGGGTCTGTATGATCCGCATTCCGTCAGGTCTTTATCTTTTTTGAGTATCAGTGAAATTGTGGCCTGCGCTAGAGTTGGGGGCAGGGTGCCCCTTGCCAGTGAGTCCGCGAACATGTCCCTTAGGTGTGGGGCCAGGACTGGTGCAAATTTTTTGCATAAGTCCGCCGGGAACCCATCGGGTCCCGGTGCCTTCCCCGCCTGCATGGAGCTGATGCTCTCCATGATTTCTCCCAGGTCTATTGGTGCTTCCAGCTCCGCCCGTTTGTCTTCCCCCACAACTGGTAGTTCTAGTCCGTCTAGGAACAGTTTCATCCTCGCGTCCCCGTTGGGGGGCTCGGAGGTGTACAGTCCCCGGTAGAAGGTCTCAAATGCCCGATTGACCTCCTTTGGTTCTGTTACCAGTCTGCCTCTGCTATCCTTTACCTGCGCTTTTTCCCCTTGTGGCTGCTTGCTTTCTCAGCTGGCGAGCCAATAGGCGGCCACCCTTGTCTCCGTGTTCGTAGAAGGTTCCCCCATGTCTGACGGAGTTGGTAAACTGCTTTCCTAGTGGATAGCAGGTTAAAGTCCATTTGCAGCTTTTTCCTCTCCGCCAGCAGCCCTATGGTCGAGGCCTCGGAGTATTTTCTGTCGACTTCCAGGATGGAGTCCACCAGTTGTTGCCTGGCCACCCTCTCTTCCCTATCTCTGTGTGGTATTATCAGGTATTACGGTACCTGAGAGGCTGAAGTACCATTGGTTAAACCTAGGGGTTTTACCATTGGCTGTAGAGTATGGTAGCTCCGCCCCGATAGGCAGGGTATAAGAACTCGTACCGTCCCAGCAGCCCTCATTCTGTACCTGAGTTGCTGGGGAATACTTCTAGCTTATTAAAGCCTTCAGTTGTATTACAACCTCATTTTAGTAGTTATTGATCGTGCATCAATTTAATAAGCTAGATTTAAGTAGAAAGGATGACCTCCGAATCAAGCCAGAGTGTCTGCAACTCAGTCCCCACGCGGTGAACTCAGCGGCGATCTTTAAGCACTGGCTGGCGTGTTTTAAAGGCTATCTGGATATGGCTGAAAGCACACCCTCGGGGGAGCAGAAACTGCATGTCCTGCACTCAAGGGTAAGTCCAGAGATCTACACCCTCATCGAGGAGGCGGAAGACTTTGATGCAGCAATCGAACTTTTAAAAGGACACTATATTCGCCCAGTAAACCAGGTCCACGCTCGTCACCAGCTTGCAACAAGACGACAAACCCCCAGGGAATCGTTGGAGGAATTCTACCGCGCTACTGGTGCTGGGCAGAAGCTGTGGCTGCCCGCAAGTTTCCGAGCACATGGAACTTCTAGTCCGGGACGCCTTTGTAGCAGGTATGAGCTCTTCACTAATCCGCCAGCGTCTTTTAGAAAAAGACACCCTGGGACTTAGGGAGGCACGGGCCCTGGCAGGGTCCATGGATGTGGCCTCCAGGAAAGCACGAGCCCACGTGCCCGACCGCGTGGCGGCCCCTTGGGCAGTGTGGAATCCCGCAGCGGCCGACCCAGAGACCTTCCCCATTTCCCCACAGGCCTGCGCAGTAAGGTGGCCTGCCAACCCCGATGGGCCCCGCTGTTTCTTTTGTGGGTAGGAAAAGCACCCCCGTCAGCGCTGCCCAGCCCACACATCCATCTGCAAGGGATGCGGCAAAAAGGGCCATTTTGTGGGAGTCTGCCAGGCACGAGCGGTGGCCGCGGTCTCCAGCGGCGACTCCGGACCGCCACAGCGAACTTCTCCACGGGCCCCGTGCGGCCAGCGGTCGCCGCCACCCCCATATCCAAGGGCCACGTGCGGACCCCGGGCGCCGCCATCTTGTCCCTTGGACACCACGCTGGAAGGATGGGCGCCCCCATTTTGTGCACCCCTGGCCACCATGTGCGACCAATGGGAGACGCCATCTTGGATGGGGCCCCAGGACCCCAGCTCGGCTGACCACGCACTGCCTCAACAAAATCCACAACTACTGCATCTGGTCTCGGTGACTCTGGACCAAACTCGACCTCAAACACTCTCAACAGCTCAACAGCAACGACGGTTATCTTCATCAACAGCCACGCGACGTCCTGCCTGATCGACTCTGGGATCACAGAGAGCTTTATACACCCCAATACGGTAAGGCGCTGTTCCCTCCTTATCCACCCTGTTAATCAAAGAATTTCACTGGCCTCCGGTTCCCACTCAGTGGACATAAAGGGGTTTTGTGTAGCAAACCTCACAGTCCAGGGAAGGGAGTTCAAAATTTTCCGCCTCTATGTCCTTCCTCACCTCTGCACGGCTACACTCCTGGGTTTAGACTTTCAGTGTAACCTGCAAAGTCTGACCTTCCAATTTGGTGGCCCTATACCCCCCCCTTACTGTCTGCGGCCTCGCGACCCTTAAGGTCGACCCGCCTTCCCTGTTTGCGAACCTCACCCCGAATTGCAAACCCGTCGCCACCAGGAGCAGACGGGACAGTGCCCAGGACTGATCTTTATTAGGTCAGAGGTCCAAAGGCTGCTGAGGGAAGGAGTCATTGAAACCAGTAACAGCCCTGTTAGGGGGCCGTACAAAATGGCCGCGGTCACCGCTCTCACCATGAGGCCGGGCTCCGGGGTTTCCTCTTGTCCAGGGGGCACCCACCATGGCCGCCAGCTGTGTGTACGCCACATGGCTGCACCTCTGCACTCCAGGGTCTCCCTTCGTCCTGAAGCCCTCCCAAGTGGCTGTTTGTGGCACCATCTTGGTTCCTCGCCCTGCTCCATGCCTGCCAAGGCCTGTGTTCGTGCTGCTTATCTACCTCACACTTCCCTTTGCTTCTCTTTTATTCTGCGCTCTCCCACCGACTCCCCCCCCTTAGTCCCTGTTCCTCTGCCCCCCCCGTGTTCTTCCCCCCCCCTTCTGCCCTGCCCCCTCCTTCTCTTTGTGCCAGGCGCTCCATCTCCCCTGAGAGGCGCGGCGCGGCCCTCCTTTCTTCCTGCCCTCCCGTGTTAGCCCTCCTCGCTAGCACGGAGGCCCCCCTCCCAGCACTTGCCCTGCTCTGGTCCTGTTTTACCTTCCTTTTGCTAGCCCTTGTCTCGCCCTCCTGTCCGCCTTTTTCACCCTCATTCACCTTGCTTCGCTCCCCCCCATTGCATTGAGAGGTGGAACGAGCCCGGGAACGAGTCAGCACAGTCCCGCACAGTGCACCAAGCACGTGTGTACAGTTCATGATCGTATTGTCTCTGTTTGCGGTCTGCCCGCTGCTCTTTGTTCCGATTCTTCCTTTCTTTTCCATCCCCGACGCTTTCATGATGGCCGTTGTGGCTGTCCCTCCCCCAGTTTGTTCGCTCTAACGAACTCCTCTGCTGCCGCTGGGGTGTTTAAAACAGCTCCTTCCCCTCAAATGTTACCCAGAGTTTGGCCGGGAATAACATCCCAAATTTCACATTACTTTTGTAGAGTGCTGATTGGCCCTGTTGAATTCAGCCCTTCTTTTGGCCAGGTCCGCCCCAATGTCCTGGTACACCCTTATGGTCTTCCCTTCCCACGTGCTCGATTTCGTCTGCCGGGCCCACTTTAGGATTTTTTCCCTGTCTTGGAACCTGTGCAGCTTCACGATAATCGCTCTGGGCTGCTCCCGGCTTTGGGCCTGGGTCGGAGCGACCTGTGTGCCCTGTCGATTTCTGGGGGGTTTGGAAACGTCTCCCTTCCCACTAGCTTGCCCAGCATTTGGGTGACGCAGCCTGTTGGATCTCTGCCCTCCATCCCCTCTGGCAGACCCACTATTTTAACATTCTGCAGTCTGGACCTATTTTCCTGGTCCTCCACTTTCCCTCTTAGGCTCCCCTGGGTCGTTACCAGCCTTTTCACCTCGGTTTCCTGAGTTACCATCCTGTCGCTCTGGTCCGAGGCGGCCGTCTCCAACTCCTGAATAGTTTTCTCCTGCACCTCCACCTTCCTTTCCAGGCCGTTGATGGCTCGCTGCATTTTTTCTGTTGTCTCCACCAGCATCTCCTTCATCATTGTGTGGAGCTCCGTCCTGAGTGCCTCCCTCATGGCGTTTATCTCCGTTTTTATCCCGTCCTTTATGGCGTTTATTTCAGTTTTCAGCACATTTCTCCATTCCTCCCCCTGTGCGCGGGGGGCGGGGGGGGGGGGGGGGGGGTGGTCGCCGCATCCGGTTCCTGCTCCGCTGCTCGGCTCACCAGCTTTTCCACTTCCTGATTCGCCTGAACCTCCGCCTCGCCCCGTGGGGTCGTCTGCCTGCCCGGCCGCAGCTCCTGCTTTTTTCCTTCGCCTTCGCTGCTGCTCCTTCTTACATCGCGCCGTCCCCCCAATTTATTATTTGGAGGCATATTTCTGTCTGTTCCTTTCTCTTTTTTTTCCTGGGTTTTGGTGCGAAAAAGAAATTATTTTTGGAGTTTTTTAAAAAAATCTTTTTAAAAACGATTTTTTTAAAACAAAAAGGGATTTTTCTTTTTGAAAGTTTTTTTTTCCCTTTAAAAAAGTTTTTCTTTCGAAAAAAATTTTTTTTTTTTGCAGGAGAGGAACAAGGAAGGTTGAATTAAAAAGTTCTTATTTTGTTCTTGTGATCCTCTCCGTGCTCCGACTTTCAGGGGCCGTTTCTGAGCGATCCCCACTCCTCCTCCACCTGCAGCTCACCGGGACCAGGCCCTCCTTGTTTTTTCTCTCCCTCTCCAGCTCCGTGGATCGGAGCTTTGGCGCTTGGGCAGGGCCGAATTCGCGGGGCCTAAAGAAATTTTTTTTTTCTTAAAATTCCCAGGGAATCCCACCCCCCCCCCCCCAAAAAGCCGTGATTTTGTGGCTGTGCGGGAGCGTCTTTGCTGCGGCTGCTCCGTTCGCGATCGCCACCCCTTTACAACCTTTTTTAATCATTTATTTTAATGGAGCGAGGCAACAGATTGTTAATGTTAAAGATTGTTTTCCTCGCAGGAACTGCTACTTATCTTTGACACAGCCACAGATTGTGCTAGAGTCTGGAATCACACCCTTTGTCAAACAGGCTGCTGTAAGGCCCTAATATACATTTGGTAGCACAGCGATTAGCACTGTTGCTTCACAGTGTCAGGGACCTGGGTTCGATTCCCGGCTTGGGTCACTGTCTGTGCGGAGTCTGCACGTTCTCCCTGTGTCTGCGTGGGTTTCCTCCGGGTGCTCCAGTTTCCTCCCACAAGTCCGAAAGACGTGCTGTTAGGTAATTTGGACATTCTGAATTCTCCCTCAGTGTACCCGAACAGGCGCCGGAGTGTGGCGACAAGGGGCTTTTCACAGTAACTTCGTTGCAGTGTTAATGTAAGCCTACTGTGACAATAAAGATTATTATTATTATCTGATCAAAATCTCTCACCTGAATAGCGTCAGTTCACCTCATGTTTGTGGCTGATGTGGTGAGTGGTGAGTCTATTAACCAACGCTGGCTTAGAGCCCAGGCACAAGGACACAACGGCTTGTCAACGGGGATTCGGAAATAAGTAACAGAACTGAATTGTACGAGTGTAGAGACCTCAGCGGGCTGTGTGGATGGAGGAGGCTGCAGTGCTGGACAGAGTCAAGGCCATTGCTCATCATATATTGGAAGTAGGCTGGAAGACCAATAAAGGCGCCCAAGGGGCTAGATCCAAGTAAACAAAATGACAGTAAACATTCTATTAAATTCTTTCTGTGTCCATGGGGATATGTCTTTTTTTTACCTTGGTCTTGAATTTTTAGAAAATGTGAGCCAACCACTCAGGACAGAGTGTCTAAAATGGCCAAAGTTAGCGAGAGGAAAACAGTTTGCGTATCAGTCCAGCGGCTTTTCAAACTGAGAATGTAAATCAGCCTGTACAGCTGCTGACTGTAATACTCGAATTGGATTCACTGCCAAAGGCTGACCTGTCGCCTGAGTTCCTGCCAAGTAAGAATCCAGTGGAGCAAAGACGTCTGTTGACGTGGATTGAAAGTTCTTCATTGAATAAAGCAGAGTGCAGTTACTGTGTAATGTGTTCCATCATCGGTTCGCATGGACATCTAAGATGGACAGTCTATTTATATCAGGGATAAGCACAGTTCAATGTCTGTAAATTATGCAGGTGGGTATGGGGAGGCCTGAACTTACTCCATGGGATGATCCCTGGGGTTAGTCGGGGAAATGGGTGGAGTGTGTGAGCCTTTTAGGAAGTGATTATCTAGGGGCATGGGTTCTCTGCTCATAAATGCCATGGCACTAGCTGAGATTAAACCAGGGAAAGAATGTGGAGTCAGTAGATGCTGAGACGCGATGGACTGGCTGTTTCAATGGTGGATGTGAGGCCACCTGGGGGTCCCAGCCTGGGCCATAGACCCCATAGAAGAGGGGAATATTTCATTTCTATGTGGGTGGGGGGGGGGGAGGCTGGTGGGGTATGTTCCCTCTGGCCCCTCCATCAGTACCCTCAAACACCTCTGTATCCCCGACGAGCTCCCAGGCCTCAACGCCCCTCCCTGCCCCGAGACATCAAAATGTACCTGGTCCTGGACACTTAATGTTTCCCGAAGTGTCAGATCCGTGTGGGGCAGTCACTGTCAGCACAATGTGTTCACTACTAACTCCTTGGGTGGAGGGAAAGGATAAATCCTGGCACAATGCGTCAAGGGGGCATCAAAAACTAACACATCATTAAGCTACCACCCTATTCTGCCCACTGACCTCGAGACATGCAAGGTCAAGCGGAGGGGATTCGGAAGAAGTGAAGACCGGTGTGGTCTCCCTGTGGAAGGCATCGTGGCGACCTCCAATGCTCCCTCCTGCCGGTCGGTGCCCTTGGGACCCTGGGTGACTCCATGGGACGGCGTGGCAGCTGTAGTGAGCTCCAGAGGCCCCTGTGCCATCCGCCCCTGCCGGCCCTGGCAGCTCCCCATTGACTTTCACGCTCGGCAGTGCCCCCCAATATCCACCTCCACCTGAGAGACATACCTCAGCGACTGGGCCATGGTCCGCAGTGCCTCCTAAAGTCCACCTCCACCTGAGACACATAGCTCAGCGACTGTGCCACGCTCCGCAGTGCCTCCCAATGTCCACCTCCACCTGAGACACATACCTCAGCGACTGGGCCATGGTCCGCAGTGCCTCCCAAAGTCCACCTCCACCTGAGACACATAGCTCAGCGACTGTGCCACGCTCCGCAGTGCCTCCCAATGTCCACCTCCACCTGAGACACATACCTCAGCGACTGGGACAGGCTCCGCTGTGCCTCCCAATATCCACCTCCACCTGAGACATATACCTCAGCGACTGGGACACGCTCCGCAGTGCCTCCCAATATCCACCTCCACCTGAGACACATACCTCAGCGACTGGGACAGGCTCCTCTGTGCCTCCCAATATCCACCTCCACCTGAGACATATACCTCAGCGACTGGGACACGCTCCGCAGTGCCTCCCAATATCCACCTCCACCTGAGACACATACCTCAGCGACTGGGACAGGCTCCGCTGTGTCTCCCAATATCCACCTCCACTGAGACATATACCTCAGCGACTGGGACACGCTCCGCAGTGCCTCCCAATATCCACCTCCACCTGAGACATATACCTCAGCGACTGGGACACGCTCCGCAGTGCCCCCCAATATCCACCTCCACCTGAGACACATACCTCAGCGACTGGGACAGGCTCCGCTGTGCCTCCCAATATCCACCTCCACCTGAGACACATACCTCAGCGACTGGGACACGCTCCGCAGTGCCTCCCAATATCCACCTCCACCTGAGACACATACCTCAGCGACTGGGACAGGCTCCGCTGTGCCTCCCAATATCCACCTCCACCTGAGAAACATACCTCAGCGACTGGGACACGCTCCGCAGTGCCTCCCAATGTCCACCTCCACCTGAGACACATACCTCAGCGACTGGGACAGGCTCCGCTGTGCCTCCCAATATCCACCTCCACCTGAGACATATACCTCAGCGACTGGGACACGCTCCGCAGTGCCTCCCAATATCCACCTCCACCTGAGACACATACCTCAGCGACTGGGACAGGCTCCGCTGTGCCTCCCAATATCCACCTCCACCTGAGACATATACCTCAGCGACTGGGACACGCTCCGCAGTGCCTTGGCAATATCCACTTCTGGGATATGTCCTCCACTGACTGGGACACGCTGTTAAGGCCCGCAGCCATAGTTGTCACTGGCTGAACCACGCCTTGACACCACTGCGCATGTTGCTGACGTGGTGCTCCAGGCTCTCCACTGCGGTCGCCACCTCAGCAGTGTTGGCCTCAGTGTCACACATTCTCCTACACCCATAGTCTTTGGGACTCCTCCAATCGGCGATGCACTCGCTGGAGTCACTGACATCCCCTCTTAAATCTCACAGCGTCTGCATCAGCTCAGGTTAAGCTTGTCCAGAGGCTCAGCATCTGACTGGGACCCAGCTGAGCGCTGGGATCCAGCAAACCTCCGACTGCTGATTCCCTTGGATGTTCCTGCCTCCGCCTGATGTTGGGTTCTCCGAAACGTGGAGCAGGCCTACATGGTGACATGGCTGTATGCTGACTGATATGTGTTCGGAGGAAGCGTTCATAAGCAGCACCCCCCTCATTAGCTGGCCGCTGTCCAGGTGTCAAGGCTGGCGGGATGGGCATTTCGTCTGAGATGTTCATTGGGGATCATTTCCGGCCCTAATTGCCATTAGAGACAGGGCGGCATCTCGCCGGGCCGGCAATTGGGTAGCACCCAGGAAGTCGCACCCGCTACAGCACTTGGACTTCTCCCGATAGATTGCGCCCGTTAGCCTCCTTCTCTCTCCACAGATGCTGCTGAGATTGTCCAACATTTCCTTTTTCCGTTTCAGATCTCGGCATTCACAGTAACTTGCTTTCACCTTAGCACAGTTCTGTAACATTTTGCCTGGTTTAGATCTGTTGGCAATATGGGAGGCGGTATATTTAACAGCTCCACTATCGTAATGCTCAAGTGTGCAATTTGCAAACTATATTTGGCCTATTTTAGTGGGGATTTAGCTGAATAAATTTAATATAATGAAGCATTATAAAAACTTGAAATTGAATGCTAGCAATTAAATACAAATGGTTCCTTGAATATTTTCACACTTTTCACAGTAACTTCATTGCAGTGTTAATGTAAGCCTACTTGTGACAATAAAGATTATTATTATGAAGTGATGGCGCTTGAGATCCATACTAGCTTGCTGTCCGTGTCACCACAGGAGTGATCCCGATCCTCCCCAGCACGGTCGGTTGCAGCCTCCTCAGACCCTGTGATCTCTGCCATCCCTGCGCCCAGTCTGGGCTCTCTCGCTTGTTGTGTACCAGCTTGCCCTGTATGAAGATGAAAGAAAGATATGTGATCAGAGGGGATGGAGCAGAGGCTGGGTGAAATGGAAATGCATATCCCTGTGTTTGGAGTGCTCTCCCCAGAAGGCCCAGAGGACAGAGTGTGAGCAATGTGACAGATGGGACGACGGTTTGGTGAAAGCCTTGTGGAGAGAGTGAATGTTGATAAGTGTCCCCCCCCCCCCACCTCCCCGCTAATGGATGGATGAGATCCGTGAAGAGAGTAGCCGTTTGAATACATGATGCCACGCCGAGAGAGGGAGTTGAGAGAGGACCTTCCCCCGTGAGGCAGATCAAATCATTCATCTGCTTCCTGCATTCCGTGGCACTCCTGGCATTCCCAGCTGTGCTGACCTCCTGGGTAACAGCCTCCTGAGCTGGGGAGGCGAGGTCGGTGTGCATCCTCGAGTCATCGCTGGTTAGAGGGCAAGCTCCTGAGCCCAAACTCCTTGAATCAAGGCCTGGAGGGCAAGGTGGTTGAGGCTGCCCACCTTTTGCCTCTGGGTTGCTGACATCCTGTACCATCCCGTGAAGGCAAGTGGGCTGGAGAGAGTGAGGTGAGCATGTTGCACTGGTCTTTAAATATGGCAGCCGAACCTTCGAACCCACCAGCTGACGGTGGGCAGACAAATCACCTCCCAGGTGGTTCGGAGAGATACCCGTGCGTGAATAATTAATGCTTAAATCTCACAGCGTCTGCATCAGCTCAGGTTAAGCTTGTCCAGAGGCTCAGCATCTGACTGGGACCCAGCTGAGCGCTGGGATCCAGCAAACCTCTGACTGCTGATTCCCTTGGATGTTCCTGCCTCCGCCTGATGTTGGGTTCTCTGAAACGTGGGATGTGCTGAGCGGAGGCACGAAAGGTGGCTGTCCGTCTGGAAACTCAAATTTAAGCCCAACATAGCCGCTAAGGCCAGGAGAAAAAACCCTCACTCTCCTCCAACACCATCAAGACAAGACTTGCCAAATGGCAGCACCTCCAGGGGCCGGAAAGTTGGCAAAGGCAGTAAGAGCCTTGAGAGAAGGACCGAGGCGATGGCAAGCATGTGGGGCGACGAGGTCCCGGTCACACTTGATTGGGAAGGACCACACGCAGGACTTCCCGCCGATGAACAAATGGAGTGAGTTCCTCACGCAGGAACTCCAGGAGTTCAAGGATGCCATCAAAACAGAGATGATGGCAACGGTAAAGGTGGTGGTCGAGGAGGTGCTGGTCACCCTGCACGCGGCACTGGAAAAGGCAGAAAGGCAACTGCAATCTCGGGAAGCAACGATCAGGGAGCTGGAAAAGGCCTCGACCGGCCAGAGCGATCAGATCGCCGTACTGGAGACGGAAATGGCAAGGAGAGGGACACTAAAGTAGAAAGTCACGGCATGAGAACCCCCACATTATGGGCCTACCGGAGGAAACCGAAGGGCAGGAACCCTACGGAATACGTGGCCCAAATGCTCAGCAAACTGGTGGGAACAGAAAGATTCCCCAAGCCGCCAGAAATTGGCAGAGCCCACAGGTCACTCCGGCCAATGCCCAAAGCCTGGGAACAGCTGCAGCGGGAAAGGATCTGAAATTAGGCGAGACCCACAAGATCCTGCAGCTGGGGGGCTCACTTAATCCGGGTGTACCAGGGCATCGGGGCAGACCTGGCCAAGCGCCGGGCGGAATTTTACAAAGCCAAGCCGGCCCTTTAAAAAAACAAGGTGTGGGTCAGGATGCTGCACCCGGCCAAGCAAGGAACACAAAGGCACCGCTAATATTCCAGGGCAGGGAATATTATTTCACCCCACCAGCGGAGTCAAATTAGTTCATCCACAAACATGGGCTGGGAAGACAACAGTGGAACCAGCATTGAACCAGATACCCAGCGCTTCGACACAGACACTACTTGCTCGGGACTGGACTGCTCGTATTAAATTCAGGAGTTAATTCTCAGAAAGGAGGGGGAGAGAGCAGCAATGCGCAGGAGGGGTTGAGGAGGAGGAAGGGGGAACAGACAAGCAGCGGTCAGGGGGTGGCATAAATCGACCCCATTGAGGGGGGGGGGAGGCCTACACAAGCAAGTGAGCATGCAATAGGAAGTACGAGCGGGGGAGGAGATGGGGGGGGGGCACTGCACATCACCCATTGGGGAGAGAGTGCCTGGCGATGGGAGGTGGGGCGGGTGAACACTACAGATGGGGGAGAGGAGTAATGGGGGGGTAAACAGGGAGGGAAGGCTGGGAGGGACACTCACAGGGACAAGGGGGGAGGAATGAGGAGACAGACCAGGGGATAGCAAAGGGACAAGGGGGGGTAGGGCGCTAGGCTGGTTACGCTAGGACTGATCACATATGGCAGCAAGGAACACAAAGGCACCGCAAGCAGCCACTTTGGAGGGACCCAAACGAAAGGAAACCCTGGAGTGCAGGGGCTCACCCACATGGCGCACACATAGATAGCGGCCATCTTGGGTGGGGGGGGGGGGGGGGGGACAGAAACCTCCCATCAGAATATCACCTGGAATGTCAAGGAACTTAACGGTCTGTGGGCGGCACAGTAGCACAGTGGTTAGCACTGATGCTTCACAGCGCCAGGGTCCCAGGTTCGATTCCCGACTTGGGTCACTGCCTTTGCGGAATCTGCCTCGATCTTATGTATGCTTCCTTTTTCATCTTAGCTAGTCTCACAATTCCACCCGTCATCCATGGTTCCCTCATCTTGCCATTTCTATTCCTCATTTTCACAGGGACATGTCTGTCCTGCACTCTAATCAACCTTTCCTTAAAAGACTCCCACATTTCAAATGTGGATTTACCCTTAAACAGCTGCTCCCATCCACATTCCCTAGCTCCTGCCGAATTTTGTTATACTTTCCCCAATTTAGCACTCTTCCTTCAGGATCACTCTCGTCTTTGTCCATGAGTATTCTAAAACTTAAGGAATTGTGATCGCTATTCCCAAAGTAATCACCGACTGAAACTTCAACCACCTGGCCGGGATCATTCCCCAATACCAGGTCCAGTATGGCCCCTTCCCGAGTTGGACTATTTACATACTGCCCTAAAAAACTCTCCTGGATGCTCCTTACAAATTCTGCTCCATCTACGCCTCCAACACTACATGAGTCCCATTCAATGCTGGGGAAGTTAAAATCTCCCATCACGACCACCCTATTGCTCCTACATTTTTCTATAATCTGTCTACATATTTGTACCTCTACTTCACGCTCGCTTTTTGGAGGCCTGTAGTAAAGTCCCAACAATGTTACTGCACCCTTCCTATTTCTTAGCTCTACCCATATTGCGTCAGTGCTCGAATCCTCCATCGAACCCGCCTTACTCACAGTTGTGATATCATCTCTGACCAGTAATGCAACCCCTTTTAGCTCCCTCTCTATCCCTCCTGAAGCATCTGTACCCTGGGATATTTAGTTGCCAGTCTTGCCCTCCCCTCAACCAAGTCTCAGTAATGCCAATAACATCATATTCCCAGGTACTAATCCAAGCCCTAAATTCATCTGCCTTACCTGCTACACTTCTCGCATTGAAACAAATGCACCTCAGACGACCTGTCACTTTGCGTTCATCATCTCTTCCCTGTCTACTCTTCCTCTTAGTCACATTGAGTTTATTATCTAGTACCTTACTGGCTTTAGTTGCTGCCTCTTTACTGACCTCTAACTTCCTAATCTGGTTCCCATCCCCCTGCCACATTAGTTTAAAACCTCCCCAACAGTGTTAGCAAAAGCACCCCCAAGGACATTGTTTCCAGTCCTGCCCAAGTGTAGACCATCCGATTTGTAATGGTCCCCCGGCCCCAGAACCGGTTCTAATGTCCCAAAAATCTGATCCCCCTCCCTCCTGTACCATCTCTCAAGCCACGTATTCATTCTGACTATTCCTGAATTTCTACTCTGACTGCCTCGTGGCGCTGGTAGCAATCCTGAGATTATTACCTTTGAGGTCCTACTTTTTAGCTTATCTCCTAACTCGCTAAATTCTGATTGTAGGACCTCATCCCGTTTTTTTACCTATATCGTTGGTGCGTATATGCACCACGACAACTGGCTGTTCACCCTCCCCCTTCTGTATGTCCTGCAGCCGATCTGAGACATCCCTGACCCGTGCACCCGGGAGGCAACATACCATTCGGGAGTCTCGTTTTCAACCACAGAAACACCTGTCTACTCCCCTTACGATTGAATCCCCTATGACTATAGCCCTGCCAGTCCTTTTCCTACCCTTCTGTGCAGCAGAGGCAGCCACGGTGCCATGAGCCTGGCTACTACTGCCTTCCTCTGGTGAGTCACCTCCCCCAACAGTATCCAAAACGGTATACCTGTTTTGGAGGGAGATGACCGCAGGGGACACCTGCACTGCCTTCCTGCTCTTTCTCTGCCTTTTGGTCACCCATTCCCTGTCTCCGTTAACAATCCTAATCTGCGGTGTGACCAACTCACTGAACGTGCTATCCACGACCTCCACAGCATCGCGGATGCTCCAAAGTGAGTCCATCCGCAGCTCCAGAACCGCCATGCGGTCTAAAAGGAGCTGCAGCTGGACACACTTCCCGCACATGAAGGAGTCAGAGGCATCAGCCGCGTCCCTGAACTCCCACGTTGAGCAAGAGGAGCATAACATGGGTCTGGGATCTCCTGCCATTTTTACACTCCCAACAGTAAGTTTAAAAAAAAAATGTACTCCCCTTCTCAGCAAGCACTCACTCAGCAACCACTGCGCCCCGCACGATAACACCTCAGGGAAAAGAAAAACTACTTACCAGTCACAGCCAATCACTTACCTGCAGGCTGTGACGTCACGGTTCAACTTCTTTCTACTTCTTACCGGGTGCTCCGGTTTCCTCCCACAAGTCCCGAAATACGTGCTGTTAGGCAATTTGGACATTCTGAATTCTCCCTCTGTGTACCCGAACAGGCGCCGGAATGTGGCGACAAGGGGCTTTTCACATTGCAGTGTTAATGTAAACCTACTTGTGACAATAAAGATTACTTTTATTATAGTTGACCTGCGAACATTTACGCTCCCAACTGGGATGACGCAGAATTCATGAAAAATGCCATGGTGGAAATCCCCAACGTAGACACCGACTCATCATGGGAGGGGACTTTAACTGTGCACAGGACCCATGGACAGACAGATCAAACCCCGAAGTGGGGAAAGAATCAAACATGGCGAAGGAATAGGGTGTTCATGGAACAAATGGGGGCAGTGGATCCATAGAGGTTCACACACCCAGGGGAGAAGGAGTTCTCCTTCTTCTCTGAGGTACACAGGTCTACACCAGGATCGACTTCTTTGTAGTGGGGAAATCAGTGCTTCCAGGGATAGTAGGAGTGGAATGCTCCTCAACCGTAATCTCCCACCACGCTCCACACTACATGGATGTGTGGTTGGGGGCTGGCCCCAACGCCCCCCATGGAAGTTGGGCACAGCCCACCTGTCCAATGAGGCATTCTGCGAATAGATATCACAAGCCATAGATGGGTATGTTACCAACAACCATAATGGGGAAGTCTCACCCTCCAGGTTCTGGGAGGCGCTGAAGGCAGTAATAAAGGGAGAAATTATTACTTACCAAGCATGCAGAGGTAGGAAGGAGAGGGAGACTCGGCAGCAACTGGTCGACTCCATACTGGAGGTAGACCAGTGGTTCTCCACGGCCCGACAATAGAATTATTGGCGGAGAGGAAGAAGCTACAAACGGACTTTGATCTGCTTTTCACGAGGAAAACGGTGCACCTGTTACGCCAGACACGGGACCTTTCACCAACATGGAGACGAAGCCAGACTGGCTCACCAGATGAGAAAGCAGACAGGCACAAGGGAAATAGTGCAGGTTATGACGACAGTGGCAGGCTAGTCGTCACGCCGGAAAAGATCAACTTGGCCTTTGGGACCTTCTACTGTGCACCTCCGAGCCCTCTGAGGGGGACTCTGGGATGAAGCAGTTCCTCGATAGGCCGGACATGCCGATCATGGGGGAACATAGGATACGGGGCCTGGAAGCACCATTAGAACTGGGAGAGGTCATGAGGCATATCAACGCCATGCAGGCGGGGAAGGTGCCGGGGCCAGAATGCCGCTGATGCCGGGGGTGGGGGGGGGGGGGGGGCGCGGAGACACGGACAGGCCATGGAACATAAAGGAAAAGGAAATGGAGGGAAGGAAGGGTTGGGGATGAGGAAGTGGGGAAGGGGCGGACAAAGGCTCACACAAAGCTCGCGATGATCAAGGGACAAAGCCGCAGGGGAGAGGCCAGAGGGCACGTGGAAATCCAGAATGAACAACTAAAACATGCCGGTTAATATACGTTTGGGCAACACTTGGGAAGACAATTGAAGCAGATCAGCCAAAGGGGAACCACAGCCACAGAGGGAGGGGAGACAAGTGTATGTAAATATATATAATGATCATTGTTTGTCTCTGTTTTCTTTTTCTCTCTTCGGTTCTCTTTTGTAATTAAAAAAAATTTCTTCGTTGTTTTTGCTGTGTTTTGTGCACGGTTATGCAACTTGTAATTGAACCTACGAACTGAAATGTGTAACATAAAATGTGAAAACCAATAAAAACGTAAAGAAAAGAAAATAACGGTATTTGCGCACACCGTGAATGGACCTGGAATCTTTCCCCACCCCCCATTGTTTGATCGGCAGCTAACGTTCTCTGTTCTGTGTGTGCAAATTCACAATGTTTGTTCATGCAAGTTAAGTGGTTTCAATGTTTTGTGTTTTTTTTTTAAATTTAAAGGGCTTAGATGATTGATAGTTTTATTAGCTTGCATTCCAGACTTTTTTCAAGAGTAAGAGGACGTTATCAATGGATACTTTTTTCAAAAGCTTTTGTTTTGAGTAATACCAGTGTATACTATGGGTCTTATTAGTTTTATAAAGTGTACAGTGTATCAATGAGCATGGAAGTATCATAGCTTGGCATGGGGGCATGAGAAACCATAGGGAGTGGGTAGAGGGACATAGATTATCATAGAATTTACAGTGCAGAAGGAGGCCATTCGGCCCATCGAGTCTGCACTGGCTCTTGGAAAGAGCACCCTACCCAAGGTCAACACCTCCACCCTATCCCCATAACCCAGTAACCCCACCCAACACTAAGGGCAATTTTGGACACTAAGGGCAATTTATCATGGCCAATCCACCTAACCTGCACATCTTTGGACTGTGGGAGGAAACGGGAGCACCCAGAGAAAACCCACGCACACACGGGAAGGATGTGCAGACTCCGCACAGACAGTGACCCAAGCCGGAATCGAACCTGGAACCCTGGAGCTGTGAAGCAATTGTGCTCTCCACAATGCTACTGTGCTGAGGGCATGAGGGCTTTGAGGGAGTGGCACCCACTGTGCTATTGCACCGCAGATCTGGATAACGCTCAGTAAGGGCAAGATCCAGATCACGCGGAGTGGAGCAAGTTGCGTGACACGCGATCAGCCCGACACGCGGTCCGGAGCTCCGGCGGGGCTCACGGGCGATTCACCCGTTGCACCGGAATCTGTGCCAGGCACAGCAGGGTCGCTGAACCGTGCCTATAATTTTTATGGGATGTGGGCATCACTGGCTAGGTCAACATTTAATGCCCATCCCTAATTGCCCTTAAACTGAGTGGCTTGTTGGGCCATTTCAGAGGGCATTTTAAGAGTCAACCACATCGCTGTGGGCCTGGTGTCACTTGTCGGTCAAGACTGGGTAAGGATGGCAGATTTCCTTTCTTAAAGGGCATTAGTGAACCAGGTGGGTTATTTCAACAATCGACAATGGTTTCAATGTCATCATCATTGTCAGTGTAGGGGCAGCACCTTGTAGTGGCCTCCCCTCTCTCCAGTTGACCCCAGAGAGTTCCACTGAGACCTTCCATTTGAATATTTAGGATTGAAGACCCCTTGCCAGATGTTCTGGAGCTGCGGACACATCCCTGATGTAGTCCGAGTGGGCTTTGGCACTCTTGCATTTCCTGACATCCTACTGGATGCCATGAATCCGACTTGAGTAACAAGCATAAAAAGCTTTGATATGGAAGGGTGAGTTGGAACTGGAGCATATATTGATGTGTGGTTGCAATTTTCACAAATTTCCACCTTTGGAAACCTTGTTCAGACTACTGAGCGATGTGTCCAAAGTTGTGGTTTCATTCAATTTCACATTCGGCTTAAGTAGGGCCAAAATACATCGGTTCACTTTACTCCTTTGGAAGTCAGGATCCAAGTCTTTTTTCTTATAGGGATGGGGAAGCTGGACAACCTTTTCACGGATTCTGGACACATTTTGCCAACTGTGCAGGAGGTGCCAGTTCCCATTATTCAACCATCAATTCCCAAAGGAACATAAATCAGTTCTCTGCCAGCTAGAGCCAACATCTTGTACGCTGTCAACCTACTGTATTCGAGGGCATGCTGGCTCATCTGACAAGATGAAAACAGAGAGCTTCACTCTCATCAGAGAGGTTCTGCGCTTCCCCTCTCCCCTGTGGCATACATTCAGACCCAAGTTGCTGACTAAGTCGCTCTCAGTCAGCAGTGTGTAAGTCATTGTTCATTTCACCCTTTGATGCTGACTGTACGCCAAGGCCATAGTTTCTCCCTGCTGGTGGGGCTGACTTGAATCATAGTCAAACAAAGATGTGCTTGTCCATCCTGTCAACCGTGCCCCTTGTGTCAATGAGCACTTTTATCATAATTATAAAATGTTGCACTTTGTATTAATTACCAGGACAGTGTGCAGTAGCAAATAAAACACTGCTGAATATTTATGGACTGTTGGCATGGCTGTTTCAGCTCGGAATGCCGCAGCACACAATGGGTTTGTTGAAAGGCCAGCACTAATCAAGCCTGGGTTCCACATGGTCTGGGAGATGCTAACTAAGAACACAATAGGGACACAGTGCTTTGAGAGAGATCTCAGAGAAACAGAAGGCAAAAGAGCACCATGCCACGAGGCCTTTGTTACAGTCAGTGTCTGTCGCTGGAATGCCTGCAGAAGCTGCATCTGGTAAATTCCAATCAGCTCTGTAATACTGAACTAACATATTAGCATGAGTTTCTCATTCCTTGCTGCAATGGGCCAGGAATTGTAAAATGTAAACATTGTTCCTGTCTTTACTTGGCACTCCCCCTGGCACCAGGGCAACTTGCACTGCCAGGCTGGTACCCCAGCAGTGCCAGGGGGGTTTCTGGGGGCCTCCCCAATGTTGGGGGCGTGAGGGAGGGTCAAAGAAGTGGGAGGGGGCCTGAAAATGGGGGGGAGGGAGATTGTGACTATCGGATAAAATAGTGCCCCGATCCCCTCGAAGGTGGAAAAACTCCCCAAAGCCAAAAAAAGTGGTAAATGGCTTTGAATAGCGGGATGTTTTTGGCACTGCAGCTGCCAAGAAACACCCCGCTTAATATGCCAGTCAGCAGTCTTGAGTCCCCTGAATCACGCGCAACAACTAGTTATTAGTATGCAGGGTGTTGCTCCTGGCATGCCCTCCTGCAATCTTTATTGAACCAGGGTTGATCCCCTGGCTTGGTGGTAATGGTAGAGTGGGGGATATGGCTGGTGTTCTGGGCCAGGGTTTAGAGAACACCAAAGTGTATCATGGAGATCACCTGACCCACAACTTTTAATAGATTTTGGTTATGGGGAGCACAAGGGCCCACTTTACAGGTGTGATGCAACAGAGATCTAAAGCACTTTTTAAACAAAACTATGTTTATTTATAAATCCAGTTAACATTTTATAAACCCACAGTAAACATCTTAACAACAATCAACACCAATAATCCCCACAGATACAATATTCTATGTAACCCATCATAACTTTCCGAACAACATCCATAAGACCAAAAGACCCTTTTTCCAGAAAGACAGCAGGTTTAAATCCTGTACAGAAACAGGTATTACTTTCAAATCCTCAAATTTCCGTACCAGCCTCCCCGAACATGCGCCAGAATGTGGCGACTAGGGGCTTTTCACAGTAACTTCATTTGAAGCCTACTTGTGACAATAAGCGATTTTCATTTCATGATCTGGAGACAGTCTTTAGATTGCAGAGAGAGATCATTATACAGCTGCTTGGTTTGCCTGCAGCTATCCAGCTCTGAAAACGAAACTAAAACACGCTGTAGCTGCCTGCGCAAAAACAAAAGTGAAAGACAGACAGCCCAGCTCCACCCACACTCTGACATTACTGCAGCTATTTGATAAACACCCATTTCTCAAAGGTACTCTCACATGACACGTGTCATGAGTTTACAGGTTGCGCTGGAGTAAAATTCTGCTGCTGCAACAATCTATTACACACAGCAATGTGAGAGTGACCAGCTCTGTTTTCAGGATGTTGATTGAGGGTTAAGCTGGGCACTGGGTTAATCCCCCTGCTTTTCTTCAAAACAGTAACATGGGATCTTTCAGATTCACCCAGCAGGCAGGTCATCGGTTTAACGTCTCATCCTCAGGACTGCTCTGGAGTTTCAGCCCTGAACTTTGTGCTCAAACTCTAGAATTTGTCTTCAACCCAAAACCTTTTGACTCAGAGAGCCACCAACTGAGCCACGGCTGACGTACGGTAGAGGTACAAGTATGGATGCTCAGGAACTCATTTTATTTCTGTTTTAATTAGGTATAGTTGAGCAGAAATTTTAGATGATACGGTCTCATGATCACCACTGGACTTTTAACTCCAGGTTTTTATTGAATTCAAAATTCACCATCTGCAACGGCAGGATTTGAACCTGGCATCTCAGAGCATTACTCTGGGCGCCTGGAATACCAGCTCAGTGACAATACCACTGTGCCACCACCTCCCCTAAACATCATGCTGCAATAACTGAAAGGCATATTGCAACAAAAACTGCTGTTATAGTGACCGGCATTAGCAAGGGCAGTGCTGACTGAAAGTTGTCCCTGGAATTGCTTGTTCCAGAGGTGACAGAAACTGCTAACCTTAGTCTTTAATCTTTGCACTCACCTTCGGCCATTTGGAGCTATTTTATGCCCTAGCCCCATGGTTGCAAAGAATTAGACCGAATTTACAGCACAGAAAGAGGCCATCAGCCTAGCTGGTTGACACCAATGCTTATGCTCCACACTAGCCTCCCTCCCACCTCACTTCAGCTAATCCCATCAACATATCCTTCAAGCAGGAAATAGGGAGAGTACAGGGCCAACATGTTTCAATCAAGAAAAAGGGTGGGACCAACAAATCCAGTGGACCCTGGATATCGGCTGAGGAGAAAAAGGGAGGCTTATGACAGATATCGAGGGCTCAAAACAGCAGAAGCCCCAGAGGCACATAGAATATGCCAGAGCGAGTGTAAAAAGGGAATTAGGAGAGCAAAAATGGGACATGAAAGGATACTAGCAGGTAAAATAAAGGAAAATCCTAAATTGTTTTGCAAGTACATTAAGGGTAAAAGGGTAACTAGGGAAAGAGTAGGGCCCATTAAGGACCACAATGGTAATTTGTGTGTGGAGTCGGGGGATGTAGGTTGGGTTCTAAATTAATACTTTGCATCAGTTTGGGTATATAAATCCAAGAGAAGGACTGCATTAAAATGAAAGAGACTAACATAGACAGAGAGGAGGTTCTGAGTTGTCTGGCAGGCTTAAAGGTAGACAAATATCCAGGGCCAGATAAAATGTATCCCAGGCTGTAGAATGAGGCAAGGGAGGAAATAGCAGAGGTGCTGGCAATAATTTTCAATTCCTCTCTGGCTACAGGAGAGGTGTCGGAGGACTGGAGGATAGTCAATGTGGTACCGTTCTTCAAGAAGGAAGGAAGGGGTAAACCAGAAAACTACAGGCCACTCAGTCTAACCTCAGTGGTGGGGAAACTATTGGAAGCAATTCTGAGAGACAGAAATAATCTGCATTTGGAGAGGCAGGGATTAATCAAAGGCAGCATGGTAGAATAGTGGTTAGCACAGTTGCTTCACAGCACCGGGATCCCAGGTTCGATTCCCGGCTTGGGTCACTGACTGTGCGGAGTCTGCACATCCTCTCCGTGTCTGCGTGGGTTTCCTCCAGGTGCTCCGGTTCCTCCCACAGTCCAAAGATGTGCGTGTTAGGTGGATTGGCCATGCTAAATTGCCCTTACTGTCCAAAAAGGTTAAGTGGGGGTTACTGTGTTACCGTATTGGAACTGGATAAAATGTTGGTTAGGCCACAGCTAGAGTATTGTGTGTAGTTCTGGAATCAACATTATAGGAGGGATGTGATAGACCTGGAAAGGGTGCAGAGGAGATTTACCAGCATGTTGCCTGGGCTGGAGAGTTTTAGTTATGAAGAGAGATTGGATAGACTGTGGTTGTTTTCCTTGGAGCAGAGGAGATTGAGGGGGGTATGATTAAGGTGTATAAAATTATATGAGGGGCATAGATAGAGTAGACAGGAAGAAACTTTTTCCATTGGTGGAGGGAGCAATAACCAGGGGGCTTAGTTTTCAGGTAAGGGGCAGGAGGTTTAGAGGGGATGTGAGGAAAAACTTATTGACCAGAGGGTGATGGGATTCTGGAACTCACTGCCTGAAAGGGCGGTGGAGGCAGAGACCCTCATCACATTTAAGAAGTATTTAGATGTGCGATCCCAGGGCATGCGAGGCTATGGGCCAAGTGCGGGGAAATGGGATTAGAATGGTTCGGTGGTTATTTTTGACAGGCACAGACATGATGGGCCTGAGGGTCTTTTCGGTGCTGAATGATTCTATGACTCTATATCCGTCTAATAGAAAATAAAAATAGAAAATGCTGGAAAAATTCTGGCAGCACCTTTGGAGAAAGAAACAGGGTTAATGTTTTGAGTCTATATGACTCTTCTTCAGAGCTGAAGAGAGGGAACAATGTGATGGATTTTATACTGTTTAAGGGGAGGAGAAAAATACAAAGTCAAGGATAGGTGGAAGCTCGGGGAGAAGTGACAAAGATGTCATAGGCACAAGACAAAGGAAATGTTAATGGCCGTAAAAGGTGCTGATAACATATCATTTTATTACTTCCCCAACTCATGTGTTTATCTAGCTTCCCCTTAAATGCAGCTATGTTCATTGTCTCAATTATTCTTTATTGTTGGCGTGGGTGGTCATTTTCAACTAAATTGGCTGTTCTGGCACTGCACAAACTGGCACAATGTGGATTTTAGAGTCAGTCTAATGTAAAATGATGCCCAGTCTGTTGCTCTCTTTGGTTGGCTTTGAATATGGCGGTCAATATGGTCGCCTTAATCCTAATTATGTTTGCTTTAGAGTCGCCAGGTATCTTTCGATACCGCCACAAGGTATACTGATCAAAGAGCCAATACACCATTTAGTTAGTTCAAAGTCAATACTATTTATTTACACACACAGTAATATCTACTCATGCACGAAATACTACAGACTAAACTATCTCTAACGCTAAAGCCTATACTTAGCTTCAGGCACCCACTCAGTCAGAGGAACAATGGCCATTGTTCGGATCTGAGGCTGTTGGGGTCGAAGTGGTGAAGGGGAACAGCTAAGGACGTCCGTCTGGTAGCGAGTGTTGACCTTGGACTTATTTGTTTCTGGTGTAGCTGGTGGAAGGGTATCTATGCTGTGAGAGCCAAGTCCAAGAGAGCGATTCCCTCTCGGGGCCTTCTTTTTATATCTGAAGGGGGCTTCGCGCGCTTTTGGACGGGCCTTAAACCTGGCCCCAATCAATTGGGCCGTGTCTTGATCACTGGTATTGATCTTGACCAATAAAGGGGTGGGTGCCCTGATGGCGGGGCGTGTCCTAGGTGGCTGTTGGCCTTGCTTTGTTTTCTGCTTTCGGTTTGGGGAACTGGCGCCGCGAGGTCTGGGGCCAGATCGGTTACGAAAGTATCTTCCTTTGTTGCCGCTGTGGGGAAAGGGCCGGGTGTGGGGTGCGGGTGCGTGGCTGGCCGAGGAGGGGTCATGGCTAGTTGGCGGGGGAGGGTGGCGGGTAGCCCCCTGATCCGGCTGATAACCTGGAATGTAAGGGGGCTGAATGGGCCAGTTAATCGGGCCCGCGTGTTCGCGCACCTGAAGGGGCTCAAGGCGGATGTGGTTATGCTCCAGGAGACACACCTGAAGGTGGCAGACCAGGTAAGACTGAGGAAAGGGTGGGTAGGTCAGGTGTTTCACTCGGGTCTAGATACCAAAAATCGAGGGGTGGCGATCTTGGTGGGAAAGAAGGTGTCATTCGAGGCGTTGAGCATTGTGGCAGATAATGGCGGTAGGTACATAATGGTAAGTGGTAAGTTGCAGGGAGAGAGGGTGGTACTGGTCAATGTGTATGCCCCGAACAGGGACGATGCGGGTTTTATGCGGCGTATGTTGGGTCGGATCTCAGATATGGAAGTGGGGGGCCTGATAATGGGGGGATACTTTAACACGGTGTTGGATCCGGCACTGGATTGCTCCAGGTCTAGGACGGGTAGGAAGCCAGTGGTGGCTAGAGTGTTGAGGGGATTTATGGACCAAATGGGAGGGGTGGACCCTTGGAGATTTGCAAGGCCGGGGGCTAGGGAATTTTCATTCTTCTCACATGTCCATAAGGCTTATTCTCGAATCGACTTTTTCATTTTGAGTAGGGCGCTGATAGCGAGAGTAGAGGATATCGAGTATTCAGCAATAGCCATTTCTGACCACGCCCCGCATTGGGTGGACTTGGAGATGGGGGAGGAGAGTGACCAGCGCCCGCTGTGGCGCTTGGAGGTGGGGCTGTTGGCGGACGGGGAGGTGAGCGAGCTGGTCCGAGGAAGTATAGAGAGGTACTTGGAGACTAACGACAACAGGGAGGTCCGAGTGGGGATGGTATGGGAGGCACTGAAGGCGGTGGTGAGGGGAGAGCTGATCTCTATTAGAGCCCACAAGGAGCGGAGGGAGCGGGGGGAGAGGGAGAGGCTGGTGGGGGAGATGGTGAGGGTAGACGGGAGGTATGCGGAAGAGCCTGAGGAAGGATTGTTGAGGAAGAGGCGCAGCCTCCAGGCCGAATTCGACCTGGTGACCACCAGGAAGGCGGAGGTGCAGTGGAGGAAGGCCTAGGGGGCGGTCTACGAGTATGGGGAAAAGACAAGCCGGATACTGGTGCATCAGCTTCGGAAGCGGGACGCAGCTAGGGAGATTGGGGGAGTTAAGGACAGGGGAGGGAGCGTGATGCGGAGTGGGGTTGGCATCAATAGGGTCTTTAGGGACTTCTACGAGGAATTGTACCGATCTGAGCCCCCACGGGAGGAGGGAGGGATGGGCCGTTTCCTGGACCAATTGAGGTTTCCAAAGGTGGAAGAGGGACTGGTGGCGGGACTGGGGGCCCCGATTGGGCTGGAGGAGCTGACCAAAGGGATAGGAAGCATGCAGGCGGGGAAGGCACCGGGACCGGACGGTTTCCCGGTCGAGTTCTATAAAAAATATAGGGACCTCTTGGGCCCGCTGTTAGTTAGGATCTTTAATGAGGCAAGGGAGGGGGGGCTTTACCCCCGACGATGCCCCGGGCACTGATCTCCTTGATCCTGAAGCGGGACAAGGATCCCCTGCAATGTGGGTCTTACAGACCGGTTTTGTTTGCTAAATGTAGATGCCAAGGTGCTGGCGAAGGTCTTAGCCGCAAGGATTGAGGATTGTGTGCTGCAGATCATCCATGAAGACCAGACAGGGTTTGTGAAGGGGAGACAGTTGAACGCGAATGTGCGGAGGCTTTTGAACATTATCATGATGCCGGCAAGATAGTGGTGGCGATGGACGCTGAGAAAGCCTTCGATTGGGTAGAGTGGGGGTACCTGTGGGAGGTGCTGAAGAGATTCGGGTTTGGGGAGGGGTTTGTCAGGTGGGTTAGGCTGTTGTATGAGGTCCCGATGGCGAGTGTGGCCACAAATAGGAGGAGGTCCGAATACTTTCGGTTGCACCGAGGGACGAGACAGGGCTGTCCCCCCCTGCTCTTCGCACTGGCGATTGAACCCCTGGCTATGGCACTGAGAGAATCGAGGAACTTGAGGGGGTTGGTGCGGGGTGGGAAGGAGCATAGGGTGTCGCTTTATGCGGACGACCTGCTGCTGTATGTGGCGGACCCGGTGGGAGGAATGCCAGAGGTAATGAGGATCCTTAGGGAATTCGGGGACTTTTCGGGGTACAAGCTCAATATGGGGAAGAGCGAGCTGTTCGTAGTTCAGCTAGGGGACCAGGAGAGGGGGATTGGTGAGCTCCCACTAAAAAGGGCGGAGAGGAGCTTCAGATATTTGGGGGTCCAGGTGGCCAGGAGCTGGGGGGCCCTGCATAGGCTTAACTTTACAAGGCTGGTGGAGCAAATGGAGGAGGAATTCAAGAGGTGGGACGCGTTGCCGCTGTCCTTGGCGGGTAGGGTGCAGTCAATCAAAATGACGGTGCTCCCAAGGTTTTTGTTCCTGTTCCAGTGCCTCCCCGTGTTTATCCCGAAGGCTTTTTTCAAGCGGGTTAACAGGAGTATAATGGGATTTGTGTGGGCGCGAGCGACTCCGAGGGTGAGAAGGGTGTTCCTGGAGCGGAGTAGAGATGGGGGGGGCTGGCGCTGCCCAACCTCTGTGGGTACTACTGGGCCGCCAATGCGACGATGGTGCGCAAGTGGTTGATGGAGGGGGAGGGGGCTGCATGGAAGAGGCTGGAGATGGCGTCCTGTGTGGGTACGAATCTGGAGGGCGCTGGCAATGGTGCCGCTGCCGCTCCCTCCGAGGAGGTATACCACGAGCCCGGTGGTGGTGGCGGCCCTCAGAATTTGGGGGCAGTGGAGGCGGCATAGGGGGGAAGTTGGGGCCTCGGCGTGGACCCCATTACGGGGGAACCACCGGTTCGCCCCAGGAAGAACAGGTGGAGGGTTTTCGGAGTGGCACAGGGCAGGGATACGAAAGTTGGGGGACCTGTTTGTGGACGGGAAGTTCGCAAGCTTGGGTGAGCCGGAGGAGAAGTATGGGCTCCCCCCGGGGAACACCTTCAGGTACTTACAGGCAAGGGCGGTTGCCAGACAGCAGGTGGTGGAATTCCCACGGCTACTGCCACACACAGTACAGGATAGGGTGCTCTCGGGGGGGTGGGTGGGAGTGGGGAAGATCTCGGAAACTTACCAGGTGATGCAGGAGGAGGAGGAGGCCTCGGTGAAGGAGTTGAAAGGTAAGTGGGAGGAGGAGTTGGGAGAGGAGATCGAAGAGGGGATGTGGGCAGATGCCCTAGGGAGGGTGAATTCTTCCTTTTCGTGCGCGAGGCTCAGCCTCATACAGTTTAAGGTGCTGCACAGGGCACACATAACCGGGACAAGGATGAGCCGGTTCTTTGGGGATGAGGACAGGTGTGTTAGGTGCTCAGGGAGCCCAGCAAATCACGCCCATATGTTCTGGGCATGCCCAGCGCTGAAGGAATTTTGGAAGGGCGTAGCGAGGACGGTGTCGAGGGTGGTAGGATCCAGGGTCAGACTGGGCTGGGGGCTCGCAATATTTGGGGTGGCAGAGGAGCCGGGAGTGCAGGAGACGAAAGAGGCCGGAATTCTGGCCTTTGCGTCCCTGGTAGCCCGGCAAAGGATTCTTCTTCAGTGGAAAGATGCGAGGCCCCCAAGCGTGGAATCCTGGATCAGCGATATGGCGGGGTTCATTAAATTGGAGAGGGTGAAATTCGCCTTTAGAGGGTCGGTACAAGGGTTCTTTAGGCGGTGGCAACCATTCTTAGACTTTCTGGCAGAACGATAGACATTGGTCAATGCCAGTAGCAGCTCGGGGGGGGGGTTTACTTTATTTTTGTTTATGTTCTTTATACTGGAGGGTCTGAGGGGGTGTATACACCCGTTGTGTTAAGTCGGGGTGTTAATGTTAATTTATTATTTATGTACAGGGAGGGAGGGGTTTGGAGGGTTGCTTTTTTAGATTGTGTTTTGTACTTAACCCTTCTTTTTTCTTTCTCATTTTGTTATTGATATTTTATGAAAACCCTTAATAAAAATTTTTTTCAAAAAAAAAAGTACCTTTCTGTGTTCCCGGAGATGGGCCATCCATATGCTAATGGGCCTACAGTTTCAGTCTTGTCTGGGAGCTGCGGCTCCAATATGCAGACAGGCTCTGTGCCTGCTTGCTTTCTTAACATTGTCCATTTTTCCCTGCAATCTTTGCAAATGTCCATTTTGTATTCTGGAAGTGGCCATCCCAGATGGCTACAAGTCCCAGCCATGGAGGAACGCTGCTCACTGAGCAGCTTGTGGGGGGGGCCTGATTGCAGGAATTAAAATGGTTGAAAGTTTAAAGGGACAGGAAACCATTTTTAAAAAAATTTGCAAAGCTTTGGCCTGACAAGGAATGGATTAGTTTATGACCCAGTTCTCCAATAGGACTCTAGATACTCTCATCCAATCACCAAGAGAAAATGCAACAACCGGCCCAATTTGATATCATGTTAACACACTCACCTCTGATGTAGTTCCTCAGCTCAGGCACAATCATCTCTCTGCTTTTACTTTGTGACACATTGGAAGAATTTCACTCCTCCTCCTAAGTGTTTGCATTCCGCTGACATTGCGTTTTTGTTTTTGCATGTGGCCCATCTTGCTCACAGCTTGCCGCTTCTCCACCCTCAGCGTGAAGCTGCCTCAGGTTTCTCCACAGCCCTGGATAAGAACCATATGCTGGCTCACCCCGGCACTTCTCGCAGGAGAAGCTGCTTCGTAACAGCCAAGAGAAATTGAGGCGGAGTGCAGACAAACAAAAAGCTTGATTCGTGATCCAACCAAAGGTGCCCCAGACTGTTAAAACTACTGGTTTCTATCAACCGACACTCACATAAGAACAGACAGAGAAATGAGGATGGTCAGTGTTAAATGTTGATGAAAACCAGTGTTCCTTCTATCAAATGCAGTGTTGTACATATTGGAAATAGTTGCACACATTGAAAGAAGCATCAAATATATTCATATATTGCTGCATATATTTAATCTGTGTTAAAAATATGTTCATTACATTAAAACATGCATGGTAATTGGTGCATTGTGAGGCAGCACTGTGACATGGACAGTAGCCAACCGCCGTGGGTAAAAAGAGGAACCTTTCATTCTGTTTTCGCCTGAGTTCCATTAATAGTCTCTGCTTCAGCCATCAATAGCTGTGAACTGCATTGTGAGTGTTTCTCTCTCTTTGAATGGAATCTGCAGAGCAGCAGCTGAATATAACTCCATTGCAACTTAATTCCCCGGGATTTGTAAATATTCCAGAGCTCCCTGAAGATTGCTGTTTTCAGAAAATTGGAAGTCTCCGATTATAGAATTCGTACAGTGCAGAAGGAGGCCATTCGGCCCATCGAGTCTGCACCAACCCTCCAAAAGCGCACCGTAACCACATAACCCCACCAAATCCTTTGGACACTAAGGGGCAATTAAGCACGGCCAATCCACCTAACCTGCACATCTTTGGACTGTGGGAGGAAACCAGAGCATCTGGAGGAAACCCATGCTGGCAAGGGGAGAATGTGCAAACTCCACAGAGACAGTCATCCAGTGTGGGAATCAACCCGGGAGGCTGGCGCTGTGAGGCAGCAGTTCTAACCACTGTGCCACCACGATGGAGGAATGTTGCTACTAGTTAACTGTAAGGAAACAATCCGGGTGCAGTTTGAGCCATGATAGCCACACTCACTGTGGAACCTCACAAACCTTGACTGCTTGGTTTTGTAGACACCCGGTCACAAGGTTATTCTAGTTGTCCCCCAGCTAAAACTATCAAACTTCTGACCTTATTCTTTATTAAAAATTAAAAAGGCTTTGGCCTTTAATAGACTAATAGGTGCATTAAAATAAATGTTCAACACTTACACTGCTGCCTTTACTTGAGGAATGAACTGCAATTTAAGCACAAACTGAGTTGGCCTGACAGCATGAACAAACACTGCTAATTTTAATTAAGCCAGGATTGTATTAGCCTGCGGGCGAACAGCTGTACATCATTGTTGTTACCCTGACCCACTTTGACGTCATGTTGCAGCATCTGACAAACAAACAAAATGGTGAAATAAAATTAAAGCCAAGACCCGATGTATTCACTCATTCATCATGCAAGTTGTTTACGGCATAGTTTACGAGACCATGAGGCTTTTACATTTTCAACTGACACTCAACTGCTTAGCTTTGAGGTTCCCGAACTTTACTTATCATGTACCTGATGCACGATCAATAACTCCAGAAGCGAGACTGGAGACAATTCAAGGCTTTAATATGCTAGATGTTTCCCCCAGCAATGCACGGGGGAAAGCTGCTGGGGAGGCACGGGTTCTTATACCCCGCCTTGCAGGGCAGAGCTAACATACAGGCTTAACCAATGGGAACAAGTACATTCTCCACCAATGGTATTGCGGCATTACCAGGTACCGTAATCTTCCTAACACAGACTACCACATTCAACCCCTGTTAAAAAAGAATCTGGCGGGGTGGTGGCTTCGTATTACAACGTGGTAAAGTGGTAGAAGTTACAGTTATGAAGGTACTGTAATACCTCCGTACAGCGTTTTACCTTATTACATCTTAACTATTTACAACAGTAATGTACATTTCAAAATGAAGCAATTAGTCGATCGGGGGCCCTGGTCGTCCTCTGCGATCGTCGTAGCTTTGGTGGTGATGCCGGTGGAGGTTCGGGCGTCTGTGACTCCAGGAATGTGGTTTCGGCTTCTGTGGCAGCTTCATCACCCCTAGACGGGGCTGGTGGAAGGACCGGCTGACCTGGGAAGGGGGCGGCTGTGGGGTGCGCTGGTGGGAGGGAGAGTGGGACTGGTGGCGGGGGTGTGTGTGGGGATCCAGCGGGCGTCAGGTCCCGTAGGGAGACCGTATCCTGTCGGCCGTCGGGGTATGCCACGTAGGCGTACTGAGGGTTAGCGTGGAGGAGATGGACTCTCTTGTCCAATGGGTCCAATTTGTGCGCCCGCACGTGTTTTCGGAGCAGGATGGGTCCGGGAGCTGCCAGCCAGGTCAGGAGCGAGGTCTCAGAGGAGGACTTCCTGGGGAAGACAAGGAGACGTTTGTGAGGTGTTTGGTTGGTCGTAGTACAGAGCAGTGACCGGATGGAGTGGAGGGCATCCGGGAGGACTTCCTGCCAGCGGGAGACTGGGAGATTCCTGGACCGTAGGCCAGTCTTCCAGACCGTTCCGTTCTCCCTCTCTACCTGTCCGTTACCCCGGGGGTTGTAACTGGTCGTCCTGCTCGAGGCAATGCCCTTGCTGAGCAGGAATTGACGCTCATAAAGGAGGACCCCCTATCACTGTGTATGTAGGCGGGGAAACCGAACAGCGTAAAGATACTATGGAGGGCTTTTATGTCGGGGCAGGGGATGGCGAATGGGAACCGGGAGTACTCGTCAATCACGTTCAGGAAGTACGTGTTGCGGTCGGTGGAGGGGAGGGGGCCTTTGAAATCCATACTGAGGCGTTCAAAGGGACGGGAAGCCTTTATCAGGTGCACCCTCTCTGGCCGGTAGAAGTGCAGCTTGCACTCGGCACAGATTTGGCAATTCCTGGTGGCTGTCCTGACCTCCTCGATGGAGTAGGGCAGGTTGTAGGTCTTGATGAAGTGGAAAAATCGAGTGACCCCCGGGTGGCAGAGGTCCTCGTGGAGGGCTCGGAGGCGGTCCACTTGTGCGGTGGCACATGTGCCGCGGGATAGGGCATCAGGAGGCTCGTTTAGCTTCCCGGGACGATACAAGATCTCATAGTTGTAGGTGGAGAGTTCGATCCTGGGGCTGGTTTAGCACACTGGGCTAAATTGTTGGCTTTGAAAGCAGACCAAGGCAGGTCAGCAGCACGGTTCAATTCCCGTACCAGCCTCCCCGAACAGGCGCCAGAATGTGGCGACTAGGGGCTTTTCACAGTAACTTCATTTGAAGCCTCCTTGTGACAATAAGCGATTTTCATTTCATTTCATTTCATTTTCATTTCCTCCACCGAAAGATCTTGTTTTTTTATCTTGCCTCGCTGTGCATTATCGAACATGAAAGCAACCGACCGTTGGTCAGTGAGGAGAGTGAATCTCCTGCCGGCCAGGTAATGCCTCCAATGTCGCACAGCTTCTACTATGGCCTGGGCCTCCTTTTCGACTGAGGAATGGCGGATTTCGGGGGCGTGGAGGGTGCGTGAGAAGAAGGCCACGGGCCTGCCCACTTGGTTGAGGGTGGCCGCCAGAGCTACGTCGGACGCATCGCTCTCGACCTGGAAGGGGAGGGACTTGTCGATGGCGTGCATCATGACCTTTGCAATGTCTGCTTTGATGCGGCTGAAGGCCTGGTGGGCCTCTATAGACAGGGGAAATACTGTATTTTGGATCAGTGGACGGGCCTTGTCCACATAGTTGGGGACCCTACTGGGCATAGTAGGAAAAAAAACCTAGGCAGCGCTTCAGGGCCTTGGAGCAGTGCGGGAGGGGGAACTCCATAAGGGGGTGCATGCGTTCAGGGTCGGGGCCTTTAACTCCATTACGCACTACGTAGCTGAGGATGGCTAGGCGGTCATTGCTGAACACGTATTTATCCTTGTTATACGTGAGGTTAGCTACACAAAACCCCTTGATCTCTACTGAGTGAGATCCGGAGGCCAGGGAGTTTTTTTGATTAACGGGGTGGACGGGGAGAGAACAGCGCCTTACCGTGTTGGGGTGTATGAAGCTCTCCATGCTCCCAGAGTCGATTAGGCAGGACGTTTCATGCCCATTGATAAGCACCGTCGTCGTAGCAGTCGAGAGTGTTCGGGGCCGAGATTGGTCCAGGGTCACCGAGGTTAATCGTGGCAGCAGTTGGATGTTCTCTTCGGGCGGTGTGTGGTCAGCCAAACTGGGGTCCTGGGAGTCCATCCAAGATGGCAGCGCCCACTGGTCGCACATGGCTGGGGGTGCACAAAATGGCAGCACCCATCCATTGCACGTGATGGTGGCGCCCGGAGGCCACACGAGGCCCTGGAGGAAGAAGATGGCGGCGCCCGCTGGCCACACAGGGTCCGTGGAGAGGGTTGTGGCGGCGGTCCGTATTCGCCTCCAGAGACCGCAGCGACGCCCGGGCCTGGCATACCGTCACGAAGTGGCCCTTTTTGCCACATCCCTTGCAGCTGGATGAACGGGCCGGACAGCACTGTCGGGGGTGCTTGGTTTGCCCACAAAAATAGCAGCGGGGCCCCCCGGGGTTGCCAGGCTGTCACGCAGCACAAGCTTGTATGGGGATGGAAGATGCCTCGGGGTCGGCTGCGGGGGGGTTCCACGCTGCCCAGGGGGCTGCCGTGCGGTCGGCGTCGTAAGCGCGGGCGTTTCGGGAGGCCACATCCAGGGAGCCGGCAAGGGCTCGTGCCTCCTTGAGGCCTAGTGTGACTTTCTCCAGCAATCGCTGGCCGATTTGGGAGGACAGCATACCTGCAACGAAAGCGTCCCAGATCAGAAGTTCTGTGTGGTCGCTCGCTGAAACTTGCGGGCAGCTGCAGTTTCTCCCCAACACCAGGAGCGCACGGTAGAATTCTTCCAGTGATTCCTCAGGGATTTGTCGCCTCGTCGCTCGTCGATGTCGGTTTACAGGGCTAATATAATGTCCTTTCAGCAGCTCCATTGTGGCATCGAAACCGTCCTCGATGAGGGGGTAATTTGTGGGCTCACCCTCGAGTGCAATTAAGGGGCAATTTAGTGTGGCCAATCCACCTACTCTGCACATTTTTGGGTTGTGGGGGCGAGACCCACGCAGACACGGGGAGAATGTGCAAACTCCACACGGACAGTGACCCAGAGCCGGGATCGAACCTGGGACCTCAGGGCATGAGGCAGTTGTGCTAACCACTAGGCCACCGTACTGCCCACCTGACTTGTAACGATGTCCTTTAACATTGCTGGATCAAAATCCTTCCTAACAGCACCATATAGACTGCAGAGGCTCAAGGAGGCAGCCCACCACCACCTTCTCAAGGGCAATTGGGGAATGAGCAGTAAATACTGGCCTAAACTGAAAAAAATCATAACCACTGCACCATCCATTCCCCAAGGCCAGTGTTTTCTTTTGGTAAGTCAATAATGTCCTTCAACAAATGATTTACCAGAACAATATTTAAAATGTGTTTGGTGAAATCAACCTGATGTGTGGGTTCTGAGAGATGAGTCTGATCCTTAATTTAACTTAGTTTAATATTTGTTTTTCTTACTACAGAGTTGCAAGAAATGTAATTGACTATGTTTTCACCCTTACTCTATTTTACAGATGTTTTAAGCTTACCTGAGTTCAAATTTACAAAATTGAATCCTGTGCTCCAGGCTCGAAGTTCTTCCATTTTAAATTTGGAATTGGATAGAAATGTTTCAAAAAGTTTTCCCGTTGTGTGTGCTTGCATGACATTGCAGTGCAAAGGTTAAAGTGGGATCGGAGAATAGCACCACTGCCCATGGTATAATGTATAGAGTCACATGGTAATAAACGGGGCGGACAATCTGGAAGGACCCAACCTGCATGGGAGCAGTAACTGGGATCTCTATATAGTTAAAATGACCAATAAATGATTCATGTATAAAGATACAAGATCCCATCAATGAGACACCAAACAAACCTATAAAGTGTCCATTTTGTTATTAAAATTCAAAATTCGGTCAAAGGAATAGAGAACAAGGTGGAGTATCCATCTATCTATTTTAGTTTCTTGTGATGGAGAAGTCTATCTCAAGGTGGCAGTGCGCTACCTGCTGATATACCAAGCACTTGAGCTATGATCTTGTTCATTCAAGGCTCAAAGAAGATGTTTATATTCAGGTCATGCATTAATTTATTTATCAATACTAATTTTCTGACATCATTGATGCCACCTTTTCATTTATAAAAGTTAAAATAAAAATGTTAATGTACCAAAGTATTATGAGCTAACCGCCCCCTTCCCCACATTGATCCGCTGCACAGGACAACACACCCGGGGCTCCAACAGACAGCACCATCATCTTTCTCAAATACTGGGGCCGATTCAGGAAACAAAGCATCGAACCACTGGGGACGTGGTAGTGTGACTAGTGTTCAAAGACAGAACAAAAAGTGCCACATTTTCCAAAATCTTTTTGCTGGGGATTGTATTCATTTGTGGCTTTCAATAAGCAAAAAAACCCTCTTATTCGTTTACGTTACACCTTTTTGAATTGGAATACATTAATGCATTTCGACTAATTTTGAATTTGTGCTCAGCTAATAAATTATAAACAACCCCCCACTCCCCTGCCCCCCACCCCACCAAGGCTGGATTGTCAGAATTGTGTCAGGGACTACAATACAATTTGAATTAGCACATTCAGGAGAAGAACAGGAGCCCATTAAGCAGGAAACTAGACATGTTCTCACCTTGCCACGTATTAAAGTGACTCATTATCCCAGCAACAAGGTTTGTAAATGGATGGAAAATGAATTGATTTGCGAATTGCACTGTAGATCACAGCTACATTAAAAACGAATCAAGATGTGCTTTTAATATACTGCATCCTGCTTAGTGTCTCTGCAACGTAAGACCTGGAAATGAAATTGTATTGTTAATGAACAAACATCTACTCTGTCAGTGCAAACGCCTGTCTGATTGTTTTAAGTGGTAGCTCCCCAAAAAACACCATAATGCTTCTTTAGGAGATAGTCCCTTCACTTCTGCCTCATGTATTCTGCAGCCAGGCAGTCGATGGATCTGGAATGATTCCAATGCTAATGCTGCAGTTCATTGTTGATTGCTGGTCTAGCTCTTGCAGGCAGTTTGTGTGCATTTACTGTCTTCCCTGTAAACTGGAATTAGCGTGCCTGGAATTGGAACCTCTCCAATTTGCACTGACTTCACCGAGGGGTCAAATGGGGCCCAGTCCCTCAGGCGGTGCAAATTTACTGATGTAGGTTAGGCTTCCTCGTTGTGTCCTGAAAGAATTTACACCGCAGGTGGGCTTTTAAAGAAAAATTACAAGGTTGTTCTTCCTGTGAGATTTGCTGGGTTTAAAATAATCACATGGGACAAATTGTGAGAAGTATTTTCGATTCTGACTGACCTGGGGCAGGAAATATATATACAAAATACTTTAGATACACTATCCCTCTGGTAAGTACTTTCCAGCTGTTTTGAAATAAATGTTTTTCATTTTTACAATTTCTGAAGCAAATATTGATTGATGGAGGTACAAGCCCTGATGGGGCTAAACATTTTGAGCCCTGATATTGACTCCTCCCTTCCTCTGTGCAAGGAAGTTTTGTTTTTATTTAATGGCAGGGAACATAATCGCACTTTGTGAGGTAAAATAGTCACATTTTTCATTCAATAAATACTTCCCTCATCTGTTCATTTGATAATCTGTACCTTTGTCGCTTGTACCAAACTGACTTCATAGTGGAAAACTATGCAGCAGGGGTCAAGTCAGCCTTCGTGGATTGAAGGAGGACGAGGCAGAAGAAAGAAGGAAATGGAAAGATTCCCCCAGCGCACACATTTCTAGATGTATGTTAATATTATTACGGCTATATAAGTCAGCAGATAAAGAAATCTGGGAATGGGCAGACTCTGTTTTACACATTAGCTGATTCTATGGGTGAGAATTTGGCGGAACTATATCCACCCACCCTCTCCTGTGAATCACCTGGAGCAGGCTGACAGGTGTTGGGGTGTGGATGTAGGGAGCTTTGGGGGGCATAAAATGTGTGGGGTTGTAGGGCACTCTGTGCCAATTAATGGCCATTCAATCGCCTCTTCCTGCTGATGCTGGTAAGGTATCAGCAGCAGTGGTTGTTGGGAGGGTACTGGTTACAGAACGCTGCCTCTTAAAGAAGTCCTCGGCATTTTCAGTGGGTTAAGTCTTCATTAACAAATAGAACTATTTACACCTGTACAGATAGGCTCAAAGCTATTTGCATGCTTATGTCTTTACACATTTCTGCTTAACGCCATACTGACCGCTGGGTTTGAGTCATGCACTTTACATTGCTGTGATGGCAATAGAGTACTCAGACCCATGTTAACCCTATATGTGTCAGAACCTCATACCACAGTGGTGGCCCATGCCACATCGTGAAGCTGCCTAGTATATCCTGGCAGTCTGACTGCAGGCTCAGGGGCTGGGATGGGAGAGTGCCTCCTTTGGGGGCACCCTGTGCCCCTGTAAAGGCATCCCTAACCTGATAGGACCAGTCCTGCTTGAACCCAATTTCCACTGCATCCCCTCACCTGGGTGTGCCTTACTGGTCCCAGTGAGTCCGCCCCACTTACCTTACCAGCAGTGGTCACCACTCCCAGTGAATCCAGGGGCTGGGACTCCACCTCCATGTTAATGAGTTTTACATTAATTTAAATCTCATTCTATGACTTCAATGAAGAGGAAATTCAGGTGAGGTGCGAAATGGCAGCCTGTTCTATCCCCGCACCATTCACGCCAAGAGGATTATGTTTAAATTTGAAGGGGTGGAACTGAGATTTGTTTGCATCAATGCACAATAAAGGTGCTGTGATCTTTCTACATCTGCATTTAATACAGCTCTATGTCAGGTGGCAGATTTCATATTAATTTTATTTGTTTTCTCATCCTTAGCCTATTGGATTGAGAACATAAGCACATGAGAAATAGGAGCAGAAGGAGGCCATTCACCCCTTCTAGCTCGCTCCTCCATCCATCATGGCGGATCTTCTATCTCAGCCCCATTTTCCTGCACCAACTCTTGATATTTGTAATATGTAGAAATATAATCATCCCAGTCATGACTACACTCCATGACTGAGTTTCTACAGCCCTCTGGGGTGGAGAATTTCAATTTGTAACATAACAATGTAGTTATAGCTGAAAGTGTTGGATTTGTGTTAAAGTGTCTGATTGAGTAAAAATGCCAGAGACACTAAAGGAGTAAAGAGGGAGGGGTGATATGTATCAGAGTAACACCATAGGCTGGTGTAATGTGACATGTTACACAATTATGTCATCGGAGCATTTCGCGGGCTTTTGTGGAGTTCACCATTGTGCCCTGTTTGAGCGGCATCTTGTAAGTAAACCCCTTGCACTTGATGTTGCCAACTCTGGTTCTTTCTCTTTGCGGCTACAGCAAAGAATATAACAGTAATTCTGAAATATATTTGGAGGTTATCAAGCACATTGCCAAACCAGCAGGTTAAATCTTGCAGCACGAAGATGCAACAAGAAATAACGAGATAAATCGATACGTGTGTTAGAACCTGTCTGCTTACCACTGGCTGGGGACTAATGGAAATCCCACAATCTCTAGGGAGTATGAGCTTCCCCAATAAGGGGGGCGGAGAAATCATTAGCAGGTCCCTGCATAAATAAAGCTAGCCAGTATGGAACTAGCTGGAGAGGAGCGAGCAGCAAGGAGTTACTGCTGCTGTTGTATATGTTATTGTAAATAAAGTTTTCTTTCTGTTCTACAAACTCGTGATGGATTCTTCGTGGCCCTCACAAAACTGGCGACGAGGGTTAAAGTGGCTAGCTGCCTACGCTGCTGAAGCCACCTCCCTGGATTTTTGTTGGATACAGGTTGGAAGTTCTTTTTCTGTTACACCATGCCTCTTAATGGACGTTTGGGTGTCTTTGATGCTGCGCTGGAGAGCTGGAACCAGTATGCACAACGGATGCGTTACTATTTCCGGGCAAACAACATTACCGAGCGGAAGGTGGTCATTTTGCTGACCGCCTGCGGCCCGCATATGTTTGGAGTGATCAGGAGCCTTACGTAACCAGCTGCGCCGGACACCAAGACATTTGATGAACTTGTGAACTTAGTGGGGCAACATTTTAACCCAACCCCGTCCATGATAGCCCAGCGTTACCGGTTTAATACCGCTGATGGGACCCCAGGAGAATCCCTTGCAGAGTTTCTATCCAGGCTCCGCAGGATTGCGGAGTACTGTGACTATGGTGAGACATTATCAGAAATGTTACGTGACCGTTTGGTTTGCGGTATTAACAATGCGGCCACCCAGAGAAAGTTGTTAGCTGAGCCAACATTGACTTTTCAACAGGCCATTCAGATAGTATTGTCCTGAGAGAGCACAGAACGGGGAGTGCAGGAACTGCAGGGAATGGAGGTGCACGCCTTGTGGCGCAACCCTTTCATCCAAAAGCGTCTCCCTGCACTTCTGCCATACATTGGGCGGGGCGAATCAATGCCTGTGGCCGCCGGACGTTCCTCCCCGAAGGGTACCTTCTCCAGAACCGATGGATGAGGAGCCATGTCAGTGTCGGACTTGTGGATGCCGACCCCGTCGCGGACGCCGGTCCTGGGGGCGCCAGAGACGCCGTCGTTCCGACAGAAACTGGGACCAGCCCAAGGGCTGTACCTTCCATTTGGATGAACCTGCGGTGACTACTCCCGACGGCGTGGAGCCGGAGGACGACTGCATGCAGCTGCATTGTGTGGCAGCTCCCCGTGTGGCCCCCATTAAGCTGACAGTGCGGGCCTATGGTCACCCGCTTGAGATGGAGTTGGACACTGGCGCAGCGGTCTCCGTGAACATCCAGAGGACATTCGACCACATCAAGCAGGGTATACAGACCTTTACATTGACCGATACACAGGCCAGGTTGGCCACCTACATGGGGGAACCATTGGACATCGCTGGAACTACGATGACTCCTGTTGTTTATGGATGCCAGGAGGGGCATTTCCCACTTATCGTGGTGCTCAGCCACGGGCCCAGCCTGTTGGTTCGGGACTGGTTGCGCTATTTGTGGCTGCAGTGGCAGTACATCCTTCAAACAGGTTCTGGAGGGTTGACTGAGGTGCTAGGACGGTACCCAGATGTATTTCAGCCCGTTTGGGGAAGATAAAAGGGGCCGTAGCCCATATCCAGGTCGGACCAGGAGCCACGGCGCGCTATTTCCGGGCACGCCCCATGCCTTATGCCTTGCTTGAGAAGGTAGAAGGGGAGCTCACTCATATGGAGTCCTTGGATATTATCAGGCCCATCTGTTTCGCTGACTGGGCAGCACCAATTGTACCTGTAATGAAGCCAGATGCCACAGTTCACTTGTGCGGTGACTATAAACGTACAGTGAATATGGCTTCCCGGCTCGACCGATATCCAATGCCCCGCATCGAAGATCTCTACGCGAAGCTTGCAGGCAGACTCTCTTTCACAAAATTAAATATGAATCATGCCTACCTACAGTTGGAGTTGGCCGTATGTAACTATTAATACACACAGGGACCTGTATGAATATCCACGGTTGCCCTTTGGGGTATCTTTCAACGCGTCATGGAGGGCATCTTGAGAGGTTTACCGCATGTCGCTGTCTACTTAGACAACGTTTTGATTACAGGGACGTCGGAGCAGGAAAATTTGGAAGCTGTCCTTAGACGCTTCTCAGAGGCTGGAGTCCGTTTATGTCATACAAAGTGCGTCTTTCAGGCGAAGGAAGTAGTCTACCTGGGTTATCGGGTGGACCACGAAGATTTGCACCCTGTCACAGAGAAGGTGCGCGCGATTCAACAGGCCCCCGCCCCGACTGACACTTCGCATATTCGTTCTTTTCTCGGCCTCGTAAACTATTACGGGATGTTCCTCCCCAATCTGGCAACTACGCTGGCCCCATTGCACCTTCTGCGAAAGAAGAATCACACCTGGGTTTGGGGTCAGCCGCAAGAAACCGCTTTCCGGCGGGTAAAACAGCAATTGTCGCCGGGGTTACTAACCCACTACGATCCTGGAAAGCCTTTGCTCATCACATGCGATGCATCCCCGTATGGTATTGGGGCCATCCTATCCCACAAGTTGGAGAATGGGGCCGAGCAGCCGATAGCTTTCGCCTCCCACACATTGACTGCAGCGGAGAAAAAGTACGCGCAGATCGAGAAGGAGGGCCTGGCAGTGGTCTTTGCGGTGAAACGCTTCCACCAGTAGGTGTACGGCCGCCATTTCACTATCGTGACTGATCATAAGCTCTGCTGGGACTTTCCGAGAGGATAAGCCAATACCGCCCATTGCTTCTGCACGGATCCAGTGCTGGGCTTTGTTGTTCGCTGCCTACGAGTATTCTCTGGAGCATAAACCAGGAACCCAGATAGCGAATGCCGATGCACTGAGCCGATTGCCTTTGTTGACCGGCCTCAAGTTGACCCACATGACAGGTGAGGTGGTTGCAACCCGAAATTTTATGGACTCCTTGCCTGTCACTGCATCACAGATGAATGAATGGACCCAGACGGAGCTAGTCCTGTCAAAGGTTCGGCACATAGTCCTGTATGGTGGGCAGCATAGACAGCTCCCAGGCGAGTTGCAGGCATTTTCCTCCAAGCTGTCAGAATTTAGCGTGGAAGACGGTATCCTCTTGTGGGGGATGCCTGTGGTCGTCCCGGAAAAAGGCCAGGAGCTGATACTACAGGACTTGCACAATGGGCATCCGGGTGTGACCAAAATGAAAATGTTGGCCCGGAGTTATGTCTGGTGGCCAGGCCTTGACACCGACATTGAGAAGGTGGCCCAAAACTGCTCCATTTGCCAGGAGCATCAGAAGCTTCCACCGGCCGTGCCCCTACATCACTGGGAACTGCCTTGGGCCCACTTGCATGCGGATTTCGCCAGCCCTTTTCAAGGATCCATATTCCTTTTATTAATCAATGCCCAGTCTAAATGGCTAGAGGTGCATAAGATGGTAGCCACAACATCCTGCACAACTATCGAGAAGATGCTTTGGCTTTCAGTACGCATGGCCTCCCCGAGGTGCTCGTCACGGACAACGGCACTTCTTTCACAAGTGAGGAGTTTGCGAGTTCATGAAGATAAACGGCATACGCCATATCCGCACCGCTCCATACCACCCGGCTTCCAATGGGACCTAAAGAAGCAGTCTTCCGGGTCTATCGACACGAGCCTGGCTCATTTTTTGTTTTCATACAGGACCACTCCACGTGTGGTGACTGGGGTAGCTCCCGCGGAACTCCTAATGGGCCGGAGACTTCGCACACGCCTTAGCATGGTTTTCCCGGATATTGGCGCAAAAGTATGCCGCACTCAAGAACGGCAGGGACATGGCCTTTCTCGACATCGGCCAAATTGGCAGTTTGCGCCTGGTGACCCGGTGTTCATTCGGAATTTTGCTGGTGGTGCCCAGGGAGTCCCTGGCGTTATCTTTCGACGAACGGGCCCAATCTCTTACCAGGTGCAAGCCCAGGGTCGTCTGCAGTGCAAGCATGTAGACCACGTTCGGTCCAGAAGGCCGCCTCTTCCAAAGATTCCCTGCCCCCGGAGCTCACTTCTACAGCCGCAGAAACCAGACACAGTGGAAAGTATTCCTCACAATCTTCCTCTGGCTCCGCACTCAAAGCCCATGTAGACCACGTTCGGTCCAGAAGGCCACCTCTTCCAAAGATTCCCTGCCCCCGGAGCTCATTTCTACAGCCGCAGAAACCAGACACAATGGAAAGTATTCCTCATAATCTTCCTCTGGCTCCGCACTCAAAGCCTGCACAGATCGTTGCAGAACCGTGTGGAGATAGAGACGCCGAGATGACAGAGACTTTGGACTCCGACTCCGAGATGGAGACACAGGATGTCTCAGAGGGGGAATCCTCGGTCCCACCGGCCGTGGATGTACAACCATTATGCCGTTCATCACGGATGCGCCGTTCTCCGTCTCATTACACGCCGCCCGATCCAGCGCCTCATCCGGCCTGCGGACGAGTCCGACGCCCTCCTTCGCCAGGGTCTTCGGTGGATTCCTTGGACTTTGGGGAGGGAGGGATGTTATAACCTGCCTGCTTACCACTGGCTGGGGACTAATGGAAATCCCACAATCCTTTGGGAGTATGAACTTCCTCAATGAGGGGGGCGGAGAAATCATTAGCAGGTCCCTGCATAAATAAAGCTGGCCAATATGGAACCAGCTAGAGAGGAGTGAGCAGCAAGGAGTTACTGCTGCTGCTGTATATGTACATATGGTATTGTAAATAAAGATTTCTTTCTGTTCTACAAACTCGTGCTAGATTTTTCGTGGCCCTCACAAATACGTGCATCTGTCAAAGTGGATAAAGAAACAGGAAGATTTTCTTTTCAAATTCCCGATGGTTTCTTCCTGTAATTTGCAATTGAAGACCACTACACATAATGCAACAACATCTCACGTTTTGCAGTAAAATCAATATTTATATGATGGTTATGTGAAAGCTCAGAGAGTTCAATTAGACCACTTTGGTCTGGCTTTATAGCTAGTTTACTTTGCAGACATCCATTGGTGTTTGACATCATGTAACATAGCCTCCAAAAATCCTGAACTCGCTTTACTAGAATGTAGGAAATAGAAGTCCAGAAGTCACATGAATGCTTATGGATCAGCTTCCAGGAAGTTCTGTTGGTCTGCTCAATGGCTTTGCCATTAATATTTTAACAGCATGTCTCCTCAGGAAATTAAAAATGTAACAGGATTAAATGTAAAAGGATTGAATGCGCAAACAGTTACCAAAAAAAATCAATCAAGTGCTACAAACAGCCAACATTTGCAGTTCACCTGTTGCATAACGGAAAGGTACAATTAAAAATGATCATGCGAAATAATGGTGCCTGAATTGAAGTCATTCATTAGGTTACTTCTCATTGCACTGCAGTGACACAAAGATAGTTCGAAAAGTAAATTCTGAAGAGGACATAAGGAGGGTACAAGGTGGAATAGGTTAAGTCAGTTGGCAGAAATGTGGCAAATGGAGGATAAAGTGCGCAAATTGTGTACGATTAATTTATTAGAGTTTTTCGAGGAAGTCTCGACCAGAGGGGATAGAGGGGAACCAGTAGATGTGTTGCATTTGGACTTCCAGAAGGCGTTCGACAAGGTAGCTCACAAAAGGTGTCATAAGATAAGAGCCCATGGTGTTGGAGATAGCATATTGGCATGGCTGGCGAAATGGCTCATGGGCAGGAAACAGCAAGTGGCGATAGGGTTATTTTTCAGGTTGGCAACCTGTCACCAGTGGGGTTCCACAGTGATCAGTGCTGGGCCCGCAGCTGTTAACAATATATACTCATGACTTGGAGGAAGGAAGCAAATGTCCTGTAGTCAAATTTGCAGAGGACACAAAACAGGTGGAAAGGCAAGTTACAAGAGGGATACAGTTTGAAAAGCGATATAAAGTAAGGTTAAGTAAGTAGACAGAAAGTTGGCAAATGGAGTATAATGTGGGAAAATGTAAAGTTGTTCATTTTGGAAGGGAGAACAAAAGAACAGGGGGCGAAATTCTCCGGAAATGGCGCGATGTCCGCCGACTGGCGCCCAAAACGGCACAAATCAGACGGGCATCGCGCCGCCCCAAAGGTGCGGAATGCTCCTCATCTTTGGGGGCCGAGCCCCAACATTGAGGGGCTAGGCCGACGCCGGAGGGATTTCCGCCCCGCCAGCTGGCGGAAACGGCCTTTGTTGCCCCGCCAGCTGACGCGGAAATGACATCTCCGGGCGGCGCATGTGCGGGAGCATGTGGAGACCGTGGCAGAGGCGGAAGGGAAAGAGTGCCCCACGGCACAGGCCCGCCCGCGGATCGGTGGGCCCCGATCGCGGATGGCGGGTCAAGTCTGTGCACAGCTGGAGCCATGTTGTACGACGTGACTGCTGCAGGCCGTCAGCCGTGCGAGGCCACGGACCCGGCCATTTTCGGCATGGGAACTGGGAGTTTCACCTGACAACGCTGCTAGCCCCTCGCCGGTCCTGGAATCGGTGAGGGGTCCCGGTTTTTCGTTGTAAACCTCCCGCAAATTCTCCAGGAATTCGTCGAGCTGGCACTGAAATGGAGAATCCAGCCCATTATTGTATTGGAGGCAGTTTGGAGAAGCTTCACTCGGGTGATCCCCGGTATGAAGAAATTGCCTTATGAGCAAACGTTAAACATGTTGGGACCCTACTGATTGCAATTTAGAAGAATGAGAGGTGATCTCATTGAAACATAGAGGATTCTTAAGGGGCTTGAGAGGTTAAATAAGAGAACATGTTAACACTGCTGCCTCACGGCGCCGAGGACCCGGTTCCATCCCGGTCCCGGGTCACTGTCCGTGTGGAGTTTGCACATTCTCCCCGTGTCTGCTTGGGTCTCAACCCCACAACCCAAAGATGTGCAAGTAGGTGGATTGGCCACGCTAAATTGCCCCTTAATTGGAAAAATTAAAAAAGAAATTGAAAAAGAAGGTGTCACTCATTTAAGACCGAGATGAGGAGAAATTATTTCTCTCAGGGGGTCCTGAGTCTTTCGAACTCTTTCTCCCTCAAAAGGCAGTGGAAGCAGAGTGTTTGAATGTGTTTAAGTCAGAGCTGGATAAGTTATGGATTACCAAGGGGGTCAAAGGTTATTGAGGGCAGGCAGGAATGTGGAGTTAAGGTTACAACCTGATCGGCCATGGTCTAACTAAATGACGGAGAAGGCTTGAAGAGCTGAGTGGTTACTCCTGCTTCAAAAGGCATATGTTTGCATATATGTGTGTTCGTAAGTCTCCTTATCCCATGTAGTGATCTAAAGGATCAAGGGTTTTCACACCTAACAGTGTCTTATCAGTGCCGTTGTATTTGGAGGAAAAAACATCCAGTCAGTAATGTATTTTTAAACTCTTTTGGAACGCTTATTGAATTTTAAATGTGCATGTCTGAGGATGTCTCTTTTCTGTCTGGCTGAAGGGGTTCCAGAAGCCACAAGGAGAAACTGTACCGTGCTCCAATGCCTGCCCTCCATCGTTCAACTGAGTCAGACTGCACTCATGTGGTTCTATTCTTGTTAATTCAATCCTGGCCAGATAATCTCCTGTAATGGCTTCTTCTCATTCTGGCACTACTACCTTTGGGATCCACCAAGCCACTACATCCTTTGATGATACGTCATAATGCAACGCTCCAAACATATGTCAGATTCCACATCTACAGTGACCCTTGACCCACATCTCCTCTGACCACCCTCAAGAACTGCCAGTCAATCTGATTGGTTGACAGCTCTCGTAGTTCCAGCAGTGTCAGCACTCAGCAGCGGCCACTGTTGATGTTTTATCATGTTTTCGGGGTCTAAGTGGGGTTCTTCAGGGTATGTCTATTTGCCCGAAGTAAATTGTTCAACAGTGACGTATACATTTTCGGAACGCTGCACGAGGTTGTACTGCTCCTTCCTTCAGATATCTGCTACTCAGTCACGTCATTACATCAGAGTTACAGGAACATCAGCTGCTTCTGATATTAACCCTTCACTCTTCATCTCCCCCAAATGTTTACCCACCTATATACATCCTCCTACATCTCCAAAGTCTCAGCCTGAACAGGGTTAGTCTTTGAATTGTCTTAACCAATCTCCTGGATCTGGTTCTGATATCTTTCTGAGGTCGAGAACTATCTACACTCTCACTTCATTCGATATGAGTGCCATTCCCCTGGGTGGCTGTTTCTTGTCTTGCTTTTTCTTGCTGGTCTTCAACCAAATCTGAGTAGGAAGCCCAAGTTTTTAAAGTTTTCTTTCCAAGGATATTAAAGTGTTGCGGTTTCTCCTTATATTACCCAGGTCTATCTCAGTCCTGTGAGATCCCGGTTGTGGAGCTTTTGCTATTATTATGCTGTCTTTCTGTTAGTCTTGGATCCATACTCACTCCCCAGGTGGCAGCACTGAGTTTCATGCTCTTTGCCTGAATTTGAAGTTACAAGTTTATTTGTTTCTCTGTTCCTCCCCACCCTTTTTTAACTCTCTCGTGGTCTTTCATGGTGATATTCGGTTCTAGTTTCTGTTGCCGAGCTGCAGGTTGTGTAAGAACACTGGCAGAGAAAATCCATTTTGGAACAGTGATGTTCAACAACTCAGAAGGAGTAAATTGAGGTCCTTATTCTTCGTCATCAGGCTTTGATGGTTCCAACACCTCACTCAGCTTCTCCATTCGCTTGAGGATGCTGAGGTGAGCTAGTCTCATGAATGGATCGATATTGCTTTGCAAAATTGTGGAATAATTCATTAGCGAGCTGTGATCCATTGCCTGACACTACGATGTCCGGGATGTAATGTGTTGCACAGAATCTCGTCAGTGAGTGAATGGCCGCTTCCACCTTGATGCTGTGCAATCTGTGCACTTCGATCTACCGGGAGTAGTAATCAATGACCATAATAAATATCTTGCCTTCAAAATCAAATAAATCCATTTGCAGGCTCTCCCATGGCCTTAATGAAAAAGTGGAGGGTGACAGATGTTCTCTTTTCCCTTCGCTGTTCACCTCAGTGTAAGGCAATTCAAAACTGGTTCTTCAATAAAACAAGTAATGCTTGGCCAGTAAATTGATTGCTGGACCTTGCTTGATATTCTACCATCCTTAAGTGACCTTGATGAATCTTTTGGAGAATTACAAACTGACATGTTCTCGGAATGACTATTCTGTCACAGAAAACTAGGCGATCGCCAATGATTATGAGGTGCTTTCTCTGTTTGAAATACTGCCATAGTACTGGGTTGTTAGGAGTATAGAATGGACATTCTTCCAGACAGTATTTCTCTGCCTGGATACAGTCATCATCTTTAGATATGCTTATACTATCTCCATCAGCTTCTTTGCAGTAACCCATAGGTGTTTGGTACTGAGTGATTATATTTCCACTTCCTCAATGAAATTCATATAATCTATTTTGATTCCTTCAACTGGTATTCTTGACAGTGCACCTGCTGTCGACTGGTACTTCCCTTGAACATACTCAGTTACTGAATCATACCTCATTAGTCTCAATCTGAAGCTTTGAATTCTAGATGGCATGGTGGCAATTTCCTTTGTGTTCAGATGTATGACTATTGGCTTATGATTGATTTCAAATTTAAACTGCAACCCCATCACGTAGTCTGAAAAATGATTGCATGCCCATGATGCTGTTTCCTTCCCAATTGGAGCACATCTTTTTCTGTGTCTGTGAGTGATCTTGAGGAGTAATTAACTCACCTACATTTACCATCTCTTTGTGCTTGGATTAATATTGCACCCAGACCTGTATCTGCTACAACATTAATGATCTAAAAGTAAATGTGGGAGAAAGTGGGGTGAATTCTCCACCTCCCCAGCTGTGCCGGGCGGTGATCCACAGCAGGCAGCAGGATTCTCCATTCTACCGCTGGCCAATGGGACCTCCCATTGTAGCTACCCCCATGCCACCGGGAAACCCGTGGGTGGGGATGTGGAACAGAGAATCCCGCTGGTGAAGAATTCAGCCCAGTATTTCTGAGTTTGGAGATGACACGAAGATTGGCAGTGTGGTAAATAGTGACGAGGAAAGCCTTAGATTACAGAATGTTACAGACGGGCTGGTCAGATGGGCAGAACAGTGGCAAATGGAATTTAACACCGAAAGTGCGGGGTGATACATTTTTGGAGGACCAATAATGCAAGGGAATACACAATGAATGGTCGGATGCCAGGAAGTACAGAGGTCCAGAGGGATCTCGGAGTGCTTGTCCAAAAATCCCTGAAGGTAGCAGGACAAGTAGATAATGTGGTTAAGGAGGCATATGGGATACTTGCCTTAATTAGCCGAAGCATAGGATATAAGAACAGGGAGGTTGTGATAGAGCTGCATAAAATGCTCGTTAGGCCACAGCTGTGGGCAGTTCTGGTCACCACACTATAGGAAGGCTGTGTTTGCAGAGATTCACCAGAATGTTGCCTGGGCTGGAGGGTTTCAGCTATGAAGAGAGGCTGTTTAGGCTGGTTTTATTTTCCTTATAGCAGTGAAGGCTGAGAGGGGACCTGATCGAGGTGTACAAAATTATGAAGGACAAAGTTAGGGTCAAGAAGGAAACACTTTTCTCCTAAGTATGGGCAGCACGGCAGCACAGTGGTTAGCACTGTTGCTTCACAGCTCCAGGTCCCAGGTTTAATTCCTGGCTTGGGTCACTGTCTGTGCGGAGTCTGCACGTTCTCCCCGTGTCTGCGTGGACTTCCTCCGGGTGCTCCGGTTTCCTCCCACAGTCCAAAGATGAGCGGGTTAGGTGGATTGGCCATGATAAATTGCCCTTAGTGTCCAAAAAGGTTAAGTGGGGGTTAATTGGGTAGAGATGTGGGTTGAGTAGGGTGCTCTTTGTAAGGGCCGGTGCAGATTCGATGGGCCGAATGGCCTCCTTCTGCACTGTAAATTTTATGATTCTATGAAGTAGAAGGGTCAATAACCAGGTGGCATAGATTATTATTATTTAGAGAGGATTTGAGGAAATATTTTTTATCCAGCGGGTGGTGGGAATCTGAAATTCACTGCGTGAAAGAATGGTCGAGGGAGGAAGCGTCACACCATTTGAGAAGCATTTAGATGAGCAATTGAAACACCATAGGGCACACGACTATGGACAAAGTGCTGGAAAATGGGATGAGAATAGATAGGTGCTTGATGGTTGGTGCACACACGATGGGCCGAAGGGCCTCTTTCTGTGCGGTAAAACATTATAGAGCCAATTTCTCTGGCCTGTTTGACGCGCGTGCAAATCCTGTTATGTCCTCAAACTCTCACGAGAGAGGCATAATGGGATTTGTGCCAGGGAGATCTGAGATCTTTCCCGCTCTCATGCTGGTGACGTGACCAGGTTGAGCACCAAGGCTGGCCAGTGCCCCCCCAGCGTCCTGGCTGTGACAGAGGGCACTGAGGGGGCAAACTCTTCTCCATTGGGGGAGGGGTGGACTCGCTCTTATGTGTAGTGGAGGGGGGGGTGCATGCCAGAGAATGTTGGAGAGGTGCCCCGTAGCTTGTGGGGGAGTCTTCCATGGCTGTGGGGTGTGGGAGGTTCTTGTGTTCTTGCAGATTGGGGCTTTCCTTTAAAGGCGGCACCCCGGTCTTTGTGTAGCCGGGCTTGCCAGCTCCATCCACCCTGCCAGAGTAACAGTGTTAAACACACCCACCAATTTTTTTCTGACAACGTTTCAGAAGGTTTGTGGAGAAAAATATTGGTTTTCAGATAGAGGCTTTGCCCATTTCTTTCAGAAAATTCCACCCACGAGTCTAGGACTGTATGACTATGGTCAACGTTCTGGATCAACGTGATTTGAAGTTTTTTGGTCTTCTCAAACGCATTTTGCTGGTCTACATTCGAGCACTGTTGACCTTGTCTCTGTAACTGTCCAACGGTTCATTGGCTTCTGCCAAATTTGATTGGCACTTGCCTACTTGGTTCACCATTCCTAGGAATCTCTGTAATGTTCCTGGGTTGTGGAAATGACCGAATTACGTTTGTTTTCTGTGGGTCAGCTATTATTCCTGAGGCTTGAACAATGTGCCCTCAACATTTGATCATAGGTTTTGCAAATTCTGATTTCTGATTCAATGTCAAAGCTGCATCCTGTAGAACCTTCAGGACTTCTCTCACTCTCCGGCACTACCACAGTCCATTTGACATTTTATTCCTTCCATGCCTTCTAGGGTCTGAACCATTGTTCTCTGGAAGATTTCTGGAGCAGGCATAATCACCAAATGGTAATCTATTAAATCAATAATGACTAAATGGCAGGATAAAAGTTGTCATCAGCCTGATAACTTGCCCAGAGGCAACAGCCAAAATCCATTGTTTGCATTTAATTTGATGAATATCTAATTTGACAAGACTCTCATCCACTACTGGTGCATCAGGTGGGCCTCACGTTCCATTGCTTTGTTTAGCCAAGTGTAGTCCATTCACATTCAAACTGAGCCATTTTGCTTTGGGACCATGGCCATTTTGAAACACCTTTTATTTGGTATGGTCACTGATGTTGGGAGTGTGTTGGTTTCAGAACGATGTCTCTTAAAGCCTTCAGTACGTCAACAACAAGTCATGGAGTTGTAGTCATGGTCATAGAGTCTTGGAAGCACAGAAAAGGCCCTTTGGCCCACCATGTGTGTGCCAGTTCAAAACAACCCATTCTAATCCCATTTCTCAGCACTTGGCCCATAGCCTTGTCTGCCTTGGCATTGTGTGCACATCTAAATACTTCTTAAATATTATGAGGGTCTCTTCCTCCACTACCCTTTCAGCCAGTGAGGTCCAAACTCCCACCACCCTTTTTAACTACGTAACTATATACATACCTACATTAAAATGTACAGGCAAGGAGCCGTCTCCATGTCCAGGTCTGCACACGTCTCTGCTCAATACTACTGACCCGGGACTGGGTGATCCACCTTCTTACATCACAGTGTAGACAGTACTGTACTCAGTCCTGCATTAACCCTGCCAGAACCTTATACTACAACTGGAGAGATAACCCCCCTGCTGTAACATGTGATCAATTTCACCCCTGACTTTGTCCAAGAGTGGATGAGGAACCTTCCTCGGGACGAAGAGGCAAATTGGTTTAGCATCAGCCCTTACGGTAACATAGTATTTGGTCTTCAGTTTTTCCAAGCCTGTAAATATCCTTGGAAATACATTCCTGAATATGCTGTGCAATGCTTGTCAACAACTTCACCAACTAGATAGCTTCAATTCTGAGCATGCCTTCCTGTTGAGTAACAATGATTCTTGATGTACAGAGGTACATTTGTAGTTGGTATGAGGAGGTGTGGGACAGTTGTTGGCTCCTCCTCGTGATAGTCTCTCCCTAGTTGAGATGAAGTTCCTTGCCTCCATTTTGTGCCTCCCTCATCCTCTGGTTAACATTAGGGAATAACAGTAAGTGGAATATGAATAACGGCAAAGTGCCACCCCAGCTAACCGAAAAAAAACCATACAGCAATTTTTACCCATTAAATGAGCTGTTGCCGGTTTCTTGGTTCAATGATAAATCTATAAAGAGCAATTTGTTTTCTAAATCAATTTTACGGCATTAGTTTGTGGGTTAGGATGAGTAGTAGCAATGGTTCTGGTGAAAAACCAGGCTGCTGTTTGAAAACCAATTGAAGTTATTTGCATAACATCGCCGTGACAATGTACATGAATGCTTAACTGAATGCGCTTAATGTTGGGGCTTGATTGTCACTTAACAAACTTTTTTTCCACGTAGCTCTTTATTTATGACAGACTCTCAGGCAGGTGAGGAGTTATAGAATGAATTTGCCACCCACTAATATCTATGCATATCTTGGAGCCTGCAGGGGAAACGCAAAGAAAAGATATGGAAACCCACATCAATGTGTCAAAAGCAGCAAATAGATATTAATTGAGACTTTTAACTACAGCTGCCATTTATAGAACGTCCTTCAAGTAGCAAAATGCCCCGAGGCACTTTACAATCGAGCTATCAAACTAAATTTGTGACTGGGCCACATTAGGACAGGGGACTAAAATCTTGGTCAATTAGTTGCTTGTTAACACAGAGCTCGAATATTGCTGAAAAGAGAGGCACCAAATTAAGAAGCAGAGCCTCAAAGCCATGTCCAAATTGGCATAGGACAAATAAGATTAGAGAAATGAATGCGTGGCTAAAAAAACTGGTGTGAGAAAAGTGGGTTCCAGTTCGTGGAGCACTGGCACCAGTACTGGGGAATCTGGGATGGTCTACACCTGAACTGCGCTGGGGCTGATGTCCCAGCGAACTGCATAACTGGGGAAGTAGAGAGAGTTTCAAATTGAATAGAGGGGGCAAGGGATCAAATTTGGGAAGGTGTGGTACACCAAAGAGCAGAGACAAGGCAAGAGAGGACAGTGCTAATATGAGAAACGATAAATAGACCGTGACAGGAAGGAACAGAGAATACAATGGTGTATTTCTCTGGCCTCCCCGTGGCATCCTTCTTGGCGGCGGGAGGTAGCATGTTGTTGGTGAATGGCGGGATTTTCTGGTGCCACCACTGTCAATGGGATTTCCAATTGAATCCACCAGGAAACCCATGGCGGAGGTGCAGCATCAGCGGACCGTGAACAGCCGAATATCTCTTCCTAAATCTAGGAGTAAATCAGTAGGTAAGGTTAGATGCTATAAAAATAATAAAAGGACAGAACTGGAGGCTCTGTATCTAAACATACGTAGCATTCAAAATAAAACAGATGAACTGGAAGCACAAATAGAAATTAATAAGTACAATCTGATAGCCATTAGGATTGGATTGGATCTGTTTATTGTCACGTGTACCGAGGTACAGTGAAAAGTATTTTTCTGCGAGCAGCTCAACATATCATTAAATACATGGGAAGAAAAGGGAATAAAAGAAAATACATAATAGGGCCACACAAGGTATACAATGTAACTACATAAGCACTGGCATCGGATGAAGCATACAGGGTGTAGTGTTAATGAGGTCAGTACATAAGAGGGTCATTTAGGAGTCTGGTAACAGCGGGCAAGAAGCTATTTTTGAGCCTGTTCGTGCGTGTTCTCAGATTTCTGTATCTCCTGCCCGATGGAAGAAGTTGGAAGAAATGTAAGTTGAGTGGGAGGGATCTTTGATTATGTTGCCCGCTTTCACCAGGCAGCGGGAGATGTAGATGGAGTCAATGGATGGGAGGCAGGTTCGTGTGATGGACTGGGCTGCGTTCATGACTCTCTGAAGTTTTTTGCGGTCCTGGCCATACCAGGCTGTGATGCAGCCAGATAAGGGGCGGGATTCTCTGACCCTCGCTGGGGGCTGGCGTGAATCCCGCCCCTGCCGGTTGCCGAATTCTCCGGCACCGGATATTCGGCGGGGGTGGGTATCGCGCCGCGCCACTGGCGGCTCTCCCCCCCCCCCGGCGATTCTCCGGCCCGCGATGGGCCGAAGTCCCGCTGCTGGAATGCCTGTCCCGCCGGCGAGAATCGAACCACCTCTCTTACTGGCGTGACAAGGTAGCGCGGGCGGGCTCTGGGGTCCTGGGAGGTCGCGGGGCGATCTGGCCCCGGGGGGTGCCCCCACGGTGGCCTGGTCCGTGATCGGGGCCCACCGATCCGCGGGCGGGCCTGTGCCGTGGGGGCACTCTTTTCCTTCCGCCTTCGCCATGGTCTCCACTATGGCGGAGGCGGAAGAGACCCCCTCCACTGTGCATGTGCGGGGATGCTGTGGGCGGCCGCTGACACTCCCGCGCATGCGCCGCACGGCAAAGTCAGTTTCCCGCCAGCTGGCGGGGCACCAAAGGCCTTTCCCGCCAACTGGCGGGGCGGCATTCAGTCCGGCGCGGGCCTAGCCCCTCAAGGTTAGGGCTCGGCCCCTCAAGATGCGGAGGATTCCGCACCCTTGGGGCAGCGTGATGCCGGGCTGATTCGTGCCGTTTTTGGCGCCGGTCGGCGGACATCGCGCCGATTGCGGAGAATCCCGCCCAAGATCCTTTCTGTAGTGCATCTGTAAAAGTTGGTAAGAGTTAATGTGGACATGCCGAATTTCCTTAGTTTCCTGAGGAAGTATAGGTGCTGTTGTGCTTTCTTGGTGGTAGCTTCGACGTGGGTGGACCAGGACAGATTTTTGGAGATGTGCACCCCTAGGAATTTGAAACTGCTAACCATCTCCACCTCGGCCCCGTTGATGCTGACAGGGGTGTGTCCAGTACTTTGCTTCCTGAAGTCAATGACCAGATCTTTAGTTTTGCTGGCATTGAGGGAGAGAATGTTGTTGTTGAACCACTCTGCTAGGTTCTCTATCTCCCTCCTGTATTCTGACTCGTCGTTATTCGAGAACCGGCCCACAATGGCCGTATCGTCAGCAAATTTGTAGATGAAATGAAAATGAAAAATGAAAAAAGATGGAGTTGGAACCAAATTTTGCCACGCAGCCGTGTGTGCACAGGGAGTATAGTAGGGGGCTAAGTACGCAGCCTTGCGGGGCCCCGGTATTGAGGACTATTGTGGAGGAGGTGTTGTTGTTTATTCTTACTGATTGTGGTCTGTGGGTCAGAAAGTCGAGGATCCAGTTGCAAGTGAGGAGCCAAGTCCTAGGTTTTGGAGCTTTGATATGTGTTTGGCTGGGATTATGGTGTTGAAGGCGGAGCTGCAGTCAATAAATAGGAGTTTGATGTAGGCGTCCTTGTTGTCGAGATGCTCTTGGGATGAGTGTAGGGCCAGGGAAATGGTGACTGCTGTGGACTGGTTACAGAGACATGGCTGAAAGATGACATAGACTGGGACCTGAATATTGAAGGATATGTGATATTAAGGAAGCACAGGAGGTTGAGAAAAGTTGATGGGGTGGCCCTGTAAACTAATGATCAGATGAGCACGTTAGAGAAGGGTGACCTAAGTTCGGGAAACTAGGGGGTCCAAGCAGCTTGGTTGAGATGAGAAATGTTAAAGGCAAGAAGTAGCTTGTGGGAGCGGTGCACAGGCTTGCTAATTGTAACCACATGGTAGGACAAAGTATAAAAGAAGAGATAATGGGAGCTTGTCAGAAAGGTACTACAATAATCATGGGGCATTTCAATCTACATATCGAGTGAAAAAATTCTGGATGGGCAAAGGTCGTCGAGGTGAAGAGTTCACAGAATTTTGGGGGGATAGGTTCTTAGGGTGGCACGGTAGCACAGTGGTTAGCACTGTTGTTTCACAGCGCCAGGGTCCCAGGTTCGATTCCAGTTTGGGTCACTGTGTGGAGTCTGCACGTTCTCCCCGTGTCTGCATGGGTTTCCTCCGGGTGCTCCGGTTTCTTCCCACAGTCCAAAGACGTGCAGGTTCGGTGAATTAAGTTAAAGACAGTATTAAACTTAAAGAAAAAGCATATATTTGCACAAGGCAGGTCAGAAGATTGGAAAGAATATCAAGAACATCAAAGAATGACAAAAAGATTGAGAAAGAGGGAAAAACTAGAGTAAGAGAGAACTCGAGCCAGTAATATAAAGATGAATAGTAAGAGTTTCTTTTGATATTTAAATAATGAAAGAGTGAGTGTTGGCCCTATAGAAAGTGCATCTGGAGAATTGGTAATGGAAAGTAGTGCTATGGCAGATGGATTAAACAGATATTTTGCATTGGTCTTCACTCTAGTCCAGGGAACACAAGTAACATCCCAGAAATAGCTGTAAATCGGGAAATGGACTTGAGGGAGGGATTCAGAATATTACAATCATCAGAGAAGTGATATTGAGCCATTTGTTGTGCCTATGGGCTGATAAATCCCCGGGTCCAGATGGACTTCATCCCAAGATCTAGAAAGAAGTTGCTAATGAGGAAGTTGATGCATTGGTTTTAACTTTGCAAAATTACCCAGATTCGGGGAAGATTCCATTAGATTGGGAGAGTGCAAATATAACTCCTTTATTCAGGAAGGGAGGACAACAGAAAGGAGGAAACTACAGGCCTGTTTACCTAATACCTATCATCGGGGAAATGTTAGAAGCCATTATTATTATTAATAATAATAATCTTTATAATAATCTTTATTGCCACAAGTAGGCATCGATTAACACTGCAATGAAATTACTGTGAAAAGCCCCAAATCGCCACATTCTGGTACACTGAAGGAGAATTCAGAATGTCCAATTCACCTAACAGCACGTATTTCAGGGCTTGTGGGAGGAAACCAGAGCACCCGGAGTAAACCCACGCAGACACAGGGAGAGCGTACAGACGCCACACAAACAGTTACCCAAGTGGGAATCGAACCTGGGACCCTGGCTCTGTGAAGCATCAGTGCTAACCACTGTGCTACCAGGCTGCCAATTATTTTTATTTTTTTATAATTTAGAGTACCCAATTCATTTTTCCAATTAAGGGACAATTTAGCGTGGCCAATCCACCTCACTTGCACATCTTTGGGTTGTGGGGGTGAAACCTATGCAAACACAGGGAGAATGTACAAACTCCACACGGACAGTGACCCAGAGCCAGGATCGAGCCTGGGACCTCGGCGCCGTGAGGCAGCAGCACTAACCACTGCGCCACCGTGCTGACCCTATGCTGTCCATTATTAATTATGTTATTGCAGAGCAAGGCAATCAGGAAGAGTCAACATGGTTTTGTGAAAGGGAAATCATGTTCAACCAATTTATTGGAATTGTTTGAAGGAGTTACATAAGCTATGGATAAAGGGGAATCAATGAATGTACTGTACTTAGATTTCCAAAAGGCATGTGACAAGGTGCCACATCAAAAGTGATTGCAGAAATAAAACTTATAGTGTAGGGGGTAATATATTGGTATGGGTAGAAGATTGGCCAGCTAATTAGAAACAGAGTTGGCTGAAATGGGTTGGCAGGATGTGACAAGTGGTGTGCCACAGGGATCAATGTTGGGGCTCAACCTTTTTACAATTTAGTTAAATGACGAGGATGAATGGACTGAAGGGATGGTTGCTAAATTTGCTAATGACACAAATATAAGGAGGAAAGTACATTTGTGAAGAGGACGTAAGGAGGCTACAAAGGGACATAGGTAGGTTAAGTGAGTGGGAAAAAAATCTAGTAAATAGTGTATAACGTGAGCAAATGTGAAATTGTCCATTTTGGCAGGAAGAGTAAAAAAAAAGGATCTAACTAGTGAGAGACTGCAGTGCACTGAGATCCTGAGGGAGTTGGGCGTCTTAGTGCATGAATCACAAAAGATTAGTCTACAGTTACAGCAAGTAATTAATAAATGATATAATTTATTGTGAGGGGAATTGTCTATAAAAGTAGGAAGGTTATATACTTCAGTTGTACAGGGCATTGATGAGACTACATATGGAGTACAGTGTACAGTATTGGTCTCCTTATTTAAGGAAAGATGTAAATTCATTGGAATTTCAGAGAAGGTTTGCTAGAATAATTGCAGGGTGGGTTGTCTTATGAGGAAAGGTTGGAGAGGTTAGGTTTATGTCCACTGGAGTGAGAGGCGACTTGATCAAAACATTTAAGATTCTGAGGGACATTGACAGGGTGGATGTGGAGAGGGTGTTTCCTCTTGTCGAAGAATCTACAGCAATGGGTCACTGTTGAAAAATAAGGGGTCACCTCATTTAAGACGGAGATGAGGAAAATTTATTTCCCCAGAGGGTCGTGATTCGACCTCTCTTCCTTCGAAGGCAGTGGAGCAGAATCTGTTAAGGCAGAACGGGATAGATTCTTGATTAACAAGGGGGGTGGAAGGATATCTGGGATAAGCAGGAATATGGGGTTGAATTTACAATCAGTTCAGCCATGATTCTATTGAATGGCGGAACATGCTCGAAGGACCGAGTGGCAGACTCCGGCTCCTAATTCATACGTTCGGATGAGAGACATGCTGCGATTTCAAACAATCGTTTGAAATTTGGCATTCTCACATTTGTCCTGAGGAGCCCAAGAGGAAAAGCTCTGGAAACATGTCCCTCTTTTCAGCTTGGTCAAGGAGTTAAGGTGGAAATAGTGCCTTCAAGAAGGACAGAGAAAGGTAGGGTGGCAGAGACGTTTAGGAAGGGAACTCCAGAACCAATACCTGAAAATTCCCCTCCTCACCATCCTGACTTGGAAATATATCGCCGTTCCGTCACTGTCACTGGTTCAAAATCCTGGAACTCCCTCCCCAACAGCACAGTGGGTGTACCTACACCTCAGGGACTGCAGCTGTTCAAGAAGGCAGCTCACCATCACCTTCTGAAGGGGCAATTAAGTATGGGCAATAAATGCCGGCCTCACAAGCGATACCCACATCCCATGAATGAATAACAAAGGCACAGGGCCAGGCAGCTGAAAACATAGCCACCAGTGATGGAGATAAAGATCAGGGTGAGTGGACAGGATTGGAGGAGCGCTGAGATTTCAGAGCATTGTCGGTTTAGCGATTGTTAATGAGGGACGTATTTTGTGCTGGACTGCGAGGCTGCTTGTTGCTGTATCAGACACGCTGCCTGATTTAGATAGCCACAAATTTGCTGTGAATTATTTCTGATGTTTTAACAGTCAGTCCCTGAATGACGTGGCTTTGAAGACACAAGGCGATTTATACCCTAGGAAGGGTAGGGAATTTATCAAAATATCCTGAAAACTCGGCGGCACGGTGGCACAGTGGGTTTGCCCTGCTGCCTCACGGCGCCGAGGTCCCAGGTTCGATCCTGGCTCTGGGTCACTGTCCGTGTGGAGTTTGCACATTCTCCCCGTGTTTGCGTGGGTTTTTCCCCCACAGCCCAAAGATGTGCAGGCTAGGTGGATTGGCCAAGCTAAATTGCCCCTTAATTGGAAACAAATGAATTGGGTACTCAAAATTTATTTTATTTTAAATCCTGAAAACTAGTGATAGAGTTAAATAAAAATGTATTTTTGTGCTTACGGAACATTTACAACTGATGGAAGCTAAGCAACATATTTTGTTTGAGGCACATAATAAGATCCCATGACATTTGTCGAAAACAGTATTTGAGGATTCCCCAATGTTTGGAACAATATATTTCCCTCAATTAACAGCTTAGTGCTTTTAACAAAATAAAACATCCCCAGGTGTTTCACAGATTCATTATACAACAAACCGTGTGTAGTACGCTCAATAACGACACGAGAGTGTGGAATGGTAAATGAAGGCTTTAATATGCAGAAAACTAGCCTGCAGCCGAGACGTGTGCTTACTGGGTGCCGCCTACCGGGCTCCCTGGTGGGCGGAGCCGGAGGTGGAGTCCCCAGGGTTCTAAACCCGGTCTAAAAGGCGCATCACCTACATGATGTTAAGGGTACAGCAACCATTCATCACACCGTGCCATTGGGTCAGGTGACCAAAAGCTTGGTCAGAAAGGTAGGTTTTATAAAAGTGCTGTAAACGTGGAGTGTGCGGTGGAGGGACAGAGAGGTGCAGGGAGGGTATTCTAGAGCTCTTACTGCGTTAAATGGTTGGCCTTTGTGCTGGTCTGGTTACACTCTGAGGTAGCTCATTGCATGCAAATAGCTTTGAAGGAGTTGTAATAAATACTGACCGATTCTCCCTCTGCCCACCATGTGTCTTCTACCAGTGGAGGCAGATCCCCATTGGTCGTCGGCAGGATCTTCCAGTTCCGCCAAAGTCGACTGTTTTTTTGTACCGCTTGATGTGTTAGGCAGGTAGGTTTGATGTGGACTGCACTTGATGCAGGGAAGCTAGAAACAGACGGAAACACTGGAAAAGATCCAACACTGTTTTATTCAATGATAGAACTGATATATATATTCAGCTGTGGGTCGACACTATACTGAACTGACTGGAGACCTTGTCGTGGCCTAACCAGACTTACTAGCTAACGCATGGTGTTTGCACTTGCTAGCTCGTAGACTCTGACTGTCTCAGTGGCTGGGACCCGAGAGAGCGGGAAACCTAGTGCCCTCTGGCTTTATAGTGGTAGTGTCCTGTCTGGTGATTGGCTGCACTGTGTTGTGTGCTTACTGGTCATCCTGTGTGTCACTCACTCACTGCCTGTCTGCATCTCATTATATACATGAGTGGATATTATATCATCTCCCCTTTTTTTTAAAATAAATAAATACTAAGGTGTGCGTGTGTATATATATATATATATGCCTGACTATATACAAAAGCGGCTCGAGCGGAGATTCACATGGATGATCCCAGGAATGGTAGGCCTAACATACGATGAACATCTGAGGATCCTGGGATTATATTCATTGGAGTTTAGGAGGTTGAGGGGAGATCTTATAGAAACTTACAAGATAATGAATGGCTTAGATAGGTGGATGTAGGGAAGTTGTTTCCATTAGCAGGGGAGACTAGGACCCAGGGGCACAGCCTTAGAATAAAAGGGAGTCACTTTAGAACAGAGATGAGGAGAAATTTCTTCAGCCAGAGAGTGGTGGGTCTGTGGAATTCATTGCCACAGAGGGCGGTGGAGGCCGGGACGTTGAGTGTCTTTAAGGCAGAAGTTGATAAATTCTTGATTTCTCGAGGAATTAAGGGCTATGGAGAGAGCGGGTAGATGGAGTTGAAATCAGCCATGATTGAATGGTGGAGTGGACTCGATGGGCCGAATGGCCTTACTTCCGCTCCTATGTCTTATGGTCTTAAAAGGTGTCTAAATGAACGTATATACATAGGAAGGTGTCGATAGTGCAGATACATGGCAAACGAAACAATATTTACAGAGGTTAAATTGATGAAGTCACAAAATGTACAAAAGCTCAGCCTACAGATTCAGTCTTTGTGGTGGGCGCTGAATTCTTGTCAATCGCCGCAGAGGTGGATCAGGAGCCGCCTGCACGTGGATAGGCGGGATCTCTGCCATCGCGGTGGTCGCATGGGCCGGCAGGATTGCTGGTAGATCGGTGGCCTCGATGCAGGGTTCGTCCGGAGGAAGCATCGTAGGCAGTGGGGCACTTTGGTCAGGTAGTGGGCGTGGAACTCTCCGCAGTGCCCGTCTGTTGCGCCGTAGCAGGGAGCCATCAGCCATGCGGACAAGGAACGATCTTGGGGCCATTTGTTTGATCACAACACCTGTGGCTGACCAGCCGCCCTCAGGCAACTGGACACGAACATGATCAGTTGGGGCCAGCTCGGGTAGATCCGTGGCATGAGCATCATATGTGGCCTTCTGTTGGGCCCGTGACTGCCGCATTTTCTGTGAGACCGTGAGGTGGTCAAGGTCTGGAACATGGATGGCTGGAACTGTGGTCCTCAGAGTGCGATTCATGAGCATCTGCGCTGGAGACAACCCAGTGGACAGTGGGGTTGCCCTGTATGCCAGCATCGCCAGGTTGAAGTCGGAGCCTGAGTCTGCAGCTTTGCACAGCAACCGCTTTACAATATGGACTCCTTTCTCGGCCTTCCCGTTTGACTGCGGGTAGCGGGGACTGGAGGTTATGTGACGGAAGTTGTAGGACAGTGCAAAATCAGACCATTCCTGGCTGTAAAAGCAAGGACCATTGTCGCTCATTACCGTGAGCGGAATCCCATGCCTGGCGAACGTTTCTTTGCAGGCTTTGATTACCGCCTTCGACGTGAGGTCGGACAGTTTCACCACTTCTGGGTAACTGGAGAAGTAGTCGACCAGGAGTACGTAGTCACGCCCCTTGGCGTGGAAAAGGTCTACACCTACTTTGGACCACGGAGAGGTCACGATCTCGTGCTGTTGCAGCGTTTCCTTGGGTTGAACTGGTTGAAAATTCCGACAGGTAGGGCAGTTGAGGACTGTGTCGGCAATGTCCTGGCTGATGCCCGGCCAATAGACCGCCTCCCGAGCTCTGCGTCGGCATTTCCCGACCCCAAGGTGATCCTCTTGGAGTTGACCCGCACCATAGCACGCATGCTCTGAGGAATTACGATCCTGTCGAGTTTCAGAAGGATTCCCTCCACCACCATCAGGTCGTCTTTTATGTTATAGAACTGGGGACATTGTCCCTTCTGCCAGCCATTGGTAAGGTGCTGCATCACACGCTGCAGCAGAGGATCCTTGGCCGTCTCCTCACGAATTTGGACCGCCCATTCGTCAGAGGCCGAAAGGTTGGTGGCACACAACTGCACTTGCGCTTCTATGGGGCAGATGAAGTCACATTGTTCACACGGTGCGATAATGGACCTGGATCGGGCATCTGCAACGATCAGCTCTTTGCCTGGCGTGTAGACAAGTTCGAAGTCGTAGCGGCGTAGCTTAACAAGAAATCACTGTAACCGAGTTGCCATGTCATTTAAATCCTTCTGGATTATATGGACTAGAGGCCTGTGGTCCGTTTCCACCGTGAATTTTGGCAGGCCGTAAACGTAGTCATGAAACGTGACTATCCCTGTCAGGAGGCCCAGACACTCCTTCTGAATCTGAGCATACCGTTGCTCAGTGGGCGTCATGGCCCTGGAGGCATACGCCACTGGAGCCCAGGATGAGGAGTCATCTCGCTGAAGGAGCACCGCCCCAATGCCGTCCTGGCTTGCATCAGTCGATATATTGGTTTCCTTGGTTGGGTCGAAGAATGCTAGAACCGGGGCTGTGGTGATCTTTGCTTTCAGCTCACGCCATTCCTCTTCATGCGTGGGCAGCCACTGGAATTCCGTCGATTTCTTGACGAGATGGCGGAGGGCCGTGGTGTGGGATGCCATATTGGGAATGAATTTCCCGAGGAAGTTGACCTTCCCGAGGAAGCGGAGGACCGCCTTCTTGTCCTCCGGGGTCTTCATGGCGTTGATCGGCGAGACCTTGTCGGCATCTGGCCGCACGCCCTGCTGCGAGATATGGTCACCCAGGAACTTAATATCCGATTGACCAAATGAGCACTTGGCCCTGTTGAGCTGGAGACCATGTTCATGAATTCTCTGGAATAACTTCTTGAGGCGAGCGATGTGTCCCTGGGGCGTTGTGGACCAGATAATTACATCATCAACGTATACTCGCACCCCCTCGATGCCCTCCATCATCTGCTCCATGATGCGGTGAAATACTTCGGAGGCAGATATGATCCCAAAAGGTTGTAGCAGTAGCGACCGAACGGGGTGTTGAACATGCACAGCTTGCGACTGGACGCATCCAGCTGTATTTGCCAAAAACTTTTGGAGGTGTCCAGCTTAGTAAAGAATTTGGCACGAGCCATCTCACTGGTCAACTCTTCACGTTTTGGTATCGGGTAATGCTCCCGCATGATGTTGCAGTTTAGATCCTTAGGGTCAATGCAAATGCGAAGCTCCCCTGATGGCTTCTTTACGCAGACCATGGAGCTGACCCAGCCTGTTGGCTCTGTGACCTTCGATATGATGCCCTGGTCTTGGAGGTCCTATAATTGCTTCTTCAGACGATCCTTGTGGGGTGCCGACACCCGGCGTGGTGCATGAATTACAGGGGTGACGTACGGCTTGAGCAGGATTTTATATCGGTATGGGAGCGTGCCCATTCCATCGAATACGCTGTGGTACTGCGTGATAATGTCATCTATGTCGGCTTGGGCGAGGCCGTCGCTTGTGATGATGACATGGTGTGGACTCGCTGAACCAGGTTCAGGAGCTTGCAGGCTCGAGCACCGAGCAGGGACGGTCTGTCAGGCCCGACGATTTCAAACCGCAGTGTTGCCTTGATCGCCTTGTTGGATACCCCTAGTTGACAGGAGCCACTGGCAGCTGTGGCATTGCCATTGTAGTCAAGGAGCTGGCAGGCCGGTGGAAGAATGCTTGGTCTGGCGCGGATGGTGTCGCGGTCAGATTTTGAGATGAAGGTCGCTGATGCGCCGGTGTCCAGTTTAAATCAGATGCAAGCCTTGTTAACTGTGAGGACAGCACACCACTCATCGTATGGATCCACACTGAGGATCGAGAGGCATTTCACCGTTGTAGTGGAAGGCAGCGCATGTGTAGTTATGATGCCCACCCGGTCTGGGGACTTGAGGCACTCAGCATCAGGGCCCGTTGGGCTGTCAGGATCAGAATCTGGCATGCCTTGTTGTATTGAGCGGACACTTCTGCGCCACAGCTGGGATCGCTGGCTGCTGAGCGGTGGAGCAGATCTGCAAAGGGCTGCGTAGTGGCCAAGCTTGCCACACTGTAGACACCGGCGTCTTTTTGCCGGACATTGTCGCTTTAAATGGGCGGAGCCACAATTCGGACACGTCATGATGCCGATGTCAGCGCGTTCCGTGCGCCATCGCGCATGCGCAGTGCAGTCGGTCGACGTACGCACCTGCACAGTCGGGTTGTCGGGCTCGTCGTCCACTCGGTCATGGCGTGCAAAACGGCCACTCTCCTCGATGCTCAGGCCCTGCATTTGTGCAATGGCCTGCACCCGTTCCACCTCGTGGGAGGCCAGCTTCGCAGTTTCTGCTGCCCTGATGTGTGAGTAACGATTCTTAGCATGCTCATGGACAACGCACGTCTCGATAGCGACAGAGAAGGTCAACTGTTTGGCTTTCAGGAGCTGCTGCCGAATGGAGTCGGAGTGGATCCCGAAAACGATCTGATCCCGGATCATGGAATCAGCCATCGAGTCATAGTAACATGACTGCTCTAGGATGCGGAGATAGGTCACGAAGGACTGAAAAAGTTCACCCTTACCCTGAAGCCTCTGCTGGAAAATGTACCGTTCAAAGCTCTCCTTCACCTCAATGTCGCAGTGGCTGTCAAACTTCAGCAGGACTGTTTTGAATTTCGTTTTGTCTTCGCCGTCAGCGAACGTGAGGGAGTTGTAGATGTGCATGGCGTGGTCTCCTGTGGTGGAGAGAAATAGCGCGATCTTCCTGGCATCCGATGCTGCTTCGAGGTCGGAGGCCTCGATGTACAAGAGGAACTTTTGCTTGAAGATTTTCCGATTGGCACCGAGGTTGCCGGAGATGCGGAGCTGCGGAGGAGGCTGGATGTTTTCCACCGGATGGCTGCTTGCTGGTCAATGCTGATTCACTCGAGGTAGGTCCGTCAAGATCAGTATCACTCTGGTGCCATGATGTGTTAGGCAGGTAGGTTCGATATGGACTGCACTCGAAGCAGGGAAGCTAGAAACAGACGTCTAACACTGGAGAAGATCCAACACTGTTTTATTCAACGATAGAACTGATATACATTTTCAGCTGTGGGTCGACACTATACTGAACTGATTGCAGACCTTTTAGTAGGCTGACCAGACTTGCTAACTAACGCATGGTGTTTGCACTTGCTAGCTCGTAGACTCTGACTCAGTGGCTGGGTCCAGAGAGAGCAGAAAACCTAGTGCCCTCTGGCTTTATAGTGGTAGTGTCCTGTCTGGTGATTGGCTGCACTGTGTTGTGTGCTTACTGGTCACCCTGCGTGTCAATCACTGCCTGTCTGCATCTCATTATATACATGAGTGGATATTATGACACTGCTCACCTGCCCCGTTGCCGGGGAACCCGCCAGCCGGAAGGGCTGGAAAATTTCAGCCACTGGATAAATGCAAGTCTTCCTTGCTGGCTTCACCAGATATAGAAATTTTAGCCATAATTATTCAAGTTAACTCTGGGCAGCAGCAGGAACTCTATCAAGTGGGCCCTCTGACTACTCTACAAGAGATGTCCTGCAAATATTTAGCACTCTCTATTCTTGGAGTGCGCCACATATGGACAATGATTGCCATTTACCTCCAGAACAACAACATACATTTTCCTAAGATGATGGGCGGCACGGTAGCACAGCGGTTAGCACTGTTGCTTCACAGCTCCAGGGTCCCAGGTTCGATTCCCGGCTTGGGTCACTGTCTGTGCGGAGTCTGCGCGTTCTCCCGGTATCTGCGTGGGTTTCCTCCGGGTGCTCCGGTTTCCTCCCACAAGTCCCGAAAGACGTGCTTGTTTGGTGAATTGGACATTCTGAATCCTCCCTCTGTGTACCCGAACAGGCGCCGGAGTGTGGTGACTAGGGGCTTTCCACAGTAACTTCATTGCAGTGTTAATGTAAGCTTGTTGCAATAATATAGATTATTATTATTACAAATGCCAAAGTTGAATTTTCCTCATAAAACAGATATCTATCAGATGCATTTGTTTTTGCATTATACGCCCTATATGCTTTTAAAAATAACAGCTATTTCTGTCAGAGTTTGACCTTTATCTGCTGGTGCCATTTTCCTAATTAATTTGAATCACATCAAGATTAAAGCGAACCCTTGGGAACCAATATTTCATGGTCCAGTAGTTTGGCGTTGGAATTTGAAAGGAGTTGCTTGTTTGCCCGGAGCTGTTTGAATGTCAGACACTGTGCTAAATCTGTCAGGGTTGAAATTCAGGGCTGAGGGTTGATCAACCTGAAGTCATACATTGCTTTTTATGCAGATAAACTGTGCTGAGATTCTAGGTTACTTGAAATTCATTCCCCGGTGAGCCATGAGGAAAAAGGTAATTTTTCATTTTGGTCTGACTGTCAGGGAAAGGACGATTGTCCACTGTTCTTCTTAACATCAAGGAAACAGTCCCGAGGATGTGGAAAATGCAATTGCCAAATCTTTATTTTTCCACCACCGTCAGATGCCAATACCAATATTTTTGCAAGAAAAAAAATTTGATGCACCTGACTGACTAAGTTTCTCTGATCAAATGTTTCCATGTTTAAATTGGCAGTGAGTACAGTCTGACCTTTTATACGATGGAAAGGGAGAATGCTGGAAATTCTCAGCATGTCTGGCAACATCTGTGGAGAGAAACACAGTAATTATTATTATTAACATTTCAGACCGCTGACCCCATGGGGATTCAAACAAGAATGTGTCAGGCTTCTGAAGATCAACAGTCCAAAGATGTGCAGGTTAGGTTGTTTGGCCATTGCTTCTTAGTGTTAGGTGGCGTTACGGGGATAGGGCGGAGGAGTGGGCCTAGGTAGGGTGCTCTATCGGAGGGTCGGTGCAGACTCAATGGGCCGAATGGCCACCTTCTGCACTGTAGGGATTCTATGATTCTCTGATTCGAACAGCTAAATGGTAGGTCACCATTTAGCTTTGCATTCCAGTACGTTCTTACCGCATCCCCAGTCCTGCCTGTTACTCATTCATGATGAATTATGAAGAATTTACCTGATCAACCACCTCCACAGATTGGTGGTGATGCTCGCATTCTGGATTGCTTTTACCACAGAAAAATAGAAAGTAAGAGCGGGCGGAGGCCATTCGGCCCATCGAGCCTGCTCCGCCATTCACAATGGTCATGGCTGATCATTCCACCTTCCTCCCATATCCTTTGATCCCCTTCGCCCAAGCCCGCCCCGGCCAACGGCACGCTCCCCCTGACTATTGGTGGCGTTGGACACAGTCCGCAGCCGCCACGCCGGGTTCACGAAAACTGAGAGCACGAGCGATCCGCGCCGTCGGGGACTCAGCCCATTGGGGGCGGAGCATCGGGGGAGGGCCTTCAGGTCACGTCCTGAGGCAGTCCCAACGGTGTGCGGCGTACTCCTCGATGACGCCGTTTTGGAGATTACGATATCGACGCCGGGCAACAGAGAATCCCGCCCATTGTCCCCCAAAAGAAGAATCTTGGCCCTTGACTTTGACCGGCTCTGATGGGGGGACTATTTCGGACATGTACGGCCATATCCTTTCAATGGAGTTTGCTTTGTTGAGTATCATAGAATCATAGAATTTACAGTGCAGAAGGTGGCCATTCGGCCCATCGAGTCTGCACCGGCTCTTGGAAAGAGCACCCTACCAAAGGTCAACACCTCCGCCCCATCCCCATAACCCAGTAACCCCACCCAACACTATGGGCAATTTTGGACACTAAGGGCAATTTATTATGGCCAATCCACCTAACCTGCACATCTTTGGACTGTGGGAGGAAACCGGAGCACCCGGAGGAAACCCACGCACACACGTGGAGGATGTGCAGACTCCGCACAGACAGTGACCCAAGCCGGGAATCGAACCTGGGACCCTGGAGCTGTGAAACAATTGTGCTATCCACAATGCTACCGTGCTGCCCGTAAGGTGAAGACGAAATGGGAGGGTGAATTGGATGCCATTCTGGATGGTGAGGTGTGGAGTGAGGCCCTTCACAGGGTCAGCCCCACATCGTCAAGTGCTCGGCTAAGTTTGATTCAATTCAAGGTGTTGCGTAGGAGCATCTGTCTAAAGTGAGGGATTCTTCCCGAGACGGAAGACAAATGTGAGCGTGCTCTCAGGGGCCGGCTAACCACACACACATATGTTCTGGTCCTGTCCTAAATTGGCAAGCCTCTGGCTTCTTCCGTTAACATCATGTCAGAGATACTCCGTGTAGATTTGGATCCATGTCCCCTGGTGCCATACTTGGGGTGTCGGATTCTGCAGTGCTTCAGTCTGGGGTGAAGTCAGATGTCCTCACCCTCCCCTCGTGATAGCCCGGAGACGAGTTCTGCTTGGGTGGAGGTCTCCTACTCCACCAAGTGCCTCGGTTCGGTTGGGCGACCTCATGTCTTTTCTACGTTTGGAGAAGGTTAAATACATCATTAGTGGGTCGGTGGAGAGTTCTACCTAAGATCACAGCCATTCATTTCCTTCTTTAAGGAGCTTGTCACTGCCAGTTGTTTGGGGGTTTATTTTAGTGTTTGTATTAAAGTTACAATGTGCTTTTGTTTCTTTGCCTCTTTCTTCTATTGTGTATTTCTGTTTGATTGAGACCACTCCCATAAGTTGCTCTTCTGTAATGTAAGGCCTGGAGTTCCTTTGAGGTTTTCCTGCTGCTGTTTAAACTTGCTCTTCCTTCACTAACTCGTACCACTGAGTTCTACTGCACACTTTTGACCCACTTTGTGGAGAGAGTATTTGACAACATCCTGACTCCCGCCCAAGGGTGCAATGAGGACAGACATCCCAGATTCTCATTTGTCTGTGCTTCTTGATGCACGCTAATCTGAAGTGACAACACAGCGTGCACACATGCATGGAAATATCATGTTATGAAATACCTCAGGCAGGATTTAACAAGGAGACAATAATAAGAAGTTGACTTGATATTAACATCAATAAATTAATAGTATATGTTAGCACATCAAAAACTGATGGGCCCTGGCAGCAAAATAATTGGGATTCTATTTTCAGTTCTGAGAGTTAATGAGAAACAACAGCTGGGAAGGCAGTGCTCTTGGCTGCACTGTTCGGGGAGCAGTGCAGGGATAAATATCAGTCATTGCTAATGTGTAAAATGCAGCATGTAGCAGGCAGTTTGGTTCAAGTTCCTGACTTTGTTTCTATTTTTGGCTGAGTTGATGTATTCTGTTTCATGGAGCTGGCTGAATTATCGATTCACTGCAAGCCCCAGGGACACGGTTGTGAGCCATTGTAAATCAGTGTCTATTCTGCTCTTATTCCAATGTGGCTGTACAGTCATACAGTAAACTATACAATCTTCTTAGATCTCATTTTTTACAGTGTCGTTCTGTGTAGTTCTTTTTTTACAATGAATAAATGTCAATAAATCAGCTTCAGACAATTAAAATAAAAATCTTCTGGAGAAACCGTCTTGAAAATTTCATTTCATTTGTTTTCTTTTCCCACAGATTTGTCCAGGACGACCATTGTGACAGCTGGCTCCAAGATCGGCAAACATAACCAATGTTAGCACTCCAGTGCAGTGCTACAGGGTACCAAGGTTGCCCCAGGTTGTGTCACTGCAATTGAGGGGGTGCCAAGGCAGCCCTGTCGTCTGCCACTGCAGCTGAGGGCCTGGTTTAGCACAGTGTGCTAAATAGCTGGCTTGTAATGCAGAACAAGGCCCCGTACCGGCCTCCCTGAACAGGCGCCGGAATGTGGCGACTAGGGGCTTTTCACCGTAACTTCATTGAAGCCTACTTGTGACAATAAGCGATTATCATTATTATTATGTCAGGGCCGATGAGGGGTTGTCAGTGAAACTGATGGGGGAGCCAAGGCAGCTGAGGGGGGTGTCTGGGCTGCTGAGGGGGTACAAAGGCAGCAGAAGGTTTTGGAAATTGAAAGAGCTGCATTGGTCGACACAATTAAATGCCAAACAGCAATGTGGAAAATGGCGAAACCCTCTACATTATTTTCAAAAGAACAACAAAGAACAAAGAAATGTACAGCACAGGAACAGGCCCTTCGGCCCTCCAAGCCCGTGCCGACCATACTGCCCGACTAAACTACAATCTTCTACACTTCCTGGGTCCGTATCCTTCTATTCCCATCCTATTCATATATTTGTCAAGATGCCCCTTAAATGTCCCTATCGTCCCTGCCTCCACTACCTCCTCCGGTAGTGAGTTCCAGGCACCCACTACCCTCTGCGTAAAAAACTTGCCTCGTACATCTACTCTAAACTTTGCCCCTCTCACCTTAAACCTATGCCCCCTAGTAATTGACCCCTCTACCCTGGGGAAAAGCCTCTGACTATCCACTCTGTCTATGCCCCTCATAATTTTGTATACCTCTATCAGGTCGCCCCTCAACCTCCTTCGTTCCAGTGAGAACAAACCGAGTTTATTCAATCGCTCCTCATAGCTTATGCCCTCCATACCAGGCAACATTCTGGTAAATCTCTTCTGCACCCTCTCTAAAGCCTCCACATCCTTCTGGTAGTGTGGCGACCAGAATTGAACACTATACTCCAAGTGTGGCCTAACTAAGGTTCTATACAGCTGCAACATGACTTGCCAATTCTTATACTCAATGCCCCGGCCAATGAAGGCAAGCATGCCGTATGCCTTCTTGACTACCTTCTCCACCTGTGTAGCCCCTTTCAGTGATCTGTGGACCTGTACTCCTAGATCTCTTTGACTTTCAATACTCCTGAGGGTTCTACCATTCACTGTATATTCCCTACCTGCATTAGCCCTTCCAAAATGCATTACCTCACATTTGTCCAGGTTAAACTCCATCTGCCATCTCTCCGCCCAAGTCTCCAGACAATCTAAATCCTGCTGTATCCTCAGACAGTCCTCATCGCTATCCGCAATTCCACCAACCTTTGTGTCGTCTGCAAACTTACTAATCAGACCAGTTACATTTTCCTCCAAATCATTTATATATACTACAAAGAGCAAAGGTCCCAGCACTGATCCCTGTGGAACACCACTGGTCACAGCCCTCCAATTAGAAAAGCATCCCTCCATTGCTACCCTCTGCCTTCTATGGCCTAGCCAGTTCTGTATCCACCTTGCCAGTTCACCCCTGATCCCGTGTGACTTCACCTTTTGTACTAGTCTACCATGAGGGACCTTGTCAAAGGCCTTACTGAAGTCCATATAGACAACATCTACTGCCCTACCTGCATCAATCATCTTAGTGACCTCCTCGAAAAACTCGATCAAGTTAGTGAGACACGACCTCCCCTTCACAAAACCGTGCTGCCTCTCACTAATACGTCCATTTGCTTCCAAATGGGAGTAGATCCTGTCTCGAAGAATTCTCTCCAGTAATTTCCCTACCACTGAAGTAAGGCTCACCGGCCTGTAGTTCCCGGGATTATCCCTGCCACCCTTCTTAAACAGAGGAACAACATTGGCTATTCTCCAGTCCTCCGGGACATCCCCTGAAGACAGCGAGGATCCAAAGATTTCTGTCAAGGCCTCAGCAATTTCCTCTCCAGCCTCCTTCAGTATTCTGGGGTAGATCCCATCCGGCCCTGGGGACTTATCTACCTTAATATTTTTTAAGACACCCAACACCTCGTCTTTTTGGATCACAATGTGACCCAGGCTATCTACACCCCCTTCTCCAGACTCAACATCTACCAATTCCTTCTCTTTGGTGAATACTGATGCAAAGTATTCATTTAGTACCTCGCCCATTTCCTCTGGCTCCACACATAGATTCCCTTGCCTATCCTTCAGTGGGCCAACCCTTTCCCTGGCTACCCTCTTGCTTTTTATGTAAGTGGCACTTCAGCTGGCACTGCCAACCAGGTGGCCTTCAGTGGCCTTCAGCTGGCACTGCCAACCAGGCCAGGCTGCTGCAAGAACCGTTAATCCCTGGCCCACCCGCCACCTGAAGCCCTGGTGAGGCTGGAGAGGTTGTCGGGAAATCCGCACAAATATAATAATTGACCTGGACTTGGCCCAGCAGGAATTCGACCGGTTTGGAAAGCCCAACCTCTGGGTGCATCACTGGAACAGGGAGACCGTCTGGAATAATTTACTTGTCTTCTTTAAGCTGCATTTGTTTAGATAATTGACCTAGCAGCCTCTTCTAAGTGCCTCCCCGGGTGTTCCATCACCCCTCCCTCAGAGGCCAAAGGTAGGGTTCAGGGTCCATGATCGACATCATGTTTCAAACCGGTGACCTCTCACCTAGAAGGATGATGGCGTCATGGGGTCACCAGCATCTGCAAATTCCACTCAAAGCCACTCACCATCCTGACTTGGAAGTATATCCCAGTCCTTCACTGTCACTGGATCAAAATCCTGAAACTCCCTCCCTAACAGCACTGTGGGTGTACCTACACCACCGAGACTACAGTGGCTCAAGGAGGCAACTCCCCACCACCCTCTCCTAAGCAATTCGAGATGGGCAATAAATGCTGGCCTCGTCAGTGCACCCACATTTCATGAATGAATAAAGGAAAACAAACTCCACTCTCTGACTCTCAAGACCTTTACGTGACATCTTTTGCCGCAAGAAGCCTGGTGTTGGCAGTGGGGCAGTTTTACAGGCATGATTTTACAGACAAGGAAGCTGGGTAGGAGAGGTGAATTCTGGAAGAGGCATTGTACACGTGAGGCTGTGAAGGGAGATCCACACAGAAGCAACACTGAGGTGAACAATAATGCAAGGATACAACTCGACAGTCCTCTGCTCGAGCTCATGAACGATGGGAAAATGGAATGAAAAGCCTAGTGTAAAGGTGCATTAGGGATGCTGGGGGGACTACGCCTTCCTTGCCTGTTTACAACAGATTATTAAACTTCTTGTGGCATTCTTGGGGCAGCACGGTGACACAGTGGTTAGCACTGCTGCCTCACAGCTCCAGGGACCCAGGTTCAAATCCAGCCTCGGTGACTGTCTGTGTGGGGTTTGCACTTTCACCCCGTGTCTGCGAGGGTTTCCGCCGGTTGCTCTGGTTTGCTCCCACAGCCCAAAGGTGTATAGGTTAGGTGGACTGGTCAATCTCTAAATTGTCCCTTAGTGTCCAAAAGGTTAGGTCGGGTTCCGCGGGTAGGTTGGAGGCATGGGCTTAAGTAGGGTGCTCTTTCCAAGGGTTGGTGCAGACTCGATAGGCCGAATGGCCTCCTTCTGCACTGTAATTCTATGATTCTATGATTACACTGTCACCCTGGCTTCCACTGGCAATGTTTCAAAATTCCAGAGACTATGGAATGGTTCCTGCAGATTAAAAGGTGGCAAATGTAACCCCACTATTTAAGAAAAGGAGGGAGAGAGAAAACTGAGAACTACAGATCAGTTAGCCTGACACCAGTAGTAGGGAAAGTGCTAGAATCTATAATAAAGAATGTAACAATAGAGCACTTAGTAAATAATGGCTGGATTGGAGAGATTCAACATAGATTCATGAAAGGAAAATCATGTTTAACAACACCTGTTGGAGTTTTTGAGGATGTAATTAGTAGAGTAGATAAGGGGGAACCAGTGGATGTGGTTTATTTAGACTTTCAAAACATTTTTTTATGATCCTACTTAGGCGGTTAGTGAACAAAATTAGAGCACATGGGATTGGGGGGAAATATACTGGCATAGATTGAGAACTGGTGAATGGACAGAAAACAGAGAGTAGGAATAAAATGGGTCATTTTCAGGTTGGTAGACTGTGACTATTTAGGTATTGTAAGGATCAGTGCTTGGCCCCAGCTATTCATAATCTATATCAATGATTTAGTTGTTGAAGTTAAATGTATAGCTTACAGCTGATAGATTACGAGTTTGCAAGGGGATTCAGAACAGTTCTTAAATGGTGAGAGGCTGAGAAGTGTTGAACTTCAAAGGGACTTGGATGTCCTTGTTCGTGAGTCAGTGGAACATAACATGCCGGTAAGCAGGCAATTAGGAAGGCAGATAGATGGTATGTTGGCCTTTGTTACAAAATGATTTGAGTTAGGAGTTCAAGATATCTTACTGCAATTATATCCAGCCCTGGTAAGACTGCAGCCGGAGTACAGTGCGCAGTTTTGGTCTCCTTACTTAAAGAAAGATAATAATAAGCTTTATTATTGTGACAAGTAGGCTTACGTTAACACTGCAATAAAGTTACTGTGAAAAGCCCCTAGTCGCCACACTCTGGCACCTGTTCTGGTACACTGAGGGAGAATTCAGAATGTCCAATTCACCTAACAAGCAAGTCTTTCGGGACTTGTGGGAGGAAACCGGAGCACCCGGAGGAAATCCACACAGACACGGGGAGAACGTGCAGACTCCGCACAGACAGTGACCCAAGCTGGGAATCGAACCTGGGACCCTGCGTTGTGAAGCAACAGTGAAGGCAGGAGGATGGGGACGAGAAACATATCAGCCATGATTGAATTGCGGAGCAGACTCGATGGGCAAGTGAACTAATTCTGCTCCTATATCTTATGGTCTTATGGTCTATGTCTTATGTGACTTTCTGAGTCCTAGTAATGTTCTGGTGAGTTTACGCTGCACTCCAATATATCTTTTCTAAGGCGTGGTGCCTAGAACATTAGAACCTGCTGTACATTATCCCATTTAAATTTAGTCCTCTAAAGGCCCCTTTGATTAGCCTCTTTGATTTTATTTTGTGCCTAAATACTATATTTTAGTGATCTGCCTAGACGGCCACCTAAACCTATATGGGCCACTAATGTTCCTAGCTTGTTACCATTAAAAAGATACTTGGATCTTTCCTTTCTTTGTTCAACATGGATGACCTCACACTTACCTACATCGAAATACAGTTTTATTAAATCTAGCAATTCCTCTTTGTAACTGTATGCTCCCCGGGAGGCACAGTGTCACAGCGGTTAGCACGTCTGCCTCACGGCGCTGAGGACCCGTGTTCAATCCCCGCCCCAGGTCGCTGGCTGTGTGGAGTTTGCACATTCTCCCCGTGTCTGTGTAGGTCTCACCCCCACAACACAAAAGACGGGTAGGTGGACAGACCATACTAAATTGCCCCTTAATTGAGAAAAAGATGAATTGGGTTGGTTTAAATTTATTCAAAAAAAAGAAAAGTAACTGTAAACTTCCATATGTTCTACTTACTACCCCTGCAATTTTTGTGTCACTGCCCAACTTGGGTATATGGCTCTTTATTGTGTCATGTAAGTAATTAATACATTACTTGAGTCATCAGCGCAGATGCTTGAAGGGGCACCACTGGACACTTTTCCATCTAATTCAAATCCGATTATCCCTCATCTATTTTCTATTGCCTCACCAATTTCCTAACCAAGTCAATAACTTGTCTTCAATTCCATCAGCTGTAATTTTATTAAGTCTTTCATGTGGAACCTTATCGAATGTCTTTTGGAAGTCTTTATAAACTGTATGTTGAATATTATATATAAATGATATTCCTCCATCTCTTACCTTAGTTACTTCAAACATTCAATTAGGTTCATAATTCATGACTTGCCCATTATAAACTCTCTTGTGTCAGCCTAAATTTCTCTAAATGCTTAACCATTTTATCCTTAATTATAGTTTCCTACAAGTTTTCCACAACAGATGTTAGGCAGTTCTATTATTTCCTGGTCTCTCACTCCATCACCTTTCTTAAGAAATAGAGTTACATTTGCAATTTTGCAACCTGAATCCACAATTCCTGAATCAAGGGAGCTTTGGAAGTTTATAGCTAAAGCAGCTGCGATTTCCTCACTAATTCCTGAAAAACCCAAGGGTGAAAACCATCAGGTCCCAAGGATTTGTCAGTCTGTGGCACCATTATTTTTTTAATGCTGTTTTCCAGCTTACTTTAACTTTTGTAAGTTCCTGTGCTTGTTGGCCTGAAATGTCATGTACCAGGCACCACACGGCTGAATCTGAGGTATCCTGGGAAAATGGATAAGTCTGCAGTTGAGAAAATGGCTGCAGTTGTAGTTTGGGCTGTAAATGGCCACAGGCTAAGTTCACAAAGCATGATGGGAAAATAAGCCAACCTTATAAACTACCTGTCTGGATAGCGCCCTGTGTTAAACCCAATTGGCATGCTACTCTGCAGTCGTAAAGGTTCAAAACGGAAGATTAACAGCCCATCCATGGCAGTTGCTGAAAAAAAGGATGTCCTTGGGGCAGGGGGGCGGGCTGTTGACCCACTGTAGTCCATGGACAATTGGTAGTTTGGGAAGAGTCTGAGCTGTTTAAAAATTGACAACGGCTGTTTCATCAAACTGCTGGAATGAGACACTCCTTGCATTGTAAAAACATTCCACCTAAGCCAACAAAAATGACTAGTAGGCGAGATGTCTGTACCAGCCAGCTCTGAACAAAGGCAGAGCTGTTTGTGACTCCTCGTCGCCAATGTTGTATTAATGGTTCCGCAGTTACCTGCTCAAAATACAAGGCATTTTAACATGGGTCCTTAAAGTACACGGATAACTGAATAGCTCAATCCAAAACAACCCTGCCACAGGGCTGAGACTTAAGCTGTTTAAATTGCTTTAATAATACAGCGTTTGAATTCTGTCTTCAGAAGACAAAACCAGACTCCAGGCTAGCAGCCTGCCTCTGGCCTCCATTTCTCTAAAGTCAGACCTCCAGAAAGAATCCCTTATTTCACCTGGAGTGAACTAATTCCGGGAACACAAGAATACTTAGCTGCGTCTTCAACTGCCTCAACTGGGTTGCTAGTTCAAAGACCAGGAATTCTACCAGACAAAGCCACTTGAAAGAACGGTCAATGGGCATCGGCTCACCTGAATTGATGCCAATACCTTCTCGATTTCCCTTTTAAGTAACTCGCAATTTGTAACTTTTTAATTCACCTAGTTTCAACTTGAAGGAGACCGTTTCAGATCTCTGGTATCTTTGTGTGAAGAAGTACGCCCTGTTGCCGTCCCTGAATGACCCGGTTGTAATCTGGAGGTTAAGCTGTTTTGTGTGGGCACTCCCGCCGAAGGAAATCATTTCTCTCGATCTACACTTTCAGGTCCTTTAAATCATCTTAAATTGCAATTCGCACAAAGCTGAACAACCAATGACGATATAGCATGTTAATGTAATCCACTGCTACCAGCAAATTAAACCAAGTCCCAGCAAAACCTTTCACAAGTGAGCTTAGTTGACTGGCTGAACAAAGTCACTCTTGGCACATGGTCCTTCTTGGCACTGTCATCCTTCTTTGATAGTTCTATTCATCTTCGTTAATCCATTCACAGAGAATGTTTTAAATCTATTTTCCATGCCTAGTAAACATGTGAAACAGCGGAACAGTACAATGCGCTTAAAGTGAAGAGATATATTAACAGCTTCACTCACAACCCTGCAAAAAGAAATGAAATATTACGAGAGGTCTATGACCACCCTAAGGTATAAAAGCTAAAAGTGAAGACCTTTCGCCCACAGTTCTCACTCTCACTGCATGTGTTGCTCAATATTAACGTCCACTTGTCGGATTTTTGAGCTCATTTTCATTGCTCATTTTCCAGCTAACAGTTCAAAGGTCACCCCCTTTGTTGGCAGCAACATGTCTGTTGGCTATTATCTGCAAAACAATTTGCATTGATACATATACAATCATAGACTGTTACCCCACAGAAAGTACTTCACCCATCAAGTCTACTCTGGTGCCTCGGCCCCGATTCAGTGCTTGGAGTCGCATTAATTATTCATGCATGGGTATCTCTCCGAATCACCTGGGAGGTGATTTGTCTGCCCACCGTCAGCTGGTGGGTTCGAAGGTTCGGCTGCCATATTTAAAGACCAGTGCAACATGCTCACCTCACTCTCTCCAGCCCACTTGCCTTCACGGGATGGTACAGGATGTCAGCAACCCAGAGGCAAAAGGTGGGCAGCCTCAACCACCTTGCCCTCCAGGCCTTGATTCAAGGAGTTTGGGCTCAGGAGCTTGCCCTCTAACCAGCGATGACTCGAGGATGCACACCGACCTCGCCTCCCCAGCTCAGGAGGCTGTTACCCAGAAGGTCAGCGCAGCTGGGAATGCCAGGAGTGCCACAGAATGCAGGAAGCAAATTAATGATTTGATCTGCCTCACGGGGGAAGGTCCACTCTCAACTCCCCCTCTCAGCGTGGCATCATGTATTCAAACGGCTACTCTCTTCACGGATCTCATCCATCCATTAGCGGGGAGGTGGGGGGGGGGGTCACTTATCAACATTCACTCTCTCCACAAGGCTTTCACCAAACCGTCGTCCCACCTGTCACATTGCTCACACTCTGTCCTCTGGGCCTTCTGGGGAGGGCACTCCAAACACGGAGATATGCATTTCCATTTCACCCAGCCTCTGCTCCATCCCCTCTGATCACATATCTTTCTTTCATCTTCATACAGGGCAAGCTGGTACACAACAAGCGAGAGAGCCCAGACTGGGCGCAGGGATGGCAGAGATCACAGGGTCTGAGGAGGCTGCAACCGACCGTGCTGGGGAGGATCGGGATCACTCCTGTGGTGACACGGACAGCAAGCTAGTATGGATCTCAAGCGCCATCACTTCATAATAATAATCTTTATTGTCACAAATAGGCTTACATTAGCACTGCAATGAAGTTACTGTGAAAAGCCCCTAGTCGCCACATTCCGGCGCCTGTTCAGGTACACAGAGGGAGAATTCAGGATGTGCAAATTACCTAACAGCATGTCTTTCGGGACTTGTGGGAGGAAACCGGAGCGCCCGGAGGAAACCCACGCAGACACAGGGAGAACGTGCAGACTCCACACAGACAGTGACCCAAGCCGGGAATCGAACCTGGGACCCTGGCGCTGTGAAGCCATAGTGCTAACCACTGTGCTGCCCAAATCCTGCCAATCAGAATGAGTTACGTAAACTGAAATAGCTTCCGTTTACCCACTAAAACTGTCATCTATTTCTTACAGACGCCAGCAGATTGGGTCTCCACGCAGGTGAGAAGCATTGTGGGATCCTGGAGCATGTCTGAGGATGAGGGGGCTCAGCAAGAACCATCACAGTGCTGACCGGCACCCTGAACAAGCAAAGAGACACGTACCTCAGTGGGCTGTAGTTCGAAGGTAGAAACATAGAAAACAGGAGAAAGCGGAGGTCATTCAGCCCCTCGGGCCTGCTCCGCCATTCATTATGATCATGGCTGATCATCCAGCTCATCAACCTGTAAGCGCTTTCCCTCTACAGCCTTTGATCCCCTTCGCCCCAAGAGCTATATCTAACTCTTCCTTGAAATCATACATGTTTTGACCTCAATTGCTTTTTCCACTCTCTGGGTGAAGAAATTTCTCCTCTTCTGAGTCCTAAATGGTCTACCCCATATCCTTAGACTGACTCATGGACCCCCGCTGGGTCGGAGAATTGCTGGGGGGGCGGCGTGAATCCCGCCCCCGCCGGCCGCCGAATTCTCCGGCACCAGAGATTCGGCGGGGTCGGGGGGGGGGGGGGGCGGTCGGCGGCCCCCCCGGCGATTCTCCGGCCCGCGATTGGCCAAAGTCCCGCTGCTTCTATGCCAGTCCCGCCGGCGTAAATTGAACCAGGTCCCTTACCGTCGGGACCTGGCGGCGCGGGCGGGCTCCGGGGTCCTGGGGGGAGGGGGCGCGGGGCGATCTGGCCCCAGGGGGTGCCCCCACGGTGGCCTGGCCCGCGACCGGGGCCCACAGATCTGCGGGCGGGCCTGTGCCGTGGAGGCACTCTTTTCCTATGTGCCGACCATCAGCCTCCGCCATGGCCGACACGTAGGTGAACCCCTCCTGCGCATGCGCGGGGATGACGTCAGCAGCCGCTGATGCTCCCGCGCATGTGCAGACTCGCGCCAGCCAGCGGAGTGGAGACCCTTTGGCCCCGGCTGGCGTGGCGCCAAATGCCTCCCACGCCAGCCGGCGGGGCGCCAACCACTCAGGGGTGGGCCTAGCCCCTAAAGGTGCGGGCCTAGCCCCTCAAGGTGCGGAATCCGCACCTCTGGGGCGGCCCGACACCGGAGTGATTCTTGCCACTCCGTCCCACCGGGACCCCCCGTCCCACCCCATTCTAGACTCCTCTGCCCTCGGGAACATCCTTCCTGCATCTGGTTTAGCACAGTGGGCTAGTTTAGCACAGTGAGTTAAACAGCGGGCTTGTAAAGCAGAACAAGGCCAGCAGCGCGCGTTCAATTACCTTACCAGCCTCCCCGAACAGGTGCCGGAATGTGGCGACTAGGGGTTTTTCACAGTAACTTCACTTGAAGCCTACTTGTGACAATAAGCGATTTTCATTTCATCCACCCTGTCTAGTTCTGTTAGAATTTTATAGGATTCTATGAGATTCCCCCTAATTCTTTTCACCTTCAGCAAATATAATTCTAAATGATTCAATCTCTGCTCATCTGTCCCGGCATTCCAGATATCAGTCTGGTAAACCTTCTCTGCACTCCCTCTACATCCTTCCTCAGATAAGGAGACTAAAACTGCACACAATATTCCAGGTGTGTCCTCACCAAGGCCTTGCATAATTGCAGCAAGACGTTCCTGCTCCTGTACTCGAATCCTCTCGCTATGAAGGCCAACATACCATTTGCCTTCTTTACTGTCTGCGGTACTTGCGTGCTCACCTTCAATGACTGGTGTACAAGATCATCCAGGTCCCATTGCACATTCCTTCTCTCCATTTATAGCCATTCAGATAATAATCTGTCTTCCTGTTTTTGCTATCAAAGTGGATAACTTCACATTCATCCACATTATACTGCATCTGCCATACATTTGTCCATTCAGTCAATTTGTCTAAATCACACTGAATGATCTCTGCATCATCCTCACAACTCACCCACCCACCCATAAGACTATAAAACATAGGAGCAGAATTAGGCCACTCAGCCCATCGATTCTGCTCCGCCATTCAATCATGGCTGATATTTTCCTCATCCCCATTCCCCTGCCTTCTCCCAATAATCCCTGATCTATCTCTGTCTTCAAGACACTCAGTGATTTGGCCTCCACAGCCTTCTGCGGCAAAGAGTTCCACAGATTCACCGCCCTCTGACTGAAGGAATTCCTCCTCATCTCTGGTTTTAAAGGATCGTCCCTTCAGTCTGAGGTTGTGCCCCGGGCTTCTAGTTTTTCCTGCCAGTAGAAACATCCTCTCCACGTCCAATCTCCCTAGGCCTCTCAGTATTCTGTAAGTTTCAATAAGATTCCCCCCTCATCCTTCTAAACTTCAACGAGTACAGACCCAGAGTCCTCAACCGCTCTTCGTTCCAGGGATTATTCTTGTGAACCTCCTCTGGACCCATTCCAAGGCCAGCACATCCTTGCTTAGATACGGGGCCCAAAACTGCTCACAATACTCCAAATGGGGTCTGAGCAGAGTCTTATACAGCCTCAGAAGTACACCCAACTTTGTGTCATCTCTAAATTTGGAGATATTACATTTAGTTCTCTCATCTAAATCATTAATATATATTGTGAATAAAAAGGGTCCGAGCACCGATCCCTGCGGAATCCCATGTGTCACTGCTTGCCATTTGGGAAAAGAGCCGTTTATTCCTTCTCTTTGTTTCCTGTCTGCCAACCAGTTTTCTATCCATCTCAGTACACTACAATCCCATGCACTTTAATTTTACACACTAATCTTTTATGCGGAACTGAAAGTTCTAATAAACCACATCCACTGGCTCCTGCTCATCAACTCTAGTAGTTACATCCTCGAAGAATTCTGGTAAATTTGTCAAGCATGATTTCCCTTTTATAAATCCATGCTGACTCTGTCCCCCCCCCCCGCTATTGTTTTCCAACTGCTCTGCTATTAAATCTTTTATAATGGACTTGAGCATTTTCCCCACTGTTGTTGTCAGGCTAACTGGTGTATTATTCCCTGTTTTCTCTCTACCTCACTTTTTAAATAGTGGAGTTACATTAGCTACCCTCCAATCTGCACAAACTGTTCCAGAGTCTATAGAATCTTTGAAGGTGACCACCAATGCATCCACTATTACTAAAGTCACTTCCTTAAGTACTTTGGGATGTAGTTCGTCAGGCCTTGGGGATTTATCACCCGTCAATCCCATCAATTTCCCCCGTGCCATTTCTCAACTGATACTGATTTCAGTTCCTCCCTCTCAATAAACCCTAGGCCGGATTCTCCCAAAATGGGGCTTCGTCCCCACGCCGGCGTAACAACACTGGTGTTGCACTCCCCAGTTTCCTGCAAAAAAATAAAAGGTGATTCACTTACCTGCAGGGGGCTAGCAGAGACCCGTTGTGAAGCTCGCAGCTTTGGCTGCGGATATGGGCCCCCCTGCACCTCCGGTTCCGAGTCTACGCATGCGGCCGCGCCGAGCCCCATGGTGGACTCGGACTGCGGACCAACGCAGACAATGTAGGCCCCCCCGATCGACCGCACGCCGCTGCGTCGGAGCGGCCCGATCGCTGCCCCGGCCGCCCATAAGGCCCCTTCTGGTGCTCGATCCCCCTGCCCCCCCCCACCACTTTGGCCCCACAACTTGAGCCACCCCTCAGAATCCTTCTCGTTGCCATTCCACTCTGTGTGGAGGCGTAACCTGTACGGCTGCTCCTGCACACACTCTAAATTCTTAGCCTTACCCGGCATCCGGACATGTCGTGACAGCCTGTTCTGCTGTCCAGAGGAGGCAAGGGGCATGCCGGTTGGAGGCTACCTCTGAGAACGTCCTGCCTTTATCAATCAGGGGTCGGGCATGCAGGGTGTGGTACGTGGCCATCCTGTGCAGTAGATGGTTGAGTCGATTCACAGACACTCGGCCCTCCTACAAATTCTGTGGTCTGGAGGGGTCCTTGTTCCATATTTCCATTGAACGTGAGAGATTGCGGCCCCTTTTCCATTATCTGAGGGAGTTACTCCTCAAATCCCCGTTGCACTTCATTTCTGGGTCAGTAGGGCACGGTTGTACCAAGGATAGGAAACGGCAGTTATGAGGAGAAAATTGGGAGAAAGAAAGAATTCAGGAAAGGAAATAAAATGAAAAAGAGAACTTGCAGACATACCCTCAAGTCCAAAAGTGTTTTTCGACCAGCAAAGTACTGTATGTGCCACTATATCCATGCTTTAATGCAGTGACTCAAATGTTTGTCTCCGGGTCAGGTGCACAGAATCAGGAGATTTCTCGGCTCATCAAACCCGATCTTTGAAAAATGTCGGCCCACAAGTTGGGTTTTCAGTCGGGGGGAGATGGAGTGGTGGTAGTGGGGGCGGGTGTCCTGAAATAAGAGTCGGGGTGGGTGACCCCAGAACAAGGCCTGACTTTGTGCTCCAGCAATGCACTTAAATAAATGAAAAAGAATGGTAGACCAAACAACAGTCCTCCAGCCCTCACTCCTCATCCCTCACCCCCAACACACTCACTATATACCACTCATGCCAACCCATGCACCCCACCAACTCCCCCATGTCACTCATGCCTCCTATGCTAACTTAGTGCCAACTCATGCAATTGATGCCCCCTACCTGCCAGCCTTTTACCTTACCTCTTCCATGCCAAGCTGTTGGACAGTTCCTTGGCAGCTTGGACACTTTCTGGATAGCTTTCACAAGTTTGAAAGCTGGACAGCTCCTTAACATTTCCTTGCTGGCTGGACAGTAATTTCACACCGGACAGTTCCTTGACTGTTGGGCAGTTCTTTTTCAGCTTGCCAATTACAATTAGTTTGTGTGTAAAAAGTGCATAACCATTTTCACTTTTAACAATCCCAAAGGGATTATTAATCCTGGCTATCCACAAGAGTCCACCAAGTTCAGACGCCCTCTTCCCTCTCCTGAGTTTGCACACTCTGGATTCCACACCCCTGTTTTTCTGAAATCCCACTGCAGTGGAGGAAGCTGATGATTTAAACGGCAAGCTGCCTCAGCCAATTGGGAATGTACGAACCCCGGCCCGACTCCAGTCCCACCCTCATGAAGATTGGAAATGCCATGTTTTGGCAGAGGAGGGGCAGGGCGTAGAACTTTTGGCAATGTCCGATATCCTTCTCATGCTAAAACTCAGTGCCAGCATAGGCTGAGAGGAAATTGAATAGAATTTGTTTTCAAAATGATGTGAGGTTTTGATCGAGTGAATAGAGATTATATCCTTTGGATGGGGATTCAGTGATGAAGGCCCATGAATTTAAAATGATCATTGAGATTGAGGAGAGAGGTGAGTAGAAACTTATTTGCAGAAAGAGATGTTAGAGCATGGGGCATTTTACCAGAGAGTGTGGTTGAGGCAGAGGCCATTGTATTTGTGAAGGGAAGATGAGAAACACATTTGAAGGCGAGGCAGACATGCAACTACTGATCAAGAGGCAGTGACATTAGTTTTGCCTTCTTCTAGCAAAGAGCTCACAACAGAGGAGATGGGCCGAATGGCTGTGGTGCAAGCCTCTATTCAATTTCAAAATACAGATAAGATCAACGTATGTAGTAAGTATAAGAGTGACCCCAGCACAGACCCTTGTGGAAAACTACTTAGCACACGTTTGCAGTCTGTAAAATATCCTTTGCCTCTCTATTTTGTTCTGTGTCTGTCCATGTAACAGATTCCACTGGCTTTTCAATCAGTCTCTCCGTGGTGGCTTTTTAAGTACTTCCTCTATAAAAGGAGCTTTATGTACCACATCCACTGTCTTTTCTTTAACCATAGTCTCTGATCTTTGTACAAAAAATTCCATATGGCTGATCAAGTGATCTGCCTCCCAGAAATCCATGCCAATGGAACTGAATAAACCATGCTGTTCCAAGCACTTGGAAATTTGTTATGCTCTGCAGAGAGGGTGATATTCCAGGGCTGCTCAGCTACTAGAGGTGCTTTCCCTCTCACCACTGTCTGTCCCAACTTAACCCCACAGTGAGTTGGAATTTCTCATAAGGGCTGCGAGCTGGGACAATTCTCCAATTGTAGCAGAAGTTTGCAGCATGCCCATTAGGCTGAGAGACAAACCGGCCTGTGTGTAATTTGCTGGATTGTTCTTCAAACCATTGAGTGACATTTAATTGCTGCTTCGTGGCCAGCTGCTGAAAAGCTTTGCCTTTCGAAGCTGCGGAATTATCCATTTTAATTTTAATAACTTAAAGAGATCCAAAGTACCCAAAATTGGCATCTAAAACGAGGAGACCTCCCTACAATAAATAACAGCTATCTTGCTAATCTGCTACCTCGAGGTCAAACTCGCCCTTTCAATTCAGTGTTAAACTTCAGCTCCCAGTTTAGCTGCTGCTCGACAGGCTGCGTCATCTGTAGCTTCTGTGCTGCTACTGCATCTGTTGCTTCTCATGTTGCTACTGTGCTGCTACTGCATTGCGATTTGATTCATGGTGTGTGCTGGATGTAATTCCCAGTGATACGTGACCGCCATCTCACACCAGAAGGACTGAAATTTATTGACCAGCAGAGGTAGCTGCGTTTTCACAAATATATATTCACTGCACACTGTATAAAGAGAATTCACCACAACAGTGGCACATGGCTCTGGAAATAGTGGATGCATTGGTGGTCATCTTCTGGGATTCTATAGACTCTGGAACGGTCCCTGCAGATTGGAGGGTAGCTCACGTCACTCCAATATTCAAAAAGGGAGGTAGAGAGAAAGCAGGCCAGTAAGCCTAATATCGCTAGTGGGGAAAATGCTTGAATCCATTATCAAAGACTTTATAGCGGAACATGTAGAAAGCAGTGTCAGGATCAGTCAGAGTCAGCATGGATTTATGAAGGGAAAATCATGCTTGACAAATCTGTTGGAATTCTTTGAAGATGTAACCAGTACAGTTGACAAGGGGGAGCCAGTCGATGTGGTATATTTGGACTTTCAGAAGGCGTTTGACAAAGTCCCGCATAAGAGATTATTGTGCAAAATTAAAGCGCACGGGATTGGGGGAAATGTATTGAGGTGGATAGAAAACTGGTTGGCAGAGAGGAAATAAAGAATAGGGATTAATGGGCCCTTTTTAAATTGGCAGGCAGTAACTAGTGGGGTACCACAGGGATCGGTGATGAGATCCCAGCTATTCACAATATATATTAATGATTTGGATGAGGGAACAAAATGCAACATCTCAAAGTTTGCAGACGATACCAAGTTGGGTGAGAGGGTGAACTGTGACAAAGGTGCAGGGATCCTACAGCAAGATCTGGACAGGTTGGGCGAGTGGGCAAATCAATGGCAGATGCAGTATAATTTGGATAAGTATGAGGTTATTCACTTTGGAAGCAAAAACAGGATGGCAGATTACTACCTGAATGGTTGTAAATTGGGAGAGGGGAGTGTGCAGCATAGCCTGGGTGTCCTTGTGCACCAGTCGCTGAAGGTAAGAATGCAAGTGCAGCAGGCGGTAAAAAAGGCTAATGGTATGTTGGCCTTCATTGCAAGAGGTTTCGAGTATAGAAGCAGGGATGTGTTGCTGCAATTGTATAGAGCCTTAGTGAGGCCACACCTGGAGTATTGTGTGCACTTTTGGTCTCCTTTTGGTATCCTCTGGGTGCTCCGGTTTCCTCCTACGGTCCAAAGACATGCAGGTTAGGCGGATTGGCCATGATATATTGCCCTTCATGACCAAAAAGGTTATGAGGGGTTATTGGGTTACTGGGATAGGGTGGAAGTGACGGTTTAAGTAGGTCGGTGCAGACTCGATGGGTCGAATGGCCTTCTTCTGCACTGTATGTTCTATGTTCTATGTTCTAATGGCGGAGCAGGCTCGAAGGGCCAAAAGGCCTCCTCCTGCTCTTATCTTCTCTGTATCTATGGCAGTAATTATAAGAAACCTGAGCTGAGGAGCAACAATTTGCCCATTTAATATATTTACGACAATGTATATTAATTATTGTTTTCTTTCTTTATGCCTCAGGTCGTTTCTTGCATGATTCACCGCTCCACCGGTGACCAGGCCATGGTCAGCACTGACCTTTCCACTCCCTGCTTGGAGGAGCATAAGAGTTCCTTGGCAATGCTTTCTTCCATAACCCTCTTTTCTTTCTCCCAATGTGAATGACTGGGGGCAGCTTCAAATGGGCTTTTCCCTTGAATGGACTGCTGATTTCCTGTGTTTCCTGCTGCACCTTGGTGAGTGCCAGGATACAGGGTGTTCGTCCCCTGTATGTTGAATGTAGGAATTTCATAAGTATATGGTGAAGTAAGGGTTAAAAGCCTGGGTTACAGTGCGTTTGACCTCTGAAATCATGTTTTAAAAGATCCTTAGCTTGAAATACAGCAAAGCTTTTGGGAGCGAGAGGTGCAATTAACCATGGAAAAAAGCTAGGGCTAATGCAATTTTGTTTTGATTAAGGGGATTCCCTGGGGAGTTATTTTTTTCTGCTTGGTGGGATGATGTCATTGCTGGGTGGAGCTAAGGCATCAGGATTTTTGAGAAAGCATTCTCCGTTCAGTTCTGATCTGGCTAAAGCTGAGACTACAAGTAAGGCAGTTGTTTTCACTGTAAGTTAGTTAAAATAGATTAACAGTATTTAAAGCAGTGCAGACTTGTCTGAGGACAAAGGGGAGCTGAAACAAGCCAGCTGTAAACAGCTTTTGAAGACACACAGCCAGAGTTTCTGCATGGGTCTGACAGGAGTCAGATCTTTTCCGTAAAGTAGTATCAAAAGCTCTCTTTCTCAAAGAATATCTCTGTAAAGCAAGTATTCCTCTGTCTCAATGATATTGAAGGAGGATTAAGAGTTGAGATGGGTTTTTCTCTTGTGTAAGTGGGAATAAAGATAGCAATTAAGGGTATCGTATTCACTGTATTAAGTAGTATTGTTTAAGGGGTAATTGTAAGTTACTTTCTGGTGTGATGTCAAAGATTTTAATACTGTGTTTGTAATAAATTTTGTTTTAATAGACCACATCCCTATTTCTTTGTGCAATCACTCCTGGAGCGAAGTATCCTTTCCTCACAGGCTTACATTAAAATAAAATATTGGGGTTTCTGTCCAGTATCCTCGTCACTGTTGGGGTCTGTTTGGGGCTCGTAATACAGAGTCTTCCTCCTCTTCTTCCATGTGTTGCATGGACCTGCTGAAAGAGAGAACGAGACAGACAATAGCTGGTGCAAAGGAAAGTGCACATGTCTAGGGGTTTCTGAAAGTAAAGTAGTTACTAACAGGTTGACGAGAAGCAAAATGCAGGGTGGGAGAGTGTTCAATGGAAAGCAAATGTTGGAATACAAAGAGGGTATGAGAGAGGTTTGTGGCTCTGCGATTGCTACCATGTCAGAACAGAACAATGCCATTGCCTGCTGCGAAGGCAGCGGACAAGGGATGAATACAGCTCTGAGGAAGAGTCACATGGACTTGAAACATTAGCTCCATTGTTCTTTCCACAGACCTGTCTCGTTTTTCTCGCATTTTCAGTGTTTAATTCAGATTTCCAGTATTTGCCTTTTGTTATATAAGCGGTGAATGTGTCTTTGGAATGAGAACTGTGCAGTAGGGAAGGGAAGTGTTCAGAGAGCAAAGGGAGGAGGAAAGGACTGTTGGCGTGTACAATGCAGAGAGATGGAGAAATGAAAAACAGTGCTCACTCCATGGTGCTCTTGTCAAGTCTTGGAAGCATTTTCTGTATCAAATCCAGGTCCTGGAACTCACAGGCCTGCTGTATAGATCCTGAAATGAAAATCGCTTATAGGCTTCAAATGAAGTTACTGTGAAAAGCCCCTAGTTGCCACATTCCGGCACCTGTTCGGGGAGGCTGTTACGGGAATTGAACCGTGATGCTAGCCTGCCTTGGTCTGCTTTCAAAGCCAGTGATTTGGCCCTGTGCTAAAGATCCTCTTTAATCCCCGGAAAGGTGAGGGCCCACCCTTGCCCAAATCTGATCCACCAGGATCTTTAAGAAGGCTTTAGAGAACTGGGCAGTTCTGTGACATATTTGCAAGAATCAGCAGTCTTAGTTTACAATCTGGTCCAATTGAATGCATCCTTCTCTTAAGAGATGTGTTGACACTTTAAATGGGCCTTGGGAGACAGGCCAAAGTCTTGTGCTGAACATGGGTGGATGGTCCTCTACTATTAGGTGCCCAATCTGCTGATCATATCAGAATGAGGCCCAGCAATTCCAATCGGCTTTTCATTGCTACGTGGGGATGTTTGCGGCCCTTGCTTGCCTCAATCCCACTTTAAGTTCAAACTCCCCCTTCTGTGTATATTTTTAAAAGAAGTTGCATAATAGTTTGTGACAGTATCAGCTGTATCTTTCTCGCCTGATTTGGAAGGTGTTGCTAACTTTTGGTTGGTGCAATTGGCTCTGTTTTATAAGCCTTGCTCTAGAGTCGCCAGGTATCTTTATGATACCGCCACGAGGTTCAAGTTCAAGTAATGATCAATAACTCAACACACCAATTAGTAAGATTCAAATCAAAACACATTATTATACACAGTAAATCACTACTTATGCATAAACTCTACTTTCTAGGCTATTTCTATCACTAACAGGCCTATATTTATCTTCGGACTGGCCCACCAGGTCAGGGGAACAAATGGCCTTTTGTTCAAGTCCTGAGTCTGCGGGATTCAAAAGCTGGTATGGACTGGTAGCTCGGAGCGCCTATCTCATAGCGAGCATTGACTTGAGACTTACTTGCTTGGAGGCAACAAGACAGGTCACTGTCAAGGGTTGGTTCAAGTTGCTGAGTGACCCTGCCAAAGAAGGACGATTTGAACTTGGGGGCTTTACTTTATAGTCCCCAGGGGCTTCCCGCCCTTCGGCGCGGATCCCGTACCTGGTTCCAAGCGATTGGACTACTTTCCGATCACTTGGATCGATTTCTCCAATGCTGGAGCGGTTTCCTGATCGTTGGGCGGTCCTAAGTGTCCATTGGCCTTCCTTTGTCTTGGCTCCTGCTGGCGCCGAGGAGTCCGGCTTGACTTTGTTTACCTAAACTGTTGCCATTGTGCCCTGGAATCGCTCATTACTATGCAGATGGCTGCTGGTTTCGGTGCTGTCTGGTTGTTTTGCAGGTTCCAATATATATGATCTCTGTATTTGCTAGTCTTTGCCTGTGTTGGCTGAATTTCCCTTCAGCCTTTACGGTTCTCCATTTTAAGTCGGAAAGTGGCCAACTCAGGTGGCTACAAAGGTGAGTTCAAGTTCCATTCTTGATTACAGATTCTAGGCCACGCTTCCAAGCAGTCTTTCAGATGAACATTAAGCAGGATGCAAACCATTATTAAGTGGGGGAGGTTTAACCATTGTTGATTGTCGTAAAAAACCATTTGGTTCATTAATATCCTTTAGGGTAGCAAAATTGCCATCCTTGTCCTGTCTGACCTACATGTGACTCCAGGCCCACAACAATGTGGTTGACTCTGTCATGTAAGAGTACCTTTAGGAAATGGGTACCTTTAAGAAATGGGTGTTTATCAGTGATATCAGTGTGTGGGTGGAGCTGGGCTGTCTGTCTGCTTTACTTTCATTTTAGGCTATTTGCTACAGGGTGTGTTTGGTTTTGTTTTAGACTTGGAGCTGCCTCCAGCAAGACAAGGTGTGATTCTTAATTAATTCTATACGAAAGGAATGTCTTCAGATCTCTTGCTAATTTAACAGTGATAACTGCTCTCAGTAGTGAATTTAAACCTGATCTCGGTGTTAAAAAGGGTCTTTTGTCTTATGGATGTTAATAAGGAAAGATTAACGTTTATTTCTGGAATATTGTATCTGTGGGGAGGATTGGTGTTGATAGTTGTTAAGATGTTTACTGTGCGTTTATAAAGTGTTAACTGGTTTCATAAATAAACATTCTTTTAATGTAAAAGTACTGTGGATCTCTGGTGCACCACACCTGTAAAGTGGGCCCGTGTGCTCCCCATAACCACAATCTATTAAAACTCCATGATGCACTTTGGGGTTCTCTAAACCCTGGCCCATAAATCTTAAACTCCCCCTGAAACAGCCTGGCAAGCCACTCAATTCAAGGGCAACTGGGGCTGTTTAGCACAGGGCTAAATCGCTGACTTTGGAAGCAGACCAAGGCAGGCCAGCAGCACGGTTCGATTCCCGTAACAGCCTCCCCGAACAGGCGCCGGAATGTGGCGACTAGGGGCTTCTCACAGTAACTTCATTTGAAGCCTACTTGTGACAATAAGCGATTTTCATTTCATTTCATTCATTTCATTTCAATTGGGCAGTAAGTGCCAGGCTGCCAACGATGCCCACATCCCATGAACGAATAGACAAAATGTCCCATGGCATTAGCCAGGATAGCCCTTTGTTTGGCAGAGGTTGGTATGAGTACCATTGATCTTTTTCAGATATATTGGCATCTTGGACTTGGGTAAAGGCGACAGAATTTCCACATTTTCAGATGATGGAAAGCTTGGGAACGTCATAAACAGAGAAGGATAGTAGCAGACCCCAGGTGGGCACGGACTGGTGAGGTGAGAAGCAGACATGACAGGTGAAATTTGATGTAGATGAGTGGGAAGTGAAGCATTTTGGAATGGTATCAATGATAAGGGGTTTCAGTTTGCTAGAGAGAGTAGAGAAGCTGGGATTGTTCTCCAGAGAAGGAGAAGGGGAGATTTAATCGAGATGTTCAAAATAATTTGGGGTTTTAATAGTGTAGGTAGGGGGGAACTGTTTGTACTGACAAGGTGGTTGGTAATCAAAGGATGTAAATTTAAAGTAATTGGCAAAACGAGCCAGATGGGAGGTGAGGAGAATTTTATTTTTATCGGCAAATTGTGATGCTGAACTGCCTGAAAGGGAAATTCATGAGGTTCGGAAAGAATTGGATTCATGTTCAAAAAAAGAAAACACTCGCAAGGCTGCAGGGAAAGAATACAGAAAGTGAGACTCAGTGATAGCTCAGAGGGCTGGCACAGGTGTGAAAATTGCTTATTGTCACAAGTAGGCTTCAATGAAGTTCCTGTGAAAAGGCCCTAGTCGCCACATTCCGGCGCCTGTTCGGGGAGGCCGGTACGGGAATTGAACCGTGCTGCTGGCCTGCCTTGGTCTGCTTTCAAAGCCAGCGATTTAGCCCAGTGTGCTAAACCAGCCCCTGATGGACTGAATGGTCCCCCTGCTGTGCTGTAACATTTAAAAACATTTACAGAATGTGTCATTGCTGGTTAGGCCAGCATTTATTGTCCATCCCTAGTTGCCCTTCAGAAGGTGGCAGTGAGCTGCCTTCTTGAACCGCTGATGTCCCTGATCTGTAGGTGCATCCACAGTGCTGTCAGGGAGGGAGTTCCAAGATTTTGCCCCAGTGGCAATGAAGGAACGGCGATATATTTCCAAGTCAGGGCGTTGAGTGCTTTGGAGGGGAACCTCCAGGTGGTGCTGTTCCCAGGTATTTGCTGCCTTTAGAAGTGGTAGTGGTCGTGGGTTTGGAAAGTGCTGCCTAAGGAACCTTGGTGAGTTAAGGCAGTGCATTGTGTAAATGTAAAGGTGTAAGTGCATTGGAAGCAGTTTGGAAGAGGTTTATCAGATTCATTCCAGGAATGAGCGGGTTATCTTATGAGGAAAAGTTGGAGAGGTTAGGTTTGTATCCACTAGAGTTTAGAAGAGTAAGAGGCAACTTGATCGAAACCTTTAAGATTCTGTGGGATGTTGACAGGGTGGATCCATACCATTGTTTCTTCTGGAGTGAATTCAGGCCGTGCAGATCTTCCGGCATAACTTTTCCGTTGGCCCTGATTCATGGCCCTGCTTTGTTTCTAGCCAAGATGAATCTTCGGGATGTCTATTCTGCTGTCTGCCTGCAGACATGGAGCTGGATTTTCTGTCACATTGCGGCGAAATTACGAAACGCGATCGGACGGAAAATCGGCTCCGACGGCGAAATCGGGTTTGACGGCGATTTTGGATTCTCCGGACCCCCCAATTCGGGGAAACAGCGGCGCCTGCCGCGCAGCCCGGAAGAACAGTACGCATCTCATTATCTGCCCTGACGAACGATTTTCCGGGGCCTCAGCGATTTCTCAACGGCGTGGGTCTAACCATCGTTTAGAAATCTGGAGCTGGCGTGTTGGTTGAGGCGGCTGCGAGAAGAGGTAGGAGTTGGCGTGGGGGGACTACGGGCTCCCGTTTTGGACACCGGCCTTGCTTCCTGCGGTGGGGGCTGCCAGGACCGGGGGAGGGAAGGGAAAGGGGGGGGAGAGGCCGGGCAGCTGGGGAGCCCCCGACATGACTGGGCGGTGCCCATTACGGCGGGCATCTTGTTGGCCACCCACCCCAGTCTCTGAGTGAAGGCAGGGTTAACGGCTGTATGGATGAGTGCCCTCACCACCCCCCTCCCCGGCACCCCTGACCACCTCACCCAACCGGCGACACCTACCGGAGGAACACCCAGGGCCACACCGACAGCAGCCCCCAGTGAGGGCAGTGCCATCAAACGGTGGCCCTGGCAGCAGGGATGGGCGCCAGGAGCGGGGCACCGATGGGGCGGGGTTGGGGGTGGGGGCATGCGTGGCTGGGGCACGCGGTGCCAACCAGGCGACCATGTAGCCCGTGGTACCTGGTTGTGCACACGTGTATGCACCATGGTGACATGTTTTCCCGTCACCCCCTGCAGATTATCAGCTTCAGTCACCAACCAGCGATGTTGGCTGCCGTGGCGAGGGCCGCTGCTCTGCATGCAGCCCTGTGGCAGCGTATGCGGAGGAGGCTCAGAGAGGAGGCAGAGGCCGCAGCAGAGGAGCAGGCTGCAGAGGGGCAGGTGGCAGCTGCTCAGGCTGGGATGGCCGCCTGCCCAACAGGCCGAGGAGGAGGGGGAGGAGGTGGTGCAAAGGAGGCGCCGGATGAGGCCCCGTGTGCACCCATGCCACATGTCCTTTGAGGAACTCCCGGACGTGGCATGCAGGGGGAGACTGCGGATGAGCAGGGAGACTGTCAGACATATCTCCCACATGACGGCACACCTGGCACCTCAGGGGAGTGGGAGTGGACCACCGCTACCGTTGGCCGTCAAGGTGATGGTTGAGCTGAACTGTTACGCCATGGAGTCTTTCCAGTCAGCGAGTGGGGATCTGTCCGGGATTTCCCAGACATCACTGCACAGGTGCATCCGTGCCTTCACTGACGCCCTGTATACCCTGGCGGACAGGTACATCCAGCGCCCTGTGGACCACGCCCACCAGGATGCCCGGGCAGCGGGGTTCGCTGTCAGGATGCCCCGGGTCCAGTGAGTAATCGGTGGGGTGCATGTCACCCTGCGGCCACCGGCGGATATCAGGCTGCTGTTCACCAACAGGAAGGGGTACCACTCCATGAACGTTCAGATAGTCTGTGACCACCAGATAGTCTGCACATCCGCACCTGATACCCTGGCAGTGTTCATGATTCCTTCATACTGGCACAATCTGTGATCCCCAGCAAGTATGAAGGACACCCCTACTTCGGCTGCGGGGCTGGTTGCTGGGCGACAGGGGTTACCCGTTGTGGTCGTGGCTGATGACGCCTATACGGAGACCACAGACCGACGCGGAGACCCGATACAACAATGCCCATACAGTGACCAGGGTGTGATCAAGAGGTGCTTCAGGGTCGTGAAGATGTGTTTCAGGTGCCTGGACCACGCTGGAGGGGCCCTCGAGTACGACTCAAGGAGGGCCGGCCGCATCGCTGTGGTCTGCTGCGACCTCCACAATATAGCCCAGCAGAGGGGCGATGAGGACGCATTAGTCAACACATGTTTGTCCAACTAGGGTGGGGGGGGTTTGCTCAGCAGCGGCACGGACACCACAATAACACACCCCTTCACCACCGAACACCCTAACCTCCCACTCCACCCAACACCTTCACCTCACCACCACCGACCACTCCCCTTCCGGACCACCCCATTCAACCGGCGATGCCTGCAGGGGGAACACCCCAGGCCACACTGACGGCAGCCCCCACTGAGGACAGAGGCAGCAGGGACGGGCGCCAGGAGCGGTGGCACAGATGGGGCAGGGGTTGGGGGCATGCATGGCTGGGACACGCAATGCCAACCGGGACGACCATGTAGCCCATGGTACCTGGTTGTGCACGGGTGTATGCGCCATGATAACATGTTCTCACCTCACCACCTGCAGAGTATCATGTTTGGTCACCAACCAGCGATGTTGGCCGCCGTGGCGGGGGCTGCTGCCCTGCATGCAGCCCTGTGGTAGCGGCAGCGGAGGCGGCGCAGAGAGGAGGCGGAGGCTGCAGCAGAGGAGCGGGCCACAGAGGGGCAGGTGGCAGCTGCTCAAGCTGGTGGGCCGCCCGCCCGACAGGCCAAGGAGGAGGAGGAGGAGGAACAAGACGAGGAGGAGGAGGCAGAGGCGGTGGTGCCAAGGAGGCGCCGGGTGAGGTCCTGCGCGTACCGGCGCCGCATGTCCTTTGAGGAACTCCCAGACCGGGAGTGCAGGAGGAGATTGCGGATGAGCCGGGAGACTGTCGGACACATTTGCCACATGATGGCACACCTGGCACCGCAGGGGAGTGGGGGTGGACACCCGCTACCGTTGGCCGTCAAGGTGACGGTTGAGCTGAACTTTACGCGACGGGGTCTTTCCAGTCATCGAGTGGGGATCTGTCCGGGATTTCCCAGACATCACTGCACAGGTGCATCCGTGCCTTCACTGACGCCCTGTAAACCCTGGCGGACAGGTACATCCAGCGCCCTGTGGACCGCGCCCACCAGGATGCCCGGGCAGCAGGGTTCGCTGCCATCGCCAGGATGCCCCGGGGCCAGGGGGTAATCGATGGGGTGCATGCCCTGCGGCCACCGGTGGATATCAGGCTGCTGTCCACCAACAGGAAGGGGTACCACTCCATGAACGTTCAGATAGTCTGTGACCAGATGAGGATCCTGCACGTCCGCACCCAATACCCGGGCAGTGTTCATGATTCCTTCTACTGGCACAATCTGTGATCCTCGGCATGTTCGAGGGACACCCCTCCCCTGACTGCTGGGCTGGTTGCTGGGCGACAGAGGTTACCCGTTGTGGCTGATGATGCCTATACGGAGGCCACAGACCGACGCGGAGACCCGTTACAATGATGCCCATTGTTCGACCAGGGGTGTGGTGGAGAGGTCCTTCGGGGTGCGGAAGATGCGCTTCAGGGTCCTGGACCGCACCGGAGTGATGGGGACGGTCGGAAGAGGTGGGGGGCTGCACGGCCCACCCACTGGGCCTCACACGTCCACCACCCCTCACCCCCAGTGGCCATCACTGACCGCCCCACCCCCACACCCATCAGACAGAGCACAGGGGCATGTTGGAACGGTGATAGCAGGTGTTTAAGTGAAGAGGCATATACAATCTGTGCCCTAGCCCCGATAACTAAACTGTGCCCTGCACCCACGCCAACTTAACTGGTGTCTAACTTTATGGCCTTACGGGTCCTTAGACTGTGCCTAGGTGGTTTCCCAGACGGTACAGCAGGAGAGGAGGCGGATTGCTGAGACTCCTGCCCTGCGACTAGGGTCCCCGTTGGCGCTCGTCTCCTGGGGCGGCTAGGCCTTGATGGGGTCGACTGCTCCTCGGACGTCCCGGGTGCTGTGGTGCCACCCTGTTCTGCCCACTGCCCACCAGATGCGCCAGGGACAGGAGGGGGGAGTACTGCGGCCCTGCGGTGTTCCGGGACCTCCCCTGTAGGAGTCACCGGCATGGGCCCCAGCACCTCCTCCTCCCTCGGGGTGCCCGGTGGCCCCCAGGCATCGCCATGGGACGGGGGTGCGAACAGAGCCAACCCCCAAGCGCCCCCCCTCCCCCGACACCTGGCGCTGTCAGTTCTGGATGTCCGCTCTGCTATCGACCAGGGTCTGTATGTTAGCGATCATGGAGCACAGGGAGTAGGCCATCTCCCTCTGGGACTGGGCCACCTTTCTCTGGGTCCGTACCTGGGCAATGGCGCCGACTCTCTCAGCAATGGCTGCTGTAAAATAAGAACATAAGAACTAGGAGCAGGACGACTTCCGGTGGCGGCTATGAAGGAGTAAGTCGCACATTTGGTGGCTCCCGCTCGAGTCCGACTTTTGGACTTTTTCCCCCGAATTGTTACCGGCCTTGATTTGAAAAATTGATGACAGAGGCAATTGTGAACTAAATACCCACATCGGTGCATGGAGAGGAGGACGAGGAGTGCTCGCAAAGGCAGAAACAGACGAAAGGAGCAGGCTTGGGCTGAAGCGGCTGCGGGTGGAAGCATGGCGGAGGACCGGACCTCTGGCTCATCGACCCAGCGGTCAACGGAGCAGCTGATGCAAGTTATCCAGGAGGGCTTCACCAAGCAGAAGCAGGACTGCTTGGACCCAATTAAAGAGGCAAATTTGCGGCAGGAACTTAGATTGGATGCCCAAGATCGGGCCATCCAGAAGGTACAGAAGGCACTGGCTGACCAGGAGGAACATCAAACAGCGCTGGAGTTGGCGGTGGGGATGCTAAGAGACCAGCAGAAAAGGCTCCTGGAGAAGGTGGAGGACCTAAAGAACAGGTCCCGCTGGCAGAGCTTGAGGATCGTTGGGCTCCCGGAGGGATCCGAAGGAGCAGACGCTGGGGATACACAGCGGACATGTTCGAGAAGCTGCTGGGGGATGGGGCATTCCCCCGACCCTTGGAGGCGGACAGGGCTCACAGAGCGCTGGTGAGGAAGCCACAAATAGTAGACCCCCCGAGGGCAATGGTGGTGAGATTCCACAGATATCTGGATAAGGGGCGCGTTTTACAGTGGGCCAAGCAGACACGGAGCTGCAAATGGGACAACAGTATCCTGCGGATCTATCAGGACCTGAGTGCGGAGGTGGCCAGGAGAAGAGCGGGGTTTAACCAGATCAGGTCGACCCTTTTCAAGAATAAAGTGAAGTTCAGGCTGTTGTACCCGGCCGCCTCTGGGTCACATACGAGGAACAACATTTCTATTTCGAGTCGCCTGAGGAAGCGCTGGACTTCACGAAAAGGAAAGGACTGGTGTCGGACTGAGAACTTTGAACTTTGAATTTCGCTGTAGCATTTATGTTTTACAAAAAAATAAGTTTCTTGATTCTTGCTTTTTCGGACGTTATTTGTTATGCTTGCTGTATGGACCTGGGGCCAGCTGCAGAGCTGAGTGAGGTGAAGTTTGCATTTGCACTGTTGGGGATGGAGGTGTGTTTGTTCAGATGCTGGATCTTTTCCTTGATCCTTTCTTTTTTTTGAGTTCAACTTGGGTTTTTTTTATCTGTCGGACAATTGTGTTGGGATTGTTTTTCATTTGAATATGTATGTATGAGCGGGGGGAGGGTGGGGAGGGAACAATAGGTGAGAGATTGTCTGGTGCCAGGGGCAAGGGCCACCAAGATAGCTGGGCGGGCTAGCTTACGGAAGCGTAGTGGGGGGTGAACAGATGCTAGGCTTATCAAAGGGGTTTATTTATTTTGTGCTGTTACTAGGGGGGTAGGGGGGAAAAATGTTCTGCTGACGAGGGAGGGACTTTTGCTGAGGGACAGAGAGGAGGTTGGGGGCGGAGGCTGCCTGGGGACGGGCCCAAGAAAGGGGATGGATGATCGGCAAAGGGGAGGGGGGGGCGATGAGCCCCCCAACTAGACTGATCACCTGGAATGTATGAGGGCTCAATGGGCCAGTCAAGTGTTTGTGTATTTGAGAGGACTGAAGGCGGACGTGATAATGCTGCAGCAGACGCACCTCAGAGTAGCTGACCAGATTAGGTTAAGGAAAGGTTGGGTCGGACAGGTTTTTCACTCAGGACTGGACTCAAAACCAGGGGGGTCGCAACCCTGATCAAAAAGCGAGTGGTGTTTGAGGCGGGAAGAATACTTTCAGATGGGGGAGGCCGGTACATTATGGTCAGTGGGAAATTGGAGGGGGTGCAGGTAGAACATAGAATATAGAACAGTACAGCACAGAACAGGCCCTTCTGCCCTCGATGTTGTGCCGAGCATTGTCCGAAACCAAGATCAACCCACTCCCTATCATTCTGGTGTGCTCCATGTGCCTATCCAATAACCGCTTGAAAGTTCCTAAAGTGTCCGACTCCACGATCACAGCAGGCAGTCCATTCCACACTCTAACCACTCTCTGAGTAAAGAACCTACCTCGGACATCCCTCCTTTATCTCCCACCCTGAATCTTATAGTTATGTCCCTTTGTAACAGCTACATCCACCCGAGGAAATAGTCTCTGAACGTCCACTCTATCTATCCCCCTCATTATCTTATAAACCTCTATAAAATCGCTTCTCATCCTCCTCCGCTCCAAAGAGAAAAGCCCTAGCTCCCTCAACCTTTCCTCATAAGACCTATCCTGCAAACCCTTAAGTAGAGTAGGACAGTGTCCCATTTGGGAAGGTGAGACCAGGAAATATCTCAAAGGGAAAGGATGACCCCTTTCGAGTGAATTCTGCAATAATGAGGAAACAGGACCCGGGAGTATAGGACATACTTGGTGGGAGAACCTGTCAGAGATCCACAAGAAGAGCTTAAGGAAAAGCTTGCATGCCGATGGCAATCGTGTCCTGTTTGGCACAATTACGAGGCACATAGGAGGTCGTGAGGACGCTCAACAGAGAGATTGAAGAGAGAGGCAGGAATAGTGAAGAAGATGTGAGTGAGGTAGAGAAGGAGAATCGAGATTTAAAAGAGAAGTTAGCAGTAAGGGACAGAGAGGTTGATGATGCCAAGAGGACACATCAGTCTTGTCTCGCGCATTTGAACAGACGCAATATGATAAGGCCTACCAGGACACACAACGTGCGATCTAGGTAAGACAAGGGACAGAACAGCAAGTGGAGAAATTGCAGAAGTAGTGCAATGATCTGAAAGCAGCCCTACGAGCACTCCATACTTCCACGACGGAACAAAGGCAGAGCTCCGTAGACCATGCAAAGTGCCGGAAGCAAATTGCAGAACTGCAATCTCTGCTGTCCGTGCAAAGTGGCTTTCAGCGTACATTCGGACCCCAATAAGATCAAGAAAACGGCCCCAATTGGCAGGAATTGAACGAGACTGCCCATAGATACGTACATGGGACATGTATGCAGGAAAACCCCCAGAAAAGGAAAGCGCCCCAACCCCCAACCGAACAGGCAGAACACACCCCCATGAATCCTGTAACCACACACCGCAGGGCCGCAGGAGAAGGAGAAGCAGATTTCCTTTACACAACCCCGTTAACCTTGACCCAATTACGGGACACGTGTGGAAAAATTACACCGTTCCTTCCGACATCCGACCCCCACCAATTCTTCGCGAAAGTCAAACAACAGGCTACCATGTACGGCCTGGATGAAAAGGAGCAAGTGAAAGTCACAGTTCTAAGCCTCGACCCTTCAGTCGTAGCGACCCTTCCCGACCCACAGAATGTAGGAGGAGGCGCACTCCAAGAGATGCACACAGCGATCCTTGATGCGATCGGCTTTAACAGAGTAGACCCCGTAGAAGGCCTAAATAAGTGTAGGCAAAAGAAGACAGAGCACCCCACAGCGTTTGCTGGACGTTTGTGGATTCACTTCACTGCAGTTTTTGGAGAGTTAGCCCACACCCATTTGTCCCCAGATAATATGGCCAAATGGACTTGAATTCTAGTCTCTCACCCCACAGACGCAGGACGAAAAGCTTGCGCAAATTATGACCCCTCAGATGAGGCCCACAATGTAAAATGGGTTTTGAAGAGATTGTCCCGCGCTTGGGAGCAATCAATTGCAGGCAAAACCGTATTTATAACACCCGATGAAGAGCAGGCAGAGATGAAACCAGTTAAGGCACACCAGAACCCCGCATGGGTCAATGAGGGCAGGAACAGCCCACCCCAGCCCAAAGCTCAGGAATGTTACAATTGTGGACAGCTAGGACACTTTGCACGAGAGTGCAATGCGCCCCAGAAGCAGCAGAGAAGCCAACAGACAGGCACCCTAAACAGGAATAGGGCAAAGCCGATCCATAGCGTTAGCGCCCGTTCAGAGAATGCAGACATGAATGGCACCAACTGACGGTGTTCGGGCTCCCCAACTTGGGTCTGCGACACCCTTTGGGACAAGTCCGGTAGACCGGTAGTAGCAGGCAAAGTCCGGGGACGACCCGTAGAATTTCTTTGGGACACAGGAGGGTCCCGCACCACACTCAATTCCGCCACGATGCTCCAGCGAGATACGTGGCCCACAACAGACACCATTACACTCAGCGGTTTTACAGGCCATTTACAACAGGGACACATCACAGCCCCTGTAGCAATACAAATAGGGAACATCACGACTAAGCACCCTGTAGTTTTGGTTGATCAGCCCCAGACAGCAGAACATATCCATGGGATCGATTTCATGAGCTCCCATAACCTTTCTTTTGGCCCAGTGAACAAGTGTGTATGGAAAATGGCAAAGGCAGCACGAGCCCACGCCACACTCACAGTAGGAGAGTACATAAACAGGATTAGCTCAGTAGGAGACTTCTGGTTCGACCCTTGAGCCATTAGTGCAGACAAACAGGTTAGGGCAGTCCTGCAGGAACATAAAGCAGCATTTGCACATCACAAGCACGACTGTGGCAGTTTGACTGGCTTTATGAACATAACAGGTCCCGACCCCAAACCCCAGAAGCAGTATGGATTTCCCCAGGTAGCAGAGGAAGAAATCTCCAAAGTAATAGAGAGTTTGTTGGATCAAGGCGTACTCAGATCAGTAGCTTCCACAAACAAAGCACCAATTTGGCCCGTCAGGAAACCGGATGGATCCTGGCGACTGACCATTGATTACCGGGAACTGAACAAAGTAACCCCAGCAGCAGCCCCCACCGTAGCCACGAGTCCCGAGACCATGCTCAAACGGGGACCCCAGTCAAAAAAAATTCCGATTTTGGACATTAATAATGGCTCTTGGTCCATTCCATTGGCTAAAGCGTGCCAGTACAAATTCGCCTTTACATTCCAAGGGTAACAATACACGTGGACGTGCCTTCCACAAGGCTTCCACAAGGCATTGGCGAATAAAGGGATTAAGGGTTATGGTGTTCGGGCTCCGGAAGGTGGAGCTGAGTCCACAAAAGATCAGCCATGATCTCATTGAATGGTGGAGCAGGCTCGAGGGGCCAGATGGCCTACTCCTGCTCCTAGTTCTTATGTTCTTATGTTCCACAACTCCCTCTCCATTTTCCACCGACAGCTGGCAACATTTTCCCGCCCTGATTGGCTGGTAAACGCGAGATTGAGCACAAGAGAATTGACTCGATCGTCAAAGTGCCCCTTCCCCACAATGTCTCAGCCCTCCGGTCATTTTTAGGACTGGTTGGCTACTGCCGATACCATATTAACGGTTTCGCCACTAAAGCAGCACCCCTTTACGAACTTCTCAAGAAGCAGGCACCTTGGGAATGGCTTCCACAGCAGACAGATGCCGTGGACGCTTTAAAAAGAGCACTCAGCACAACCCCTGCACTACAGGTCCCAGATCCACTTTCCCCGTACGCTATCAAAGTAGCAAGCACCGACTGAGCCCTTTCGGCCGTGCTCCTCCAGGAACGCCATGACCAATTACGCCCCGTAGCATACGCCTCACGTGTGTTAGACCCCGTAGAGCAAGGATTTTCTAGCTGCGAAAGGCACCTGCTCACAGTTTTTTGGGCAGTACAATACTTCGGCTACATTACAGGACACAACCCCATCACCATCCTCACAGAACACACCCCAACACAGCTATTGTTAGACGGTCGACTTATAGATGGCACAGTCAGCCAAATCCGCGCAGCCCGTTGGACCCTTCTTTTGCAGGTACGGGACATCACAGTAAAGAGAACCAAAACCCACACATTCCTTGCCGATAATTTGCAGGATGCAGGCACCCCTCACGAATGTGAGATCATCGCCACGAAACACAACACAGGCCGATTTATTCCCAAAACACCTCCCAGGAAAACAGGTAGTACACCCCAGAGACCCCAGCCCACAGACACGTGCGCACCCCTGAAGATTTATGTGGATGGCTCCTCCACAGTGTTAAATGGAGAGAGAATTACCGGTTGCGGTATATATGTAGAGGACGCGCAGGGACCGTTCTTCCCCCCCCTGGTAACGTTAAAGCAGATGCCCTAGCGAAGACAGGTTCCAGGCATGGTTATTTTTGGAACCCCAGCGAAAGCACTCCAGTACACGCAGTTCAGGTCTCACAGACCAATATTCAGGATTTAGCGAAGGCACAGAAAGAGGACGAGAACCTCAGGGAAGTTTTAAAGGGAACCTTCCCAGCCCCATATGATAAATACAAAAACTCAGTAACCACACATGACGGTGTGATTTTAAAGGATGGCATTTATATAGTTCCCAGCCAGGACAGGAACCAGATCATTTGTCAGTTCCATGACAATCATGGACATCAAGGAATTGAACCCACCCTAGACCACCTCAGACCGCTTTGCTGGTGGCCTGATTTAAAAACCAATGTAACACACTACATTGAGAATTGCTTAATCTGTGCCCAGAACAATCCGGACAGATATGCTAAAAAGGCTCAACTTAGCCATACCCGCCCCGTTAATGGACCCTGGACAAATCTCCAGATAGATTATATAGGACCCCTACCCCCGTGCAGAAATGGTTACAAGTATGTGTTGGTGGTCATAGACACTTTCACAAAATGGGTGGAAGCATTTCCATCACGAACTAATACGGCCAAGACAATGGCTAAAATATTAACACACCACATCTTTACAAGTGGGGCCTCCCACACAGTATAGAGTCAGACCAAGGCACCCATTTCACCGGACGTGTAATGAATTTCGATTTTCGGCATGAGACAAAAGTTCCATATCGCATACCACCCCCAGTCAAGTGGTATTGTAGAACGAATGAATAGGACATTGAAAGCCACCCTCAGGAAAATGGTTCAGCAAAATAATAGCACCTGGGATTCAGTACTCCCATTTGCTTTAATGTTTTTATGAAACACGGTATCCACGTCCACAGGTTACACCCCCCACACCCTCATGACCGGATATCCCATGAAAGGCACTGAGTATTTACTAGGACTGGATTTGGCCAGCCCCACAGTTACAGCCCTCACACATGAAAACGCGGTCACACAACTAGTACAGAACATAAAGGCAGCCCAACTCGCCGCAGCAGTGAGACTCGGAACCAGGAAGAAACAGAGCAAGGCTTGTTTCGACAAAACAGTACACGCCACTGAGTTTACAGTAGGGCAACAAGTTATGCTTTCCCTTTATAACCCCAGTTCATTCCTCTCCCCAAAATCTTCCGGACCGTACTCCGTTTCGGACAAAGTCAGCCCCTCAGTATACAAAATAACCTATCCAAATGGTAAGTCTGCGTGGTTTCATATAAACCAGCTCAAGACTTACAGCTCACAGAATAACCACACACACCACATCCTGCCCACAGATGACGTATTCCTACCGTTCCCCCAACCACTCCAGCCCGCCCTCAGACACAACTTCAACTCTGCCCCCAGAGGAACGACTCCGCCTCACCCTTCCTTCAACCAGCAGCAACAGCGACAGTGATAGCGATCATGATGACGATAGCCACAGCACACCATGTTACGACTATGCCCATGTACCAGGCCCCACTCCCAGTGAATCCGAGTATGATTCTTCTGACCCATTTGAGATTACTTATATTAAAGCCCCTGACCCAGACCCACCGCCCGACGATTACGGATTGAAGCATAGTAGCTCCAACCTCGACACACGATTCTGGCACCGAGACAATTCGTTCAAGCTCATCCTGAACGATGAGCTTGTTACTACAGACAAGAGTTTGGCAGCCGGGAGAAGATGATCACTTAGAGCCTGACTCCCACCAAACGAATCCCTTTGCGACCCTGTTCGCTATTGAGCAGTGAGGTGTCGAGATGATGGAGAATAAAGGAACCGATGGAGAGATACGGTGTCCTTTCTGATGGAACCTGCACCACGTTTGTTGAATGTTTGTTCGTTAGTGTTAACGTTAAATGTTGTTCGTAAACTCAAAAATTTTCACGGCCCCACGTCACCACTCCTTTAACGCTGTTAATGGAACAAGTTTGTCCCCAGACAATAGTTCAGAGGAACTAGTTTGTCAACAGAAACCAGTTTAACGGTACAAGTTTGTCCCCAGACAATAGTTCAGAGGAACTAGTTTGCCGACAGAACACGACTCATAGCTACTCTCCTAATTCGAGAGGCAGCCCCCCACGACGACCGCATTCTTACCCGTTCTTGCCGGTTGCTCAGGCAGTGGAGAAACGGCATTGGTCCCTGCCCTGCTTGAGGACCCCCCCTCTGGTCAGCTTCGCTCGGGTAGAGCACATACGGCATTGATCACCAACCTACCCGGGGATCCCACCCATTTCTTACCCGCCCATACGCACCCCATTTTGGCTCATTACGTTTGAAATCCTTTTGTTTGGTTTTGGCAATCCTTAGGTTGCTTCCCTCTGCTATTTACATCCTCAAACACTGGGATGGTAAATCACACAGGCTGCGAGATGGCTCGCTGTACGGCAGTATTTTTCTTAGATGTCTAGTCCAAATATTCGGTTTAAAATTTTTTTTAAATGAGGGAGTCACGGATGATGACCAATTATAAAGGGAAATTGGCAGTAAAGGACAGACAGACAGACATACGAGATCTTAAGCAAGATAATAACAGAGATTATGCTTGTGTTCACAGAACTCCAGAAACCCAGGAACCACAGAGGAAGACAAAGAAGTCCGACAAAGATGAAGACAGCCTTCGTGTTCACATGGATCTTGGCGGGATCCCTTCAGTTGAGCGCGGACGCTACCCTCCTGACCCCTACCACACAAACCGTAAATGATTCCCACCCCTGCAATACACGGAACCCTGAGATAACTAGCCCAGTGACAGCTAGCAATACTCCGATCTGTGTGATAAGTTTATCACCTGGTTCTCACTCTCATATGTAGTCGAAGCACTCTTAGTGCTGGCGATACTTTGCAGTGTCGTGCAAACGTTTAGAGTTAGGAAATGGCGAAACAGAGCATATCGCTCTCGCACCCCGGTATACAAATTTAGGTCCCCCATTTTCGGATTTCACCAGACCCCCGAACCCATTGGGACGGATTAAAATGCATCCATTTTCTTTATGTATTCTGTGGAATAAAGAGATGTAAACCTCTGTGTCTGACTGCCAGGCCAGAGAAATTTGTGTGCTGCTATTTTGTACAGTTTAAGATGTATAGATTTTTGGATTGTTTGAATAAGGATAGTTTATTGAGAATAGTTAGGGGTTCCAGTTTTTTATTTTTCTGTAATGCATGTATTAATGTCATAGCGACCCGTGGAGTTTTATGATAATGAATGTATTTAAAATGGTTTAGGTAAAATTGTGTTGCATAGGATAGGACAGTGTAGAGCCTAAGTATGGGTGCCCCATTTGGTCAGAGGATGAAGACGACGTAGTAGTGTGATCCTTCACGCTTCGCGTTGAGGATCATAAGGAGGGTGTGTAGCCACCTGGGATGGTCACAGCCCGATTACAAAATGGACACTTGCAAAGAATGCAGGGAAAATTGGACAATACTAAGAAACAAGCAGGTGCAAGCTCTGTCTGTTGATTAGTACCTTAAACGCTCAGACAGGACAGAAACTGCTATGCAATCTACATATTAATGAGCCATCTCCAGGGACAAAAGGGAAACATTTAGATAAACAATGTAAAGGCAGACACCCCGGCACCAGAAGAGACTAAAACAAAGCAGACCAACAGTCACCTAGGACACGCCCAGCAACCAGGTAACCCACCCCTCTATTGGAGGAGGACCGATATGAATGATTGGGGAAAGGCCCAATTAATTGAGGCCAAGTTCAAGGCCCGTCCAAAAGTGCGCAAAGCCCTTTTTAGTATAAAAGGTATTCCCCAAGGGAGAATCTTTCTCCTTTGGCTTTGGCTCTCAGCGAAGAGAGAGACCAGCCCAGCAGCAACACCAGACCAAGTAAGTTCCAAGTCAACGTACGCTACAAGATAGACGCTCCTAGTTGCTACCCTGTGAACAGCTCAACCCAGCAGCCTCAGAACCGAGCAACGGCCATTGTTCCTCTGACTGAGTGGGCACCCGAAGCTAAGTATAGGCCTTAGTAATAGTGGTAGTTTAGTTTGTAGAGTTTATGCATGAGTAGATTTGACTGTGTGTAAATAAATGAGCATTTCTTCTGAACTTACTAACTGGTGTATCGAGTCATTGATCAGTATTCGGTTCTAAACCTTGTGGCGGTGTCGAAAGATACCTGGCGACTCTTGAGCAAACGTAATTAAACAGAGCCAAATTAAGAAACAGCCAAAGTTAGCAACAGGGTGGCAAACGCACAGAATGTACTCTGAGTGGGGGAATCCATTGTCCAAACCAAGAGTGGCTCAGTAGCACTGTTGCTAACTGAGTTGGTCAAGTCATAGAATTTACAGTGCAGAAGCAGGCCAATTAGCCCATCGAGTCTGCACCAGTCCTTAGGAAAGAGCGCCTCACTTAAGCTCACGCCTCCACCCTATCCCCATAACCCAGCAACCCCATCTAACCTTTTTTGGACACTAAAGGTAATTTATCATGGCCAATCCACCTAACCTGCACATCTTTGGATTGTGGGAGGAAACCGGAGCACCCGGAGGAAACCCACGCACACACTGGGGGGAACGTGCAGACCCCGCACAGACAGTGACCCAAGCCGGGAATCGAACCTGGGACCCTGGAGCTGTGAAGCAATTGTGCTAACCACTGTGCTACAGTGCTGCCTAAGGGACATAGCTACTAGACTGAGTCTTTGGCAGGTGATGAGGTAAAAAAGCAAGAGAAATAAACCTACTTCACACCACCCTCACCAATCCACCTGTTGCAGATGCATCTGTCCATGACAGTGTTGGTTGGAATGACCACTGCACAGCTCTTGTGGAGACAAAAGTCTCCTCTTCACATTGAGGAACCTCCATCATGTTGTGCGGCACGACCACCATGCTAAATGGGATAGAATTTGAACAAATTCAGCAACTCAAGAATGAGGTGCTGTGGGCCACCACCAGCAGCAGCAGAATTGTACACCTTGCATATCCCCCGCAATACCATCACCATCAAGCCAGGGGATCAACCCTGGTTCAATGAAGAGTTGTTGAGAGTGCTATTAAGCAGCAATTACTCAACAATCACCTGCTCGCTCATGCTCAGTGTGGATTCTGCCAGTTATTCAGCTCCTGACCCCATGACAGCCTTGGTCTAGACTTGGACAAAAGAGCTGAACTCAAGGGGTGAGGTGGGTGTCACTGCCCTTGATGTCAATGCAACATTTGACCGAGTGTGGCATCAAGGTGCCTTAGCTAAAGTGGAGTCAATGGGAATCAGGGGGAAAACTCCACTGGTTGGAGTCATTCCTAGCACAAAGGAAGATGGTTGTGGTTGTTGGGAGTCAATCATCTCAGTCTCGGGCCATCATTGAAAGAGTTCCTCGGGGTAGTGTCCGAGGTTCAACCATCTTCAGCGCCCCCATCATAGACCTTCCCTCCACCATAAGGTCAGAGAATGTTTGTGGATGATTGCAGAATGTTTAAAACCAATTGTGGCTCCTCAGATGCTGAAGCAGTTCACGTCCACATTCAGCAAGACCTGGACAATATTCAGGCTTAGGCTGATAAGTTAAAGTAACATTTGTGCCATACAAGTGCCAGGCAATGACCACCTCCAACAAGAGAGAACCTAATCATTGCCCCATGACATTCAATGGCATTATCATTACTGAATCCCCCACTATCAACACCCTGGGGGTTATCATTGACCAGAAACCTAACTGAACCAGCCGTATAGATACTGTGGCTACAAGAGCAGGTCTGAGACTGGGAATTCTGCACTGAATAACTCACTTCCTGACCCGCCCAAAGCCTGTCCATCATCTACAAGGCACAAGTCAGGAGTGTGATGGAATACTTTCCACTTGGCTGGATGAGTGCAGCTCCAATAACATTCAAGAAACTCAACACCATCAAGACAAAGTCACCCACTTGATTGGCATCCCACCCACCGCCTTCAATATTCATCCCTCCATCATGGACGCACAAAGAACAAAGAAAAGTACAGTACAGGAACAGGCCCTTCGGCCCACCAAGCCCGTGCCGACCATGCTGCCCGACTAAACTACAATTTTCTGCACTTCCTGGGTCCGTATCCCTCTATTCCCATCCTATTCATGTATTTGTCAAGATGCCCCTTAAATGTCACTATCGTCCCTGCTTCCACCACCTCCTCTGGCAGCGAGTTCCAGGCACCCATTACCCTCTGTGTAAAAAACTTGCCTCGTACATCTCCTCTAAACCTTGCCCCTCGCACCTTAAACCTATGCCCCCTGGTAATTGACCCCTCTACCCTGGGAAAAAGCCTCTGACTATCCACTCTGTCTATGCCCCTCATAATTTTGTGGACCTCTATCAGGTCGCCCCTCAACCTCCGTCTTTCCAGTGAGAACAAACCGAGTTTATTCAACCGCTCCTCATATCTAATGCCCTCCATACCAGGCAACATCCAGGTAAATCTCCACTGCACCCTCACTAAAGCCTCCACATCCTTTTGGTAGTGTGGCGACCAGAATTGAACACGATACTCCAAATGTGGCCTAACTAAGGTTCTATACAGCTGCAACATGACTTGCCAATTCTTATACTCAATGCCCCGGCCAATGAAGGCAAGCATGCTATATGCCTTCTTGACTACCTTCTCCACCTGTGTTGCCCCTTTCAATGACCTGTGGACCTGTACATCTAGATCTCTCTGACTTTCAATACTCTTGAGGGTTCTACCATTCATTGTATATTCCCTACCTGCATTAGACCTTCCAAAATGCATTCCCTCACATTTGTCCGGATGAAACTCCATCTGCCATTTCTCCACCCAAGTCTCCAAACGATCTAAATCCTGCTGTATCCTCTGACAGTCCTCATCGCTATCCGCAATTCCACCAACCTTTGTGTCATCTGCAAACTTACTAATCAGACCAGTTACATTTTCCTCCAAATCATTTATATATACCACGAACAGCAAAGGTCCCAGCACTGATCCCTGCGGAACACCACTAGTCACAGCCCTCCAATTAGAAAAGCACCCTTCCATTGCTACTCTCTGCCTTCTATGACCTAGCCAGTTCTGTATCCACTTGCCAGCTCACCCCTGATCCCGTGTGACTTCACCTTTTGTACTAGTCTACCATGAGGGACCTTGTCAAAGTCCATATAGACAACATCCACTGCCCTACCTGCATCAATCATCTTTGTGATCTCTTCGGAAAGCTCTATCAAGTTATTGAGACACGACCTCCCCTTCACAAAACCGTGCTGCCTCTCACTAATATGTCCATTTGCTTCCAAATGGGAGTAGATCCTGTCTCGAAGAATTCTCTCCAGTAATTTCCCTACCACTGACGTAAGGTTCACCGGCCTGTAGTTCCCTGGATTATCCTTGCTACCCTTCTTAAACAAAGGAACAACATTGGCTATTCTCCAGTCCTCCGGGACATCACCTGAAGACAGTGAGGATCCAAAGATTTCTGTCAAGGCCTCAGCAATTTCCTCTCTAGCCTCCTTCAGTATTCTGGGGTAGATCCCATCAGGCCTTGGGGACTTATCTACCTTAATATTTTTCAAGACGCCCAACACCGCGTCTTTTTGGATCTCAATGTGACCCAGGCTATCTACACACCCTTCTCCAGACTCAGCATCCACCAATTCTTTCTCTTGGGTGAATACTGATGCAAAGTATTCATTTAGTACCTCGCCCATTTCCTCTGGCTCCGCACATAGATTCCCTTACCTATCCTTCAGTGGGCCAACCCTTTCCCTGGCTACCCTCTTGCTTTTTGTGTATGTGTAAAAAGCCTTGGGATTTTCCTTAACCCTATTTGCCGGCAGTGTGTACCATCTACAAGATGCACTGCAGCAACTCACCCAGCCTCCTGCAAGAGCACCTTCCAAACTTGTGACCTTGACCACCTTGAGGGACAAGGGCAGCAGGTGCATGGGAACACCACCACGTGCAGTTTCCCCTCTGAGTCACACACCACCCCTACTTGGAAATATATCGCTGTCACTTCACTGTCTCCAAATCAAAATGCAGGACTCCCTCCCTACCAGCACTGTGGGTGTACCTACATCACATGGACTGCAATGAGTTCAGATGGCGGCTCACCACCATCTTCTCAAGGACAATTAGGGGTGGGCATTGAATGCTGGCCCAGCCAGCAACGCCCACATCTCATGAAAGAATAAAAATAGTGATTTCTAATTCCTTGATTGAGAGGCAGTCGGCCACATACTGAAGTGGTAGCTGATTGAATTGTGTAGGTATTGATTGCTGTAACTTGTTTTAGAATTCCATTAAGCATGAAGCATAATTTAATTAGGCTCTCTTTGTGTGGGACATTGAAGACATCCTGTGGTGATTCAACTCCTTTATTGGGATAAGACTTGCGAAAAGAGATTCATAATTCCTGTACTGTTGCGAGCATTTATGAACTGTTGCAACCAGAATTTATCTTCAGAATTAGGTGTAAGTTCTGTTAGATTGACAAAGCCAAGTCAAAATCATATTTCTTCCTAAATGATTGATGTTTGTAGAAAGAGAAAATTCCAATTCTATCCTCAATACTTTATTTTCCAGGCGTGCTTAATTGCACTCCAATATTATAATGAAAAGCTCCAAGAACTGCTGTCACGTCTCCTGTGAGACTACCCTGCTCCCATTCCTTCGAGTTGTAATTTATGTTCCAGGTTTTTTCTCTCAAGGATGTTTTTCCATTTTCTCATCATTTAAATTACATCCATGGAAATGGAACTGTTCAGCTTTTATGTGACTTTCACCGCTACATCAGAAAAGTACTCTCGGGATTGCTGCTGTGCTTGTAGGCCAGTGAAACTGTCATGTGAATTCTTCAAATGCATGATGATGAATCCTCCAGTCTAAATTCACTTGCAGTGCTATTCGACTCCCCGCACCACCATTGTGACTGCAGTGTGTACTATCGACTGCATACAACACAGCAAGGAGCCGAGGTTTCTTCAATAGTGTCTCCCAAACCTGTAGCTTTCTCAACTTATGAAGAGGTGGTGGTGTAGTGGTATTGTCACTGGACCAAAGCTCCAGGGCAATGCCCTGGCAACCCAGATCCAAATCCCACCATGGCAGGTGGTGAAATTTGCGATCAGTACAAAACAATCTTTTAAACCCATCTGGTTCTTCCAGACCCTTTCATCAGGAAGAAGGTCTGAAGACATCCAGACATAGGAAACTGGATTCTCAGACCCCCGCCGATTCAGAGAATCTCCGGGGGCCTGCGCAAATCCTGCCCCAATGCCGGCTGCTGTATTCTCCGGCGCCGGTTTTCGGGCGGGCGTGGGGTTCACACCACGCTGGTTGGGGACCGTTGGCAGCGCCCCCCCCCCCCCCCCCGCCCCCCGGCAATTCTCCTGGGGCCGAGCGGCCGGACGCTTTTGGCCAGTCCCGCCGGCGTGGGTTACGCATGGTCCCACATGGCGGGACCTGGCAGGTAAGTCGGCTGGGGCGGGCCTCGGGGGGGGGGGGGGTGGGATCCGACCCCGGGGGGAGGCCCCCACGGTGGCCTGGCCCACGACCGGGGAACACCGATTTGCGGGCGGGCCTGAGCCATGGGGGCACTCCTTCCTTCTGCGCCGGGCCCCTGTAGGGCTCTGCCATGGCCGGCGTGGAGAAGACAACCCCCTGTGCATGCGCCAAATACGCTGGCTGGTCTGCGCATGCGTGGAACCACGCCGGCGGTTCCGCGCATGCGCGAGATCACACCAGCCCTTCGGCGCATGCGCGAACTCGCGCAGTCCCTTCGCCGCCGGCTAGAGTGACGCCAACCCCTCCGCCGTCCACCTAGCCCCGGAAGTGCGGAGAACTCCACACTTTCGGGGGCTGTTGATGCCGGAGTGTTTGGCGCCAGTTCTCCCGCCGGCGTGAGGGCTTAGTCCCCAGAAGGGAGAATCCTTAGGAACAGCTTCTTCCCCACAGCTACTAGACTCCCCAACGACTCCCTCTCAGACTGATCTGTTCCCAGTAAGAACACTATTCACGACGCCCTATGCTGCTCTTGCTCATGTATTTGCTTTGTTTGGCCCCTTGTTCCCCACTGTAAGCAATCGCTGTTTGTCGATGTACCATTTGTCAATGTTCTCTGGTGATTATTCTTTTTTGTCTACTGTGTACATACTTTGTGCGTTCCCTTGGCTGCAGGAAAATACTTTTCACTCTACTTCGGTACATGTGGCAATAAATCAAATCAAATCAACCTGGGCCGGAATTCTCTGTTGTGGGTCCGCCCCGCTGCTGCTGCGAGCGAGGACAGAGAACTTGGTGCTCAGCTAAATCTCCCATTGACTGCAGTGGGACCGGAGAATGCCGCTGCCGAGAACATACGGAGAATCCTGGCCCACATATTCCTAAAATTAAAAAAATTACCAAGCATTTAGTCTCTTTTAATATCCCCTTTCATTGGCTCAGATGTCAATTTTTTGTACTGATTATACATCTATGAAGCATTTTGTAACATTAAAGGTGTTAAATAAATGCAAGTAGTTAGTTAAATCATAGAACATACAGTGCAGAAGGAGGCCATTCGGCCCATCGAGACTGCACCGACACACTTAAGCCCTCACTTCCACCCTATCCCCGTAATCCAATAACCCCTCCTAACCTTTTTGGTCACTAAGGGCAATTTATCATGGCCAATCCACCTAACCTGCACGTCTTTGGACTGTGGGAGGAAACCGGAGCACCCGGAGGAAACCCACACAGACACGGGGGAGAACGTGCAGACTCCGCACAGACAGTGACCCAGCGGGGAATCGAACCTGGGACCCTGGCGCTGTGAAGCCACAGCGCTATCCACTTGTGCTACCGTGCTGCCCTCAAAATATATGAGTGAAGCTGGAGATTGGGGCTCGGAAGCCCAGGAGTAGGAGTTTCTCAGTGCATCTGAGAGTTTGGCAAAGAGGAAGGTTGGCAGCAGTTCATCTGGAAGTTGCAGGACAGAAAACCCATGAAGTGTAGCTATCAGCTCAGTGACTCTGAAGAGAACTGTCCGCTCAGTACAGCTAAAAGGTTGTGAATGTGTCCTCTGACCGTTCGGCCCCTCGGCTGCTCCTACCTCCACCTGCTGTACCAGAGCAGCTGTGTGGTGCTCACCAGTGAGTGTCCCAGAAGCCTCATTGCTAAAGAGCAACCAACTGCCGCGGCGAAAACTGCTGCTCAGGCATCCTGGTGGACCCGATCCACGGGGAACTGAATGTACCGGTCCGCGATGTCATACATGGCTCAGTCACTGCATGGATGCACCGCTTCACCGACGCCTGGGAGATGCCAGAGAGGTCCCCTCTGGGCGACTGGAATGACCCCATCGCGTAGAAGTTCAGAGCGACTGTCACCTTGATGGACACCAGGAGAGGATGTCCAGCCCAAATCCCACGCGGTGCCAGCTGTGCCATCAGGTGGCAGATCATCATAGAATTTACAGTGCAGAAGGAGCCATTCGGCCCATCGAGTCTGGACCGGCCTCTAGAAAGAGCACTCGACTGAAGCCCCCGTATCTACATTATCCCCGTAACCCAGTACCCACCCCCCCTTTAACATTTTTTTTGACACTAAGGGCAATTTTATCATGGCCAATCCACCTAACCTGCACATCGTTGGACTGTGGGAGGAAACCGGAGCACCCAGAGGAAACCCACGCACACACAGGGGAGAACATGCAGACTCCGCACAGACAGTGAGCCATGCCGGGAATCGAACCTGGGACCCTGGAGTTGTGAAGCAACAGTGCTAACCACTGTGCTACCGTACTGCTTTGGGCGACGGTTTCCCGGCTCATCTGGAGTCTCGTCCTGCATGCCCTGTCCGGGAGGTCCTGGAAAGACACACAAGGCCTCACCGGGCACCTCCCTGGCCATGGCACCGCCTCCCCCTCCCCCCTCTCCTCCTCGGCATCCTTGTCCTGTGGCTCCCCCTCGTCGTGGTCCCCCTCCTCCTCCTGCGCCTGTCGGGCGGGCGGCCCTCCAGCCTGAGCGGCTGCCACCTGGCCCACTGTGGCCCACTCCTCTCCTGCAGCCTCTGCCGCCTCTCTGTGATGCCCCTGCTCCAGCTCCCACAGGGATTCATGCAGGGCAGCAGCCCCCGTCACCGCGACCAACAGCGCTGGAAGATGCCCAAACATTATGATCTGCAGGGGTGGAGAGAGACAAAGTTTCATCATGGCGCATACCTCCCTCCACAATCAGGTGCCATGGGCTACATGGTTGACCCAGTTGGCAGCTCGCACCCCAGCCACGCATGCCCCCCCCGCCACCCCCACGGTGCTCCGACCCCTGCCAAGGCCACCGTCTGATGGCACTGCCCTCACCGGGGGCTGCCATGGGTGCGGCCCTGGATCTACCCGCCGGTGGGTACCGGCGGCTGGGGAGGGGGGGGGAGGCCCCGTGGGGGGTCCGGCACACATCCGAACGGCTGGGACGTCTGGGCTGAGCCAGAAACCGGGTTGGGTGCCCATCTGTGTGGCCGCCGTCATGGCTTCTGTGGCATTGGCTCCGCCTTGTCACAGCTGGCCCTGCCCGGCCACCGCTGCTGTCTGCCCCAGACCCCCCCCTCCCCCCCCCCCACCCCGACCCTGGGGGGCCTCCCCACCACAACCCCCGCAGCCACGGCGATCCCTATCTCCTCCGGCCGCAGCGGCAGCCAGTGCAACTGGTTGATGCTTTTTTAAATGGAACCACGCCGGCGTGAGCTCCGGTCACGCCGGGCTGACTTCGGCCCATTCGGGCCGCAGTATCATTGGGGGCCAGAAGAATCGCACGCCAGGCCACCTCTCGCGATTCTCCGGGCCGAGTGGCGCCCGCTGTGTTCCCACAGTTTTAGCCGGTTCCGAGGTTCGCGTCCCGGCATCGGACCAGCATCGTTTTTCTCAAGAACATCATTTAACATTGAAATAAAAATTAGACAGGCAATGCTTTTGCATCTAGCCAATTAGCGTACAGTAATTCTTTATGGAGTGATATTACAAAGTGTCATCATTAAACCTACTGGAGCCGATATTGTGTCCTGTGAGGCTAGATTAATGTACGGGCCTGATTCTTATCCCGTCGGGTGCATTCGGTGGGTGTGGAAGGGGGCACGAAATGCACTCCCAGCCCAGGAATGCGCTTTCTCACTGGCTGCCCAATTAAACACATGCTGAGAAAGGCGGGAGCGCAAGAAGAGGCGGGAGCCGGGAAAAGGGAGGGTGTGGGCTGGCAATTCTAATGGACTCCCTCAAGGGGACAGCGGCTGCAGTGCCGTCTCAGGGAGCTGCTGACCTCTACACATTAAATACCGAGGTAAAGTGTGCCGCAAACAGTGTCTGGGCAGCACGTTCAAAGACACCTTTAAATTTTTTTTATTTCAGCCCTGACCTTCCATCCCGCCCTGGATCGAGGGTGCAGCTAAAACTTAAGGGCCGCCTGATCAATCGGCCTGCCCGCCAAACCTAGCAGTAGATGGGCCACGTAAAATAGCTTTCAATCCGCCCCTTAATGGGGGTAGAGTGCCTATTTAATCGTCCATAAGACCATAATGCATAGGAGCAAAATTAGGCCACTTGGATCATCCAGTCAGTGGGCACATTCATGACTCTCATGCGCCATCTGAAATATTGTGTGAGTGTGAGTCAGGACACGGGCTCAGTGGGCTGGATTCTCCAAAACTGGGGCTATGTCCCCACACCGGGGTAAAAACGTTGGTGTTTTACTCCCCAGTTTCCTACAAAAAAATAAATAGCGATTCACTTACCTTAAAGGGGCTGGCGAACGGGCCCCCGCACTTCCCGTTCCAAGTCCATGCATGCGCAAAATTATGAGGGGCATAGACAGATGGATAGTCAGAGGCTTTTCCCCAGGGTAGAGGGGTCAATTACTCGGGGGCATCGGTTTAAGGAGCGAGGGGCAAGGTTTAGAGGAGATGTACGAGGCAAGTTTTTTATACAGAGGGTAGTGGGTGCCTGGAACTCGCTGCCGGAGGAGGTGGTGGAAGCAGGGACGATAATGACATTTAAGCGGCATCTTGACAAATACATGAATAGGATGGGAATAGAGGGACATGGACCCCGGAAGTGTAGAAGATTTTAGTTTAGACGGGCAGCATGGTCGGCACAGGCTTGGAGGGCCGGAGGGCCTGTTCCTGTGCTGTACTTTTCTTTGTTCTTTGTTCTTTGAGGCATACCTGATGTGTTCTCACGCAATTTTGCGAGCTTCCGGGTTAGGTGTGCGTCTGCCCGAGCAACATAAAATTCTGGGCCATGCAACTGATGTTCCTCACCCCTGGAAACATGCTCTTGAATCTTCCCTGCACCCTTTCTAATGTCATCACTTCCTTCCCAAAGAGTGGTGTCCAGAATTGGGCACAATACGGGCACTTGGGCCTGAACCAGTGTTTTACAGAATTTTTAATTCCTTGTTCTTGTCCTCTGACCTTACTTATAAAGCCCAGGGTGCTGTAGGATTTATTAACCGCTGTGATTGCTCATTATCATTTAGGTAGATGAAGCATTATTTATGAGTACTTCACTAAGACTTGACAGTCAGTTCGTGTTTGTTCTCTTTAGAAAATGCCTGCTGTTGCTTTACCTCACGCTCATTGCACTCCCTCTGTGACATTCAGCTATTGTAAAGGCTCGTCAGCCTCACCTGGACTGTTTACTGAAGCATAATTTTACACCATTGAAAAGGACGCTCTTATTTCCAAAATGTTTGCGAGCCATTTTTTTTCCCACCGTCTCCTACTGTGGTTTGCTTTCAAATTAATCAGCTTCCTTCTGACAGACAAAGCCCCATTTTAACCCAAACCCGATCACTGGCAGACATAAGCTCTAATTTACTGATGTAACATGTCCATTAGTGCAGTTCTAATAAGCTCATTAATCATCTCCAAAACTAATACTGTTAATAAACAGGTTGGCCAATCTAATTGGAAGTGCTGCCTTGTGTAGTTGACCTTATTGCCCTTTCATTTATAACGATCCAAGACCAGAGCCCGACAATGGTTAAGGTACTGGACCAAAACCCCAATATTTCCGTTTATTTGGAGACAGCGGAAAGAATGAATGCATGAAAAAATAGGACTTTGATATTTCTATCAAAGGGCAGCACAGTGGCACAATGGTTAGCACTGCTGCCTCACAGCTCCAGGAACACAGGTTCAATTCTGACCCTGGGTGACTGTCTGGAGTTTGCACTTTCTCCCCGTGTTTGTGTGGGTTTCCTCTGGGTGCTCCGATTTACATAAGAACATAAGAACTAGGAGCAGGAGTAGGCCATCTGGCCCCTCGCGCATGCTCCACCATTCAATGAGATCATGGCTGATCTTTTGTGGACTCAGCTCCACTTTCCGGCCCGAACACCATAACCCTTAATCCCTTTATTCTTCAAAAAACAACTATCTTTATCTTAAAAACATTGAATGAAGGAGCCTCTACTGCTTCACTGGGCAAGGAATTCCATAGATTCACAACCTTTTGGGTGAAGAAGTTTCTCCTAAACTCAGTCCTAAATCTACTTCCCCTTATTTTGAGGCTATGCCCCCTAGTTCTGCTTTCACCCACCAGTGGAAACAACCTGTCCGCTTCTATCCTATCTATTCCCTTCATAATCTTATATGTTTCTATAAGATCCCCCCTCATCCTTCTAAATTCCAACAAGTACAGTCCCAGTCTACTCAACCTCTCCTCGTAATCCAACCCCTTCAGCTCTGGGATTAACCTAGTGAATCTCCTCTGCACACCCTCCAGTGCCAGTACGTCCTTTCTCAAGTAAGGAGACCAAAACTGAACACAATACTCCAGGTGTGGCCTCACTAACACCTTATACAGTTGCAGCATAACCTCCCTAGTCTTAAACTCCATTCCTCTAGCAATGAAGGACAAAATTCCATTTGCCTTCTTAATCACCTGTTGCACCTGTAAAACAACTTTTTGCGACTCATGCACTAGCACACCCAGGTCTCTCTGCACAGCAGCATGTTTTAATATTTCATCATTTAAATAATAATCCCTTTTGCTGTTATTCCTACCAAAATGGATAACCTCACATTTGTCAACATTGTATTCCATCTGCCAGACCCTAGCCCATTCACTTAGCCTATCCAAATCCTTCTGCAGACTTCCAGTATCCTCTGCATTTTTTGCTTTACCACTTATCTTAGTGTCGTCTGCAAACTTGGACACATTGCCCTTGGTCCCCAACTCCAAATCATCTATGTAAATTGTGAACAGTTGTGGGCCCAACACTGATCCCTGAGGGACACCACTAGCTACTGATTGCCAACCAGAGAAACACCCATTAATCCCCACTCTTGGCTTTCTATTAATTAACCAATCCTCTATCCATGCTACTACTTTCCCCTTAATGCCATGCATCTTTATCTTATGCAGCAACCTTTTGTGTGGCACCTTGTCAAAAGCTTTCTGGAAATCCAGATGTACCACATCCATTGGCTCCCCGTTATCTACCGCACTGGTAATGCCCTCAAATAATTCCACTAAATTAGTTAGGCACGACCTGCCCTTTATGAACCCATGCTGCGTCTGCCCAATAGGACAGTTTCCATCCAGATGCCTCGCTATTTCTTCCTTGATGATAGATTCCAGCATCTTCCCTACTACCGAAGTTAAGCTAACTGGCCTATAATTACCCGCTTTCTGCCTACCTCCTTTTTTAAACAGTGGTGTCACGTTTGCTAATTTCCAATCCGCCGGGACCACCCCAGAGTCTAGTGAATTTTGGTAAATTATCACTAGTGCATTTGCAATTTCCCTAGCCATCTCTTTTAGCATTCTGGGATGCATTCCATCAGGGTCAGGAGACTTGTCTACCTTTAGCCCCATTAGCTTGCCCATCACTACCTCCTTGGTGATAACAATCCTCTCAAGGTCCTCACCTGTCATAGCCTAATTTCCATCAGTCACTGGCATGTTGTTTGTGTCTTCCATTGTGAAGACCGACCCAAAAAACCTGTTCCGTTCCTCAGCCATTTCCTCATCTCCCATTATTAAATCTCCCTTCTCACCCTCTAAAGGACCAATATTTACCTTAGCCACTCTTTTTTGTTTTATATATTTGTAGTAAGTTTTACTATCTGTTTTTATATTCTGAGCAAGTTTACTCTCAAAATCTATCTTACTCTTTATAGCTTTTTTAGTAGCTTTCTGTTGCCCCATAAAGATTTCCCAGTCCTCTAGTCTCCCACTAATCTTTGCTACTTTGTATGCTTTTTCCTTCAATTTGATACTCTTCCTTATTTCCTTAGATATCCACGGTCAATTTTCCCTCTTTCTACCGTCCTTCCTTTTTGTTGGTATAAACCTTTGCTGAGCACTGTGAAAAATCGCTTGGAAGGTTCTCCACTGTTCCTCAACTGTTTCACCATAAAGTCTTTGCTCCCAGTCTACCTTAGCTAGGTCTTCTCTCATCCCATTGTAATCTCCTTTGTTTAAGCACAAAACACTAGTGCTTGATTTTACCTTCTCACCCTCCATCTGTATTTTAAATTCCACCATATTGTGATCGCTCCTTCCGAGAGGATCCCTAACTATGAGATCCTGAATCAATCCTGTCTCATTACACAGGACCAGATCTAGGACCGCTTGTTCCCTCATAGGTTCCATTACATACTGTTCTAGGAAACTATCGCGGATACATTCTATAAACTCCTCCTCAAGGCTGCCTTGACCGACCTAGTTAAACCAATCGACATGTAGATTAAAATCCCCCATGATAACTGCTGTACCATTTCTACATGCATCAGTTATTTCTTTGTTTATTGCCTGCCCCACCATAATGTTACTATTTGGTGGCCTATAGACTACTCCTATCAGTGACTTTTTCACCTTACTATTCCTGATTTCCACCCAAATGGATTCAACCTTATCCTCCATGGCACCAATGTCATCCCTTACTGTTGCCCAGATGTCATGCTTAAATAACTGAGCTACACCTCCTCCCTTACCATCCACTCTGTCCTTCCGAATAGTTTGATACCCTCGGATATTTAACTCCCAGTCGTGACCATCCTTTAACCATGTTTCAGTAATGACCACTAAATCATAGTCATTCACGATGATTTGCGCCATCAACTCATTTACCTTATTCCGAATACTACGAGCATTCAGGTAAAGTACACTTATGTTGGCTTTTTTACCGCTGTTCTGAATCTTAACACCTCGATCAGTAACCTCTCCTAAGTTATATTTCCTCTTAACCTTTCTCCTAATTTTCCTTGTCGTTGAACCCATATCTTCATGCAACAACCTGCTGCGTCGCTTACCATTAATGTTTTTTCTTCCCATTTTCTTCCTTTTAGTATTCCTGGTCCTATTCACTGAGCTCCCCTCAGTCACTGTACCTTGTACTGTCGCCCTTTTTGATTTTTGACTATGGCTTCTCTGCCTTACACTTTCCCCCTTACTGCCTTTTGTTTCTGTCCCTGTTTTACTACCTTCCAACTTCCTGCATCAGTTCCCATCCCCCTGCCGCATTAGTTTCAACTCTCCCCAACAGCTCTAGCAAACACCCCCCCTAGGACATCGGTTCCAGTCCTGCCCAGGTGCAGATCGTCCGGTTTGTACTAGTCCCACCTCCCCCAGAACCAGTTCCAATGCCCCAGGAATTTGAATCCCTCCCTCTTGCACCATCTCTCGAGCCACGCATTCATCCTATCTATCCTGACATTCCTACTCTGACTAACTCGGGCACTGGTAGCAATCCTGAGATTACTACCTTTGAGGTCCTACTTTTTAGTTTAACTCCTAACTCCCTGAATTCAGCTTGTAGGACCTCGTCCCGTTTTTTACCTATATCGTTGGTGCCTAGGTGCACCACGACAGCTGGCTGTTCACCCTCCCCAGAATGTCCTGCAGCCGCTCCGAGACATCCTTGACCCTTGCACCAGGGAGGCAACATACCATCCTGGAGTCTCGATTGCGTCCGCAGAACCGCCTGTCTATTCCCCTTACAATTGAGTCCCCTATCACTATAGCCCTGCCATTCTTGTTCCTGCCCAGCTGCGCAGCAGAGCCAGCCACGGTGCCATGAACCTGGCTGCTACTGCCTTCCCCTGGTGAGCCATCTCCCTCAACAGTATCCAAAGCGGTATATCTGTTTTGCAGGGTGATGACCACAGAGGACACCTGCACTGCCTTTCTACTCTTGCTCTGTCTTTTGGTCACCCATTTTCTATCTCCCTCAATACCTTTCACCTGCGGTGTGACCAACTCGCTAAATGTGCTATCCACGACGTCCTCAGCATCGCAGATGCTCCAAAGTGAATCCATCCGCAGCTCCAGAGCCGTCAAGTGGTCTAACAGGAGCTGCAACTGGACACACTTCTTGCACGTGAAGGAACCAGGGACAGTGGACGTGTCCCTGAGCTCCCACATCGCACACGAGGAGCATGACACGGGTCTGAGATCTCCTGCCATGTCTTAAACCTTCGGTTAACTTCAACAATTACAATTTCCCCCACAAATAAATAAATAAATAAATAAACAACAAAGAAAAAATATATATAAATATACCAATGAAAAGAAAAAGAAAACAGAAACACTACTTACCAGTCACTTACCAGGGATAAAAAGCACTTCCTCCCCACCCAGCTTTGAATTCCCACCTAGATTCAAATTCCCAAACTCACTCTGTTTCACTCTGGCTGTGTCTTCTCTGGCTCACTGGGAGAACTCACTGGGAGTGAGTTTACAAGTTGCTCTTTTTAAATTGTCCTGAATTGACTTCCCTCCCCCACCTGCTTTTAGATCAAGGTAGGTTTAAGTGACTGACACTTAACTGCCAACCAGTTATGTGAGTGGGTGGGGCAGCCCTTGTTAACCTACACTGCACAATTCTAGCTTAATTTAAATTAATTTAAACTCCTGAAATTCAAAAGGAGTTGCCTTACTGATTTGATTCAATTCCCACCTAGATTCAAATTCCCAAACTCACTCTTGGTTCTGTCTCACTCTGGCTGTGTCTTCTCTGGCTCACTGGGAGAGCTCCCACAGCCCAAAGATGTGCAGGTTAGGTGGATTGGCCATGATAAATTGCCCTTAGTATAACCTATATGATTATATGAAAACAAAACCTTTATTATTAATACAATATTACATTTTTAACTTCACATCCGAAAAGGAACAGCTTACAATTACCCGTTACCACAACTATACAATTTCCCATTAAACAACAAGAAAATAAATATACAGTTGTTAATCAGCTTAAAATTAACAGGGCATCGAGTAATACTTGTGGTACAGGGCAGATTCTGGCTGTTGTTAGAACCCCTTCAGACTCTGGCTGAAGTCATCAAATACCTGCCTCAACTGGGTTGTTTCAGCCTCTTCCTTGTCTTCAGAAGGGACTGCTTTGCTTGTAATACATTTTTTCCCTATCCTACTGGGAAAGGAAACTGCCTTTACCTGTGGCCTAATAAACACAAGGGTTGCCAGGTCAGACTTCACTTACAAAAACCTTGTCTCCAAAACCCCATCTCTCTCAACAGTTTTCTCCAAACCGCCTCCCTCCACAGATCTCAAAATGTCTCTCCGTCTTCCTTGACTCCATGCAGTAGTGACCTCATCTCCCCAAGCTAAAAAAAACAACTTCTCTCTGCAGGCTGCAAAAGCCCAGGAACCTCCGGAGTCAAACCACATTCCATTAGCCTAGACTGGAAAACACATTCCGTTGTCAATTTCGCCTTCTGTTTCCGAGAAGCAAAACCAGACCCTTTTTAAAACCATGATCGCTGCAGAACAGAATTCTTCTTCAACACATTCTAACCCCAGGCTTTTAACCCTTAAATTGCCGACTACATTTAAATTCCAATTTTCCTAACATCTTCCAATTGTCACATGCTCCTGGGTCCCAAGTTCGATTCCCCGCTGGGTCACTGTTTGCGCGGGGTCTGCACGTTCTCCCCGTGTCTGTGTGGGTTTCCTCCGAGTGCTCCGGTTTCCTCCCACAGTCCAAAGACGTGCAGGTTAGGTGGATTGGCCATGATAAATTGCCCTTAGTGACCAAAATGGTGAGGAGGCGTTATTGGATTACGGGGATAGGGTGGCAGTAAGGATTTAAGTGGGTCGGTGCAGACTCGATGGGCCGAATGGTCTCCTTCTGCACTGTATGTTCTATAATGAAGTTTCTGTGAAACGTCCCCAGTCACCACATTCCGGCACCTGTTCGGGTACACAGAGGGAGAATTCAGAATGTCCAAATAACCCAACAGCATGTCTTTTGGGACTGTGGGTGGAAACCGGAGCACCCGGAGGAAACCCATGCAGACACGGGGAGAACGTGCAGACTCTGCACAGACAGTGACCCAAGCTGGGAATCGAGCCTGGGATCATGGAGCTGTGAAGCAACAGTGCTACCCACTGTGCTACCGTGCTGCCCACATCATGATAATGTTCTAGGGACCTGGGTTTGAATCCCATCATGGCATGAGGTGATAGTTGAATGCAATAAAAAAACATGGGATTAAAAGTCTAAAGATGACCATTAAACCATTGTTGATTTGTCATAAAAACCCATCTGGTCCACGAATGTCCTTTAAGGAAGGAAATCTGCCGTCCTTACCTGGCCTGTTCAAAAGGTGTTCAAAAGGCATCTCGACAAATACATGGATAGGATGGGTATAAGACCATAAGACATAGGAGCGGAAGTAAGGCCATTCGGCCCATCGAGTCCACTCCACCATTCAATCATGGCTGATTTCAACTCCATTTACCCGCGCTCTCTCCATAGCCCTTAATTCCTCGAGAAATCAAGAATTTATCAACTTCTGTCTTAAAGACACTCAACGTCCCGGCCTCCACCGCCCTCTGTGGCAATGAATTCCACAGACCCACCACTCTCTGGCTGAAGAAATTTCTCCTCATCTCTGTTCTAAAGTGACTCCCTTTTATTCTAAAGCTGCGTCCCCGGATCCTAGTCTCCCTTGCTAATGGAAACAACTTCCCTACGTCCACCCTATCTAAGCCATTCATTATCTTGTAAGTTTCTATTAGATCTCCCCTCAACCTCCCAAACTCATAATCCCAGGATCCTCAGACGTTCATCGTATGTTAGGCCTACCATTCCTGGGATCATCCGTGTGAATCTCCGCTGGACCCGCTCCAGTGCCAGTATGTCCTTCCTGAGGTGTGGGGCCCAAAATTGCTCAGTATTCTAAATGGGGCCTAACTAATGCTTTATAAAGCTTCAGAAGTACATCCCTGCTTTTATATTCCAAGCCTCTTGAGATAAATGACAACATTGCATTTGCTTTCTGAATTACAGACTCAACCTGCAAGTTTACCTTTAGAGAATCCTGGACTAGGACTCCCAAGTCCCTTTGCACTTCAGCATTATGAATTTTGTCACCGTTTAGAAAATAGTGGTATGGTGTGGCCTGGTATGGCAACTGCTCGGCCCAGGACCGCAAGAAACTTCAGAGAGTCGTGAACACCTCCCAGTCCATCACACGAACCTGCCTCCCATCCATTGACGCCATCTACACCTCCCGCTGCCGGGGGAAAGCGGGCAGTATAATCAAAGATCCCTCCCACCCGGCTTACTCACTCTTCCAACTTCTTCCATCGGGCAGGAGATACAGAAGTCTGAGAACACGCACGAACAGACTCAAAAACAGCTTCTTCCCCACTGTCACCAGACCCTAAATGACCCTCTTATGGACTGACTTGATTAACACTGCACCCTGTATGCTTCATCCGATGCCAGTGCTTATGTAGTTACATTGTATATGTTGTGTTGCCCTATTATGTATTTTCTTTTATTCCCTTTTCTTCTCATGTATTTAATGATCTGTTGAGCTGCTCGCAGAAAAATACTTTTCACTGTACCTCGGTACACGTGACAATAAACAATTCCAATCCAATAGTCCATGCCTCTATTCTTTTTTCCAAAGTGCAAGATCTCGCACTTGCCCACGTTGAATTTATAAACTGTCTAAATCTTTCTGTAGCCTCCCCACCTCCTCAATACTACCTTCCCCTCCACCTATCTTTGTATCATCGGCAAGCTTAGCCAGAATGTCCCCAGTCCCGTCATCTAGATCGTTAATATATAAAGAGAACAGCTGTGGCCCCAACACTGAACCCTGCGGGACACCACTCGTCACCGGTTGCCATTCCGGAAAAGAACCTTTTATCCCAACTCTCTGCCTTCTGCCTGACAGCCAATCGTCAATCCATGTTAGTACCTTGCCTCGAATACCATGGGCCCTTATTTTACTCAGCAGTCTCCCGTGAGGCACCTTATCAAAGGCCTTTTGGAAGTCAAGATAGATAACATCCATTGGCTCTCCTTGGTCTAACCTATTTGTTATCTCTTCAAAGAACTCTAACAGATTTGTCAGGCATGACCTCCCCTTACTAAAACCATGCTGACTTGTCCTAATCCGACCCTGCACTTCCAAGAATTTAGAAATCTCATCCTTAACGATGGATTCTAGAATCTTGCCAACAACCGAGGTTAGGCTAATTGGCCTATAATTTTCCATTGTTTTTCTTGTTCCCCTCTTGAACAGGGGGGTTACAGCAGCGATTTTCCAATCCTCTGGGACTTTAACTGACTCCAGTGACTTTTGAAAGATCATAACGAACGCCTCCACTATTTCTTCAGCTATCTTCTTTAGAACTCGAGGATGTAGCCCATCTGGGCCCGGAGATTTACAATTTGTAGACCTCTTAGTTTCTCTAGCACTTTCTCCTTTGTGATGGCTACCATATTCAACTCTCCCCCTGACTCTCCTGAATTGTTGAGATATTACTCATGTCTTCTACTGTGAAGACTGACGCAAAGTACTTATTTAGTTCCTCAGCTATTTCCTTGTCTCCCATCACTAGATTACCAGCGTTATTTTGGAGCGGCCCAATGGGGAGGCGGTGGTATAGTGGTGTTGTCACTGGGAATTTAGAAATGCAGCGTAATGCACTGGGACCAGGGTTCAAATCCCACAGTGGATGATTACAATTTGAATTCAATTAGGGGAAAAAGCCTGGAATTAAAAGTCTAATGATGCCCAAGAATCTATTGTGGATTATCTTTAAAACCCATCTGGTTCACTAATGTGCTATTCTTACCTGGTCTGGCCTACATGTGACTCCAAACCCACCAGTTCAAGGACAATTAGGAATGGGCAACACTTGCATTGAATGAATAATTCGGGCAGCACGGTAGCACAAGTGATTAGCACTGTGGCTTCACAGCGCCAGGGTCCCAGGTTCGATTCCCCGCTGGGTCACTGTCTGTGCGGAGTTTGCACGTTCTCCCCGTGTGTGCGTGGGTTTCCTCCGGGTGCTCCGGTTTCCTCCCACAGTCCAAAGACGTGCAGGTTAGGTGGATTGGCCATGCTAAATTACCCGTAGTGTCCATAAGGGTTGGGAGGGGTTATTGGGTTGCGGGGATAAGGTGGAAGTGAGGGATTAATGTGGGTCGGTGCAGACTCGATGGGCCGAATGGCCTCCTTCTGCACTGTATGTTCTATGTAATGTCAACTTTTACCTCCCGTTTGTTTTTAATGTATTTAAATAAACTTTTACTATCATTCCTAATGTTACTGGCTAGCCTACCTTCATATTTGATCCTCTCCTTCCTTATTTTTCTCTTTGTTATCCTCTGTTTGTTTTTGTAGCCTTCCCAATCTTCTGACTTCCCACTACTCTTTGCCACATTATAGGCTTTCTCTTTTGCTTTGATGCACTCCCTAACTTCCTTTGTCAGACATGTCTTCCTAATCCCCCCTCATGTCAGAAAAGCAAGGTCACAGTGATCATGGGAGACTTCAATATGCAGGTGGACTGGGTAAATAATGTTGCCAGTGGACCCAAAGAAAGGGAATCTCTAAACAGGTCCTCTTTCCTAGACTTGCCTATGTTGTTGGTACCGACATGGACTACAACAACTGGATCCTCCCCCTCCCTCTCCAGTATCCTTTCAAGCCGGTCAGAGATGTCCCGCACCCCAGCACCGGGCAGGCAACATACCATGCGGGACTCTTTATCCTGCTCACAAAGGATACTATCTATCCCCCTGATAATAGAATCCCCTACAACAACAACTTGCCTATTTACTCCCTCCCCTTGAATGGCCTGCTGAACCATGGTGCCTTGGTCAGCTGACTCATCCTTCCTGCAGCCCTGTTCGCCATCCACACAGGGAGCAAGTGCCTCATACCTGTTGCACAGGGCCAAGGGCTGAGGCTCCTGAGTTCCTGACTGCTGGTTCCCTTTACCTGCCTGACTTGCAGTCACACCCTGCTGTCCCTGGCCACTGGCAGGATTTAAACTACTTACTCTGACAGGTGTGACTGCCTCCTGAAACACAGTGTCCAGGTAAGTCTCCCCCTCCCAGATGTGCCTCAGTGTTTGAAGCTCAGACTCCAGCTCATCAACTCTGAGCCAGAGCTCTTCGAGCAGCCAACACTTACTGCAGATGTGGTCGCTGCAGCTCGCAATTGGATCTGCCAGCTCCCACATCAAGCAGCTCAAGCACATCACCTGACCAGCCATCTCTAATTAATTAATTAGTTTAATTTACGTTTACGAGTTTAGCTGTGTTTTTTTTGAATTTGGGGCAGATTTGCTATCAACCAATCAGATCACAGCTTCCTTCTGACGTCACTTTTGAAAAAAAAAGTGGAAAACAGGAAGTTACCGTTAGGTTTTTATACTCACACAGAGACTGCTCCTCCTCCTCCGAACGGCTCCCGAAACTAGGCCGCGATCCCCGGGTTAAAGTGGGTTTTTATACTCACACAGAGACTGCTCCTCCTCCTCCGAACAGCTCCCGAAACTAGGCCTGTGAGGGATACGGGACTAGGAAGTGCTGAGGGTTTTGACCAAGGGTGGTATCATGACCGGTACAGGCTTGGAGGGCCGAAGGGCCTGTTCCTGTGCTGTATTGTTCTTTGTTCTGGCCTAAATGTGACTACAGATCCTTAAAATGTCCTTTTGAAATGGCCTAGCAAACCAGTCAGTTAGGGGCGGTTAGGGATGGGCAATAATGTTGACCCAACACCCAAATCCCATGAATCAAAAAAGTGATGGAGACAGATACAGTGGAGGAATTCAAAATCATTCACTGAAAAGGACTGTATAGGGCAATGTGAAGAAGGCAGAGGAACTGCATTAGGCCAATTGTTCCTGCAGAGGGTCAGCATGGACACAATGGACTAAATGGCTTCCCTCTGTGCTGGAAGCAGTCTCTGATTCTAGTTAAGGCATCAGAACAGGAGCTACTCCAAGGAAATTGAAACCCTAGTCATTATTATATTGATGTTTGCCGGATCTTGCTATGTGCAAATTGGCTGCCGTGCTAAGGTAAGCTGGAACAATGTGGCACATCTTTTGGATGTGAAAGGTGCTATATAAATGCAGTGAGCAAACGTCACACCAGCCTCTCAGCCTAGCACTGAAACCTGATGTCTTCCCTTTGTAATACGGTCAGCAACTAATTTAAATACATATTTGAATAAAAAGAAGGTCCTTGATTAATATGTTTATTTTCTATTCAGTCATCCTCGAAGAAGTAGAAAATTTATATGAATGAATAACAAATGAGTCAGGCAGAGTTACAAAAAGAATTGAAGGATTACCCTGAACCTCAGATTGAGCTAAATTGTGTATTTCTACAGCATGACATCTGGAATCACAGCTAATACTGCATCACTGTAATTAGGATTCATTCTCAATGTAATCATAGACTGGGGCATAATTTCATTTCTAATCGATCTGGATCAATGTCAATATAGCAGGACGTGTTTTCAGCAAGAATATAGGCACATTAGGAAGGTAGAAAATTAATCATATTTTGATAGTATTAAAAAAGTTATTGAAAGTTGCTTTTGTGTTTCATAGTTAATGGATTAGGGCAAGGTTTCCCAAACCTTTCCAGCCTCCGAACGCGTTTGACCGCTCAAGAGAACTGATGGAACGCCTCAGAAACATTTTTCTAATGTTTAGAAGTTAAACCACAAATGAATTGAATGTTGTTATGCAATAGGTATAAACATACAAATACTTGAAAGGCTTTTCTATTTATTTTATGCATACATTTGCGATAATTAAAAAGTTCTCTCATTTAACAAATACTGAAGTCTTCTTTTGCTCACTAATGTGTTTAATATTAGGAGTGTAGCTGGGAGCAGGATTCTCATACCAGACACGTTCACACACACACACAGACTGTCACCTAAAAGAAGCACTCACACTCTCACTCTTACTCATTACTCATACACCCACACTTCCATTCTCTCTCTCCCTCACCAACATTCCCACCACTTCCTGTTTGGGAAATGCTGGATTAGGGGATCAATATGCATGCTCAATAACATACTCCACCTTATTTACGAAACATCCTCATGCTGTATGGTCAAGTGAAGAGAAAAACAGCAATGAACATTAATGTGTGGTACTAGCCAGCTATTTAAAAATCCCAACCTTGGCCATTCTGGGCAATTGAATACAATGCTGAACACCAATTAAATACTTTGCGGGTAAGAAGAGGGCAAGAGTGCCGACTTAGATCATACTTAAACATACAGCTCTGGGCAGGTTCAGTGGAGATATTTATGAGTACTTGGTTGAAGCTCAGGTGACAGAAGAAATGCTTGGAATTATATCAAGAAAACAACATTGCACAGACGATGGTGTAAAATTGCTTTGGCAGTGTTACAAACCCAGCTGAGGTTAAGTCAGGTCCCAGAGTGAAACTTGGTTTGATAAATCTGCTGCGGAATTCACCGTTGGTGGGATTGTCAGGTCCGTCGGCAGCACACTCACGCTCCCTACGGAGTGGGGTGGCCACAATGGGAAACTTCATTGGCCGTCTGCAGAAATGGAAAATCCCGATGCGCGCCATGCAGGAAAACGCAGCTGGTGGACTGGGGAATCCCGCCCCTAAACCTTTTTTTAGAAACCGCAGAGGAAAGTTAAAGGCCGGGATTCTCACTTCCGGGGACTAAGTCCCCACACCGGCGGGAAAACCAGCGCCAACGACTCCGGCGTCAACGGGCCCCCAAGGTGAGGAATTCTCACCTGTCTCGGGGGCTAGGTGGACGCCGGAGGTGTTGCCGCTGCTCCAGCCGGCGCCGAAGGGACAGCGCGAGTTCCTGCATGCGGCGAAGGGCCGTCGTGATCTCGCGCATGTGTGGAACCGCCGGCGTGGTTCTGCGAGACCGGCCAGCGCATTTCGGTGCATGCAGGGGGGGCTTCTCTTATCGCCGGCCATGGCGGAGCCCTACAGGGGCCGGCGTGGAAGGAAGAAGTGCCCCCACGGGCCAGGCCACCGCGGGCCCCCCCCGCCCCCGCCCCTATGGGCCAGGCCACCATGGGGCCCACCCCACCCCGGGTCAGATTCCCCCCCCCCCCCCCCCCCCCCCCCCCCGGAGGGCCGCCCCCGCCGACTTACCTGCCAGATCCCTCCGTGTGGGACCATACGTAACCCACGCCGGCGGGACTGGACAAAAACGGACGGGGCCCAGAGAATTGCCGGGGGGGCCGCCGCCAACGGCCCCCGACTGGCGTGGCGTGAATCTCACACCCACCCGAAAAACGGCGCCAGAGAATTCGGCAGCCGGCATCGGGGCAGCAGGGCGGGATGCGCGCCGCACCCCAGGGATTCTCTGACCCGGCGGGGGGTCGGAGAATCCCGCCCAGGCTGAGTCTGCTGATAAAGTTATAGCACAAATAGTAAAAAAATATTTTTTATACAAGGAAGAATTAACTATGTACATCAGTGTTATAACCTGCCTACTTACCATTGGCTGGGGACTAATGACAAATCCACAATCCTGTGGGAGTATGAGATTCCCCAATGAGGGGGGCGGAGAAACCATTAGTAAACTCCTAGTATAAATAAAGCTGGCCAGTTTGGAAACAGCCGGGAAGGAGTGTGCAGCAAGGGAAGTTGCTGCTGCTGTTATATATATATGTTATTGTAAATAAATGTTATTACTTTGTATCCTTAAAACTCGTGCTGGATTCTTCGTGGCCCTCACAAAACTGGCGACGAAGGTTAAAGTGAGTAGCTGTCTACACTGCTGAAGCCACCTCCCTGGATTTTTGTTGGATACAGGTTGGAAGTTGTTTTCTATTATACCATGCCTCTGTACGGACGTTTGAATGTTTTTGATGCTGCGCTGGAAAGCTGGAACCAGTACACACAACGGATGCGCTACTATTTCCGGGCAAAACAATATCACCGAAAACGAGCGCCAGGTGGTCATATTGCTCACCGCCTGCGGCCCGCATACGTTTGGGGTGATTAGGAGCCTTGCGTACCCAGCTGCGCCGGACACCAAAACGTTTGATGAACTTGTGATTATAGTGGGGCAACATTCTAACCCAACACCGTACACGATAGTCCAGCGTTACGTTTAATACCACTGAGAGAACCCCTGGAGAATCCCTAGCCGATTTTCTATCCAGGCTACGAGTACTGTGACTATGGTGAGACCTTGTCAGAAATGTTACGCGACTGTTTGGTTTGCGGTATTAACAATGCGGCCACCCAGAGAAAGTTGTTAGCTGAGCCAACATTGACTTTTCAACAGGCCATTCAAATAGTATTGTCCCGAGAGAGCGCAGAACAAGGAATGCAGGAGCTACAGGGAATGGAAGTGCATGTCTTGGGGCGCAACCCCTTCCGTCCAAAAACGTCCCCCCGCACTCCTGCGGTACCTTGGGCGAGGCAACGTCTGGACCGACGCCAGTGGCCGTCGGACATTCCTCCCCGAAGGGAGCCTTCTCCAGAACCAATGGATGAGGAGCCATGTCGTGTCAGACTTGTAGGCGCCGACCCCGTCGCGGACGGCGGTCCTGGGGGCGCCAGAGGCGCCGTTGTTCCGACCGAAACTGGGACCAGCCCAGGGGCCGTACCTTCCATGTGGATGAACCTGCGGCGACTACTCCTGAGGACGTGGAGACGGAGGACGACTGCCTGCAGCTGCATTGTGTGGCAGCTCCCCGTGTGGCCCCCATTAAGGTGACAGTACGGGTCAATGGCCACCCGCTTGAGATGGAGTTGGACACTGGCGCAGCGGTCTCCGTGATCGCCCAGAGGACATTCGACCGCATCAAGCAGGATATACAGACCCTTACATTAACCGACTCACAGGCCAGGTTGGCCACCTACACAGGGGAACCGCTGGACATTGCAGGAACTACAATGACCCCTGTTCTTTATGGACGCCAGGAGGGGCGTTTCCCACTTATCGTGGTGTGCGGCCATGGGCCCAGCCTGTTGGGTCGGGACTGGTTGCGCCATTTGCGGTTGCAATGGCAGCACATCCTTCAAACAGTTTCTGAAGGGTTGACTGAGGTGCTAGGACAATACCCAGATGTATTCCAGCTTGGTTTGGGGAAATTAAAAGGGGCCGTAGCCCGTATCCAAGTCGAACCAGGAGCCACGCCACGCTATTTCCGGGCGTGCCCGGTGCTTTACGCCTTGCTCGAGAAGGTAGAAGGGGAGCTCACTCATTTGGAGAGTTTTGGTATTACCAGGCCCGTCCGTTTTGCTGACTGGGCAGCACCAATTGTACCTGTAATGAAGCCAGATGCCACAGTTCGCTTGTGTGGCGACTATAAACTTACAGTGAATACGGCTTCCCGACTCGACCGATATCCAATGCCTCGCATAGAGGATCTCTACGCGAAGCTTGCAGGTGGACTCTCGTTCACAAAATTAGATATGAGTCACGCCTACCTGCAGTTGGAGCTGGACCCTGCCTCCCGACCATATGTAACGATTAATACACACGGCCTGTATGAATATACATGGTTGCCCTTTGGAGTATCCTCTGATTGCGCTATTTTTCAACGTGTTATGGAGGGCATTTTGAGAGGTTTACCACGTGTTGCTGTCTACTTAGATGACGTTTTGATTACAGGGACATCGGAGCATGAACGCTTGGAAAATCTGGAGGCTGTCCTTAGATGCTTTTCGGAGGCTGGAGTCCGTTTACGTTGCACAAAGTGCGTATTTCAGGCAAAGGAAGTAGTCTACCTAGGTTATCGGGTGGACTGCGAAGGTTTGCACCCCGTCGCAGAGAAGGTGCGTGCAATTCAACAGGCCCCCGCCCCGACTGACACTTCGCATCTTTGTTCTTTTCTCGGTCTAATAAACTATTACGGGAAGTTCCTCCCCAATCTGGCAACTATGCTGGCCCCTTTGCACCTTCTGCTAAAGAAAAATCACACCTGGGTTTGGGGTCAGCCGCAAGAAACCGCTTTCCGGCGGGTAAAGCAACAATTGTCGTCGTCTGGGTTACTAACCCACTATGATCCTGGAAAGCCTTTGCTCGTCACATGTGATGCATCCCCGTATGGTATTGAGGCCGTCCTGTCCCACAAGATGGAGAACGGGGCCGAGCGACCAATAGCTTTCGCCTCCCGCACATTGACTGCAGCGGAGAAAAAGTACGCGCAGATCGAGAAGGAGGGCCTGGCAGTGGTTTTTGCGGTGAAACGCTTCCACCAGTACGTGTGTGGCCACCATTTCACTATCGTGACTGATCATAAGCCTCTGCTGGGACTTTTCAGAGAGGATAAGCCAATACCGCCCATTGCTTCCGCACGGATCCAGCGCTGTTGCTTGCTGCATACGAGTATTCTCTGGAGCACAAACCAGGTACGCAGATAGCAAATGCCGACGAACTGAGCCGATTGCCTTTATCGACCGGCCCCATGTCGACCCCCACGACCGGTGAGGTGGTTGCAACCCTAAATTTTATGGACGCCTTGCCTGTCACGGCATCACAGATCCGTGAGTGGACCCAGACGGAGCCAGTCCTGTCAAAGGTTCGGCACATAGTCCTGTATGGTGGGCAGCATAGACAGCTCCCAGGCGAGTTGCGGGCATTTTCTTCCAAGCTGTCAGAATTCAGCGTGGAAGACGGTATCCTCTTGTGAGGGACGCATGTGATTGTCCCGGAAAAAGGCCAGGAGCTGATACTAAGAGACTTGCACAATGGGCATCCAGGTGTGACGAATGAAAATGAAAAAGTTGGCCCGGAGTTATGTCTGGTGGCCAGGCCTCGACACCGACATTGAGAAGGTGGCCCAAAACTGCTCCATTTGGCAGGAGCATCAGAAGCTTCCGCCGGCCGCGCCCCTACATCACTGGGAATGGCCAGGGCGGCCTTGGGCACGCTTGCATGCAGATTTCGCAGGCCCTTTTCAAGGATCATGTTCCTTCTATTAATTGACGCCCAGTCTAAATGGCTAGAGGTGCATAAGATGCAGGGGACAACGTCCTGGGCAACAATTGAAAAGATGCGTTTGTCGTTTAGTACGCATGGCCTCCCCGAGGTGCTGGTCACGGATAACGGCACTCCATTCACGAGTGAGGAGCTTGCGAGGTTCACGAAGATGAACGGCATACGCCATATCCGCACTGCCCCTTACCACCCGGCTTCAAATGGGTTGGCAGAGCGCGCAGCGCAGACATTCAAAAGAGGCCTAAAGAAGCAGCCTTCCGGGTCAATGGACACGAGACTGGCTCGCTTTTTGTTTACGTATAGGACCACCCCCCATGCGGTGACTGGGGTAGCTCCCGCAGAACTCCTAATGGGCCGGAGACTTTGCACCCGCCTTAGTATGGTTTTCCCGGACATTGGCGCAAAAGTACGCCGCACATAAGAACGGCAGGGACAGGGATTTTCTTGCAGAGGCCGATTCGGCTGTTTGCGCCCGGTGACCCAGTGTTCGTTTGGAATTTTGCTGGTGGTGCCCAGTGGGTTCCTGGTGTAATCTTTCGCAAACGGGCCCTATATCTTACCAGGTGCAAGCCCAGGGTCGTCTCCAGCGCAAACATGTAGACCACGTTCGGTCCAGAAGACCATCCCCTCAAAAGATTCCCCACCCCCGGAGCTCATTTCTACAGCCGCAGAGACCAGAGACAAGGGAAGGTAGTCCTCACAATCTTCCACTGGTGCCTCACTCGAAGCCTGCGCAGGTCGTTACAGAACCGAATGGAGATAGAGACGCTGACATGACGGAGGCTGCAGACTCTGACTCCGAGATGGAGACACAGGATGCATCAGAGGGGGAATCCTCGGGACCACGGGCCGTGGATGTACAACCGTTGCGCCGTTCATCACGGAAGCGCCGGTCTCTGTCTCGTTACACGCCGCCTGATCCAGCGCCGCGTGCAAATGGTGTCCGGCCTGCGGCAAAACGAGTCCGACGCCCTCCTTCGCCAGGGTCTTCGGTGGATTCCTTGAACTTTGGGGCGGCGAGGGATGCTACAACCTGCCTACTTACCATTGGCTGGGGACTAATGAAAATCCCACAATCCTGTGGGAGTATGGGCTTCCCCAATGAGGGGGGCAGAGAAACCACTAGTAAACTCCTAGTATAAATAAAGCTGGCCAGTTTGGAAACAGCAGGAAGGAGTGTGCAGCAAGGGAAGTTGCTGCTGCTGTTATATATATATGTTATTGTAAATAAAATGTTATTACTTTGTATCCTTAAAACTCGTGCTGGACTCTTCGTGGCCCTCATAAAAATCAGTCAAAAATGTTTGAAAGATCTCAATGCAAACACAGGGAGATGATTCAAATTCCCACTATTCCTTTACACCAGCAATATCTTTACAAACATAGAAAGTCGTGGAAATCACCACTATCTTGACATAAATGCACTGTTGCAAATGGTTTTCTTCCAGTGAGAATTCACTCAATGCCCTTCATCCAACTCATAACTCTCCCTGAGACACCCAAAAGACCAATTTCTGAACTCCGTGTTCCCACAGCAGCTCTGCTAAACCGATCACTTCCTTGAGTTTTAGAACCGACTATTCAGTCAATGACTGCCCCAAGGGGCTGGTGTAATGTGTTCTTCTCAGAGAGCTGAAAACCCCTTGTCTTCACTCTCTGACACAAACCAAACTCTCATTTCTTTCTGTCCTTTTTCTGTATCTGCGTCACTGGAGGGTTTTTTTTCTGCTTTTTTATTTCCCCATAGAATCTCTAAACCCTTAACCCATCTGTTCACCTTCGGGGGTTGTAAAACCCTTATCAAAAATGTACAACCGTAAGGAAACCCAAAATACCTCACCTTTCAGTCAGGAATCCATTCTGATTCCCAGCCACCAAGGCTCACAAACAACCTAAAATGAAACAGAAGCCATTTTGCCTTTCTTAACAACACACAAATGTATATTGATATTTTGACCGGGATTTCCCCCTCCCTCCCCCCACCGCCCTCCACATGGTGGGTTTTCTTGCGGCTTAGGTGGGTCGCCATTGGCTGATGGGTCACCTGCCAACACTCAATACCGGGGCCCTGCAAGGCTGCGTACTTATGTTATCCGTGTGATTTAGCAGTCACTGTATGGGCAACATGGGCAGGCGGCCATTCCGTATTTATGCTTTCCTCATCCAAGGGCAGGAAAAAAGGGGATGGGAGAATTGGCAATGTGATTTGTTCGGAGTTCTGAGGCAAGATTCTCCGACCCCCGCCGGGTCGGAGAATCGCCGGGGGCTGGCGTAAATTCCGCCCCCGCCAGTTGCCGAATTCTCTGGCACCGGAGATTCGGCGGTGGCGGGAATCGCGCCACGCCGGTTGCCGCCCCCCCCCCCCCTGCGATTCTCCGGCCCGAACCTTTCGCATTGGAAGCTTATTTTTTTGAGGGCTCTTTCGTTTTCCCAACTTTCCAGATAGATTTCTGGTGAGTGGACCCCACAGTGTGTGTGACGGTGCCAACTAGCTCTTCAATACCTTTATCGATCCCTGGCCACCTGACTTAGCTGCGTGCCTGCATCTTCATCTCGTTCGGCTCTGGGTGGGCTCCAACCCCCGTGGCCGGAGATAGGATGACCACCCATGATTCGCACAGAATCACAATGTCTTCTTCATCCTGACGAGTGAAGTAAGGCCCCAGCTGTTCTGACTTATCGTAATGCCAGCCAGTCTGTATCATTCTTTTAACCTTTGAAAGAATAGGGTCTCTTTGGGTCCAGTTGTGGATGGGCCCCACGGACACTGGCAGGGTGTCTCGGAAGTTTAAAGATAGAATGATCTCCGAGGGTACAGGTGGTGGCGGATGGATTTAAGCTCGCTGACATTTTTCGGGGTAGGGACATCTCGTATGCCCGTGGCCTTCTCTTCCAGGGGATGCAACCCTGCTGTATCAACGTGAAATCCTAGGTACGTCACTTCTGAGGCCTGAAAAGTACATTCTTCGCGTCTTGGATGTGGATGGGCAACTATCAGTGAGACTTGGTACCTTATCCATCTCCCACAGTGGCCTCCTTGGATTGCGAATGGGACGGGGTTGATGCGGAGGGAGGAGGGGAGAGGTGTTTCCTCCGAAGAGTTCAAGGAGATCCGAAAGGAGGTAGCCCATTGCCTGCCTGTATGGCATGAGCATCCCCTGCCACGAGTAATATACCAGTGGTGGCGGAATGGGGCCCTTAAGTGGCATTTAATTAGTTATTCAAGCTCCTGCTGAAAGTCTGAAATAAAAACAAAAATCTCTACAGGCCAGGCAGCATCTGTGGAGAGAAACAGTTGATACTTCAGGTCAAGATAACCTTACCTTCCTGTAATTTGAATGCAAGAGTCCGAGTGGATTCCAAAATGCCAGCAGCAAGAGCAGGGACAAATGGAAAGCTCCTGAGTTAAATGTTATCATAATAAAAGTTAAAAGTTTGCCATGAAACAGTGAAACAATAAAATGGCGAGTAGCTTATCCAGGAGCTCAGTAGTTCACATTCCATCTCCGTGCACTCAACCTGTCAAAAAGATAAGTAGTCAGGTTTGGCAATCAGTTATCCGACTTGTCTAACGACCACCCAGAAAGACAAGACGCGCAGTAATGGGGTTGAATTTCTCCAGCAGTTTGAGTGACTGCACTGTAACCAGTGGAGGAGCCTCAGAAATCCAGGCACAGCACCACCAGTGAGCATACAAATTGATTGTGGGAGTGAAGGGAAGTTAATTCTAGAAGCAAAACATCAGTGAAGGAGTGAAGCTCAATAGTGGGGGACAAATCTTTGTGGGTGGGGTAGGAAGGAGGGGTTACTGACGGAGGGGACATGAGGAAAGTAAGGACGGACAAACAGAGGAACTAACGAGGGAGGGGAAACAAGGGAGTCCATCAGAACTTTGTTGAAAGAGGTGTAGAAACCTGAGGAAACAAAACAGCTCTCTTGCTTATGTTATTTTCCCTCCGGCACAAATATAATGCAGTTGGCGTATAAGTGTGTCAGTTCTGTCAACATGGTCTAACTTAGGTGGTATCATATTAAAAAGGGTCCAATGTGTCAGGAAGGTCCCTGCAAATTGCTGAAAGTAGCGGTTTTGAACATTTAGTCCCTGGCTGAAGGCTATGTCTCACCTCTGCCAAAGAAAATAAATTTGAAAGATTGATGTCTTAGTCTTCACCCCTCTCTGCAGCCATCAACTAACTAAGGTAACATTTATGGGACATCCGTGCTTGTTGTGGCCTTTCTGGTTTTGTTCTGCCGTTTGGATGCCTTATGCACATTTTAAAAAGAAATAAAGCACTTGAATGATTAAGTATCAAATATCCAACATAGTGTAGCCAGTTAAAATGGCTAACTCCCGATTTAGAATGGCTAACCCCGATTTAAAATGGCGAACGGAAAAGGCTGATGGGAAAATCAGCCAACAGGACTAAAACAAGCAGCTGCAGGTAAAACTGTGTATTTGCCTCTGGGGAGGCCAGACAAGATCGATACCTGCAGCCATCAGCATAACAACACACCAGCCATCTGAATACTAATTAGCAATCCCCGGGAACAATGTGCAACAAATTAGACACACAAAGCCAGCCCAGACTTTTCGGCGCCAACAGGAGCCTACACAAAGAGAGGTGAACGATCACCCCAAGACCGCCCATCGATCAAGGAATCGCTCCAGCATTGGAGAATATCGAACCAAGTGATTGGGACAAAGTCCAATCACTTGGAACCAGGTACAGGGTCCGCCCTGAAATGCGGGAAGCCCCTGGGGACCATAAGAATAGAGTCCAAGTTCAAATCGACCCTTCTGCTACCCCTTCTGCAACCCCTTCTGCACCCTTCTGCTGACCTTCTGCAACAGCCGCTCAAATCGTATGTCTTACTTCAACACTCGCTACGAGATAGGCGCTCCTAGCTATCGATCTGTACCAGCTTCGAATCCCGCAGGCTCAGAACCCAAACGAAAGGCCATTTGTTTCCCTGACCTGGTGGGCCATTTCCAAAGTTAAGTATTGGCCTGTTAGTTGTAGGAAGTAGCTTAGAAGTAGAATTTATGCATAAGCATTGATTACTGCATATAATAAATGTGCGTTGATTTAACTCTTACTAAGCGGTGTGTTGGATTATTGATCATTACTCGGACTTGAACCATGTGGCGGTATCAGAAAGATACCTGGTGACTCAAGAGCAAAGGTGATAGAACAGAGCAATTAAACTAAGGCTAAAGTTAGCAGCAACAATAGGGTTCTGCAGAAATTAGATAGAATGTTCCCATTTAAAATCTGTTATGGGCCAGGGTTTAGAGAACCCCAAAGTGTTTCATGGAGTTCAACTGACCCACAACTTTTAATAGATTGTGATATGGGGAGCACACGGCCCGCTCGACAGGTGTGGTGCAGCAGAAATGGAAAAGTATTTTTTAAAGCAAAACAATGTTTATTCTATGAACTCAAGTTAACCTTTTTAAAACATACAGTGAACATCTTAGCAACCATCAATTCAAATACAACACTAAGTAATCCTTAATAACTTCCCAAACAACATCCAGAAGACAAAAGAAACACCTTTTAACAGAAGCACATCAGGTTTACATTCACTACTGAGAACATTTATAATTCTGAATTCACCAAATGATCAAGAGATAGTGTTTTCATGGCAGAGAGAACAGCAGTACACCTGCTTTGTCTGGCTTCAGCTCCAACACTGAAAACGAAACTAAAACACACCCTGCAGCAAACAGCCTAAAACAAAAGTAAAAAGCTGACAGACAGCCCAGCTCCACCCACACTCTGACATCACTGATAAACACCCATTTCTTAAAGGTACATTTCTTAAACACCCATTTCTTAAAGGTACTCTCACATGACAAATCCCAATATATTGTCCATTAGATTTTTAATTTTCCTTCCATTCACCACCAATCAGCAAAAAACATCTCCCCATTTTGTTTCCAAAATGTTATCTTAAACAGAACCCCTGTTTGTCTCTTTAAACTGTCCGATCTTAATCTGTCTGCCCAAATTAAAGGTGACTCATAATGATCTAATTAAGAGCTGTGCTGATGGATCAAAGTTAGACGGTTGCACTTTCTCTGACCTGTGTGTCGGCTTGCTCTGAAATGAAGTGATTTATGGCTTCCCTTTGTGTTGAAAGCATCTTCCCCTCTGGCAGTACATTAATTGGAAAAAAGCTGATATTCAATGCAGTGTTAAGTGGATTGGACAGCGCAAAACTCCCCCAGAGCTGTGTTCTTGCAGGCAGCTTGACTTTTCACCCAACAGAATGAGTTACACTTCATAACACGAAAGAGATACACGGGGAAATTTCACCGTCTTAAGCTATCACGGCTTATCGTCCTTTTAAGGACATACATGACAAAGGGAAAGCCCTTTCACGTTGTGTGGAAATGTCATTAACTGCGTTGACCCATTCATTTTCCTCACTTAATGCACGTGATCATTTCTCACTTGCTAATTAAATGTATTAGAAGAAAATGAAGAAGAAAGAAGAACAATACAGCACAGGAACAGGCCCTTTGGCCCTCCAAACCTGCACCGAATACCAACCTTGGCAAAAACCCTCAACACTTCCTTGTGCCGAATCCCTCTATACCCATCCTATCCATGTGTTTGTCGAGATGCCTTTTGAACGCCGTTAATGTATCTGCTTCCACAACCTCCCCTGGCAACGCGTTCCAGGCACTCATCACTCTCTGTGTAAAATGTCCTGCCTCACACATCTCCTCTGAACTTTGCCCCATGGACCTTGAACCTATGCCTCCTGGTGACTGACCCCTCCACCCTGGGAAAGAGTGCCTGCCCATCCACTTTATCCAAACCCCTCATAATCTTGTAGACCTCTATCAGGTCACCCCTCAACCTCCGTCATTCTAATGAAAACAGTCCGAGTCTATTGGCCACTCCGCATAGCAAACACCCTCCAGACCAGGCAACATCCTAGTAAACCTCCTCTGCATCCTCTCCAAAGCCTCCACATCCTTCTGGTAGTGTGCCGACCAGAATTGTGCACAATATTCTAAGTGTGGCCTTACCAAGGTTCGATACAACTGCAGCATGACTTGTCAGTTTTTATACTTGATGCCCCATCGAATGTAGGCAAGCATTCCGTAGGCTTTCTTGACTACCTTGTTGATTAGTGTTGCCACTTTCAAAGATCAGTGGACCTGCACGCCCAGATCTCTCTGACTTTCTATATTCCTAAGAGTTTTGCCATTTACGGTATATTTTCCCTCTATGTTAGACCTACCAAAATGCATTACCTCACATTTGCTCTGATTAAACTCCATTTGCCATTTCTCTGCCCAAGTCTCCAACCTATCTATGTCCTGCTGTAGCTTCTGACAATCCTCAACACTATCTGCCACTACACCAACCCTCGGTGTCATCCTTGAACTTATTAATCAGACCAGCTACATTTTCCTCCAAATCGTTTATGTATACTACAAACAACAGAGACCCCAGCACAGATCCCTGTGGAACACCATTAGTTACAATCTTCCATTCAGAAAAACACCCTTCTACTAGTATCCTCTGCCTTCTTTGACCGAGCCAGTTCTGTATCCATCTCGCCACCTCACCTCTGATCCCTTGTGACTTCACCTTTGTACCAGTTTGCCATGAGGCACCTTGTCAAAGGCTTTCCTGAAGTCTATGTAAACAACATCCACCGCCCTCTCCTCATCAATTACCTTTGCCACCTCCTCAAAAAACTCGATCAAGTTAGTGAGGCACGATCTCCCCTTCACAAAACCGCTAATGAGCCCATTTGTTTCCAAACGAGGATAAATCCTGTCCCTGAGAATTCTCTCCAATAATTTACCTACTATCGACATGAGGCTTACCGGCCTAGAGCTTCCAGGATTATAGAGTGTCATAGAATTTACATTGCAGAAGGAGGCCATTTGGCCCATCGAGTCTGCACCGGCCCTTACAAAGAGCACCCTACTCAAGCCCACGTATCGACCCTATTCCCGTAACCCAGTAACCCCCACTTAACCCTTTTGGACACTAAGGTCAATTTAGCATGGTCAATCCACCTAAGCCGCACATCTTTGGACTGTGGGAAGAAACCGGAGCACCGGAGGAAACCCACGCAGACACAGGGAGAACGTGCAGACTCCGCACAGACAGTGGTCCAAGCTGGGAATTGAACCTGTGACCCTGGAGCTGTGAAGCAACTGTGCTAACCACTATGCTACTAGGCTGCCCATCCCTGCTACCTTTCTTAAACAGCGGTACCACATTAGCTATTCTCCAGTGCACTGGGATCTCACCTGTAGCCAATGGGGAGACAAAGATGTCAGTCAAGACCCCAGCAATTTTTTCCCTTGCTTCTCTCAGTATTCTGGGGTAAATCCAATCCGGCCCAGGAGACCTATCTACCTTAATATCTATTAAAAGACCCAATACGTTCTTGTTTTCGATGTCGGTGTGACCCAGACTCTCCACGCACCCTACCCAAGAATCATCTTCCACAAAGTCCTTTTCTTTGGTGAACACTGATGCAAAGTATTCATTTAGTACCTCACCCATTTCCTCTGGCTCAACACAGAGATTCCCCCCACTGTCCTTAAGTGGTCCAATACTTTCCCTGGCCACCCTCTTGAACAAATGTCATGTGAGCGTACCTTTAAGACATGGATGTTTAAGCAATGTACCTTTAAGAAAACAGTAATGTCAGGGAGTGGGTGGAGCTAAGGTTAGGTCAGCCACTTTGCAGTTTAGTTTTGCAGTTTGAAAAAGAGCTTGTGTGTGTCTGGGTGTTTCTAGAGTTTTGCAGTTTGAAAAAGAGCTTGTGTGTGTCTGTGTGTTTCCAGAGAGCTGCAGTTTTAAAAAGCAGCTTGTGTGTGTCTGTGTTTTTCCAGAGGGCTGCAATTTGGAGGAAAAGAGCTTGGGGAGTGTCTGTGTTTGCAGTGAGCTGGATCTCTGCCATGAAAGACCATCTCTGGATCATTTGGGTGATTTAAACTCATAATTGTAAAGCCTTTAACCTGATGTGATTCTGTTTAAAGGTGTTAAGTCTCTTGGAAGTTTGAAGGAACATTTTGGGTAATTATTTACTGTTGAAATATTTTCTGAGTTATCTTTGAAGTAAGGGCTGTTAAGAGATCCAATGTTATTTTAAGATGTTGAGTTGAGTTCATGGAATAAACATTGTTTTGTGTTTAAAAACCCACGTGTCCAGAATTGTAATCCCACACCTACGGAACAAGCCGTGTGCTAGGAAAAGCAACAAATACATTAAAGGGAGAGGTTGGTTGAACTCCATGATACATTTTGGGGATCTGAAAACGCCTCATCCATAACAATTGGGGGCTCGAGGGGGGATAAAAGGCTATCTATTGGATTGGCTTTTGTGAACTTAAAGACAGTGAAGGATTGTTGCTTTTCCGGTGTGGGATTTTAGTTTAAGTGGGGAGAGTGTTGTGAACAATGGCTCTTTCAGAGGCTCAGAAGTTTTTGGGGGTGGAGAATATCACACATAGTACATTACGGACAGAAATGAAAAGCAGACTGTTAGATTTGGCAAGAACATTGCAGTTAACATTACCTGACAGAATGCGAAAAGATGAGGTAATTATGGCGGTGGTTAAGCATTTAAAGTTGCCTGAGATAGAGTTTGACTCATTGGAAATGGCAAAAATTCAGTTGCAAATTAAACAAATGGAACATGAGAAAGAATTAAAGCGGCTTGAATACGAGAGTGAGAGAGAGGAAAAAGAAAGAGAAAGAGAGAGAGGGGAAAAAGAAAAGGAGAGAGAAGAAAGGAGAAAAGAAAGAATAGCCCTAGCAGAACAAAAAGAAAAAGAAAGTGAGGTACAGATCAGGGAAAAAGATAAAGAGAGGGAGTTTGAACTTCAGAAAATGGCCATGAAACATGACAATCAGTTAAAATTAGCAGACATAAAGAGAAATGTATAGTTGGATAATAGTGATGAGGATAGTGAGAAAGAGCATCATAGTCGAAGGCTTGGTGGGAATCTATTTAGGTATGTCCAAGCATTGCCAAGGTTTGACGAGAAGGAAGTGGAAGCCTTTTTCATTTCATTTGAGAAGGTAGCTAAACAAATGAAATGGCCACAGGAAATGTAGGTGTTGCTGATTCAAACAAAGCTGGTAGGTAGAGCTCGTGAAGTGTTTGAATCACTACCAGAGGAGGTATCTGGAACGTATGAGGAGGTGAAGAAAACCATCTTATGTGCATATGAGCTAGTGCCTGAAGCTTACAGACAAAGGTTTAGAGATTTACGGAATGAATAAAAAGCTTTGGGATTCACCTTAATCCCACTTGCTAAGGATTTTTCATGGCCTCTCCTAGCCCTCCTAATTTCCCGCTTCAGTACTTCCTACTTTCTTTATACTCGAGGGTTTTGACTGTTCCCACCCTTCTAGACCGTACAAAAGCCTCCTTTTTCTTTTTGACGGGGTTCACAGTATCCCTCGTTATCCCAGGCTCCCTAAACTTCCCATACTTATCCTTCGTTCTCTCAGGAACGTGACTTTCCTGAATCCTAATCAAATGTTGCTTGAAGGACCCCCACATGTCCGATGTTGATTTATCCTCCAATAGCCACACCCTATCCAAATTTTTCAATTCCTATCTAAAGTTATCGTAATTTGCCTTTCCCCAGTTTAGCACCTTAAAGCGAGGGTTACCCTCATCCCTATCCAAAAGTACCCTAAAACGTACGGAATTGTGGTCACTACTCCCAAAATGTTCCACTACTGAAACTTCAACCATCTGTCCTGACTCATTCCCCAATACTGGGTCCAGTACTGCCCCTTCCCGAGTTGGACTATCTATATATTGCATCAAGAAGCCTACCTGGATACACCTTCCAAACTCTGCCCCATCCAAGCCCCTAGCACTAAGAGAGTCCCAGTCAATATAGGGGAAATTAAAATCCCCTACCACAACAACCCTCTACTTTTGCACCTATCCAAAATCTCTCTACCCATCTGCTCCTCTACCTCTCGCTGGAGGTTGGGGGGTCTGTAATAAACGCCCAACATTGTGATTACCCCTTCCTGTTCCTGAGCTCTACCCAGATTGCCTCATTATGAAAATGAAATGAAATGGAATGAAAATCGCTTATTGTCACAAGTAGACTTCAAATGAAGTTACTGTGAAAAGCCCCTAGTCGCCACATTCCGGCACCTGTTCGGGGAGGCAGGTATGGGAATTGAACGGTGCTGCTGACCTGCCTTGGTCTGCTTTCAAAGCCAGCGATTTAGCCCTGTGCTAAACCAGCCCCTCCGAGGTGTCCTCCCGCAGTTCGGCTATAATATTCTCCTTAACCAGTCATGCTACTTCCCCGCCCATTTTACATTCCCCCTCTAACTCTCCTGAAGCATCTATATCCTCCAAAGTTCAGCTGCCAATCCTGCCCTTCCTTTTACCACGTTTCTGTGATAGCCACAACATCATAGTTCCAAGTACTAATAAGTGCTCTAAGTGGATCTGCCTTACCTGCTATACTTCTGGCGCTGAAACAAGTACATTTCAAACCACTGAGTTTGAGCAGACAGGGTGAGGTTGTTCTCTTATTTTTGTTCCTTATTTACCCTTCAGTTATTACACATACTAAGCTAACGCTCTGGTTTCCACCCTCTGCCAAACTCGTTTAAATCCTTCCGAGTGACTCCAGCAAACCTCCCAGCCAGGATATTGGTGTCCCTCCAGTTTAGGTGAAATGAAAAAAAATGAAATGAAAATCGCTTATTGTCACAAGTAGGCTTCAAATGAAGTTACTGTGAAAAGCCCCTAGTTGCCACATTCCGGCGCCTGCTCGGGGGGGGCTGTTACGGGAATCGAACCGTGCTGCTGGCCTGCCTTGGTCTGCTTTCAAAGCCAGCGATTTAGCCCTGTGCTAAACAGCCCCTAAATGAAATGAAAATCACTTATTGTCACGAATAAGCTTCAATGAAGTTACTGTGAAAAGCCCCTAGTCGCCACATTCCGGCGCCTGTTCGGGGAGGCTGGTACGGGAATTGAACCGCACTGCTGGCCTGCCTTGGTCTGCTTTTTTTTTTTTTTTTTTTAAGCCAGCGATTTAGCCCAGTGAGCTAAACCAGCCCATCCTTCTTGTACAGGTCACACCTGCCCCAGAAGAGATCCCAGTGGTCCAGAAATCTGAAACCCTCCCTCCTATACCACCAATTTATCCATGTGTTTAGCTGCACTATCCTCCTATTTCTAGTCTCACTGGCATGTGGTACAGGGAGTAATCCTGAGAATACAATCCTAGAGGTCCTGTTTTTTAGCCTACTGCCTAACTCCCTGAACTCCTTCTGCAGGACCTCATCGCTCTTCCTGCCTATGTTGTTAGTACCTATGTGTACTACTACCTCTGGCTGTTCACCCCCACTCTTCTGGATGCCCTGTGTTTGTTCAGAGTCATCCTTGACCCTGGCACCAGAGAGGCAACATACCAGCCTGGAGCCTCTTTCACATCCACAGAATCACCTATCTGTGCCCCTTACTATCGAGTCCCCTATAACTATCGCTCTCCTGCACTTTGGCCTCCCCTGCTGAGCAGCAGAGCCAGTTGTGGTGCCACTGTTCTGACTGCTGTTCTTTTCCCCTGATAGACTATCCCCCCCAACAGTATCCAAAATGGTATACTTGTTAGAGAGGGGGACAGCCACAGGGGATTCCTGCATTGACTGCCTACCCCTTCTAGAGGTCACCCATCTCTCTGCCTGCACCTTGGGTGTGACCACACCTCTATAACTCCTATCTAAGGCGCTTTCTACCACCTGCATGCTCCTAAGCGCATCCAACTGCTGCTCCAACCGAACCACATGGTCTGTGAGGAGCTGCCATTGGTTACACCTGCTGCAGACATTGTTGACCTGAACACTGGAAGCGTCACGGATCTCACACATCTCACAGTTTTTAAAATGTATTTACTTTTTTCATGTGGAGGAAATGAATGAAATTTGCCATAGTCAATAAGCACATAGGCTGCTCTCCCCTTTTGAGAGAGAGAGCGAATTGATGGTGATTTAACCTGAGGGTCACCACACCTCAGGCGAGGGACAAGGTGAGAAAGTAACTTCATGGTAACTTCAGCCTCTACAGGATTTGAATCCATGCTGTTGGCATGGCTCCACATCACAAATCAGCTGTCCAGACAACTGAGCTAACTGACCACTTATTTTATGGGATATGGGTGCCATTGACAAGGCCAGCATTTGTTGCCCTTCCCTAATTGCCCCTTGTGGCGCACAAAGACTCCGTGAGACGAATAGAGTGAAGTCGATGAGGTTTTATTAAGCGTGTCTGTTCCCCAGCAGCCAGATAGTAAACTGGCCTGCGGGGGAAGGCACCGGCTTCTTATACTTCGCCTTCAGGGCGGAGTATGAGGTCAACGGCCAACCAGGACCTGGGATCTGTCAGCCAATGACATTAGGGCTTCCAGTCCCACATGACCCCCAATACATACTACCACACCCCTGAACTGAGTGGCTTGCCAAGCCATTTCAGAGGGTAGCTGAGAGTCAATCACATTACTGTGGGTCTGGAGTCACATGTCGGTCAGACCAGGTAAGGACACAGATTTCCTTCCCTAAAGGACATCTGATTTTTAAAAATTCATCTACGAGATGTGGGTGTCGCTGGCTAGGCCAGAATTTATTTCTGACCCCCTCCTTGCCTTTGAGAAGATGGTGGTGAGCTGCCTTCTTGAACCGCTGCAGGCCCTGAAATGTAGGTACACCCACAGTGCTGTTAGAGAGGGAATTCCAGGATTTTGACCCAGTAAACCAGGTGGGTTTTTACGACAAACGATGATAGTTTCATGATCAGCATTTACAGTGCAACAAATACTTAATGAGGGCGAGGATGAGCCGGCTGTTTGAGGAGGTGAAGGAAAGTTGTGAGCGGTGAGGGAAGGGCCCAGCCACCATGTCTATATATTCTGGTCCTGCCTGAATTTGGAGAGATATTGGCGGTCGGTTTCCAGCACCATGCCGGGGATTCTGCATGTGAATCTGGAGCCGGGTCCTCTAGAGGCCAAATTCTTGGTGTCGGACCTGCCGGAGTTGCAGATGGGAGTGGATGTTTTGACCTTCGCCTTATAGGCCTCAGGGCCTTGGCGTGGCTGGGGGATCTGTTGGAGCTTTTGGCCTTGGAAATGGTAAAGTTTGCACTGTGGGGGCAGAGGAGGGGGTTCCACCAGAGATGGGGATTGTTCTTTTGCATTTTGGAGATCTAGTTGCTGCCAAGGGGTTGGGGGTGAGGGGGGGGGGGGGGGGGGAGGGGGGGAGGGGGGAGGGGGAGCATTGGCTTTTTTTCATGAAAAAATGTCAAAATGTTGAATAAAAATATATAGATTTTTTAAAAACATTTTATTAGGGTGTTTATAGTTTTTATAATATTAACAATAACAACATCATAAACATAGTATATAAAACATCTCCATCCCTGACTAGTTCCTCACACCCCCAACAAAGAAAAAATAGCCTAAACGCCACCCCCCCCCCCCCCGCCGCCCCCCCCCCCCCCCCCGCCAACCCCGCTGACATTTAATTTTCCCCTAAAAAGCCGACGAATGGCTGCCACCTCCGGATGAACCCGAGCATTGACCCTCTTAGGGCGAACTTTATTTTCTCAAGTCTGAGAAACCCAGCCATGTTGCTAACGCAGGGGCGTCATTCTCCGACCCCCCGCCGGGTTGGAGAATCGGCGGGGGCTGCCGTGAATCCCGCCCCCGCCGGTTGCCGAAGTCTCCGGTACCGGATATTCGTCGGGGGTGGGAATCGGGCCGCGCCGGTTGGCGGGCCCCCCTGCTGGATTCTCCGGCCCGGATGGGCCGAAGTCCCGCCGGTAAATTGCCTGTCCCGCCGGCGTGGATTAAACCACCTTTTGAACGGCGGGACAAGGCGGCGCGGGCGGGCTCCGGGGTCCTGGGGGGGGGCGTGGGGCGACCTGGCCCCAGGGGGTGCCCCCATGGTGGCCTGGCCCGCGATCGGGGCCCACCGATCCGCGGGCGGGCCTGTGCCGTGGGGGCACTCTTTCCCTTCCGCCTCCGCCATGGTGGGGACCATGGTGGAGACTCCCTCCACTGCGCATGTGTGGGAAACTGTCAGCGGCCGCTGACGCTCCCACGCATGCGCCGCCCGGGGTGTCATTTCCGCGCCAGCTGGCAGGGCAACAAAGGCCGTTTCCGCCAGCTGGCGGGGCGGAAATTCCTCCGGCGTCGGCCTAGCCCCTCAATGTTGGGGCTCGGCCCCCAAAGATGCGGAGCATTCCGCACCTTTGGGGCGGCGCGATGCCCGTCTGATTGGCGCCGTTCTGGGCGCCAGTCGGCGGACATCGCGCCGTTTCGGGAGAATTTCGCCCCAGGTCTCTGATTTTGGGGGCTTTGAGTCCCTTCACATTATTCGAATCAATCTTTGGGCTACCAGGGAGGCAAAGGCCAAAACTTCAGCCTCTCTCTCACCCCCCTGGACTCCCGGCTCTTCCAACACTCCAAAGATTGCCACCTCTGGACTCGGCAGCACCCGTGTTTTAAATACCGTGGACATGACAGCAGCGAAACCCTGCCAAAACCCTCTGAGCTTCGGGCATGCCCAAAACATATGGACATGATTTGCTGGCCCTCCCGCGCACCTCGCACACCTGTCCTCTATCCCCAAAAACCTGCTCATCTAGGACACCGTCATGTGTGCCGGGACTACCTTGAATTGTATCAGGCTGCGCCTGGCACATGATGAGGATGTGTTAACGCTGCCTAAGGCATCCGCCCACAAACCCTCCTCTATGTCTCCCCCCTAGCTCATCTTCCCACTTGCCCTTTAGCTCCTCTATCTGAGTTTCCTCTGACTCCATAAGCTCTTTGTAGATATCCGATACCTTCCCCTCTCCCACCCATGTTCTGTAAACTACCCTGTCCTGTATCCCCGGTGGTGGCAGAAGCGGAAAGGTCGCAACCTGCCTTCTCAAAAAACCCCGTACCTGCAGATACCTGAATCCATTCCCTGCTGGCAGTTCAAATTTCTCCTCCAAATCCTTCAAACGGGGAAGCTTCCATTTATAAATAAATCACCTTTCCTCTTGATCCCTGCTCTCTGCCATCTCCGAAACCCCACATCCAGCCTTCCTGGTACAAACCGATGGTTGTTGTAAATCGGGGCCCAGACCGATGCTCCCTCCACTCTCATATGTTTCCTCCACTGCCCCCAGACTCTTGGGGCCGCCACCACCACCGGGCTTGTGGAGTATCGGGCCGGCGGGAACGGAAGAGGTGCCATTATCAGTGCCCCCAAACTTGTGTCCTTGCATGATGCTACCTCTACACGCCCCCCGCACCCCCCCCACCCCACCGCCCCCCACCCCGCACTACCCACTTCCTAATCATGGCTATATTTGTTGCCCAGTAGTAATTACAAATGTTCGGCAGCGCCAACCCCCCCTCCCCCCGGCTACGCTCCAGCAACACTTTCTTCACTCACGAGGTTTTACCCGCCCACACAAAGCCCAAAATCAACCTATTTCCCCGTTTAAAAAAGGCCCTCGGAATAAAGATGGGGAGGCACTGAAAAACAAACAGAAATCTGGGGAGGATCGACATTTTAACGGTCCGTACCCTCCCCGCCAGTGACAGCGGGAGCAAGTCCCATCTCTTAAAGTCCTCTTTCATTTGTTCTACAAGCCGGGACAAGTTTAATTTGTGCAATGTCTCCCATTCCCGGGCCACCTGGATTTCCAGATAGCGAAAGCTCCTTCCCACCACTCTTAACGGCAGCTCTCCCTCTCGCCTGGATCGTGAACATCTCATTTTTCCCCATATTCATTTTATACCCCGAAAACCGACTGAATTTCCCTCAGATCCGCATAATCTCCCCATCCCCCCTAACGGGTCAGAATTATACAGGAGCAGGTCGTCCGCATAAAGCGAGACCCGGTGTTCCATTCCCCCCCCGGACCAGCCCGTTCCAGTTCCTAGAAGCTCTTAATGCCATAGCCAATGTCCTTGTCCCTCGGTGCAGTTTAAAATAGCCCGACATCAGCCAATTCGTTCGCATGCTTGCTACTGGTGCCTGATACAGCAACCGCACCCACTCAATGAAGCCCTGTCCAAGCCCGAACCTTCCTAACAATTCCCACAAATAATTCCACTCCACCCGGTCAAAGGCCTTCTCGCATCCTGTCGTGTTAGGTACACTGGTCTAACACTGGCTGCAACTGGATGCAGTTTAGATCAGAAAGATACTCCAGACCTTGAAGTTAGTTCAATCAGGTTTATTGAACTAATAGCACAGTTAGCACAGTTCTCTGTGAGTTTGACTCTCTGTTAACTTAAGTGTGGTTACTCTGCCTGACTGAACCAGACTAGCTCTTAGCCACGTGGTGGAGGTGTGAGATTGTAACAACATCCTTGACTGACTCTCTAGATGTTCATCAGTGGAAAGAGGCGGAGTGTGAGTGCCTCGTGTCTTTTATAGTGAGATCCCACCCCTGAGTGCCCTGCCTGCTTATTGGTCATGTCCTGTTCTCTGTGTCCATTAGCTGCTTGTCTGTATATCATTATGTGTGTGTCCGCATATTATGACATCGCCCCTTTTTTTATGTTTGGATGACATATGTGAATGTATTTACTAGAATGGCCAATATTAACATATATACATGCAGTGGATGTGAACATATGTACATGTGAAAACAGCTGTCTAATGCGAGAACACAGAACATAGCAATACGAACAAATGTTCATAAGTCCAGTCTCTGTGCTTGCGTCTGATCCTGGTCGACCGCCGGAGAGGTGGTGGTGGGGACGACAGAGCCTTGATGGGCGGGATTGAAGCCTGACTGGTGGTCTCGTGAGTCGAGGTATCAGGAGGTGGCAAAACAACAGAAGGAAATGGAGAAGAATGTGGTTGCGGGCAGGCAACTTTGCGCAGTGCCCGTCTGTTTTGTCGCACAACAGAACCATCAGCCTGACGCACAACATACGAGCAGGGGGCAGCCTGTCAAACAACGACAGCTGGAGCTGACCAGCCTCCATCAGGGATCTTGACCCAAACTATGTCTGACGGGGATAACACGGGCAAATCGGTGGCATGAGCATCATAGCCCTGCTTTTGCCGGTCTCGGAGTTGCTGCACCTTCTGCAGCACCGGGAGGTGATCCAGGTTGGGCACGTGTATGGTTGGCAGTGTCGTTTGCAGGTCCCTGTTCATCAGGAGTTGAGCTGGCAACATGCCAGTGGACAGTGGGGTTGCCCTGTACGCAAGCAGCGCAAGGTGAATATCAGGCGCAGAATCCGCGGCCTTGCAGATGAGCTGCTTCACAATGTGCACCCCTTTCTCAACTTTTCCTTTTGACTGCGGATAGTGTGGGCTGGAAGTGACGTGTTTGAACTGATACGACTGGGCAAACAGAGACCATTCATGGCTGCTGAAGCAGGGTCCATTGTCACTCATGACAGTGAGTGGGATACCATGCCTGGAGAACATCGCCTTACAGGCCTTGATGACAGTCCGAGATGTGAGGTCTGAGAGCTTCACGAGTTCAGGGTAATTGGAAAAGTAATCCATGATTAACACGTAATCACGACCATTTGCATGAAAGAGGTCGATGCCAACCTTGGACCATGGAGAGGTTTCGATTTCATGCTGCTGAAGTGTCTCCTTACTCTGCACTGGCCAGTAGACAGCTTGTCTGGCTCTGCGTCTGCACTTTTCCACACCCAGGTGGCCCTCATGGATTTGACGGAGCACCAAGCTCTGGAGACTGTGTGGAATTACAATCCGGCCCAGTTTGAGGAGGATACCATCAACCACCATCAGGTTGTCCTTTACATTGAAAAATTGAGGGCACTGCCCTTTTTGCCAGCCATTGGCTAGGTGTTGCATAACACGCTGCAAGAGGGGGTCTTTGGCTATCTCCTCACGGATACGAATCACCTTTGCATCAGGTGCCGGGAGGGTGCTAGCACACAGCTGCACCTGTGACTCAACCTGTGACTCAATTTGCCGGATGACGTTCAGTGGTTCACTAGGAACGGTGATGGGACGGGACAGTGTATCGGCAATGATGAGCTCCTTGCCAGGTGTGTAGACCAGGTCAAAGTCGTACCTTCTGAGTTTGAGGAGGATGCGCTGCAACCGAGGCGTCATGTCATTAACGTCCTTGTGGATAATGTGGACCAGGGGCCTGTGATCCATCTCGACTCTGAATGTCGGCAGGCCGTAGACATAGTCGTGAAACTTGAGAATGCCAGTGTGAAAGCCCAGGCATTGCTTCTCGATTTGTGCATACCTTTGTTGGGTGGGCGTCATTGCCCTTGATGCGTAGGCAACCGGTGCCCAGGATGAAGTGTCATCGCGTTGCAGCAGGACCGCACCGATGCCATCCTGGCTTGGATCTGTTGAGATTTTCGTTTCCCTGTCTGGGTCGGAAAATGCCAATACGAGTGCAGTGGTGAGCTTGGCTTTCAGCCCCAACCACTCTGCCTGATGGGCCGCCTTCCACTCGAAGGCAGTGGACTTATTCACTAGGTTTTGTAGGGCCGTGGTGTGTGAGGCCATGTTTGGGATGAACTTGCCCAGAAAATTGACCATGCCCAGGAAGCACACCTTCTTGTCTTCCGGGACCTTCATGGCTGCGATGGCCTTGACCTTGTCTGTGTCGGGGAACACGCCCTGCTGAGAGATCTGGTCTCCTAGGAACTTGAGTGTCGACATGCCAAAGCAACATTTGGCCCTGTTCAGCTTCAGGCCATTGGCGTGGACACGGTGGAATACCTGCTGGAGACAGAAAACATGCTCCTCAGGGGTCGTGGACCATATGATGACGTCATCCATGTACACACGAACACCTTCGATGCCCTCCATCATCTGCTCCATGACGCGATGAAATATCTCTGAAGCCGAGACGATGCCGAACGGCATACGATTATAGCAGTACCTGCCAAACGGTGAGTTGAAGGTGCAGAGCCTTCTGCTGGACTCATCCAGCTGGATTTGCCAGAATCCATGTGACGCATCTAACTTTGTGAAAAACCGTGCATGTGCCATCTCACTGGTGAGTTCCTCCCGCTTTGGGATGGGGTAGTGTTCAAGCATTATATTCTGATTGAGATCCTTGGGATCAATGCAGATGCGCAGGTCTCCAGAGGGTTTTTTAACCACCACCATCGAGCTGACCCAGTCAGTCGGTTCGGTTACCCTGGAAACGATCCCCTGCTGCTGCAGCTCCTTGAGCTGTTCCTTCAGGCGCTCCTTTAGCGGAGCCGGGACCCGGCGTGGTGCATGGACCACTGGCTTGGCATCAGGTCGCAGTAGGATCTTGTACCGATACGGCAAAGTGCCCATCCCATCAAACACATCTGGATACCGAGCGAGGATGTCGTCAATGCCAGCTGGACGATCCACGTTGGAGGATGTCGTTGAATAAACCCGCTGCACCAGGTTTCGCTTTTTGCAGGCAAGCGCGGCCAGTAGGGATGCCCTGTCCAACAATTTCCATCCTTAGCCGTGCATGGGTACTCCGGTTGGAGACGAGTAGATGGCAGGACCTCAGTGCCGTGATGGCATTACCGTTATAGTCCAGGAGCTGGCAGGCTGCTGGAAGGACCTTAGGGGGCTTCTTGATGTGTTTGAAGTCTGCCTGTGAGAGGAGGTTGGCAGAAGCACCTGTGTCCAGCTTGAACTGGATGGAGCAGCGGTTGACCTGCATCACCGCACACCATTCGTCTTCCGAATCCACAGTGAGGATGTACTGAATGTGAGATGAGTTAGGTGTGGCATGTTCACGTGTGGTAATGATGCCCACTCGGTAGGCAGGCTCCACGCACTCGTCCTCTGGATCCGTTATACAGCCAGGATCAGAATCCTGTAATCGTCGTTGCACATTCTGGACACGCCGTCATTGGAATTGGGAGCGCTGGCCTCTGACTGGTGGTGCAGACCTGCACAAGGCTGCATTGTGTCCGGGCTTCCCGCAGTTTAAACATCGCCTGCCTCTTGTAGGGCAGTGTCCCTTTAAGTGGGCATTGCCACAGTTCGGGTACGTCATAACGTTGGCGTTGTGACGCGGTGTACGTTGTCGCACCTGCGCAGTGTGGGTGTCGGCCGCTTCGTTATCCCGTTCGCATCGCGCATGCGTGGGGCTCCGAGAAAAGTGCGCGAGATGGCCTACCGAGTGGGCATCATTACCACATGTGAACATGGTCTTCAATGCTGAGGCGCTGCATCCGGGAGATGGCCTGCTCACTCACTGCCTCGTGGGAGGCAAGTTTCTCATTTTCAGCCGATTTGTATTGGGAATACCGATTTTTTGTGTGCTCATGTACATGTTTCAATCGTGACTGACAGGGTCATATGCTTGATTTTTAAGAGCTGCTCTCTCAGAAGATCAGAGTGAACTCCAAACACGATTTGGTCTCTGATCATGGAGTCAGCAATATCACCAAAATTGCAGGACAGCGCTAGCAGGCGGAGGCTAGTTAAGAAGGCATTGAAAGAGTCATCTTTATCTTGAAGACGTGGTTTGAATATGTAGTGCTCGAAGATTTCATTGGTGTCCACTTCACAGTGACTATCGAACTTGTCCAGGATGGTCTGAAACATTGTCTTGTCCTGGCCTTCGGTGAAGTTAAACGAGTTGAAGAGTTTGATGGCTTGATCACCCGCTGTTGAGAGGAGAAGCGCGATCTTTCTTGTATCAGACGCACCCTCGAGGTCTGAGGCTGCGATGTACAGCAGAAACCTTTGCTTGAATATCCGCCAGTTGGCACTGAGATTGCCGGATGTCCTGAGCTGGTGAGGAGCCTGAATCTTCTCCATGGTGCCGGGATACATTTGCTGGTCGTCACGGAACGGACTGAGGTAAGCCACCTTAAATTAGTCGTTTCCTGGTATCATGTTGTGTTAGGTACGCTGGTCTAACACTGGCTGCAACTGGATGCAGTTTAGATCAGCAAGATACTCCAGACCTTGAAGTTAGTTCAATCAGGTTTATTGAACTAATAGCACAGTTAGCACAGTTCTCAGTGAGTTCGACTCTCTGCTAACTTAAGTGTGGTTACTCTGTCTGACTGAACCAGACTAGCTCTTAGCCACGTGGTGGAGGTGTGAGATTGTAACAACACCCTTGACTGACTCTTTAGATGTTCATCAGTGGAAAGAGGCGGAGTGTGAGTGCCTCGTGTCTTTTATAGTCAGATCCCACCCCTGAGTGTCCTGCCTAATTATTGGTCATGTCCTGTATTCTATGTCCATTAGCTGCTTGTCTACATATCATTGTGTGTGTCTGCATATCATGACACATCCATTGCAACCACCACCTCCATCTCCAACTCCCCCCCTCCATCTCCAACCCCCCCCTTCCCCCTCTGAGGGCATCATGATAACATTTAAAAGCCTTCGAACATTGGCATGAGTTGTCTGCCCTTCACAAACCCCGCCTGGTCTTCCCCTATGACCCCGGGACACAATCCTCTATCCTTGTGGCGAATATTTTAGCCAGCAGTCTGGCGGCCACATTCAATAGGGAGATTGGCCTGTATGACGCGCATTGCTCAGGGTCCTTCTCCCGCTTCAGAATCAATGAGATTGAGGCCTGTGACATTGTTGGGGGAAGGATACCCTTGCTCCCTTGCCGCCTTAAATGCCCTCACCAGCAGTGGGCCCAACACCTCCGAGAATTTCTTGTAAAATTCCAATGGGTAGCGTCCGGTCCTGGGGCCTTACCCAACTGCATGGCCTCCAGCCCCTCCATTATTTCCACAATTTCAATTGGGGCTCCCAACCCTTCCACCAGGCCTTCCTCCACCTTCGGGAACTTCAACTGACCCAGGTACTGCCTCATCCCTCCAACCCAACCAGGGGTTCCGATTCATACAGCTTGCTATAAAATCCTCAGAACCCCCTTTGACCCCTACTGGGTCCAACACTTCTGTCCTTTACTCTCGATATCTCCCTGGCTGCCTCCCTTTTCTTCAGCTGATGTGCAACCATCCTACTGGCCTTCTCCCCATACTCATACACCGCCCCCCCTCGCCTTCCCTCAATTGCTCCACAGACCTCCCTGTAGCTAACAGCCCAATCTCCATCCGTAGCCTCTGCTTGTCCTTCAGTAACCCTGCCTCCGGGGCCTCCGAATATCTCCTATCCACCTGGAGTATCTCCCCAACCAACCTATCCATCTCTGCTCGTTCCATCTTTTCTCTATGGGCCCACATCGAGATTAACTCTCCCCTAGCCACTGCCTTCAGAGCTTCCCACACCGTTGCTGACGAGACTTCCCCCGTGTCATTTATTTCCAAATAGTTCTGGATGGATTTGCTCACCCGCCCACACACCCCCTCATAGTCTCACATCCAACCTCCATAGCGGGCGCTGCCCTCTCTCCATACTCACCTGTGGGGCATGGTCCAACACAGCGATCAACGAATACTCGGTATCAACCACCCCCGCCAGTAACGTCCTGCTCAGGATAAACAGTCGATCCGAGAATATACTTTGTGCACATGGGAGAAAAAAAAAACTCCTTCACTCTGGGCTGTCCAAACCTCCATGGATCTACCCTCCCCCCCATATGCTCCATGAACCCCTTTAGTTCCTTCGCCATTGCTGGCATCCTCCCTGTCCGAGATTTTGACTGGTCCAGCCCTGGGTCAATGACTGTATGAAAATCTCCCCCCATGATCAGCTTATGTGACTCTAGGTCCTAACATCCGCCTCATAAATTCCACATCGGCCCAATTTGGTGCTCATATATTCACAAATACCACCCGCATCCCCTCAAGCTTCCCACTCACCATGACGTACCTGCCACCCGCGTCCGAGACAATTCTTCCTGCCTCAAATGCCACCCATTCGTTGATCAGGATCGCGACTCCCTGGTCTTAGAGTCCAGCCCTGAATGAAATACTAGGCAGACCCAACCCTTCCTCAGTCTAGTCTGGTCTATAACCTTCAGGTGTGTCTCTTGTAACATTGCCACGCCCGCCTTTAGTCCCCTCAGATGTGTGAACACGCGAGCCGTCTTAACCGGCCCATTTAGCCCTCTGACGTTCCAAGTGATCAGCCTAGTCGGGGCTTCCCACCCCCCCCCACCCCCCCTGTCGATCAGCCATCACCCTTCTTAGGCCAGCCACCAGCTCGCATCCCTCGCCTCCTGGGGCCCGCCCTCAGGCATCCGCCGTCCCCGACCTCCCTTTTGTCCCCTAGCAACAGTTCCTCCCCTATCAGCAGATCAGAAACCCCCACCCCTCCCCCCCTATTAGCAGCACCACAATCTCAACCCCATAACAAGCTCATCACCCGCTCACCCCCCCACTGCGCTTCCGTGAACTAGCTCACCTAGCTAGCCTGGTAGCTCCTGCCCATGGTGCCAGACATCCTATCTCCCTATTGTTCGCCCTCCTTCCCCCCGGCTTGGACATACATATTCAGAGCATCTCAGTCCCCAGTAAACAAACAATAGAAAAAATCCCTCCACCCATCACCCACCAGAACAGAGTTAAATTACATTTCTGAGCATCTTAACAAAACGAAAACCAAAGAAAAAGGAAGGGATAAAAAATAAGAATAATCCCTTGTTACAGAGAGCACTGCATATCCAAAACATAACATAAATAACTTTAAACCAAATCGACGCCGCAATGCCCTCCCCCAAGGTTCAGTGTCCTTAGACCCCTGCCTTTTGTCCTTGATAAAGTTCATCGCTTCATCCGGCGATTCAAAGTAAAGTTCCTGACCCTCAATAGTGACCCACAGACGGACTGGATATAATATCCCGAACTTCGCCCCCTTCTTGAAGAGGTCCCATTTTACCCTATTGAATCCGGTTCACCTTTTGCATCTCCGTATCTGCTTAGCCAATCGCAAAATCTGTTCCTTGTCCACACCACCATTGCCCTCGGCGGTTCATTCGCTCGCGGCTTCCTCGCAAGCGCTCTATCCACCTCCAAGGGTCGAGTAAACGTCCCCTCTCCCATCAACTTTTCAAGCATACTTGCCACATATGCCCTCGCGTCCGATCCCTCACTGCCCTCAAGGAGGCCGACGATGCTCAGATTCTGTCTCCCGGACCTGTTCTCCAAATCCTCCAACTTCTCCTGCAGCCTTTTCTGGTGGTCCTTCATCAGCCCCACCTCGACCTCCAACGCGGTTAGGTAGTTCAGACACCTTTTCCTCCACCTTCTGGATCGCCCGTCCGTGGGCTTCTTGTCCCTGTTCCACTCGAACTATCGATGCCTTAATCGGGTCTAGCGAATCCTCCTTTAGCTTGGCGAAGCTCTCCTCAAAGAACTTCACCAGCTGCACTGACGACCACTGTGCCACCGCACCAGGATCCTGCGCCTCCGCCATGCTTTCCTGTGCTGCTGGTTCTGCACGCGCCTTCTTTGCTCAACGATGTTGCCTTGTAAGGCCACTTCTAGTCCACTGCTCCATAAACTGGTTGGGAATTTCTCCTCACTGTCTCACTCTCCGATTATTCCACTAAAATTCCAAACAAATCGGGAGAAAATGTCCAAACGTTCCGTCACGAGCGGGAGCTACCAAATGTGCCACCTCCTTCTCGTCGCCACCACCGGAAGTCGAATAAAAATATTTTAAAAAGAATATCGAGTCATAGAATTTGCAGTGCAGAAGGAGGCCATTCGGCCCATCGAGTCTGCACCAGCCACTGGAAAGAGCACCCTACTTAAGCACACACCTCCACCCTATCCCCGTAACCCAGCAACCCCACCTAACCTTTTGGACACTAAGGGGCAATTTATCGTGGCCAATCCACCTAACCTGCACATCTTTGGACTGTGGGAGGAAACCGGAGCATCCGGAGGGAACCCACACAGACACAGGAAGAAAGTGCAAACGCCATACAGACAGTCACCCGAGGCCGGAATTGAACCTGGGACCCTGGAGTTGTGAGGCAGCAGTGCTAACCACTGTGCCACCATACCGCCCAGTGCCATTTAATTGGCTTCTGAACAAAGTTGAAGCCAATGGAATAAAAGGGTCAGTGGCAGTGTGGTTATACAGTTGGCTGAGTGACAGGAAACAGAAGTGGTGAAGTGGGTGATTTCTGGACTCAAGAAAGGCATATAATGGGGTTATCTAGGGGTCAGAAGCAGAACCACTGTCTATCCTGATATACATTCATGGCTTAGACTTGGGTGTACATGGAATAATTGCAAAATCTGCAGAAGAATTGGAAGTATTGCGAACTGGAAGGAGGATTGCGATGAACCTCACAAGGCCATAGGCAGTCTGGATGGGTGGACATGCTACAGATGAAATTTAATGCAGAGAAGTGAGAAGTGCTTCATTTGATAGGAAGAGCTTGCAGAGTGCCTGCACAAATGCCAGCAATAACCATTTGATGATTCTGTGACAGCAGAAATTATGGAAGGAGTTACATTTTGTGATTTCTTGTCCTCAATCTCTCCGCAGGGTTGAATATGCCATCCCCCCCACCACCTAATCTCCTTGGCTTACCTTTGTGGTGCTCCCCCTGTTTAGTTCCAGTCTGACTTGTCGCAGTGCAGTCAGGACATTTCCGACAATGGTTTCTCCTCCCAGTCCTGCTCCTTCATCTCAAGGCTTCTCCCTCAGCCGCCTCCATTTCCTCCATGAGATGTTACTTCTTTAACCATCCGTAGCCATGGATTCAATTTCTCAATGCTGTTGATGCCCAGGTCTACCTTGCTGGCAGTGAATGGGTTCAATGGGTTTATGTGCTTGCATTGTTCTCATGCAGGGCACGTATTGGAAAGGTGCTGAATGATGTTACCCAATATTGTCTCGAAATTGTTCACTCTTTTTCCTAGGGGGGACGAGATCAGATCAAGGATTGGAGAAGTCAGAAATAACAGGAAAGAGTTAAGTGCGTGAATGACAGGAGGTAACTTGCTGAGTATGAGAAATCCTGATGACAGAACTGGAATAATGTGGTTTTCTGAAGGGAAGGCATTTAACATTCATGAGGGGTGTGGTAGTATGTATTAGGGGTCATGTGGGATTGGAAGCCCTAATGTCATTGGCTGACAGATCCCGGGTCCTGGTTGGCCGTTGACCTCTAGCTCCGCCCTGAAGGCGGAGTATAAGAAGCCGGAGTCCTCCCCCGCAGGCCATTCTACTATCGAGCTGCGGGGGAACAGACACGCTTAATAAAGCCTCATCGACTTCACTCTATTCGTCTCACGGAGTCTTTGTGCGCTACAATTTATTAAGCGTGCCTAAAAAGGACTATGGAGCTCAGGATCATCCCGGAATGCCTGAGGATCAGCCCCCACGCAGTGAACGCGGCAGCAGCCTTCAAGCACTGGCAGACTTGTTTCGAGGCCTACCTCAGAACGGCCCCCGGCCGGGTCACAGAAGACCAAAAACTACAGATCCTGCACTCGAGGGTGAGCACGGAGATTTTCTCCCTCATCGAAGACGCGGAGGATTTCCAGACGGCGTTCGCAGCACTGAAAAGTCTCTATGTCCGCCCAGTTAACCAAATCTACGCTTGCTACCAGCTCGCGACGAGGCGGCAAGGTCCCGGAGAATCGATGGACGAATTCTACGCCGCGCTGCTGATTTTGGGACGAGCCTGCAGCTGCCCTTCGGTGAACGCAAATGAACACACGGACATGTTAATGCGCGATGCTTTTGTGGCAGGTATGAATTCCTCCCAAATCCGCCAAAGACTTCTAGAAAGAGAGTCGCTAGGACTCTCAGAGGCCCGGGCCCTAGCAGCCTCCCTAGACGTGGCCGCGCGTAATACCCGCGCCTACGGCCCTGACCGCACGGCAGCCCATTGGGCTCTGTACGTACCCGTCGCGACAAACCCACCCCCCCCCGGACACCCCACAGGCTTGCGCGGTCCAAACGCCAAGTCGCACCGGGGGCGCCCGCTGCTATTTCTGCGGCCAGGCGAAACACCCCCGGCAGTGCTGCCCGGCCCGCGCAGCAATCTGCAAGAGCTGCGGGAAAAAGGGCCATTTCGCGGTTGTGTGCCGGTCCCGCGAGGTCGCCGCTGTCCCGGGAGAACAGGGAGCCCTGCACGCCGCTTACGCTCCCAACCACTCCCCCCCCACGTATGACCCGCCGGCGCTTCCACTTTGGGTCCCGACCACCGCTCTCCCCGGAGAAGAGGGAGTTCTGCGCGTCTCTAACGCCCCCCAAACCCCCCCCCGCGCCCCACGTCTGACCCGCCGGCGCTGCCAACTTGGGTCCCGACCACCGCTGTCCCCAGAGATGAGGGAGCCCCGCGCGGTCCTCACGCTCCCCAACCCCCCCAGCGCCCCATGTGCGACCCGCAGACGCTGCCATTTTGGGTCCCGGCCACCACGAGGGGAGGAAGGGCGCCGCCATCTTGGACCACCCCAGACCTGTACGACGCGTGGGGGCGGCCATTTTGTCCACCCCGCCGCCATCTTGTGACCCCCCAGCCATGTGCGATGTATGGGGGCAGCCATTTTGTTCATCCCCGACGCCATCTTGGACGGCAACAACGGACCCCACTCCACTACTACAACCACGTCTCGCTTCAATTACGCTCGATCAAGCTCGACCCCGGACACTCCAGACGACGACGACAACGGTGCTAATAAACGGCCACGAGCTTCCGGGTGCGGCGATGACCAGCTGAGTCGCACGTTTCGGCAGCTCCCGGTGAAACGGACTTTTGGGCTCTTGATAGGAGCCCCAACGGCAATTTTGACGGCTAAAAACACTGTGCGGTAAACCAGAAGGGAATCCCCCCTGGATACGGATGGAAAAAGGAGGAGAAAGTGGCCGGATTGCAGTGGATCCTTTAGAACAGCGGCAAGGAAGGCAAGCAAAAACCAAGATGGCGTCGGAAGGTGGCAGTTTAACATGGGGCCCTGAACAACAAGAGTTCTTGAAATGCTGTGTGGAAGAGCTCAAAAAGGAAATGAAGAAAGAGCTGTTGGCCCCGATACTACAGGCGATCGAAGGGCTAAAGGAGGAACAAAAGACCCAGGAGCGGGAGCTTCGGGTCGTGAAGGCAAAGGCAGCCGAGAATGAGGACGACATACAGGGCCTGGTGGTGAAGACGGAGACGCATGAGGCACATCAGAAACGATGTGTGGAAAGGTTGGAGGCACTGGAGAACAACGTAAGGAGGAACAACCTGAGGATTCTTGGTCTTCCTGAAGGTGTGGAGGGAGCGGACGTCGGGGCATATGTGAGCACGATGCTGCACTCGTTAATGGGAGCGGAGGCCCCGGCTGGTCCGTTGGAGGTGGAGGGAGCATACCGAGTGATGGCGCGAGGACCGAGAGCAGGAGAAATTCCCAGAGCCATAGTGGTGAGATTCCTCCGTTTTAAGGATAGAGAAATGGTCCTTAGGTGGGCAAAGAAAACTCGGAGCAGTAAATGAGAGAACGCGGTGATCCGCGTTTATCAAGACTGGAGTGCGGAGGTGGCGAGAAGGAGGGCGAGCTTTAATCGGGCCAAGGCGGTGCTTCATAAAAAGAAGATAAAATTTGGAATGCTGCAACCGGCAAGACTGTGGGTCACATATCGAGGGAGGCACCACTACTTTGAGACGGCGGATGAAGCGTGGACTTTTATTGTGGAAGAAAAACTGGAATGAGCGGGTTATTAAAAAGAACGTTTGAACAGAGTGGTGGGGCGAATGTGGGGGGCAAAGAGGGGGGTTAAAAAGGGGGGAAAGAGGAGTTTTATGTACTAACACTGCGATGTGGTAACTTTTCTCTCTCCCACAGGTGATGATGGGGGGAGGAGGGGAGGTGGAGGAGACGGGGCGTTGGCCATTGGGGGCGGGGCCAAGGGAGAAGCGCGGGCTTGGTTCCCGCGCTATGATAATCATGGCGGGAATAGAGAAGCAGGAAGGAGGGGGTGTTGCATGGTACGAGCCGAGGTCACGGGGGGAAGCCGAGGTTGGCCAGAGTTTGCTGACTTCTGGGAGCAACATGGGGGGAGTAATTACGCTAGCGGGGGATCTAGCGGGGGGGGGGGTGGGAGGGGGGAATTACTGGGTTGCTGCTGCTGGGGAGAGGGGGGAGCTGGTATGGGAGGGGATGGGCGTGGGGGGCACCGCCTGGGGGAGATACAGCTGCGTGGGAACCGGGTGAGGAGCTGGAAAAAGGGGATGGCTAATCGACAAGAGGGGGGGGGGTAGGAAGCCCCCCCACCCGGCTGATCACGTGGAACGTGAGACGGCTGAACGGGCCGATAAAGAGGGCACGGGTACTCGCACACCTTAAGAAACTTAAGGCAGATGTGGTTATGTTACAGGAAACGCACCTGAAACTGATAGACCAGGTTAGGCTACGCAAAGGATGGGTGGGGCAGGTGTTCCATTCGGGGCTAGATGCGAAAAACAGGGGGGTGGCTATATTAGTGGGGAAGCGGGTAATGTTCGAGGCAAAGACTATAGTGGCGGATAACGGGCGCAGATACGTGATGGTGAGTGGCAAACTACAGGGGGAGACGGTGGTTTTGGTAAACGTATGTGCCCCGAACTGGGATGATGCCAATTTTATGAGGCGGATGCTAGGACGCATTCCGGACCTAGAGATGGGAAAGCTGATAATGGGGGGAGATTTTAATACGGTGTTGGAACCAGGGCTAGATAGGTCGAAGTCCAGGACTGGAAGGAGGCCGGCAGCAGCCAAGGTACTTAAAGATTTTATGGAGCAGATGGGAGGTGTAGACCCGTCGAGATTTAGCAGACCTAGGAGTAAGGAGTTTTCGTTTTTCTCCTATGTCCATAAAGTCTACTCGTGAATAGACTTTTTTGTGCTGGGAAGGGCGTTGATCCCGAAGGTGAGGGGAACGGAGTATACGGCTATAGCCATTTCGGATCACGCTCCACACTGGGTAGACTTGGCGATAGGGGAGGAAACAGGAGGGCGCCCCCCCTGGAGCATGGACATGGGACTAATGGCAGATGAGGGGGTGTGTCTAAGGGTGAGGGGGTGCATTGAAAAGTACTTGGAACTCAATGATAATGGGGAGGTCCAGGTGGGAGTGGTCTGGGAGGCGTTGAAGGCGGTGGTTAGAGGGGAGCTGATATCAATAAGGGCACATAAAGGGAAGCAGGAGAGTAAGGAACGGGAGCGGTTGCTGCAAGAACTTTTGAGGGTGGACAGACAATATGCGGAAGCACCGGAGGAGGAACTGTACAGGGAAAGGCAAAGGCTACATGTAGAATTTGACTTGCTGACTACGGGCACTGCAGAGGCACAATGGAGGAAGGCACAGGGTGTACAGCACGAATATGGGGAGAAGGCGAGCAGGTTGCTGGCACACCAATTGAGGAAAAGGGGAGCAGCGAGGGAAATAGGGGGAGTGAGGGATGAGGAAGGAGAGATGGAGCGGGGAGCGGAGAGAGTGAATGGAGTGTTCAAGACATTTTATAAAAAATTATATGAAGCTCAACCCCCGGATGGGAGGGAGAGAATGATGGGCTTCTTGGATCGGCTGGAATTTCCCAAGGTGGAAGAGCAGGAAAGGGTGGGACTGGGAGCACAGATCGAGGTAGAAGAAGTGGTGAAAGGAATTAGGAGCATGCAGGCGGGAAAGGCCCCTGGACCGGATGGATTCCCAGTCGAATTCTATAGAAAATATGTGGACTTGCTCGCCCCGGTATTGACGAGGGCCTTTAATGAGGCAAAGGAAAGGGGACAACTGTCCCCGACTATGTCTGAAGCAACGATATCGCTTCTCTTAAAGAAGGAAAAGGACCCGCTACAATGCGGGTCCTATAGACCTATTTCCCTCCTAAATGCAGATGCCAAGATCCTGGCCAAGTTAATGGCAATGAGAATAGAGGAATGTGTCCCGGGGGTGGTCCACGAGGACCAAACTGAGTTTGTGAAGGGGAGACAGCTGAACACGAATATACGGAGGTTGTTAGGGGTAATGATGATGGCCCCACCAGAGGGGGAAATGGAGATAGTAGTGGCGATGGATGCCGAGAAAGCATTTGATAGAGTGGAGTGGGATTATTTGTGGGAGGTGTTGAGGAGATTTGGTTTTGGAGAGGGGTATGTTAGATGGGTGCAGCTGTTGTATAGGGCCCCAGTGGCGAGCGTGGTCACGAATGGACGGGGATCTGCATATTTTCGGCTCCATAGAGGGACAAGGCAGGGATGCCCTCTGTCCCCATTACTGTTTGCACTGGCGATTGAGCCCCTGGCGATAGCGTTGAGGGGTTCCAAGAAGTGGAGGGGAGTACTTAGAGGAGGAGAAGAACACCGGGTATCTTTGTATGCGGACGATTTGCTACTATACGTGGCAGACCCGGCGGAGGGGATGCCAGAAATAATGCGGATACTTGGGGAGTTTGGGGATTTTTCAGGGTATAAATTGAACATGGGGAAAAGTGAGTTGTTTGTGGTGCATCCAGGGGAGCAGAGTAGAGAAATAGAGGACCTACCGTTGAGGAAGTTAACAAGGGACTTTCGTTACCTGGGGATCCAGATAGCCAAGAATTGGGGCACATTGCATAGATTAAATTTAACGCGGTTGGTGGAACAAATGGAGGATTTCAAGAGATGGGATATGGTATCCCTGTCACTGGCAGGGAGGGTGCAGGTGGTTAAGATGGTGGTCCTCCCGAGATTCCTCTTTGTGTTTCAGTGCCTCCCGGTGGTGATCACGAAGGATTTTTAAAAAAGGATTGAAAAGAGCATCATGGGTTTTGTGTGGGCCGGGAAGACCCCGAGAGTGAGGAAGGGATTCTTACAGCGTAGCAGGGATAGGGGGGGCTGGCACTACCGAGCCTAAGTGAGTATTATTGGGCCGCTAATATTTCAATGGTGAGTAAGTGGATGGGAGAGGAGGAGGGAGCGGCGTGGAAGAGATTAGAGAGGGCGTCCTGTAGGGGGACTAGCCTACAGGCTATGGTGACAGCCCCATTGCCGTTCTCACCGAGGAACTACACCACAAGCCCGGTGGTGGTGGCTACACTGAAGATTTGGGGACAGTGGAGACGGCATAGGGGAAAGACTGGAGCCTTGGGGGGGTCCCCGATAAGAAACAATCAGAGGTTTGCCCCGGGGGGAATGGATGGGGGATATGGAATGTGGCAAAGAGCAGGAATAACGCAACTGAAAGATCTGTTTGTGGATGGGAAGTTCGCGAGTCTGGGAGCGCTGACCGAGAAATATGGGTTGCCCCAAGGGAATGCATTCAGGTATATGCAACTGAGGGCTTTTGCGAGGCAACAGGTGAGGGAATTCCCGCAGCTCCCGACACAAGAGGTGCAGGACAGAGTGATCTCAAAGACATGGGTGGGGGATGGTAAGGTGTCAGATATATATAGGGAAATGAGGGACGAAGGGGAGACTATGGTAGATGAACTAAAAGGGAAATGGGAAGAAGAGCTGGGGGAGGAGATCGAGGAGGGGCTGTGGGCAGATGCCCTGAGCAGGGTAAACTCGTCGTCCTCGTGTGCCAGGCTAAGCCTGATTCAGTTTAAGGTATTACACAGGGCGCATATGACTGGAGCACGGCTCAGTAAATTTTTTGGGGTGGAGGATAGGTGTGCGAGGTGCTCGAGAAGCCCAGCGAATCATACCCATATGTTTTGGTCATGCCCGACACTACAGGGGTTTTGGATGGGGGTGACAAAGGTGCTTTCAAAAGTCGTAGGGGTCCGGGTTGGCTATATTTGGGGTTGCACAAGAGCCGGGAGTGCAGGAGGCGAGAGAGGCCGATGTTTTGGCCTTTGCGTCCCTAGTAGCCCGGCGCAGGATATTGCTAATGTGGAAAGAAGCCAAGCCCCCGGGGGTGGAGACCTGGATAAATGACATGGCGGGGTTTATAAAGCTAGAGCGGATTAAGTTCGTTCTAAGGGGGTCGGCTCAAGGGTTCACCAGGCGGTGGCAACCGTTCGTCGAATACCTCGCAGAAAGATAGATGGAATGGAAAAAAGAAGGCAGCAGCAGCAGCCCAGGATCAGGGGGGTGGGGGGGGGGGGGGGGGGGGGGTGGGGGGAGGGGGGGGGGGTGGAGGAGGAACCAGAAGGACTCTCAGGGTTGTTAATATATACTGTATAATATGTATAGGTCGTTGCTACAGATAATTATATATTGGACTGTTAAATTATATTTTTGGAGAGTGTTACTTGTGATAAGGCAGTTGCCAATTAGGGTTAGTTTTCATTTTTGTTATTTATTATTGATTCATTCATTTTTTGTTTATAAAATAGGTCATTGTTATTGGTGTTGTTATAATATTGTGTAAAGGATGCACAGTGTACTGTGTTGGTTGACCAAAAATTTTCAATAAAATATTTACAAAAAAATAAAAATAAACGGCCACGAGACACCATGCCTAGTCGACTCCGGGAGCACGGAAAGCTTTATCCACCCCGACACGGTAAGACGCTGTTCCTTGACCACCTATCCCAGCGCACAAAAGATTTCCCTAGCTGCAGGATCCCACTCCGTACAGATCCAAGGTTTCTGCATAGTTACCCGAACGGTGCAGGGGAGGGAGTTCAAAAACTACAAACTAAACGTCCTTCCCCAACTCTGCGCCCCCACTTTACTGGGATTAGATTTCCAGTGCAATCTACAGAGCCTTACGTTCAAATTCGGCGGCCCAATACCCCCACTCACTATCTGCGGCCTCGCAACCCTCAAGGTGCAACCCCCGTCCTTGTTTGCGAACCTCACCCCGGATTGCAAACCCGTTGCCACTAGGAGCAGACGGTACAGCGCCCAGGACCGGACCTTCATTCGGTCCGAAGTCCAGCGGTTACTAAAGGAAGGCATAATCCAGGCCAGCAATAGTCCCTGGAGAGCACAGGTGGTAGTAGTGAAGACAGGGGAGAAACAAAGGATGGTCATAGACTATAGCCAGACCATCAACAGGTACACACAACTAGACACGTACCCTCTCCCCCGCATATCCGACATGGTCAATCGGATTGCCCAATATAAAGTCTTCTCCACCGTGGACCTCAAGTCCGCCTACCATCAGCTCCCCATCCGCCCAAGTGACCGCAAGTACACAGCCTTCGAGGCAGACGGGCGATTATACCATTTCCTAAGGGTCCCATTTGGCGTCACAAATGGGGTCTCGGTCTTCCAACGGGAGATGGACCGAATGGTTGATCAACATGGGTTGCGGGCCACGTTCCCGTATCTCAACAATGTAACCATCTGCGGCCACGACCAGCAGGACCACGACGCCAACCTCCAAAAATTCCTCCAGACCGCCAAAGCCTTGAACCTCACGTACAACGAGGGCAAGTGCGTTTTTAGCACCAACCGGCTAGCCATTCTGGGCTACGTAGTGCGCAATGGGATAATAGGCCCCGACCCCGAACATATGCGCGCCCTCATGGAATTTCCCCTCCCACAGTGCCCAAAAGCCCTGAAACGCTGCCTGGGGTTTTTTTCATACTACGCCCAGTGGGTCCCCCAGTACGCAGACAAGGCCCGCCCCCTAATACAGACCACGACCTTCCCTCTGTCGACAGAGGCTTGCCAGGCCTTCAGCCGCATCAAAGCGGATATCGCAAAGGCCACGATGCGCGCCATCGACGAGTCCCTCCCCTTCCAGGTCGAGAGTGACGCCTCCGACGTAACTCTAGCGGCCACCCTTAACCAAGCGGGCAGCCCCGTGGCCTTTTTCTCCCGGACCCTCCACGCCTCAGAAATCCGCCACTCCTCAGTGGAAAAGGAAGCCCAAGCCATAGTGGAAGCTGTGCGACATTGGAGGCATTACCTGGCCGGCAGGAGATTCACTCTCCTCACCGACCTACGGTCGGTAGCCTTCATGTTCGATAATGCACTGCATTATCGTCCCGGAAAGCTGAACGAGCCGTCCGATGCCCTATCCCGCGGCACATGTGCCAACGCACAAATTAACCGCCTCCAAACCCTCCACGAGGACCTCTGCCACCCGGGGGTCACTCGGTTTTTCCACTTTATCAAGTCCCGCAATCTCCCATACTCTTTAGAGGAGGTCCATACAGTCACAAGGGACTGCCACATCTGCGCGGAATGCAAACCGCATTTTTTCAGGCCGGATGGTGCGCACCTTATTAAGGCTTCCCGCCCCTTTGAACGCCTTAGTCTCGATTTCAAAGGGCCCCTCCCCTCCACCGACCGCAACACATACTTTCTTAATGTGGTGGACGAATACTCCCGCTTCCCATTCGCCATTCCCTGCTCTGACATGACCGCGGCCACAGTCATTAAAGCCCTGAACACCATCTTCACACTGTTCGGTTGCCCCGCATACGTCCACAGCGACAGGGGGTCCTCTTTCATGAGTGACGAGCTGCGCCAGTTCCTGCTCAGCAAGGGCATAGCCTCGAGCAGGACGACCAGCTACAACCCCCGGGGGAACGGGCAAGTAGAGAGGGAGAACGGCACGGTCTGGAAGACCGTCCTACTGGCCCTACGGTCCAGGGACCTCCCAGTTTCACGGTGGCAGGAGGTCCTCCCGGACGCTCTCCACTCCATCCGGTCGCTATTATGTACGAGCACTAATCAAACGCCTCATGAGCGTCTCCTTGTTTTCCCTAGGAGGTCCTCCTCTGGAACGTCGCTGCCGACCTGGCTGGCGGCCCCAGGACCCATCCTGCTCCGAAAGCATGTGCGGGCACACAAGGCGGACCCGTTGGTCGAAAGGGTCACCTCCTCCACGCAAACCCCCAGTACGCCTACGTGGAGTACCCCGACGGCCGACAGGACACGGTCTCCCTGCGGGACCTGGCGCCCGCCGGCAACACACACACCCCCCCGACACCATTCACCCAACCCCCCCCTTCCTGCCACCGCCGCACCCCGCGACCGCCCCCTTCCCAGGAGGATCGGTTCCCCTCCCCTCAGGCCCGACCAAGAATAAAGCCCAAGCTGAAACCGTAAGGCTCCCGGAGACGACAACACCGGTACAAGCACCACCACCACCGGGGCCGAGGCGATCAACACGGATGACCAGACCGCCCGACCGACTCGTGGCGTCGCTCTAAATCAATATATGGACTTTTCACAAGAACATTTTGCTTTTCTCCCGATACCTTCTGTAAATAGTTGAAACAGGACAAAATTGTACAATACTGTATCGCCATGTGAATGTTTTCCTCCCAGGACCAGCCCTGTAAACCCTTACCACCATACGAAGCATCACCCCGCCGGGTTCATTTTTGACAAGGGGTGAATGTGGTAGTATGTATTAGGGGTCATGTGGGACTGGAAGCCCTGTCATTGGCTGACAGATCCCGGGTCCTGGTTGGCCGTTGACCTCTAGCTCCGCCCTGAAGGCGGAGTATAAGAAGCCGGAGTCCTCCCCCGCAGGCCATTCTACTATCGAGCTGCGGGGGAACAGACACGCTTAATAAAGCCTCATCGACTTCACTCTATTCGTCTCACGGAGTCTTTGTGCGCTACAAGGGGTTGTGTTGTGTCATGATGATAGATTCTAATGAGTATACCTTTGTTCTGGTATAAGTGTGCAAAGTGCACCGAGGGCACTGGGTTCTCTGTTCCAAAGTGTTTCATGGTTACTCCCTGGAAACTCCACAGAGGTCTCCTATTTGCGTACATATAAACGTGTGTAGATGTATTGCTTGCAGATGTTATGCTACTGCGCTAATAAAGTATTAGCTTACTCCAAGGTTAGAGCCTTATTTAAGTGGAAAAATAGTTCAATGTATCATGGCACCTCGTTCCTCAGTCCCACAGCTGTTTCTGTGCGACCAAGCTCTCCGAGAAGTTGTCAGTGAGTCAGAATCTCTTCCTGTGGAACATTAGAGAAAAACAGTCGTCATATTCTTCTTCCTGCCAAAAATGCTGGAGTCTTGTCACTTACTTCATCCTCTCTTCATTGCTCATCAGGCTATGTTAGATTGTTGCCAATCTTTGTGAACCCAGATTTAAATGTCTAATTTCCAGCACCAAAACCCACCTTTCACAAGGTGGCAGCATTTAATGCTGAGGTGAGCATTACACTTTGTGCAGAATGGGTCTGCCATCTAAAGGATGGGGTGAGTACTGATGGGCCTGGTGGTCTTTCCTCACCCTCTGTCCCACCACAGCGAGTTGTTATCATCTGGAGTGCATCATCAGAAAGGATGGCACAAACAAGATACAAGTGATAACTTTCAGCAGAGAATTGGATAAATACAGAATTGCAGGGCTACGGGGAAAGAATGGGGTGGGATCGGGGCCTGTTACATATCTCGACTGAAGAGCTCACACAGACACGATGGTCTCCTTCTGTGCTGAGTCATTCTATGATCAAAGAGACATCTTGAATCAATGCTATTGTCACCTCCAGACTAGATTTTTTTCAACGCCTGCCTCTCTGATCTCCAAACTTTCACCCTTCGTGAATTCTAACTCATTCAGTACTCCACCCCTCCTCCACATTGTGCCTCACTCGATGCCCAATTATCACTCCAATTCGCATTGATGTACACTGGGCCCCTTCGCATTTGTATTGATTTCTAAAGCCCTCTATTGCTTTGCCTATCAAACACATTGACCTTCTTTACCTTTAACGTCGGTCCCAAATCCTTTATTTTCTATACATATGGCCTCCTGGGCATGATCGGTTCCAGTTAACAGAATTGTTGCAGTTCCGAAGGAGGCCATTTGGCCCATCGTGTCTACACCAGATGGACAGCACGGTAGCACAAGTGGATAGCACTGTGGCTTCACAACGCCAGGGTCCCAGGTTCGATTCCCCGCTGGGTCACTGTCTGTGCGGAGTCTGCACGTTGTCCCCGTGTCTGCGTGGGTTTCCTCTGGGTGCTCCAATTTCCTCCCACAGTCCAAAGACGTGCAGGTTAGGTGGATTGGCCATGATAAATTGCCCTTAATGACCAAAAAGGTTAGGAGGGCTTATTGCGTTACGGGGATAGGGTGGACGTGGGGACTTAAGTGGGTCGGTGCAGACTCGATGGGACAATTGGCCTCCTTCTGCACTGTTTGTTCTATGTTCTGTACCAGCTCTCCAAATGAGCATCATGTAGTGCCCCCCCTAGCCTTTTCTCTGTAACCCTGCACATTGTTCCTATTCAAATAATCATCTAACGCCCCCTTGAATGCCTCGAGTGAATCTGACTCCACCACACGTCCGGGCAGTGCATTCCAGACCGGAACCACTCGTGTGAAAAGGATTTTTTCTCACATCTCATTTGCTTCTTTTACAAATCACTTTATATCTGTACCCTCTCATCCCTGATCCTTTTACGAGTGGGAACAGTGTTTCCCTATCTACTCTGTCCAGCCCCCTCATGATTTTGAATATCTCTGTCAAATCTCCTCTCAGCTGCCTTCTCTCCGAGGAGAACCTCTCCGACCTTTCCTGACAACTGAAGTTTCACGACTGGGGTAGCTGTTCCATAAAACTCCCTCCCTGAACCCCCCTGAACCCTTGCCTTGAAATGGAACACCAAAGTTGGGAGTTGAGATCATTTGAATCTTTCAAATGTATGCATTCTTCAAACAATTTACTGTACTGTGTGTTTGAGCCATTATGGTTTCCAGCAGTCTTAGTCACATACACACACACACACACACGCACGCACGCACGCACATACACACACTCACAATGATGGGCCTGGGTCATTATATTGATGAGTTCTTTCATACTTCCAGCCCAAATGAATTTGAAAGGCAACATCAGATGTTGGAAATTCAGACTTTTTTATTGACGGGTAAGTTATCTCTTACACTGAACCCTAAAGACATCCATGACAGTATTCAGTTTCAACAATATCTCAATATTTTCCAAAAATTATCAATACTGTACACAGACAGTCGAACTGTTACAATAATTTAGTTAAAAATGCTTTTTCCCTAGTTAATGCAAGAAACACCAATAATTAAAATACAGTACATGATTAACCTCACAACTTCATTACAGTGGATTCTTCGTCATTTTGTTCCTCATATTTATGAGTGATGTTGGGGTACAGTAGCTATATACATGCACTAAAGTGCTATGGACCCAATGGCATGCAAGTCAAGTATTGTACCATCATACATCTAACTTATTAAGACTGTCCGTATCTCTCCTCTTTTTCTGCCTTTTGCTCTAGCAAAAGAAAATTAAAAAATCTATTCGATAAAATTTATTTTTCTTGTCCCTACATGTGTACGATGCAGCTCGCTCTCATCGAGTGCACTGTCGACTCCTCGCATTGAAACTAATGCTTCAATCAATATAAAGCACTTTACAAATTCTCACTGGCATCAAATGTAGAATAAAATTAATGCTTTATAAAATAATATTAGGACTATTTTACATGAAAAACAATACAGTGCAATGTAAAAGAAAGGCAGCCCAAATTACTGAGAGACCACTCAAACCCCTTCAACATCTCAGGATTCTGATTTTGTTCTCTTCTTCCCCTTATATAGAGTCTACTTTATACAGGCAAATACCTAGACACTATAACCATCATATTGAGGTGTGCAACGCTGTATGGCAACACTGTGGATACTAACGTAAGCAATTAATTACAAGACTTTGTTGATATAATAGTTAAAAATTTTATTGAAGATAATACTGTGTAACTTTTTTTTGCATTTACTGCAATTTTTCACTGGAAAATAAAAATTCCCCCACTTGACCTGGCCTAATGCCCACATGCAACCTTCAAGGATGGCGAGGCAATCCAAGCTGTAGACGTCTCCACAGCCGCCGTTACATCCATTGCAGCTCGGTGGTCAGCCAAACAGGAGGCGCGTTGACTGGGCGGGGCCAACCGTGCGAATTGCCGTCTCTTCCCCCTTCCCCACTGGTGGGACGTGAACGTGACCTGCAGCTAATGGTCTGGTCCTAGAGACACAGGCAAACCCATCCCGACTGTCATCTCACCTCTGGTTAACAAGCAGCCCTGTGTTCTCCGCCTCTGTCAGGAGCTCAGTGCTGTAACCACTGGGTTTCCAGCTGCCAGGAAAACTAGACTGAATGCATATGGCATGGATCGAAAATTTTACTGGGCTTCTTCCTGTAAGCAGCAGAGAAAAAAGTACATCCTCACTGAACGTTTTAAATGGTGGAAGAAAGGGAAGCGGGAGGAGGCCGCTTCTGGTCTTTACTGCAATACATTTCAAAAGACTGTCTGCTATCCACAGTGGCTAATTAAAAATAACAGAGATTCCTAAACAATTGTTCTCCAATCAAAGAAATCTCCACCTTTATGGCCAAAGGGTGCCGACTGGTCTCAATTTGCAGTACGGACATATCCGTTGTTTTACAACTCTGCATTTACATCGCCATTTCTGATCGGTCGAATCCTTGGATCTTCAGTTGCTGACTAGGGTCAGCCACTTTGTAGAGCTGCTGTGACTGCGAATTATTGACCCGTGGATCACACACTCTTGTGCTCTGTTGCACGTGCTTCACCGCTTCTGGCTTCCCCGGCACAAACTGAATCCCCGGAGGACAAGGACCGGGAAGCAGAGGGGGAGTGTGAAGCCCATCGTGATGGTGGACGCTGGTTGGCTGGCCTGGCAGGGCGTGAGAAGCAGGGTTCTAGTGGTGGAGCTACTGAGGACCAAGGCAACTCCTTGTAATCAGGAAACAGAAGAAAAAGGTAAGGTTAGAACATAGCAATGGCGGAAAAACAATTAGAAGTCTTTTCAATCAGGTCTATCATCAGCTTAAATCAGCTCTCGCTGTCTCTTTCACCTCAGCGGATTCTCACTGACGTGTAGCCAGGAACATGTGCTGAGAACCCCATGTTTACCACTGGTGATCTAGACCGTACTTCACAGATATAAATGGATTCGTGGGGCAAGATTTTAACTCACTCAAAAACCTCCACTTGTACAGTTAAAATTGAGTCAACAATCCAAGTCAATTAAACAAATGATTGGAAGGGCAATTAAGAATTATTCTGGCACTGTGATAAAGAGTAGATTTCAAATTCATAGATGTGAGCTTCTGAGCTCAGCTAGGCTTGTTCAATGATAACTGCTCACTCAATCTCACTTATTGCAATCAGGCCAACACACAGCGTAATATAACATAGGCATTTTCATTAACAATTAATCCAATCCTTTCTGAGTTTTTCCACAGAAATCTTGTTTCAGTAGTCTGCATGACAAATCATTCCCAATGTCCAATCATTGAATGCCTTTTTAAAATTAGGGCTGAAGCACAGAGGACTTGTATATTCTCATGAGATCTGACGACCATAATATTCAATTGCTCTTTAGCCAGAAAGATGATGGATGGAAAAATATCCTGGACAGTTGAATTTGATTGATGTAACCTGCGTGAGACCGTGGGGCGAGGAATCATTTTCCTGAACAGCAAGCAGTGATTGAAGGACTGGAAAATTAGCACCGCACCCCACCCACTCGTTATTCGCATTCAAACATGAAGGCTGGCTATTTGGGGATGGTACTGTATGGCTGGCCATGACACTATGCTGCAGCTAGAGGAAGTGCCTTTAGGAGGAGAGGAGAGACAAACCCCAAATATTGAGCAAGTAGAAATATTTGGAATCTGAAAAATATCCGACTGGCTGACAGAATGATTTGGTTGTGTGTTTGTTGCAATCTCTTTGGAGCCTTCAAACTCTGGTGAAGTCAAGGAACCCGCTTGATTAGCACGCCATCCAACATCTGAAACAGTGAAACCAGCATGGAGCATCGAGAAGATTCACCGCATTAACGCGGGAAAACTCCTTCAACAGCACCTTCGAAACTTGCAATATCTATCGCCTAGAAAGAGAGGGTAGCAGGTACACGAGAACACCATGATCTGAAAGTTCCCCTCCGAGACACACCATTTTATTTTCCCAAGGGGTGCAGGCGTCATTGGCGAGGCCAGCATTTATTGCCCATCCCTATTTGCCCTTGAGAAGGGGGCGGTGAGCTGCTTCTTGAACCGCTGCAGTCCACGTGGTGCAGGTGCACCCACTGTGCTGTCAGGGAGTGAGTTCCTGGACTTTGACCCAGCGTCAGTGAAGGAACGGCTGATACATTTACAAGACAGGGTGTGAGTGACTTGGAGGGGAACTTCCAGGTGGTGGCGTTCCCAAGTATCTGCTGCTCTTGTCCTTCTAGATGGTAGTGGTCGTGGCTTTGGAAGGTTTTGCCGAAGCAGCCCTTGGTGAGTTATTGCAGTGCATCTTGTAGATGGTACACACGGCCATGTGGTGGACAGAGGGGCAAAGGTTGACAAGGAATATGAGGGCCCATGGGGGTGGGGCTGAGGTGGCATGGATGTCCATGAGGAGTGTGGGGGGAGGGGGGGGAGTAGTTAGAGGGCTGTATTATGTTGTAGTTTTTAAAAAATGTTGATACAGTGCCATTGTACTGAGGCTGGCCTTTCACCCTGTCCGTCTCCACTCCTGGCATCCTCTGTACTCACTCCAGAGCATCCAGACCAAGTTCCAGGGAAACCTGCCAGCCCGGAATGAAAATCTGATGTTCGGTTGGACATTCTTAGAAGTCGGCTTCACGGAGATGGGAATTCTCCAACTCTTTATTCTCTCAGGGCGGCACGGTAGCGCAGTGGTTAGCACTACTGCCTCACAGCGCCAGGGACCCAGGTTCCATTCCGGCCTCGGGAGACTGTCCGTGTGGAGTTTGCAATTTCTCCCCGTGTCTGCGTGGCTTTTTTCCGGTTTCCTCCAACTGTCCAAAGATGTGTGGGTTAGGTGGATCGGACATGCTAAATTGCCCCTTAATGTCCAAAACGTTAGGTGGGGTTACTGAGTTATGGGGGTAGGGTCAGGGCATGGGCATGGGCCTAGGTAGAGTACTCTTTCCAAGGGTCAGTGCAGATTCGATCGGCCGAATGGCCTCCTTCTGCACTGTACAGATTCTATGATTCTTCCATTCTTTGCCACTGATCTGTGGGTGGAAATCTAGGCATAAGTCACTGCCTGGTTTCACCGAGACCCAACAGAAATCGGAATTCTTCTGTGCCAAAGTCAGGTTTTTATTCAGATCCATTGGACAGAAGAATAATTAAGGAGCTATGTCAGAAATTGGGTAGATTTATTCCAAAAATACAAAATATAATTCTGATCAAGCCGTTCGAGACAAGCTCGATAAAATATGTTTAAAGGAATTTGGGGCACTAGATAAAAGATTTTTTAGTTCTTGGCAGTAGGAAAATGAGTTATGAGTTATGGATGTCCACCTACCTATCATAGAACATAGAACATACAGTGCAGAGTGCTTCTCCTTTAGATTACAAACCATCAGTGTACTGGTTACAACCTGCCATGTAACCAGCCACAATAATGACTGGAAACACTCAGCAGGTCAGGTCAGTCGGTGTCTATGGAGCGAATCGACAGGTGCCCATCTCAAACGTTAAAACAACCTTTCTGCCGCAGATGTTAATCGACCTGTGGAGTGTTTCCAGTATTTATTGGTAACGGTTATATGCTAGATATTGGCCAGGATATGAATAATTTGTAATCTAAAGGACTGATGGGTTAACAAATTTACTTCACTTGCATTTTTTTTTGCTTCTTATTTGGTTTCCTGAAGGAGGATTTTTGACAGAAATCTTTGGATCCTCGCTGTCTTCAGGGGATGTCCCGGAGGACTGGAGAATAGCCAATGTTGTTCCTCTGTTTAAGAAGGGTGGCAGGGATAATCCCGGGAACTACAGGCCGGTGAGCCTTACTTCAGTGGTAGGGAAATTACTGGAGAGAATTCTTCGAGACAGGATCTACTCCCATTTGGAAGCAAATGGACGTATTAGTGAGAGGCAGCACGGTTTTGTGAAGGGGAGGTCGTGTCTCACTAACTTGATAGAGTTTTTCGAGGAGGTCACTAAGATGATTGATGCAGGTAGGGCAGTAGATGTTGTCTATATGGACTTCAGTAAGGCCTTTGACAAGGTCCCTCATGGTAGACTAGTACAAAAGGTGAAGTCACACGGGATCAGGGGTGAACTGGCAAGGTGGATACAGAACTGGCTAGGCCATAGAAGGCAGAGGGTAGCAATGGAGGGATGCTTTTCTAATTGGAGGGCTGTGACCAGTGGTGTTCCACAGGGATCAGTGCTGGGACCTTTGCTCTTTGTAGTATATATAAATGATTTGGAGGAAAATGTAACTGGTCTGATTAGTAAGTTTGCAGACGACACAAAGGTTGGTGGAATTGCGGATAGCGATGAGGACTGTCTGAGGATACAGCAGGATTTAGATTGTCTGGAGACTTGGGCGGAGAGATGGCAGATGGAGTTTAACCTGGACAAATGTGAGGTAATGCATTTTGGAAGGGCTAATGCAGGTAGGGAATATACAGTGAATGGTAGAACCCTCAAGAGTATTGAAAGTCAAAGAGATCTAGGAGTACAGGTCCACAGATCACTGAAAGGGGCTACACAGGTGGAGAAGGTAGTCAAGAAGGCATACGGCATGCTTGCCTTCATTGGCCGGGGCATTGAGTATAAGAATTGGCAAGTCATGTTGCAGCTGTATAGAACCTTAGTTAGGCCACACTTGGAGTATAGTGTTCAATTCTGGTCGCCACACTACCAGAAGGATGTGGAGGCTTTAGAGAGGGTGCAGAAGAGATTTACCAGAATGTTGCCTGGTATGGAGGGCATAAGCTATGAGGAGCGATTGAATAAACTCGGTTTGTTCTCACTGGAACGAAGGAGGTTGAGGGGCGACCTGATAGAGGTATACAAAATTATGAGGGGCATAGACAGAGTGGATAGTCAGAGGCTTTTCCCCAGGGTAGAGGGGTCAATTACTAGGGGGCATAGGTTTAAGGTGAGAGGGGCAAAGTTTAGAGTAGATGTACGAGGCAAGTTTTTTACGCAGAGGGTAGTGGGTGCCTGGAACTCACTACCGGAGGAGGTAGTGGAGGCAGGGACGATAGGGACATTTAAGGGGCATCTTGACAAATATATGAATAGGATGGGAATAGAAGGATACGGACCCAGGAAGTGTAGAAGATTGTAGTTTAGTCGGGCAGTATGGTCGGCACGGGCTTGGAGGGCCGAAGGGCCTGTTCCTGTGCTGTACATTTCTTTGTTCTTTGTTCTTTGAGGAGACTGTACCCTTGCCAGGACGTCACTCTCGGTGGGCAATCGGAGATTTATTATTACTCCGGCGGTTTGAGGTGCGCAAAAAATACATGATTGAACTTTTTAATGCTTTCAGTTGGTGCGCCGAAAAATGAACCTGTCTGGCAAGCCAGTCAATGGAACAGAGGAAGAAATAATGATGATCCGACAGTGTGAACTGCAGTTCGAAATAACTGCACTAAAACATCTGGCACATAATGGGAAGTAGCAGGATGGCTATTAATTCGGAAAATCAGCAGAGAGCAGATTCCTTTTTTGGAGGAGAGAGATTTATTATGGGGCCTGTGCTCCCCCCATTCAAGCGTCTCTCACATCAACGAGGGAAGGAAGCTGCAAATGCTGCCTGCAGGATTTGGAACTGGAGGAAGGTCAGGAAAGGTACATCAGACCTCAGTGAATCCAGGCAAAGCAAGGATATTTCACGATAGGCACCTTCTCCAGCTACTCATATAAAGAATTTCTAACAGATGAATCCTTTCATGCTGGTTGATCTGAACAGTTTGGGACCTGGCTGCATGTTGCCAAAGTAAATCCAGGGCACAGAATGCTGACCTTGAAGGGAGAATTAAAAGATACACAAGTTAAAGGCATATATCTACCCTGATAAATCTAAAAGGGGATTCATGCAAATAAAATTAATTCCCTGTTTGAATCTGAAATTGTGCAGCTGCGCGACATAATCACGATCCTATATATTTTCATTGCCTCTGTAATTTTGTTTGCCTGCACGGCAAGTTGGCATATAATTGATGGGAACAGACACATATTGTTGTTAGCGTATCTTCACACCTGTGTACTTTTAAAAAAAACCTTTGGGGAATAGTGGGGGAGGTGGTGGAAGGATTCCCGAGCTGATTATCAGCCCGTTGAATCACGCTGAATGCTCCTTCTGTAGCCATCAAGTTCTGGCATTGGTCTCGAACCTGGAGCTGCTGGTCCAGTGGTAGGGGCGTTAACACTGCACCACGAGGCTTCCGAGTGGACACAGACTGGTCCCAAGCAACTCAGCAATGGCTTCTTTTGAAGAGGCAACCATAGAAATCGCTGGCTGGGAAACGTTGAAGGCGGTAAAACGTGAGGCTTCAGCTGACCTCAGAGGTCATACCACAATATTCACATCATGTTATGTGACTCTTACACTGACCATTAAGTGACTCTGACACATTTGTGTCCTGCAGATTTTAGCAGCAGGATAAAACCAAACAGCAGATAATTCAGTCTATTAGCTGGTTGAACTCCTCTGGGAAAAACTTAATTTTGTGAACCACCAAAATCATTAAAATCTGTAAAGAGCTAATCACTTTATATAGCGATTTCTTTTCATCACCTTCAACCGTGTCCCATTATAGCATTGCCAGGTCAAGCAGATCGTAACTGCATTGAAAGGTATCCTAGATTTACTCTAAGCCAATCTGATGTGGGTGCTGGTTGTGAGTCATAAAGGTACCTGAACCATTCAGCATCAATCCTAAACTAGATCGTCAAGATAAACCTCAGCCCTGACACCTGGAGCAATGAAAATGAAAATCGCTTATTGTCACAAGTAGGCTTCAAATGAAGTTACTGTGAAAAGCCCCTAGTCGCCACATTCCGGCGCCTGTTCGGGGAGGCTGGAACAGGAATTAAACCGTGCTGCTGGCCTGCCTTGGTCTGCTTTAAAAGCCAGCGATTTAGCCCTGCGCTAAACCAGCCCCTAAACTCAGCAATGAGATTTTCTGTCATGTGTCATCCGGAGACTCCTGGGATGGCAGGATTGTCATATGAGGAGCAATTCAGCTGACTGGGCCTGTATTCACTTGGATTTGAGAAGACTGTGAGGCGCTCGCACTGAAATATGTGAAACTCTGACAGGGCTAGACAGATATTTTGCAGGGATCATGTTGCTGAGGGAAGGAACTAGAACAAGGGGTCACAATCTCAGGATACGGTAACGGTAAAGTTGCCATCGTCCCAGATGTCCACAGGCTGATTTCCCCTTTGAGGGGGAGAGCTGACTGGTGGTGGTTTAACCTGAGGATCACCGCACCTCAGACGAGGGGGAAAGGTTGAGAAGGTGAGGCCTTCATGAATAATCTGCTGGTGTCGCTCTGCATCATGAACCAGCTGTCGTGCCAACTGAGCTAAACCGGCCCTCAATATGGGAGTACAGAGGATGCAGGGTAGGCCATTTAAGACTGAGATGAGGAGAAATTCCTTCACTCAGCGAGTAGTGAACTGTAGAATTCCTTACCACATAAGGCTGTGTGGGCCAAATCACCGAGTGTATTTAAGAAAGAAATAGATAGATTTCTCAACACTATAGATTTTCAGGGGTATGGGGAGAGAGCGGGAGTATGTTGTTGAGATAGAGGTAAAGTTCGATGGGCTGAATGGCCTACTCCTGCTCCCGTTTTCCTGCCCCTATTTTCTATTGTGCGGGATCGGCCAGGCACATTAGTAATTTATTAGTTTGCTTCTGCAAGTAAAATGTCAGTCAGCGGCCGGGGATCTGTAGATGTGGATGACCGATAAGCTGATTCGTGTCATGGTGACCGTCTGAAAATCAATGGGAGACCGATGCTCTGATACAGGCCACTTCGTGAAGGCCAGCCCATTTCAGGCAGTGCTGAGGCTCACACATTGTCTGGGAGTGGGAGGAACGTGGCAGTGGGAAACGGAATGCACTCAGGAGCAGAGTGAGTCCAGTCTGGCATTGGCCTACTGTTGTTTTCTCAAGACATAAGAACCACTCCTATTCCTTCTGACTGCACTAAGATTGCCATTCCTGCAAGTTCTGGGGACGTTTTTGTTCAGGAGTTTCCAGCAGTCCGATAGTTATGTTTCTCAGGATCTAGAAATCTTAGCTTACAAAGCATGATGTCTGACTGGTCTAAACAAATTTGGACATCTGAGTGGAAGGTGAATGCATGATTCTCATTAAATATTGAAATGAAGCCTGCACTCTTTTCAGGTGACTGCCAACCAAACTCAAGAAGCTTGACACCATCTAGGACAAAGCAGTCTGTTTGATGAACACACCATCCATCAGGAAGCACTGCAGCAACTCACTCAGGCTGTTTTGGCAGTGCCGCGTAGACTCAAGACCTCAATCACCTGGAAGGACAAATATAGCAGGTGCATAGGAACACTAAGTTCTCCTTGAAGTTACACACGTCTGTGTGTATATCTCCACTCCATCATTGTTGCTAGGTCAAAATCCTGGACTTCCCTACAAAACTCATCAAGGCTCCTTAGGGAGCGCCTTCCAAACCCATGACCACTACTATCTAGAAGGACAAGAGATACATGGGAACACCTCCACTTGGAGGTTCCCACCAAGTCACTCACCGTCCTGATTTATATATCACCATTCCTTCACTGTCTCGGGGTCAAAATCCTGGAACTCCCTCCCTCATAGCACAGTGGGTGTACCTGCACCTCAGGTACTGCAGTAGTTTAAAAAGGCAGCTCACTACCACCTTCTCAAAGGCAAATAGGGATGGGCAATAAATGCTGGCCTAACCAGCCATGTCCACGTCCTGTAAATTAGTTTTAAAATAACGTTTTGGCAGCACATTCACCTGACGGACTGCAGTTTCAGGAAAACAGACCACCATCATCTTGTCAAAGCAATTAAGATTGGGCAATAATACAGACCGTCCTGGAGATTCTGAGATTGAATTCTACAACATCCTTTACCCTACATGCTCATCTTCCCCTGTAGACCTCATTTATGGTGGTTATTTTGATTTTAGGTCATAAGTGCAAAAAAGTGTCAAATCAGCCACCTGGAGCCATAGAATACCTACAGTGGAGAAAGATGCCATTCGGCCCATCTGGTCTGCACCGACCCCCTGAACGAGCACCATACCTAGGCCCACTCCCCCACCCTATCCCCGTAAACCATAACCCCACCTAACCTGCACATCTTTGGACTGTCGGAGAAAACCAGATCACCAGGAGAAAACCCACACAGCCACATGGAGAAAGTTCAAACTCCTCACAGACAGTCACCCGAAGGTAGGAATTGACCCTGGGTCCCTGGCATTGTGAGGCTGCAGTGCTGACCACTGTGTCACCATGCTGCCCCCTATTTAATATCTCCTTATATACTTGGAACAGGTTGCAGATTTTTTCAATTAAGGAGCAACGTAGCATGGCCAATCCACCTATTCTGCACATCTTTGGGTTGTGGAGGTGAGACCAAGCAGACATGGGGAGAATGTGCAAACTCCTCACGGGCAGTGACCCGGGTCTGGGATTGAACCTGGGTCCTCAGTGCCGTGAGGCAGCAGTGCTAACCACTGTGCCACTGTGTCACCCCCGGTTTAACATCTCCTTATGTGCTTGGAACAGGTTGCATTGGTGAACTCAATGGAAATGAAAATGGGTGGTGGTATATCATCTGTTTTGCATCGTCACCCATAATAAGAATCACCTCCTTTAACCTAATCCAATCATACATTCCTCTATATTCACGCTTTATTTCTCCCTTGTTCCTTTCAATTTTGGTGTGTCCCATGTTGTGAACATTCGTTTTGGTTCTCTAAATCAAACTAAAATGGTTTTACCAATTCAGCAAAAGAAAAGGGGGGGTGCCGGCCATCAGTGATTGCTTCATAGCTCTGAAAAATTGATATACATCATCAAACCAGTGCAAAATATAGATGGTAAAACATGCTGCATCTGTGAAGATCGGAACAAAATACAAAACCTTTTGTAATCACCAGCAGCTGACAACAGCCATTACATATGGCTGGTTTAGCACACTGGGCTAAATCGCTGGCTTTTAAAGCAGACCAAGGCAGGCCAGCAGCACGGTTCGATTCCCATACCAGCCTCCCCGAACAGGCACCGGAATGTGGCGACCAGGGGCTTTTCACAGTAACTTCATTGAAGCCTACTTGTGACAATAAGTGATTTTCATTTTTTTTTTCATAGCAAGAGACAACATTGGGCAAGGTAAATTGTACAATAGTGTGCAGAGGGACTATCAACATGCCAGTCTCTGATTAGAGCCCAGCATATAGGTGGAACAGACTCTCCAAATGTCTGAACTATGCCAAGGTCACATTTTTGTGAAATAAATCTAAATTGGTCTAGGTCAGGCCATTCTGGATTCAGTGCTTCCCCCTCGAACATTATCCCCTCTAAATCATCGGCCAACATCAACGGGCTAAACTAGAAATGAAAACCTGTGTTTGAGACCCTAAATTTGTCCATTAAACGGTTTTATCAAGCTGTCAATTAAGTTGCCTTTTAAAACTTAAATTCCGCAATAGACCACAATCCGGCTAGGCAGACGGTACATCGCACAGTAACACTGATTTACAAATCTTATGTAGCTGCACTGTAATCTGAGTCATGGGCCCACTGTTGCACTTAATACCAACACTTTTCATTCTCAAAGCAATGTGATATGGTGAACTTTGCTTTACAAACGCTCGGCAGTAAGAGGCAAAGTGGCACTGCCTTCAAATGAAAATTCCTTCTGTTTGAGGAGGCGAAGAATCAGGCAAGGTTTTTGTCAAATTGCCACGATCACAGGACGATAAGCTTGAACTTAAATAGTATTACCCGTCATGTGTTTGTATGCAAATAAAGTAAGATTTTAAGATGGTGTCATATTTCTTTAAATTTGCAGATTACCATCACCAAAATTAAGAAGATTTATTACATCTTAAAAAATCACAATGATGGGACTCATTTCTCTTGCAAGATTCAACAGCTGCAGTTTATCAATTAGGATGGATGGAAATATGAAACCCAAAGTGAAGAATTGTATAATTTCTGCGTGTTTTTCAACCTGAATTCTCAATAATGTGCTATTCATTGAAGAAGGGGCTCAGTTAAGGTCTTGGCAGCAATATTGTGATATAGGAGTGCCTTATTGCTTTTTAATACTTATTCTGGGACTCTGACTTGAAAAAGGCTGTATTCCTTTTTTGTCTTGTGCTTAAAGAAGGCTGGTAGATGGCATGGCCAATGCGTGGTCAAATATGCCACACAATAAACCCAAAGACATTACTAGAGTGATTTGTATACTTCCTGAGAGGGACTCTAAGTACAAAGTTCTGGAGGGGGGGCCAGTTTAGCTAAACTAGTACCCTGGTTGGGAGTCTAGAACCAGGGGACATCATTTCAAAATAAAGGTGATGCCACTTTGGACCGAGATGAGGAGAAATTTCTTTCCCCAGAGAGTTGCGAATCTTTGGAATTCTCTACCCCAGAGGGCTGTGGGAGCTCAGTCCTTGAGCATGTTTAAAGCAGAGATTGATAGTATTCTGATTAACAGTAACGTAAAGGGTTATGGAGAGAGTGGGTGCAAAAGGCATTGAAGTGTCCAATTGGCCATTATTGTACTAAATGGTAGAGCTCGATGGGCTGAATGGCTTACTCCTACATTCCTATTCTTATATTCCTAAACTGACTTGTTGATATTGCTCGTCAAATTGCTTAATTTTGGTCTCTCAAACATCTTTCTCACTGAAGATACGGGAGTAAAGAAATTGGACGCTGAAGTAACATGTGCCTTTGAGATCAACATCAACAGATGGGTGGGCAATAGATCAGTGCACTTTTCGCAGAATGAGAGGCGATCGAATGATATTCCAGGTCAGTCCTGCGTTTTGAATGCAGCAAAGCTCTGCAACAGCAAATGAATTGATGACTTGTTTTTGACGGTGATGGCTGAGGGAAGGATTCTTGACCAGGGCACCAAGAAAAACTCTTCTGCTCATCTTCAAATGGGGCCATACAATGCTTTAGGCCCACTTTAGCAGGTAGACAGGGGTCTCCCATTTATGATGGAACCTCTGGCAATGCAGCACTCCCTCAATGCTGCATGGAGGTGTCAGTCTAGTTTATTCCCTCGAAACCACAATGCAACTTGAACTCACAACTTTAAAATGTGCACTTCAAACAGTCTTGGGACATCACCACTCCCATCCAGGAGTGATACCTTTCTTTATTCTTTCACGGGATGTGGGCATCGTTAGCGAGTCCAGCATTGCTGCCCATCCCTATTTGTCCTTTAATTGGATGGCGGCTGGCTTGTTCGGTCATTTCAGAGGGCGGTTAAGAGTCGACCACATAATAATAATCGCTTATTGTCACAAGTAGGCTTTAATTAATTTACTGTGAAAAGCCCTTAGTCGCCACATTCCGGTGCCTGTTCGGGGAGGCCGCTACGGGAAATGAACCCGCGCTGCTGGCCTTGTTTTGCATTACAAGCCAGCTGTTTAGCCCAATGTGCTAAACGAGCCCCCATTGCTGTGGATCTGGAGTCACATGTAGGCCAGACCAGGTAAGGATGGCAGATTTCCTTCCCTAAAGGACATGAGCAAACCAGGTGGGGTTTTACAACAATCTGTGTTCGTTTCATGGTCACCACTACTTTATATTCCATATTTATTAATTGAATTCAAATTGAATTCAGCTGCCGCGGTGGGATTTGAATCTGTGTCCCTCACAGCATTAGATTGGGCTTCTGTGATTAGTAATCTAGTGACATTCCCATAACAGCCCCATTGCCCCAAATAATGTGATGCCAAGTTTAAAATGTATATATCTAGCCGCCTCTTGAATATATTCAAAGTTTTAGCATCAACTACTTCCTGTGGTAATGAATCCCACAGACTCACTATTCTTTGTGTGAAGAAATGTCTCCTTATATCTGTCCGAAATGGTCTACTCTGAATCCTGAGACTGTGACCCCGGGTTCTGGACACACCCATCATTAGTAACATCTTCCCTGCATCGACCCTGTCCAGTCCCGTTAAAATTTTATAAGTCTCTTTGAGATCCCTCCTCATTCTTCTGAACTTCAACTATAACAATCCTAACCTAGTCAATCTCTCCTCATATGACAGTCCCGCCATCTCTGGAATCAGTCTGGTAAACCTCCGCTCGAGAGCAAGGACAGATCTATCTTCAGAGAAGCCAGAATGTTAGGTGGAAAGTAATTCTGCTGGACTTCCCCACTCTATTTTCCCATTTGAACAAAGAACAAAAGAACAAAGAAAAGTACAGCACAGGAACAGGCCCTTCGGCCCTCCAGGCCCGTGTCGACCATGCTGCCCGTCTAAACTAAAATCGTCTACACTTCCTGGGTCCGTATCCCTCTATTCCCATCCTATTCATGTATTTGTCAAGATGCCCCTTAAATGTCACTATCGTCCCTGCTTACACCACCTCCTCCAGCAGCGAGTTCCTGGCACCCACTACCCTCTGTGTAAAAAACTTGCCTCGTACATCTACTCTAAACCTTGCCCCACGCACCTTAAACCTATGTCCCCTAGTAATTGACCCAAAAGCCTCTGACTATCCACTCTGTCTATGCCCCTCATAATTTTGTAGACCTCTATCAGGTCGCCCCTCAACCTCCGTCGTTCCAGTGAGAACAAACCGAGTTTATTCAACCGCTCCTCATGGCTAATGCCCTCCATGCTAGGCAACATCCAGGTAAATCTCTTCTGCACCCTCTCTAAAGCCTCCACATCCTTCTGGTAGTGTGCCGATCAGAATTGAACACTATACTCCAAGTGTGGCCTAACTAAGGTTCTATACAGCTGCAACATGACTTGCCAATTCTTATACTCAATGCCCCGGCCAATGAAGGCAAGCATGCCGTATGCCTTCTTGACTACCTTCTTACCTTCTCCACCTGTGTTGCCCCTTTCAGTGACCTGTGGATCTGTATGCCTAGATCTCTCTGACTTTCAATACACTTGAGGGTTCTACCGTTCACTGTATATTCCCTACATGTATTAGACCTTCCAAAATGCAATACCTCACATTTGTCCGGATTAAACTCCATCTGCCATCTCTCCACCCAAGTCCCCAAACGATCTAAATCCTGCTGTATCCTTTGACAGTCCTCATCACTATCCGCAATTCCACCAACCTTTGTGTCGTCTGCAAACTTACTAATCAGACCAGTTACATTTTCCTCCAAATCATTTATGTATACTAGGAACAGCAAAGGTCCCAGCACTGATCCCTGCGGAACACCACTGGTCACAGCCCTCCAATTAGAAAAGCATCCTTCCATTGCTACTCTCTGCCTTCTATGACCGAGCCAGTTCTGTATCCACCTTGCCAGCTCACCCCTGATCCCATGTGACTTCACCTTTTGTACAAGTCTACCATGAGGGACCTTTGTCAAAAGCCTTACTGAAGTGCATATAGACAACATCCACTGCCCTACCTGCATTTGGGGCGGGGGGGGGGGGGGGGGGTGGCAGGAGACACTTCTTTTGCTTGCATGGTCCCCTGGCACAGCAAGGAGACACGTCTGGAAGAGTGGCTGGGCAATGAAATTATGGAGAATTTGTGGCACCAATTAACTCCCTTAATTTATTGCACTGGAATATTACACTAGAGTTACATTTCCATACCCCATTCTTTACATCCTTAGATGCTGAATATATTTAGTACATGTTACCAAAGATAAATTACATGTTGCGACACAGATACTCCAGGTATAGTGTGAGGATGTCTGATATGTTTAATTAAAGATAAGTCACCATTGCTTAAGTGAGGGAAGACTCCAGGTTTCAGAGGTTGAACTGGTCGTGTTGTAAGACCACCGCACCACTGAGCCTTTCTCTTCACCCCCAACTTAGGTCAGAGCAACTTGGATCTCATCCTTCTAAAACTGATAGCTCAGAAGGTTTGATGATGATGAACTTGATCAAAGATGCAAGATCCAGTTTTAACGTAACAACACAGGTAACTCATTTTTACACTAAAACCGAAGGTCTCTCCGCCGATATTAATGTAACGGATAATTCAAACATCGCTAAGGTTGTTAACAAAGAACTTACAGCAGTGAGGCAGGCAGGGTTAGAGTCCCCAGGGGGTGGTTAGTAAGAGAGTTTGGCTCTGGACAGAACAGACAGGAGAAGATGAGTAAGACAAGATAAAGAGCAATAGTTACATTGACACAGTTGTTATTAAACAGAAAGACTTGCATTTTTGTGTGGAGCCTTCCCAAAAGCATTTTAGTACCCATGAAGTACATTCGAGGTATAGTCACTGTTGTAATGTAGGAAATAAGGCCAATTTGCACACAGGAAGCTCCCACAAACAGTAATGTGACAATGACCAGATAATCTGTTTCTTTTGTGGTCTTGATCGAGGAATAAATATTGGTCAGGACGCTGGAGAAAATTCCCCAGCTCTTGTTTGGGATAGTGCGAAGGAATCTTTAAAATCCAACCACAAGGGTAGTTGTGGCCTCATCCCAAAAAATAAAATGGTACCTTTGACTCTATAGCAATCCCTCAGACCTGCGCTGAAGTGCCAGGCTAGACTTTTGTGCTCAAGTGCCTGGATTGGGACTTGAACCTACAACCTGCTGACTCAGAAGTGAGTAGGACCAAGCCACAGCTGGGATAATGATACTGAATCCTGAGGGCTGTGGATAGTAACATTACAGAACCTTCTCCAAATAGGTCAGTCACAGAGGGAGAAACAGATACTCGGACAACTTGTTAGGGCTTGCAAATTTTCCTCACTGATTCAGTTGCAAAGTGGGAATTTCCAACATGAGCCACCTGTTGTTTACAGCTGCTTTATAATTTCGTGGTGGCTTACTGTTCACTAACCCAAAATCAATCGACAAAGGAAGCATCTGGTTTGGCCGAATTGTCTCCGATCTGCTGCTTTGGATGTGATGAGGTTTAACAAATTCACTGTGGATCTCGCCATCAAACCAGAATTGAAGATCTCGACGTATGCTGACTGCACATAGGCCATTTGAATTTCATACAACAGCTCCCATCGATCTAACCACAAGTCATATAAACCCACAGACTATATACCAAAGGTCATAACTCAAAAAAAACAGATGAAAAATATTAATTTGATGTAAAATTTCACATATAAATAGATCATACATTGCAAATATAGTAAGACCAATCATTTTAAAGATTTTCTTGTCTTCGTTGTTGATAAGTCATTCATGGTGAAAAGCCTTGCCTAAGGCACATCTGAATGCAGTTCTATTCTTCTTGTAAGGGAAGCTGGCAGGAAGGATGGAACCAGCACAACAGGTGCACCCACTTGATGGCCAAAATTGATCCCGAGGGAAAAGGTCACCATAAAAAGGATCAGAGCGGCCAGCCTCGGAGACAGTGACTCTGAAGCTTGGTGTGGCAGAGTGCTCTGGCATCGTATGTAGAAAGATTTACCAGAAGAGTCCATTTGACCCAGCTGGTCCATACCGTTGTTCGTGCTACACACAAGCTTCCTTCTACACCACTTCACCTCACATTAACATGTCCTTCTAATCCTTGCTCCCTCATGTGCTTAATTTGCTTTCTGTTACCGATTAAATTTGCTTCCACTATTTCTCGTGGAGGCGAGTTCCAAGTTCTAACCACTTTTTTTGTTGGATTTATTTCACTGTCTCGCAAATGGAAGCCACTCTTGAACTTTGTGACACTGATCCGCTCGTCCCTTCCCCTGGCCAGGATAACCTAACCCTCGGCTTTCTCTCCTTTTCCTGGGTCATTAGTGCCAAACAGAAGCTGGGTTGTGTGGGCTGCTGTTTGCCAGAGTTAAAGCTGCATTGGCCTTTTGGTGATGGTTTCTAATTTAATATTTCATTTTAAAAATAGCTTCTCCGTTTGCCCCCTAAACGAATCTCCCATTTTCACAAATCTTCAAATGGTAGGATGGGGCTTCTCACCACATCGAATCAAGGTTATTGGGATGTAAATTCTTTCACGGGATGTGGGTGGCACTGGCTAGGCCAGCATTTGTCAATCTGTAATTGCCCTTGGAAAGGTGGTAGTGAGCCGCCTTCTGAACCACTTCATTCCATGTTATGTAGGTACACCCACAGTGCTGTAAGGGAGGGAGTTCCTGGATTTTGACCCAGCGAAAGAGAAGGAACGGCGATATATTTCCAAGTCAGGATTGTGTGCGACTTGGCGAGAAAATTACAGGGGGTGGTGTTCCCATTCATCTACTGTCATCATTCCTCTAGACGATAGAGGTTGCGGGTATGGAAGGTGCTTTTGTAAAAGCCTTGGCAGTGCATCTGGTCGATGGCACACACGGCTGCCAATGTGCTTCAGTGATGAGGGGGATGGATGTTAAAGGTGGTGGATGGGGTACCAATCCTGGATGGTTTCAAGCTTCTCGAGTGTTGTTGGAGTTGCACTCATCCAGGCTCCTGACTTGTGTCTTGTAGATGGTGGACAGGCTTTAGGGAGTCAGGTGGTGAGTTACTTTCAACAGAGTTCCCAGATTCTGTTCTTTTCTTGTAGCCACAGTATTTATATGGCTAGTCCATATATGAACTTATGATGAACTGAAGGTCATTGATGAAGCAGCTGAAGATGGTTGGGCCTTGAACACTACCCTGAGGAACTCCTAACAGTGGTGTCCTGGGACTGAGATGGTTGAACTCCAATGACCGCGATCATTTTCCTTTGTGCCGGGTATGACAGCAGGCAGTGAAGATTTTACTCCCTGATTTCCCACTGACTCCAGTTATACCAAATATCAGTTTGTGGTGTTACAAGGATTGGTTTATTCTCTAACCGTACCGGCAGATGACTGGCTCTCATGTCACTGGAGATGGGGAAGTGGGGTGGGGGGTTGGTGCTTACACTACCCAGTTGGCTCTCGAGGTTTCAAACCAAACTACAGCCAAAGGTTTTAATTGAATTGTAAATGAGCTGTCAGTCTCGTAGGAACATGGGAATAGAAGTGGGCTGTTCAGCCTCTCGAGGTCGTTCTGGCATTCAGTGAGATCGTGGCTGATCTCCACCTGATTCCATTTGCGCAGCTCGATCCATACCCACCTAGACCTTGGCTGGCAGAAAGTTAGCGATCCCAGGTTGGGATTTAAAATCACCAATGGAGCTCGCATCGATTGTTTCTTGTGAGATGACACTTTATCTTCTCCCACCTGCTGTGTGGTCTCCTGTTCCCTAACTGCTCTCCTGAACGACGTGCTTCCGATATTACGGTTAAGTCTCTTTGTCATCGGCTCCTCAACAAAACAAAAAAACGTATCTTTCTCTCTCTCCACCTGATCAATTCCTTTCAAAATCCTAAAAACGTAAAACCTAAAAGTTTCCTAATTACAGGTGACTTATTTGATGGCTTGTTCTCTTTCAGTTCTGGGGATTTGCTGCGTGCAATAAAAGCAGCACCAGAATGTCAAAACATTTGTTCATGGTGGAGGGGGGGGGGGGTACACAAAATAATTCATTTCCGAATCGCTTATTCCTCCGATCAATGGGACCGAATCTCAGTTGCAGTGCTTCACTCGCCAGCGCATTTTAATTCCTGTTAACAGCTGCCAGATTTACCACCTCTCACTCTCTTGCAGCCATTTCCTGCTCTCCTTTCCTGCCACCTTTTCCTCCTACCTTCTCTGCTTCCAAAGTAATTTGAGAATACAAATGAAGTTAGCATTGTTTTCCCAAGGTCGCTCAGTGGTCCCGGGTCTAGCTATTTTGGTCAGTGCTGAGACAGCTGATCTCAGCCTGGGCGGTGCTACACTGTGGCACCAATGGCACTAGGGTCATGCAGGGGAAAACATTCAGGGCCCTAATCACTACCCAGTCACCCTTGCCGGAATAAAAACGTTGGCCTATGTGGGGGGGGGGGGGGGGCAAGATCACATGTGAACCCAGGTCTGAAATAAATCGACACATAGTCTTCCAGTCCAAGGTGAGTTGTGTCTCTCAGTGGTGCCACTGGATAAAGAGATGGAGAACTGGCAGTGTGAACCTCAGCAGCATCCGCATAGTTTTCTATCCCCTGGAGTGGCACTCGCCATGCAGTATAACAATAAGGCAGTGTAGTATGGGCACTGAGTAAAGCACTGCCACTTGGCAAAAAGCAAGTGAGATCCAACATAGAAGTGACAAATGTAGCTGATTCATGGGTTCCCCACGGATTCTGGTATGAACCAAACATATTCACCATTAAATAGCAACTGCATCATGGAGCGGACCAAGTCCAGGACCAAGGAACTACATTGTCATCAAATCCTTGGAAATGGTGGCCGGGGAAGATACAATTTTGTTCTCACTTTGTTAATGCAACACTTATGTTTGGAAGGTGTAAAAGCCGTTTGCTTTGTTTGGCATTTGGCAAATTCTCAAGCTCCGAGATCAAACCTGATTTAGAATTTAGGGCCAGCTCTGGACCTCTGGACACGTGCTCCCCATGAATAAAGCAATAACTAGCTTTATCAGCAGCCAATGTAAAATTATTTTCAATTCATTGTGTTAGCCCACAATTCAGTGAACCCAATCCCTCACCACTCTACAATGTCTGGATTTATTTGATTACAAAGTCCTAAATAAAGCCTTTGACACTGAGTTGGCCCTTATCCCATTATCTGTAACAGCTTGCAGCCACAGATCGTCTGCAGGGGGTACAGAGAGTTTGTTTCATGATTAAAGACTTAGTTTAACAACATTCTACAAACAATGTGCTTAGTCGGACTTCGGACAGCCTAAGGATGAAGAATTACCTCAAGGGAGCCAGGGGATGCTTCATCTGCATCTTCGGCCTTCGTATCATCGTTGTCAGGTTTCTGCTTGGTCTTAACTGGACTTTGTTCCTCATTGAATGCCCGTTCAATGAGTTGTTTGTTTAAGATCTTGGTAGGGTTCTCAGTAAGTGCGTACCCAGGAGAAGGAGACAGAGTCTGTCTCATAATGAGGTCCTCACCATCTCCTTCCACCTCTGATTCAATGGCCATGACAGGACTTGGCGATCTGCCTCGGACAGTCTTCAAAAACTCCTGAACCAAGACATAATTTGACCTGAGCTCTGAGGGCTTAGGCCTGCTTATGGCCCTGGACAACCTCTGTGCAGTGTCACAAACTATAGGTGTGTGGTCTATAATATTGAACAAACTCGAAAGGCCATCATTAATGGTAGTGTGAACGGGACTGTCTCGGGTGGTAGTCGATCTTGCCCAGGCTGATTCATTAAATCCCTTCTGCGGGTTGTTGGGCAAGATTCGATCTTTAGGCTGATCAGGTTTCGCTGCTGTTTTTCGTTGCAGCTTTGGCGAGCCGTATTTCGGTGAACAGCACGCACGTTCAAATTTTGCCTGCATTTTCTCAACTCCAGGAGCCACCTGTTTGTTCCGCAAACTTCGTGAGGGCGACGATACTGGAGTCGAGCCTCCCTTTGGTGTCAAACACTTGTGTGGACTGCTGCTGATGCCCCTGAGACAGTCTGTCTGCAGACCTACACTGATGGTCTGGGTGGTCTGGGTTCCAGTGCTTGTGACACCATTAGTCTGACATGCAATGTCTTTGAACTGGGGCTCTATTGAATTAGAACGTATTCGGCTTATGACTGAATGAGCAACTTCCTTCATGTCATCACTCATGTTGCCAGATATTTTGAGGTCGTGCAGGGATGAAGCAAAGCCAACGGTGCTACAGATTGGGCGCTCCATGGGATGGTGTCCACCCTCTAGCAGATCTTTGTGGTGCTTGCCAATGTCACATGGCCATCTTCCAAATACATCGGGTGGTCCGCCCTTTGGTTCAACTATGTTCCCATTTGATTTGATCTTGGGAAAGGCATAATCTGAATCAACTACTTTTGTCCCATCTTTATGAGGATGTGCGGGCCCATCAAACCTGCGGATGAGGGGTGGGCTGTGATAGAGCCGCACTCCAATTTTATCCGGGACCATGTTGGTCCACTGTAGCTGCTTTTGAGTGTAATCTTGGCTGCTTGTTGTGTTGGTTGTCATAGTGACGCTGGTTGTGAGGTACCTCGAGGCAGCTTGGAAAGGTTCCGGGGGTAAACTGCTAACCACTTTCTCACTTTCAGTCTTTTCCGTCCAGGCTTCCGTTGGTTTCTCCCTGTTGGTGTATTCCCGGTTTTTTCTGTTGAACTCTTCAATGTACTTCAGGTCATCTGGAGACAATGGAGGGGTCGCCTCATCCTTAGTGATGCCTATCTGTAGTTCAGGACCACAAGGTAAGTGCTTCTCAGGGAGGAAAGGGGAACTGTCCATTAAACGTTGGAACTCTGACATGGAAGAAACCGACTTTGTCCTTTGAATAAAACAAGAACATTTTTAATTGCGTCTGAAGAATTAAAAGTGATACTGCATCAGCAAACAATAACTCCAACAATGCTTGTGCCACTTCACACAATCAATTTCTTTGCATCCTTTGCTATGTGTACCAGTGTAGATGCAACAGTCTGCAAGCAAGAATGAGGCAAAAAGATTATTAATCTATTTTACTTTGTTGGTACTGGTGATAATTGGAATGTTGACCGATACTTGGGGAAAAACACCCTGCTCTGAATATTGCCACATGATCACATCTGTCTACTTGAGTCAATGGAAAAGATGGCCGGGGCCTCAGTTTAGCATCTCAACCAAAGGACGCTACCGTACTGGTGCATTGACGATTGTGTCTCTGATTCCTGGCATGGGTCCCAAAGATTCACCCAAAGGGTTGTGAATCTATGGAATTCCTTGCCCAGTGAAGCAGTTGAGGCTCCTTCATTAAATGTTTTCAAGACAAAGATAGATAGTTTTTTTGAAGAGTAAAGGAATAAAGGGTTATGGTGTCTGGGTGGGAAAGTGGAGCTGAGTCCACAAAAGATCAGCCATGATCTCATTGAATGGCGGAGCAGGCTCGAAGGGCCAGTTGGCCTACTCCTGCTCCTAGTTATTATGTTCTAAATCCACAACCTGCATATTAGGGAGTGCTCCCGACTGAGTCAAGGTGACAGTTGTATACTTATTCTCCCCATGTATCGGTACCCTGTAGGATTCTGATTCATGCTGGGCTTCAGGTAACCGGGTGCTGTTATCTCCTCAGAACTACACAAACCTCAATATTCATGCATGAACCTCCGCAGTCTATGTACTCCAGAGGTACATAGAATGTGCAGGATAGAAATAGGCCATTGGCTCAACTGGTTTGTGCGAATGCTTATGTTCCACAAGAGCCTCCCCCCAACTTTACTCACCTAACCCTATCAGCATACTCTTCCATTCCTTTCTCCCTGGTGTGATTATCTAACTTCCTTTCAAGTGCATCGATGATATTTGCCTCAATAACTTCTTGTGGCAGCGAGTTCCACATTCTTACCGCTCTGAGTAAAGAAGGCTCTCCTTAGGGGCTGGTTCAGCACAGTGGGCTAAACAGCTGGCTTGTAATGCAGAACAATGCCAGCAGCGCGGGTTCAATTCCTGTACCGGCCTCCCTGAACAGGCGCCAGAATGTGGTGACTCGAGGATTTTCACAGTAACTTCATTGAAGCCTACTTGTGACAATAAGCGATTATTATTATTAATTCTCCCTTGGGATGGCTACGAACTATCTTCTACTTAAGGACCTTAGTTTTGGTCTCCCCCACAAGTGGAAATATCTTCTTTCCATCTGCCCTGTCAAACCATTTCATAATCTTGAAGACTCTATCATATCATCTTTAACCCTTCTCTTTTCCAGAGAAAGTAATGGGGTAATTGTGTACTCACCAGCTGCCCCCCTCCCTCCCGTCCCCCCCACTGAGTTTGTGCTAAAATTAATACAAATAATTCAGCGCCAAGTCCGTCAGCTGAGTTTGTGTTTTGGAATTGAAATGTGAAACAAGGCTGGGATGTAAACCTATGTTCAGTTTTAAATATCACAATGGATTGTATGACAATTAATGATGACAGGAACACTTGAGATGGAAGAGTCATCCCTTGCTCCAGCTGCTGTCAAAGAAATTGGACAATCCCAAAAATACATTCATCACAAATGCAGTCTATTTTCCCTTACGAGCAGTCAATGCGGACAGGAAAAGACCAATTAGTCTGCCAAACCGGTCTCTTTTGCTGAAATCTTTTCCGCTCTCTTCCGGAAGGAACTGATTAATTGCGGCATTTCATAGTGACCTCCAACAGCTTCTCCATGTGACCATCATTCCTAATTGAGTCCAGAAACTGTTGTGAGTAATGATAAAGGGAGCGGAGTAAACCCATCAATTCCTTGGCAGGTTTCAACTTGAAGGGGAGAGCCGAGTGGTTGTGGCAGGTGGGGAGGGATTCCTCCGAATCTCAAGCATCAGGTGGCAAGGAGCCAGAACATGCATTTTTGTTCCTCCAGTTTCCACTCAAATCCATAAAACTACTCAGCCGCTTGGGAGTTCAGAATCAGCCTCCAGGGATCCCGTTATGTTCCATTAGTTCAACTGCTCTGTATAGAGTGCCACAGGGCATGGTTTGGTTGGGGGGGGGGGGGGGTAGAGTGCCACAGGGCATGGTTTGGGGGGGGGGGGTGCACCAGGCTAATGTTCTGGGACAGGGGTGGAAATCAGCTGGTGGAATTTAAATTCAATTTATAATCTGGAAGTGAAAAGCTAATCTTGATAATAATGACCATTGTTGCTGGACGGGAAAACCCGCCTGGTTCACTGATGTTCTTTGGAGAAGGAAATCTGCCACCATTTACTGGTCTGGCCCTGTGTGACTCCAGGCCCATGGTAATGGTTGACTCTTGGCTGCCCTCCAAAATGGCATGACAAGCCACACAGAGTAAAGGGCAACTAGGGATGGGCAACAAATGTTGGCCTTGCCAGCAATGCCCTCATCCCATGGCTGAATAAAAAATAAGCTTGCCCAGCACACGTTACCCATTGGAGTTCAAAAATGGTATCGAGCTCCGAAGTATATTATGCCATATTTTCCAGCAGTCTCTACCACCTCAGAAGCACTTAATTGGTTATAAAGCACTTTGGGTTACCCTGTGGTTGGGTAAGCCACTATATAAAAAGTATTTAATTGTTCGTACTGCCCTGCTGTTTGTGGTGCCAGATGTGGTGTTGTATCAGTTGTGTGGTGCCAGCTGTGGTGTTGCCAGTTGTGTGGTGCCAGCTGTGGTGTTGTATCAGTTGTGTGGTGCCAGCTGTGGTATTGCCAGTTGTGTAATGCCAGCTGTGGTGTTGTATCAGTTGTGTAGTGCCAGCTGTGGTGTTGCCGGTTGTGTAGTGGCAGCTGTGGTGTTGCCAGTTGAGTAATGCCAGCTGTGGTGTTGCCAGTTGTGTAATGCCAGCTGTGGTGTTGTATCAGTTGTATAGTGCCAGCTGTGGTGTTGCCAGTTGTGTAATGCCAGCTGTGGTGTTGTATCAGTTGTGTAGTGCCAGCTGTGGTGTTGTATCAGTTGTGTGGTGCCAGCTGTGGTGTTGCCAGTTGTGTAATGCCAGCTGTGGTGTTGTATCAGTTGTGTAGTGCCAGCTGTGGTGTTGTATCAGTTGTGTGGTGCCAGCTGTGGTGTTGCCAGTTGTGTGGTGCCAGCTGTGGTGTTGTATCAGTTGTGTGGTGCCAGCTGTGGTGTTGCCAGTTGTGTAATGCCAGCTGTGGTGTTGCCAGTTGTGTAATGCCAGCTGTGGTGTTGCCAGTTGTGTAATGCCAGCTGTGGTGTTGTATCAGTTGTGTAGTGCCAGCTGTGGTGTTGCCAGTTGTGTAATGCCAGCTGTGGTGTTGCCAGTTGTGTAATGCCAGCTGTGGTGTTGCTAGTTGTGTAATGCCAGCTGTGATAGTGCCAGTTGTGTGGTGCCAGCTGTGGTGTGGCCAGTTGTGCAATGCCAGCTGTGGTGTTGCCAGTTGTGTAATGCCAGCTGTGGTGTTGCCAGTTGTGTAATGCCAGCTGTGGTGTTGTATCAGTTGTGTAGTGCCAGCTGTGGTGTTGCCGGTTGTGTAGTGGCAGCTGTGGTGTTGCCAGTTGAGTAATGCCAGCTGTGGTGTTGCCAGTTGTGTAATGCCAGCTGTGGTGTTGTATCAGTTGTATAGTGCCAGCTGTGGTGTTGCCAGTTGTGTAATGCCAGCTGTGGTGTTGTATCAGTTGTGTAGTGCCAGCTGTGGTGTTGTATCAGTTGTGTGGTGCCAGCTGTGGTGTTGCCAGTTGTGTAATGCCAGCTGTGGTGTTGTATCAGTTGTGTAGTGCCAGCTGTGGTGTTGTATCAGTTGTGTGGTGCCAGCTGTGGTGTTGCCAGTTGTGTGGTGCCAGCTGTGGTGTTGTATCAGTTGTGTGGTGCCAGCTGTGGTGTTGCCAGTTGTGTAATGCCAGCTGTGGTGTTGCCAGTTGTGTAATGCCAGCTGTGGTGTTGCCAGTTGTGTAATGCCAGCTGTGGTGTTGTATCAGTTGTGTAGTGCCAGCTGTGTTGTTGCCAGTTGTGTAATGCCAGCTGTGGTGTTGCCAGTTGTGTAATGCCAGCTGTGGTGTTGCTAGTTGTGTAATGCCAGCTGTGATAGTGCCAGTTGTGTGGTGCCAGCTGTGGTGTGGCCAGTTGTGCAATGCCAGCTGTGGTGTTGCCAGTTGTGTAATGCCAGCTGTGGTGTTGCCAGTTGTGTAATGCCAGCTGTGGTGTTGTATCAGTTGTGTAGTGCCAGCTGTGGTGTTGCCAGTTGTGTAATGCCAGCTGTGGTGTTGCCAGTTGTGTAATGCCAGCGGTGGTGTTGCCAGTTGTGTAATGCCAGCTGTGGTGTTGCCAGTTTTGTAATGCCAGCTGTGGTGTTGTATCAGTTGTGTAGTGCCAGTTGTGTGGTGCCAACTGTGGTGTTGCCAGTTGTGTAATGCCAGCTGTGGTGTTGCCAGTTGTGTAATGCCAGCTGTGGTGTTGCCAGTTGTGTAATGCCAGCTGTGGTGTTGTATCAGTTGTATAATGCCAGCTGTGGTGTTGCCAGTTGTGTAATGCCAGCTGTGGTGTTGCCAGTTGTGTAATGCCAGCTGTGGTGTTGCCAGTTGTGTAATTCCAGCTGTGGTGTTGTATAAGTTGTGTAATGGCAGCTGTGGTGTTGCCAGTTGTGTAATGCCAGCTGTGGTGTTGCCAGTTGTGTAATGCCAGCTGTGGTGTTGCCAGTTGTGTAATGCCAGCTGTGGTGTTGTATCAGTTGTGTAGTGCCAGCTGTGGTGTTGCCAGTTGTGTAATGCCAGCTGTGGTGTTGCCAGTTGTGTAATGCCAGCGGTGGTGTTGCCAGTTGTGTAATGCCAGCTGTGGTGTTGCCAGTTGTGTAATGCCAGCTGTGGTGTTGCCAGTTGTGTAATGCCAGCTGTGGTGTTGTATCAGTTGTGTAGTGCCAGTTGTGTGGTGCCAGCTGTGGTGTGGCCAGTTGTGTAATGCCAGCTGTGGTGTTGCCAGTTGTGTAATGCCAGCTGTGGTGTTGCCAGTTGTGTAATGCCAGCTGTGGTGTTGCCAGTTGTGTAATGCCAGCTGTGGTGTTGTATCAGTTGTGTAGTGCCAGTTGTGTGGTGCCAACTGTGGTGTTGCCAGTTGTGTAATGCCAGTTGTGTAATGCCAGCTGTGGTGTTGCCAGTTGTGTAATGCCAGCTGGGTTGTTGCCAGTTGTGTGGTGCCAGTTGTGTGGTGCCAGCTGTGGTGTTGCCTGTTGTGGTTGACCATTTCCCAGCTGGGGCCAAAATGGAATCAGGACGAAAGTCACAGAATCATAGAAAAGTTACAGCGCAGAAGGAGGCCATTTGGCCCATCTTGTCCATGCCAGCCCGAGGACACTCAGGTGCCCTTTCTAATCCCACCTTCCTGCACCCGGTCCACAGCCCTGCAGCTTAGAGCACTTAAAGTGCAGATCCAGGTACCTTTTAAAAGAGTTTAGGGTCTCTGCCTCCCACTACCCTCTGCGTAAAAAAGTTCTTCCTCATGTCCCCTCTACACCTTCTGCCTCTTATCTTGAATCTATGTCCCCTGGTTCTAGAATTCTCCACCAGGGGAAATGATTTCATTCTATCTCTTCCCCTCATAATTCTGTACACCTCAATTAAGTCACCCCTCAGCCTTCTTTGTTCCAAGGTAAATAACCCCAACCCACCCAATCTCTTCTCATAGCCACACTTTTCTGGCCCTGGCGACAGTCCTGTAAATGGCAGGGGCAGCAAGGAGGTAATTCATTTAATTTCAGTGTTCTTAATATTGCCACTTTGTCAGGGTGGTGTAGGAATCAACTCACAATCTGGAATTGAGAAGCTGGCCTCAGTCACGGTGAGCGAGTGAGGGCTGGTCTTTTACTTTATCCTCAAACAGGGAAACCCAGCTTAACCCAATCCCACCCTCACCTGATGCATGCTTTCCTGTGGGAGTCACAGCGGGTGCATTTTTCAGCCCTGGCCCAGAGGAACTGAGCTGACCTGTACACGGAGTAAGAGTTAAATATTGCTCAGGGAGCCAGCTAGCACGAATTGAACATTAAGCAGCAAAACCTGATCTTGTACCTCTGAAGACTTGCTCTTTGAGCTTCTCTTTCCTGGAGTTCAGCCGCGTCCTTGGTCTCGCAGATGTCATTCAGCGCCTGTAATTTGGAAAGAAGCACTTTACATCTTACACAGGGTGATGTTGATATTTGCACCATTACACCCTATTGTTACGCTGCCTAATGTAAAAAAAGTTACTAATCACATTCCAGAGAAGCTTCAAACTGCCTCAATGGCAATGTGTCAAATGGTATATTTTAGCAAGCGATGGGGAGTTCCAAATGTTCTTCTTATGAAGCAGCTCTGCGAGTGACTTGCAAATGTCCTTGAGCAGCTTCACGCTCATTGAGAAATAAAGGAACACACCATTACCACACAATACATCGTATGCCTGTAAAGACTAGATACTCAGTTGCTCAATCAGGCTGCATTAAATACTATAATCAGACCAGTTGAAACACATCTTTAATTTATTATTGGGTCAGTTCAACTTAATATTGATTTCTTTGACAATATAATTAGCGCTGGAGAAACAGCGTATTGAAAGCCGTATTCACATGTTTTAACTCCATACCATAGGCAAACATCCAAACAACTTATATAGTGCCTTTAATATCACATTGTTCAAGGTGCCTTGGAGTTGGGTGTCAGCCTTAAAGAGGATCAGATAGGGCTGCATGGCGGCACAGTGGTTAGCACTGCTGCCTCACCGCACTCAGGACCTGGGTTCAATCCCAGCCGCGGGTGACTGTGTGGAGTTTGTACTTTCTCCCCGTGTCTGCCTGGGTTTCCTCCGGATGCTCCCACAGTTTCCTCTCACAGTCCAAGATGTGCAGGTTAGGTGGATTGGCCATGATAAATTGCCACTTGGTGCCCAAAAGGCTAGTTGGGGTTTCGGGGACAGGGAGCATGTACATATATACAGTATAAGGTCAATGTTAGGAGTTGTCTCCATGCTTGCCTCTACACACATCTCTGTCAAGTGTAAGTCTGCCCTCTAGACTCAGGTTATGTGTTCCTTTACATCACAGTGAGGGTAATGCTGGACCCAGTCCCACGTTAACCCTTTCTTTGCCAGATCTTTATACTACGTTCCCCAAGTCTTTAGCAAACGTATTTACCTTGCATTCCTGCATAGCCAACAAATTTACCTTACTTCTATTACCCCTTCTCTCCTCCTCAGGTCTTGGTGTCAGGACGAGGCCACTGAATCTAGCGAGAGGCCATCATCGAGAATTGCAACGTTCGAAACATCTCGTGAGGTTCAATGGGATCTCGCAACGCATTGCGATCCCGATTTCATTCTCACTGGGCGAGATCCAGGGATGCATATTTAAATTAGTCGTTAGGCTCATTTAATTATGCGATTGCACAATTCACCCAGGGCCTGGGATCACGGGCCTCGCTTGTGAGGCCTCAACTGGCCGCAGTTTGGTACGGGTTCACAAAGTTGTGAACCAGTTGGGTTGGCACCTCAGGGGGAGGGGTCTCTCTCTGAGGAATTGATGCCCCCGGGTGGTCAGGCAGTGGGCAGGGTAGTATCCTGATACTCCCCTGGCACCTGGGCAATGCCATCTGGGTACCCTAGCAGTGCCACTCTGACACTGCCAGGGTGCCAGGCTGGCAGTACCAAGGTGCCCAGATGCCAGATTGTCTGTGCCAGGCGTTGGGCCAAAGGTGACTTGCCTATAAGAGGTGGGGGAGAGGGGGGGGGGGGGGATGGGGGGGCTCGAGGACCCTGGTAGAGGTAAGTTAGGTGAAATGGGGGAGGGGGTCCTGAGGCCATGGTGGGTGACCATAGGGGGGCTGAAAGAGCGGGGCTGTCTTTAAAAATGGCGCCCCATCTGCGAGTAGTCTTCAGGGAATGACTTAAAGAGTGGCCTCGACGGGCAGTTTCTCACTGAGGCCAGAGAAAACGGCAAAGAGCCGTTGAATAGTGGGGTCTTTCTGGGCGCCTGCAGTTCAGCAGACTTTAACTTGAGTCTGCTGAATAGTGCCCCTTGTCTTTAGAACAGTTGGAGAAATAGTAACCTCTAGGCGCGATTCAACTAACTGAGAACAAATTCCCATAGTGAGCACTTTTAGCCGTGTGTTTCCCAGCGCTCGTTATGGAGTCTCAGTGGGGAATGTGGGGCCTCAAGCTCCGCTTGCCGGAACTCCCCAGTGTAGCGAGAGATCAGGATGCCATTTTTAAATGGCTTCCCGATGTCTGAGGTCGCCGAAGTGACCCCCGAATCCCCCAGCACAAATGCACTCAGGGAGAGTCCCTGGCACCCTGTAGAACCCCCCCCCCCCAACACCCATGCAGGGCATCCCTAGCCTGATTGCGCCCAAAATAATGCCAGCTTGGCAGGGTCATTTCCAGCACTGTGATCCCGCTATCGAATGACACTGTTTCGTTTCTGGGCCCCGGCGGGGAATGGTCCCCGAGGCCTCACTTAACGTCAGCTCTGCCGAGCGGAGCTCCTCGGTGCAGGATGAGATCGGGGCACCATTTTTAAATACACCCCGATCTTCTGAACACCCCTGACACAACTCAGGTGCCCCCCTGCATCCCATCACATACTGACAGAGCACCCCCGGTCCTACCTCTGGCAGGGGCAAAATGCCACTTGACACTGCCAGGGGGCACGGTCAGGGCTCCCAGGTGGCACAGCCAGCGTACCAGGCTGGCAGTGCCAATGTCCGTGTTCACAGTATGGAAATGGTGGAAAGGGATATAGTTTTAAAATGGCTGAAAATGTATTACAGGGCAGGAGCATGGAAGGATTTCAGATTTTGGACAGCAGTATGCTAATGGACAGTGAGACAATGTCGGCTGATAATGGAGGCCTTGGTAAGGTCAATAGGTGAGAAGGACTTTTGCAGAATTTCTATTCTATTTCTATGGGCAATGGAATTCTGGGTGATTGGGAGTTTATCTCAGGTAAAACTCAAAAGGCCAGCAAGGAAGGCATTGGAAAAGTTATCGGAGGGTGACAGAGATGTGTTGAAAATTTCAGCGGATGTGGGTTGAAGTGGAGACAGAGTTGGCCGACATGTCAGAAGTGGGAGTAGCCAGTCTTCGTAATCAATTGGATTTGGGCGTTGGATCTCGCAAGGGGATGAGTGCACTGATGGATCGAACATGACAGGAAATCCTGTATTGGGGCTGGGACCTGCTGAATTGCTGACGGCAGCCAAACCTTTGCTGGCAGATTTTAGTTGATCCATGACTTGATGTGTGAAAGATAGCCATGGAAGCGGGCAGGTTACAAACTGGGTATCATCGGCGCATCCAATGTAGATGCAATGCTTTGGATCATGTTCCCGAGGGATGAGATTCTGATGAGAACCAGGAGGAGGCCAAGGATGGGACCAATTTTCCTAGGCACGCCGTGATATTGTAGGCCGAGATCTTCCGCCCTTGCTTGTGGCTGGGATTTTCCAGCGCCACTGAGGGTGGATGGAGTTTTGACTGGAATGCTGTATTTTCTGTTCTTGCTCGCAACGGACCCCACCACGCACGAAACTGGAGCATCATGCCCGTAATTTGGCAAATTCAACCGGAACTCCCCAAAGAAAAATCATAGAATTATAGAATTTACAATGCAGTAGGAGGCTATTCGGCCCATCGAGTCTGCACCGGCCCTTGGAAAGAGCACCCTACCTAAGCCCACATCATCACCCCATCCCCGTAACCCAGTAACCCCACCCAACCTTTTTTTGGACACTAAGAGCAATTTATCATGACCAATCCACCTAACCTGCACATTTTTGGACTGTGAATGAAATGAAATGAAAATCGCTTATTGTCACAAGTAGGCTTCAATGAAGTTATTGTGAAAAGCCCCTAGTCGCCACATTCCGTCGCCTGTTCGGGGAGGCTGTTACGGGAATTGAACCATGCTGCTGGCTGCCTTGGTCTGCTTTCAAAGCCAGCGATTTAGCCCTGTGCTAAACAGCCCCAGTGGGAGGAAACCGGAGCATCCGGAGGAAACCCACGCAGACATGGGGAGAAAGTGCAAACTCCGCACAGACAGTGACCCAAGCCAGGAATCGAACCTGGGACTCTGGAGCTGTGAAGCAACTGTGCTAACCACTGTGCCTCCTTGCCCCCGGTATGACTGAAACCACCAGATTTGGATCCCTAGCTTCCATTACCAATCTCCCTTATCAGCATCCTGAAAAGAGTGACAGACTAGCCTGAAACCTGGTTCTGAAGCTCTGAGGCATTGATGGCGTGCAAAGGTTTTAGCTGAGAAAAAGTCAATTTTTTGCTACTGCACGTGGGCATATTGGATTTCAAAAATCAAATTGCACACATGACATGAAGGCGTGACACATGGCTGGCACAGAACTACACCTTTACCAGGCGAGCCAGTATTGAAACAAAATCTGTTTGAAGTTTAGCTCAACAGCTACACAATAGTCAATAAGTCGGACGGTCTGGAGGTCGTCGCTCTCGGAACGGTTGACAGCGAACCTCTTCTTTACACTGGTGACAACTTTCCCTCACTTCCCGCAAGGCAGAATGATCTCTTCCTCTGCTCGAGAGATGGAGCAGCTGTCAGTGTGAGGCACCGCGTTGAGATATAGTAAACACACTTGCAGAGTATCATGTCTGAGTTCCGTTGAGACCTGGGTTAGAATGCAGTTCATCGTCCCAGTCCATTGCTATTACAGCTCAGAGGAAGCAGCAGGTCCCATTGTCTGTTCTAAAGTGTTTTACCATTCCCTGCCTTGGTTACACCAGGGATGGCTCGCAAAAGCAAAGTGCTTCATCTTCTGCTTGCCCCTCTCTCCTTAGTTAATGCAGCAAAAGCCGGCTGTGATAAGTTACAAAGGAACCTCGACTATTTGTTGCTGAAGTTAAAGTCAATATTCTTGTAAAATAAGAATTAAAGTGAGAAATGATATCAGGGAGCTGTCTTCAAACAAACAAAAAATTGACTACGAATTAGGAAAATTAGCTTCTGATAAAAATACAAGAATCCACATGTGTTTTGGAGATGTGGGGCTGGTTTCTCCGTCCCGCCACGCCAGATTTCTGTTTCTCCCCGCTGGCGGGATGCTCCGTCTCGCCGGCTGGTCAATGGGGTTTCCCATTGTGGGGCAGCTCCACGCCGTCGGGAAACCCCTGGGCTGCCGGCAAAACGGAGCATCCGGACGGTGGCGAATCCAGCACGTGATACTAGTGAGCAGGGATGTTTAAAACAATGGACCTCTATTTACAGTGTGATATCTCATACATGGCTGTCCTTCTCTCTCTGTTTCCTACACTAGGATTTATGACCTCACATCTGGTGAAGACATTAATATAACAGAGCTTCACTAGAGCTAATAAGAATTACTACAAATGCATAAAATTAACTCCCCCCGTCAATTAAATGTCCCCAACAAGTTCAAAACATGTTGAACATGAACAATAGTCAATAGGTCGGACGGTCTGGAGGTCGTCGCTCTCGGAACGGTTGACGACGAACCTCTTCTTTACACTGGTGATAACTTCATTTCATTTTTCTGTCTTTGCACTAACATCATCGGTGTTTGGTATAACCGGCATTGATGTAGGAACTAGAGGTTGTCCCTCTGTCTGACCAGCAAGCGAGGTATGTTTTCCTCAACAGTCTGTTAGTGTTGGGGTTGTAGGAAGGGTCAAGTCATGACTTTGGAGGGTTGAACCTGGATTTTCCACAGGCCACGGTTCTGTTCTTCCAGCGAGCAACTGGTCTGAATGTAACAGTTCTTTGGCTTGCGCGAAAGCGTTGTTGCATTGATCCGACACTTCTTGTTCTGGTCCAAGAGGTTATGTAATGGTTTCAGAACTGTTGCCAGGGTTGGGACAAATATTCCATAGCAGAGAATTAGAAAACTGCCAAAAAAACACCTTCATTCAAAAAAGGAGGGAGACAAAAAACAAGTAACTATCGGTCAGTTAGCTTAACTTCTGTCATTGGGAACAAAAGGGTGCTAGCGGCTGGGATTCGTGAACCAGCCACTTAAAAGGTGGCCAGTTTTGGGACTGGCGTGATCGGTAATCCCGGCTGGGACTGATATACTGTATGTCACGTTGCAGTTTATTTTTCTTTGACAAAATAAACCGTTGTGGTTAAACCTTCTCGGGACTTTTGTGGATATTATAAATGCATAATATAATCAAGCAGAGTCAGCATGGCTTGATGAAGGGGAAATCATGCCTGACAAATTTATGAAAATTCTTTGTGGTGGTAACGAGCAGTTAAATGAAGGGGGACCAGGAGATGTAGGACAGCACGGTAGCATAGTGGTCAGCACTGTGGCTTCACAGCGCCAGGGTCCCAGGTTCGATTCCCTGCTGGGTCACTGTCTGAGCGGAGTCTGCACGTTCACCCCGTGTCTGCGTGGGTTTCCTCCGGGTGCTCCTGTTTCCTCCCACAGTCCAAAGACGTGCAGGTGGATTGGCCATGCTAAATTGCCCCTCGTACCCAAAAAGGTTAGGAGGGGTTAGTGGGTTACGGGGATAGGGTGGAAGTGAGGGCTTAAGTGGGTCGGTGCAGACTCGATGGGCCAAATGGCCTCCTTCTGCACTGTATGTTCTATGTGAAAGACTTGGATTTCCAAAAGACATTCGATAAGGTACCACACGGAATAAGTTAAGGGCCCATGGTGTTGGGGCAGTATATTAACATGGATGAAGATTGGCTAATGTCTTACTTCTGCTCCTGTGTCTTATGGTCTTGTAGTTCAACAATCCCAGGGAGGAACGTATTTGGTTAATATTTTAAGGTACAGGCACCTCTGTCATGGCTTTAACCTTTGAACAATTTGTTGAGGCCAGTGATGCCAATCGCATGTCCCAAATACTCAATGGAGGATAGGAAGAACTCACACTTGTCCTTATGGACTCTATCATAGTCTCCCAATCTCTGGAGAGTGACGTCCAGATTTCAAAGGTGTTTGACTTCATCTCTTCCAGTGATTAGGATGTCATATGGATAGCACTGGACTCCACTCAGGGTCTGATCCATTGCTCTTTGAAACAATGCAGGAGCTGATGTGATACCAAAGGGCAATCTTTGGTACCGGAACAAGCCTTTACGTGTCACAAGTGTCAAGACGTTTCTGTGACTTCTGGTTCACATTCATCCGTAAGTAAGCTTGGCTCAGATCAATTTTCCTGAAATGTTGGCCTCCTGCCAATCCTACAAACAAATCATCAATGTGAGTCGATGGGTACTGTTCAGCACATAACACGGGATTTATGGTGACCTTGAAATCCCTGCAAATCCTGATGGATCCATCTTTCTTGATGACTGGAACTCTGGGCGTGGCCCATTCACTGATGCTGACAGGTTCCTAGACTCCGGACTTCACATGTCACTCCACCTTTGTCCTAATAGCATATAGTACTGGATAAAAGCAAATTACTACGGATGCTGGAATCTGAAATGAAAGAGAAAATGCTGGACAATCTCAGCAGGTCTGGCAGCATCTGTAGGGAGAGAAAAGAGCTAATGTTTCGAGTCCGATGACTCTTTGTCAAAGCACATAGTACTGACCTTGCCTTCAAGCATTTAACCTGGCTTCCTTCTCTTTCTTTGTTTAACTGTAATATTTTTCATGTTCTCTAATTTACCATTGATCACAACAATGTGCTTCTTTATAATTTTTGCGAGGCCAGATTCTCTATTGGTCATCATGTTGCATTCGGCCCATTTCAGTAGAATCTTGTCCAGCCATGTTCGACCCATCAACGCTGAACAATGTCCCTTTACTACATATAGAGACAAATCTGTTTGCCCATTAAGTTCCACAGCTACTTCAATGCGGCCCTTCAATGGAACCACTTCTCCTGCGAATGTCTTCAGCTCTATCCTTGATGGACTTAATGGAATATGTTTAAGTGTTGCCTTTTAGACAGTCTCTGGCACCAAAGAGATTGCTGCTCTAGTGTAACTTCCATCCTTACTGGCTGCCCATCCAGATCCTTTGGGAAAACAAATGGACATTCTACTTTTTATTTTGTTTAAATGTTGCCTCGGTTTGTTCTTGCTTCTTCTTTTTACTCAGAGCTTGCTTGTTCTTCCTGGAGGCACACCCTATGTGCCTATTTTCCTTCACAGCTTCGACATAGCAAATCATTACACCAACATTCAGCAGCAGAATGTCCTGGCTTTACACATCGGTAACATGTACGGATCTCAAGATTCTTGCGTGTCAATTCAGCAGCCATTTTGTGTGTTCCGAGTACACAAATTCAATTGCTGAGCATCCTCTGCAGCCAGCTCCATAGAGGCAGCTATTTCCATAGTCCTCTGCAGAGTTCTTACTTCCCTCATCGGTGCCTGATGACGGGGGGCCCCCAAGGCTTCCATCGGACTGGCCCTTGGCCTCCTCTCCGTGACGCCAGCCAGCTGCTGATGCCACTCCAGCCTTGCGATTTAGCTCAATTGATCGTGAAATATCTGCCTTAGATGCCAGGATTGGCCTGCAGGAGGGGAGGCAGGCAAATGAGAGGGAATGAACATGGGTCATCATTGGCCTGCGGCACTGCTGTAAGACAAGACAGAGCAAGAACCCTCCAGATTGATTTAAAGGAGAGACTTAGTTCTTCACAAGCAGTACTTCAGTGCCTGTTCAAGGACGGTGGTATGACCGAGATAGATCTGGGAAAATCTAGGCAAGGTCAGATTTGGGACTGAGGTTTTGAAGCAGGCAATATCCCCCTGATTAGAATGTTCATGGGGGGCGGGGGGGGGGAGGCAAACATCTGTCTTATGCAGGTGCCTTGAGTGATGGAGAGTGGAGGCTGTCAATTAGGTGGACAATGCACTACTAGCAGATGACAGGCCGAGGCTGATCACGCCCCGGATTTGGTGCCACCAAATTGGTGCATTTTGTGTTCAATGAACAGACTTGATGGGGACAAATTTCTCCTCCAGAACTTGATTATGGGAATGGGGTAGCAATATATTTCTCTGATTCTACTTGACAGTGAAAAATCTTGCTGCATATTAAAAACGAGCTGCAAAGCGTCAGCATTCCCAGCCAGGTGCTTCCTCTGGCAGCGGTACTTTCAAGTAGCATCCAATGCTCAGGCAATGTGGATCTCTCTCTATGCACACTGAGAAGACATAAGCTGAGCTTTGTCCACTGTTGGCTGAATGCCCGAGACGTCTCATGTTAATGAAGAGTGCATTGTTCTGGTGACTTTTCGTTAACACAAAAAACGTCGGGTTTTTTGAATTTTAAAAAGTCAGATGGGCGTTGGTCACTTTGGGCAAGCTTCAATTGGTTTGCGCAAGCTGCAGCTGTACTACAGATAGCACATTTACCTGCAACATGGAAACTTAGTAGAGTCTGTAATCCACCAGGCCTACATTGACAAACGCGAGGGAAAGGGTGCTCTTTCAAAGTTGAGTGCAGCAAAACTGTTCAACTGCCATTTGCAAAATGGGTTTACCTTTCGTCCCCTCAAGTGCACAAGTAAAGTTCCTGCTGAGTTGTGAAGAACACGGCTAACTCATACTTTCTAGAATATCAGACTCAGTTAATGTTGTCAGGAAAGTATGAACAGAAGTCTACAGCTCATGACTCAGAAACAACATCTTATTATCCAGAAGACTGGAGGATAGCAAATGTTGTCCCCTTGTTCAAGAAGGAGCGTAGAGACAACCCCAGTAACTATAGACCAGTGAGCCTTACTTCTGTTGTGGGCAAAATATTGGAAAGGTTTATAAAATTTATAACGTTTATAAGAGATAGGTTTACTCAAGCAGTTGAAACACTTGTCAAGAGGAAGAAGGAGGCTTTGTAAAGATGAGACATGAAGGTTCAGTTAGGGCGCTCGAGAGTTACAAGTGAGCTAGGAAGGCCCTAAAGAGAGAGCTAAGAAGAGCCAGGAGGGGACATGAGAAGTCTTTGGCAGATAGGATTAAGAATTTGGAGTAGTGCGTGCAATTCTGGTTGCCGCATTATAGGAAGGATGTGGAAGCATTGGAAAGGGTGCAGAGGAGATTTACCAGAATGTTGCCTGGCATGGAGGGAAGATCTTATGAGGAAAGGCTGAGGTACTTGAGGCTGTTTTTGTTAAAGAGAAGAAGGTTAAGAGGTGACTTAATTGAGGCATACAAGATGATCAGAGGATTGGATAGGGTGGACAGTGAGAGCCTTTTTCCTCGGATGGTGATGTCTAGCATGAGGGGCATAGCTTTAAATTGAGGGGAGATAGATATAAGACAGGTGTCAGAGGTAGGTTCTTTACTCAGAGAGTAGTAAGGGCGTGGAATGCCCTGCCTGCAACAGTAATGGACTCGCCAACACTAAGGGCATTCAAATGGTCATTGGATAGACATATGGACGATAAGGGAATAGTGTAGATGGGCTTTAGAGTGGTTTCACAGGTCGACGCAACATCGAGGGCCGAAGGGCCTGTACTGCGCTGTAATGTTCTATGTCCTATGTCGCTGCACAGCTCCAATTTACAAACTTGGTAAAATGACACGGGCATGCTTTTTACCAGGATGTTCCTGTAAAGGATATCAAATCCCTGTGAAAGAAACGGTACATTAGTTACTACAGCCACATATTTATATTGTGTCAACAGCAGATTCCAACTGGCAGACGCCATATTAGGACTAACCTCGCCAAGGCAGATTGCAAATGTTTTCTTCTTGCTTTCGAAGCTGCAAGGCGGAAGGCCCTCGGTATCACTCAGTGAATCAAGTGACAAGGCATCAAGGAACAAATTTGGAGGAGTGTGGAACCCGTTACCTTCCTTCAGTGGAAAGGATGCAGCATGTTCTCTGCATGGCTGTTTCTCTGATTCCAGGGCAGGCCTGTGGCCTTGCGAGTGGCGACTCTCTTGTGCTGGACATTGTCCGAAAGCCTCCAGCACTGGCTCCTGTTGGTCAGTGAAATGGCCATCTCCTTTCCAGGCCTTGGTCTGAAGCTGCATTGTGAACACAAGAGGGTGGGTTCTAACAGGCAAGCCTTTTAACAGCTGAAGGTGAAATGGAAGCAGGTGCCGAGAATGTAGCATTGTGGTGTGATGGTCTGCCGATGAATCACCACTGCTCCATTGCCTCAAGAGCATAGTGGTTAGGATGCTGACAAGCTTGGTGTCCATGCACTAACTAATCTCTGCTGTTTATTTCCTCTATTCTGGGCAGCACGCACTGTAGCAGCTGCATGAGTTAACTTCAGAGAAGCCCAGTACAGAGGCTGGCAGAATGTAATACAGACTATCCCTCGTGCTCAAAGTGTTACTCGCTGCCTAACTGTAGTCACGGATTGTAGCAAAAGCTAGATTTGAGATTTGTCATGTTTCCTCAGAACCAGATGAGGGGCAGAGGAGGGCATACGATCATGGTTCAAGGCCTGATGTTTGCTCCGTTGTTGATGAAAATGAAAGCCTTTGTAACTATAATAATGAAAGCCGCTGCTTAACAAGGCACAGTAGAAACCGGAAATAACGGACCTTATTGGAACACCACATTTTTACATTTAGGAATTTCCATCACCCTTACCCAAATATTAGTCTGCCCAATTTGGAGCCACAAAACAGGAGATATTACGGCTGGAATCCTCTGTTCTTGCCGGAGCGTGGAGGCGGAAAGGGCAGTTCATTAAGCAGATTGGTGTCGTACCAGAACCCTGTCACCTTCCGACCTCCATCAGATTAGGTTCTGGGAGGGAAGGCCCATGGTCAATCCTCCTGCCTGCCGCCTATTGAGGCCCTTAAATGGCCAATTAGTGATCAATCAAGGGCTTCGTCCCCCAACGCCGCTGGGATCAACGTAGGTGTAGGCAGGCTGTGCGCGCAGGGCCACCAGTCGGCCCCCGGTGGGGTGGGGTGGATGCACCCTTAACAGAATTGTTACGGCCATTCGGCCCATCGGTGTCTGCACTGTCTCTCCAAACGAGCATTGTGACTTAGTGCCATTCCATTGACTTTTCCCTGCACCCCGATTAAAGGTCATCAATGCCTTCATCGAGGGTCTGAGCATGAGGAAAGAGGAAGGGGGGGGGGCTGCTGAGAGCCACAACCCTGCCTTTGCTGCAGATACTCCTGCATCCTCGCCCCATGACCCCTACCCTGTGAACGCCTCTCCCCCCATATTACTTATCTGTGGTCTGGGTAATGCCGCTCTCCTGGGCCTCTGGTGCCATGGCCTTCCCTGTGGCGCTGCTGAACACAAGAATTTCTAGCCTCTAATTGCCCAGCAACTCTCGGTAGGCAGGACTTCTGTCCCCAGAGTCCTGATTCCAGGGGCCCCGAACCATAGCCCGAGCCTGGCCACTGCCTGATTGCCTTGTGGTTGAGAGTGAGCCTTCCTGAAAAGAGGCAGTGTGGCTCTCGCGCCAGCTCTCCAGCTGGCAGGCGGGACCCCCAGTGCCTCTCAACAAGATTCTGCCCAATACAATTGACGTTTTTAAATTATTATTATTTTCATGCCAGCAAGGTAGTTTCACGTTCACTCAGAAAAGAAATTCACTGTTGTTCATAGGTGGAAAGTGGAAGTTTCAGGCCTGCTTTATTTTCAAATTTGAATCTCTTCGGATCAGAACACTGCTGTTCAGTTTTGAACGCACAATAGAATTTTTCCCAATGGAAAGAGTACTCAAGTGTGTCTCAGCAATGCTGACCCACATAATGGTCAATTTACTATTGCAGGACAAAGCCCTGTAATCGATCATTAAAAACACAGCTAATTTAGAACGCAGCATTTAACCATTCAAACCGAAGGAACAGATTCCTTTTGTATTGTAACTGGTTTGTCATTGAGTCACGATTCCTCTGAGGTACCGTGAACCACATATACTTAAGTAAGGGACCCAATTCGACAATAAAGTGTGGGGTGCTGGAGGGGTGGAGGGGGGGGGGGGGGAGGGGTATTGGCCACCGCTGCAAAGGAAGAGCCAACAAGGGTAGATTGATGCGCACCCTGAGCATGTGCTGGCAAAAATTGCCGGGAGAGGGAGTCCCAGAACGGGATCCCACCTACTATTTTTAAAGGGCTCCGGAGTCGGTCCAACTCTGTGAAAATCCAGGCCTGAGATTTTCAATAGGAAGTAATTTTTTTTACAGAAACTCAAGACAGCGCAGGTGAGCGGGTCACACCAGAGGTGAGGTCGCCTCACCTTTGACCTCAGCTGCGTCAGCATAATGCTCAAAAAAAAAAGCAGGCAAAGATGAGTGCAGGCTATTACCACTGTTCGGTTGTGCCCTGCACACCACGCTTAGTCCGGTTGATCGCTACCTATCATCACACCATCTGCTGCCCTAAATTCCTCTCCTGATCGTAATCAGCAAATCCAGCTCTTCTCTCTTCAGTTTATCTGCCACTGGTCCCCGATAATTTCCAGTCTGTAACCGATCCTTTGCCTGGACCTTTGCAGTTGTTTACATGTCGCACCAACCCTCTGCTGTGAATCCTGCTGGCAGATTCTTTTTACCACCTCACTGTTATTGTTTCAATCCCATTCGTTTCTGCCATGGGGCTTTTCTCACTCACTGAACCTCGCTGGTCGGCCGCGACCATATCTCCAGCTGCACGTTTTCACCCTGGCTCTTTTGTCACTGATTATTGTGGGAACAGCGACCATTGTTAAAGCTAGGCATACGTTTCAAAAGAAAAAATATACAAAATACAAGACTGAAGGTGAGGAAGAGACCCGCTGGCCCCTCGAGGCTGCCTCACACCATACTGGCCTGGCCTTAGACTGCACATTTACAGCTTGAAAGCACAAGAAACCGAAAGCTATGCTCGCCACTCCAATGCAGGACTGAGGGAGTGCTGCACGGTTAGAGGTGCCGTCGTTCACATGAGACACCGAACTGCGACCTCATCTGCCTGATCAGGAGAGTGCAGAAGCTCCCATGGGCTCTATCTCAAAGGTGTCCTGGCCAGTATGTATCTCTCAATCAACATCACAAAATCAGTTAATCGTATTGCTCTTTGTGGGAGCTTGCTGTGCACTAATTCACAGTCACGTTTCCTACATTACAACAGTGACTATATTTCAAAGGTACCTCACTGGGCTGAGACATCTGGTGGTCATGAAAAGCGCTAGACAAGTACAGGTCTTTTCTCGAAAGCCATGATGTGGAGGCGCCAGCGTTGGATAGGGGTGAGCACAGTAAGATGTCTTACAACACCAGCTTAAAGTCCAACAGGTTTGTTTGGATCACTAGCTTTCAGAGCGCAGCTAAAACCCAGGGCTGAATTTTCCGACTGAAAACCTGCGTGTTTCTACCACGAGAAACAGGTAGGTTTTCTCTGCAGATCTTTGGACAATTTGTCAAAAAAGAATTGGTGGGCGTGGTTTGAGCTGTCATTCTTGAAGAGCAGGGCCTAAGGGAGCCAGCAAGCCTGGCTCCAGAAATCAAAGGGTGCCCCTATCTCAAAGTGGAGAGATAGGCCCCCCCAGGGGCATCGGGACTGACCCCCCCCCCCCCCCCCCCCTCCCCTCACATCCATCCTCGCCGGCAATCTCCCGCCCCACCATCCATCATTGATTATTGCTGGCAATCTCCCCCTGTCACCTTCGTGCCCCTCCCCCCAATCGCTCAACAATGGCAATCTCCATCCCCCCCCCCCCCCACATCGTCACCTTGCCTTCACCCCTCACCAGTGCCAATCAGTGCACTATGGCAGTTTAGGCATATTTAAATACATTCAAATTGGGGGTGGCACAGTGGTAAGCACTGTTGCCTGACAATGCCAGGGACCCGGGTTCAGTTCCGGCCTCGGGTGGCTGTCTGTGTGGAGTATGCATGTTCTCCCCGTGTCTGCCTGGCTTTTCTCCGGGTGCTCCGGTTTCCTCCCACAGTCCAAAGATGTGCAGGTTAGGTGGACTGGTCATACTAAATTGCCCCTTAGTGTCCAATGATGTGCAGGTTAGTTGAGGTTATGGGGATAGGGTGGGCGAGTGGTTCTAGGAACGGTGCTCTTTCAGAGGGTCAGTGCAGACTCGATGGGCCGAATGGCGTCCTTGTGCACTGTAAGAATTCTATGGTTCTATGATGGTAACCAGATTCATGCCCGCGTTGGACGTGAAGCTGATTATGTCGGTGGCGGGAGTGGGGAAAATCTCATTCTGAGATCTCCATGGCACAAATCCCGTTCTGGCTCTCTCCCGAGAGTTAACAGCCATAACGGGATTTGCACCCCCAGCGGACAAGCCTAGAAAATCACCCTCCTAATCAGGTAGTTCATGACTCTGTTACAGTGGGGCGCTGAAGGAGACAGGTTTGGTAAGAGTTTCCTTGTGGAGAGATCAGCTCAAGTTCCGGGCTGCCTACTCCCTGCTTTGTTCTCAGGGAGACAAATGCTTGCTTGTGTTTCTGAATCAATAACTCTTCCATTAAAAAAAATGGACTATGCGCTAGATACAAGCAACACCATGCGAAGCACTGACATTGCATGCACAGATAACTTAGCAGAAATGTGCCAAAAATCTAATCATTTACAATAGCATTAGTTTCATGTGCAGTATTGATGGTCTGCTGGGAAGGCTTTAAACAGCATAGGACAGTGGCCAGCCCCTGTCGAAGTTTTGAGATGGTGATTGAAGCAAGCTGCCTTTGGAGAAAACCAACAGACCTTAAAATCTTGATACTGAACACCCCAGACAGTGCACCATTATATCGCTTTGAACAGCTCCCAGCTGCTAAGAACATGGGTTGTGATACCGGATTCACAGTTAAACACAGCAGGCCTCATTCAATGGCCAACCCTGTGTCACTTCCCACGAGACAACGCACTGTGCTAAATGGCTAATCACTGACTGAGATATTCCAAGTGTATGGAACTTCATAAATTGTCAATTTTTTCATAAGGAAGCTTCCTTCAATCTTCATCCCACAACCACTGTTGGGTTATCCTCAAAACCATCCCTTCCCTTCTCCATTGCTGAAGCATAATTCCGACGATTAAAAATAATTAGCTTTCCCCACACACAAATCTCCCAGCTGCCAGTGGCTCTCTACATTCATAAAGGCGGGCAATGGATTAAAATATTTTAAAATTTCATTATCAAATAGGGACAGGCACGAGTACTGATCCACGTCAAACATCCTTTAATCCTCAAAGACTAATCGTACAGGAAACTGACTGTACATAATTACACCACAGCACCCTATCTGTGTACTACAAGCCAGATACTAGAAACCAGACTATTGTCGATTACATCAATACATTTCATTTGAATTCAACTTCTTTCTGCAAGATCTTGCGCTTCTAGAAGTTTCTATCTAATACTTCATCAATTGGGGAAACCACCTCCAACGGATATTGCCAGCCACATTCTACAGTAACGCTGAGCTTCTGAAAAATGACATTTTCCACATTCCAGACTGTCAAACGGACAAGCCTCTGCACCAGCAGTTTCTCTGTGAAGGGTTAGCTAGAGTCAATAGATTGAGGGTTAATCACATTGCAAAGTTAAAATGAAAAGTGTGGATGTAGAAAATCTGGTCAGTAGTCAGCATCTGAGAGAAGATAGCTTAACATAAGTTACCTTCACTAACTGTGCAGTTCCAGTGTTTTCTGTTTCCATGATGAATCAGCCATTTTGACCTGGGTTTTGCAATAACAGAATGGACTTCCCTCATTGCGAAAATGGTGGAAGAGGCCAAATTCCAAGGAAGTCCTGCCTCCGAACATGGTACCTACCATTTTCTAGATGACAGGAATTGGCCCCAGTCAGGATTTCGCGGAGGCAGCTGCCCATATAAATCAGCGGCTGCCAAAAACTTACATCTAATTTTTGTGCATGAAACATGACATGCACAAATTAGACCTGGTAGGAACATTGCCCTGGGGCAACATTGGGGAGGTTAGGTGCCCCTTGGGAAAGGTACGGTACCCCTTGTAATTGTTAAGAGTAGGCATGTGTGTAAAAAGTGCAAAAACTCATTAATTGTCAATCTCATTGGAACTATCAAAAATATCAACATGAACTGTCAGAAGTTTAATGTGAGAGTACCTTTCGACATGGATGTTTAAGCAATGTACCTTTAAGAAAACAGTAATGTCAGAGAGTGGGTGGAGCTGAGGTCAGGTCAGCCATTTTGCAGTTTTAAGTTTGAGTTTGAAAAAGAGCTTGTGTGTGTCTGTATGTTTCCAGAGAGCTGCAGTTTGAAAAGAGCTTGACAGTGTCTGTGCTTGCAGTGAGCTGGATCTCTGCCATGAAAGACTATCTCTGGATCATTTGGGTGATTTAAACTCATAATAGTAAAGCCTTTAACCTGATGTGATTCTGTTTAAAGGTGTTAAATCTCTTGGAAGTTTGAAGGAACATTTTGAGGAATTATTTACTGTTGCAATATTTTCTGAGTTATCTTTAAAGAAAGGGGTGTTAAGAGATCCAATGTTTACTTAAGATGTTAAGTTGAGCTCATGGAATAAACAGTGTTTTGTGTTTAAAAACCCACGTGTCCTTAATTTTAATCCCACACCTAGGGAACAAGCCGTGTGCTAGGAAAAGCAACAAATACATTAAAGGGAGAGGTTGGTTGAACTCCATGATACATTTTGGTGTTCTGGAAACGCCTCGCCCATAACAGAAGTAACTGCCAAAAGTGTCAAAATAAGCTGTCAAATATAACGGTCAAACTGTAAAGGCATTCAAAACTCCTTCCCTTTAAACTTTTGAAAGAAATGTCTGGAATATTTCAAAAATACATTGTTTACTATTTCATTCTTTTGGCATAGACCCGATGGATTTCATTACTGGATTAGTGATGTATGACTGTAATCACAACCTTCCATTATCACAGTAGGATGCCTTTCATTTCACAGTTTGATAGACAGATACAGGTGGTAATAGTCCCTTTGAAGTGGGACTATGAATGGCAATTCTTGTCTTTATATGGGATTAAGCACTTACATGAAATGTTTATTTTAATAAGGAAGTAGTTGAATGTAAATATAGCAAATGGGTTTTTATGAATTAGAAATACCACGGGTGTGCGTTAAGGGCATAAAGTGGCAAACGTTGACACGGATGGGGCATGTGGAGTGTGTGAGTGTGATGGTTGCAGATTTTTAAAAAATCTTGGACACAGTTGCGGAGCTCAGAGGCAGGCCTTCCATCCACCTCGCCTCTGCACCTGGCACTCTTCCCAACCTCTGAGGCACATTTTCCCAGGTCGGATTTCTGGAGTTGGATAAAAGGCCCCTGCGCTCCCAACCCAGTGGTGAGAATCCAGGCCTTTACAAAGCAAGCCAACAATTTAATTAGAAGTCACAGATCAGAGATGCTGAGACCTTTAGTTTGACAATATGTCACTACATGCGTTTTAGGCATGCTCTGATTTTTGATTCTGTCTTTGATGATGCCAGTTCTGATATCAAGGTACTTGGATATTGGTTTACAGTGGCAGGCTTATTTTGAATGTTTTTCTTAACCTCCTTGTGATGGATATGCATTGCGAAGTGTAAACAGGTGTGAAAGCACTGTCAGACTGGCTTCTATCCCATTAACAAACTGCTCAGGATACCATCTGGTTTCTCTGTTAGCTTTTATCTCGTGCTTAGCTCTGTTGTCATCTTCCATCTGTTATCCTCTGTCTTTGTCTCCAGGCCATTTCCAACTCTGGTGTCTTGAAGGTGTGAAAAATATTACGTCAGTGATATTTCCCGACTGCTGGGCCCTCTGGCTGACTCCAGACTAAACCTTTTAAATGCCCAGCGGGGTAGCATTGGCGCACGGGGCCTTGACGTGGTTTCCTCAGCTTTGCAAACTGCGCAGGCAATGAGGTAATATCAACTGAGAAAAGTACCCAACATGTCTCCGCAGTCTGATGTTTTAACCTGTTCTCCTGAGCCGGTAGCAAAGGCTACCTCCAGAAAGCAGCGGCATCCTTTAAAAAAAAATCAGGAGATGATCTGACTGTGCCTCCAACTCCGATCACAATTTAAGTTCCATTCTGAGCCAGTGAGCCATTGTGGCTTTCTCGCCAGGTCAATGAGGTGAGCAGGTTAATGGAAGCTAAACTGGCCATTCACGATGGCATGCTATTTGCCTCTGCGGTGGTTCTGAAAAGCAGGAATACTCTTCCAATACCTACAAGGAAAGTCTATGTCTTCCCTGCTTCAGTCTTCCCTCCCACGGGTCCTCGACCGTGATGCACCTTCCCCGTCACCTTACACAGCTGAGTATCAGTGGGTGACCGACTGGAGGCCAGCAGTCACTTCCCCCCACCCTGTTCTTACTCATTCCAGGCGGCAAGTCGTTTGGTGACATCTTGATTAGTTCCAGCAGTTAAAATGTTCTCTTTTGCTTCTGATCTTTTTTTTTTACTTGACCTTAATCGACAGGAAAAGAGTAGCTTCCCCACTCGGGTCAGAATTAAGATGGTGGTAGGGGCCCCAAGATGGTGGTCGGGGCCCGATGACATCATCTGAAGCCAATGTATGTGCTTGAAGAAAGACACCACTGGTTCTGACTGGGGGATTTGCTCCCTGTTCAAAAGATCAGGTTAAATCTGAAGATGGTGCAATCCAGATGGGGTGAGTTAGTCAGCTGGTTGATTTTAACTGCCTGTACACCCAGTTTCCACTGGGATAGTATGATTAAAATTGACCTCAAGAGAGTTTTACTGTAATATATAAACATTATTCTGCTGCAGCTGGGCAGGTATCTAACTGAAACCAATAATTTCCTTGCCGGAAACCCATAGGCGTTTAGAATCCTTCCCATTACATCTGAATCCAATTTCTGTCCACAAATCGAACAGAAAACTGATCAGCAGACAGGAAACAAAGAGTAGGAATTATCAGGTCTTTTTCAAATTGGCAGGCAGTGACGAGTGGGGTACCGCAGGGATCGGTGCTGGGACCCCAGCTATTCAGATTTGGATTGGATTGGATTTATTGTCACGTGTACCCAGGTACAGTGCAATGTATTGTTCTGCGTACAGTCCAGACCGATCGTTCCACACATGAAAAAGAATGTAGGACATACATAAATACACAATGCAAATACATAGACACAGGCATCGGGTGAGCATACGGACTGCAGCCCTACTCTTGCCCGATGGAAGAGGTTGAAAGAGTGAATAAACCGGGTGGGAGGGGTATTCGATTATGCTGTCCGCTTTCCCAAGGGAGTGGGAAGTGTAGACAGAGTCAGTGGATGGGAGGCGGTTTTGCATGATTGACTGGGCTGTGTTCACGACTCTCTGTAGTTTCTCATGGTCTTGGGCTGAGCAGTTGCCATACCAGGCTGCGATGCACCAGGTAGGATGTTTCATATGGTGCACCTGTAAAAATTGGCATGAGTCAATGCGGACATGCTGAATTTCTTTAGTTTCCTGAGGAAGCATAGATGCTGTTATGCTCTCTTGGAAAAGTGGGCAGCATAATCAAAGACCCCTCCCACCTGGGTTATTCACTCTTCCAACTTCTTCCATCGGGCAGGAGTTACAAAAGTCTGAGAACACGCACTAACAGATTCAAAAACAGCTTCTTCCCCGCTGTTACCAGACTCCTGAATGACTCTCTTCTGATCTCTTCAAACATCTTCTCTGCTGAGTAGAACTGCACTCCATATGCCTCACCTGATGCCTGTGTCTATGTATTTACATTGTGTATTTATGTATGTCTTATGTTTTTTTTTCATGTATGAAATGATCTGCCGGACTGCATGCAGAACAATACTCGGTACACGTGACAATAAAACAAATCAAATCCAATTGAATTCTACAATGACATTAGGATGTGTTTAAAAAGAAGCCTTAAAAGCAGTAATTCATTCATGGTAAACTATGTTTAGCTATGTTAAAAAAAAATTTCACTACAGGGTAATAAAACGATCCATCAGTCCAACCTTTTAGCTGAAACTAAAATCCTCTTAACCTTGTGTAAATACACATTGTGAAATTGACAGCAGAGATAAGCTAAGTCTTAGTATAAATTCTTGGCTGACAATCCTGACAACATTACCAAATGATGTCTAAATGACAGCTAAATAACGCCGCATACTAAAATACCTGAGCCTCAGAGAAAACATTGCTTGATTGACAGCTCTGGCTCTCTGATCTCTGCTGTCAATTGCACAGATTATTTGTCTCTGAGCGAATTAAGGGATGTGGGGGACAGGCAGTTGAAGCCCAAGATCAGCCATGATCATATTGAATGACAGAGCAGGCTCAAAAGACCATAAGGTCTATTGCTGCTCCTATTTTGTGCATTCTTGTGTTCATAGTCACAGTGAAAGCAATGCAGGCAGAAGAGCCTGCCTGCAGGTCCTCAAGTAGATGATGGTGTTGCCCTCCTGCCTCTTTGATGAAGCTCACAGTTCTCATACACATTTAATTGTACACTGCCCGGGCATTCTATGATAAGGATAGTATCGTGTGAGGTGCAGCCGCTATAGAAATGCTGCCTGACTCTCCTCTGCTGAGTCCTGTTCTGTTCTTCCTCCTCCATGATAATGGAGAACAATCATATTTCACTTAGCAATGCCATACCTGCTGCTGAGAAGCCCCAGACTGTGCTTAGTGGGGGTGAGGGTGGTGGCAATCTGCTGGTGGGCTGACTCTGTCAGAAGCACTGCAAAGCAAGTCCAGGTGTATATGCAGAGAATGGGGAGAAATAAACTGGCCCAACACGAGCTGTCCAACAACAGAAACTCACTGAACCTCATCATCTGAGAATCTTCAGAATCTCACATCCATATAATAGAAGCTGGGAACTCGGGGTGGTGCTAGAGCATTGAACATACTGTGTAGAAGGCGGTCATTCGGCCCATCGAGTCTGCACCGACCCCCTTAAGACCTCACTTCCACCCTATCCCCGTAACCCAATAACCCCTCCTAACCTTTTTGGACACTACGGGCAATTTATCATGGCCAATCCACCTAACCTGCACGTCTTTGGACTGTGGGAGGAAACCGGAGCACCCGGAGGAAACCCACGCACACACGGGGAGGATGTGCAGACTCCGCACAGACAGTGACCCAAGCTGGAATCGAACCTGGGACCCTGGCGCTGTGAGGCCACAGTGCTATCCACTTGTGCTACCGTGCTGCTAGGGGAGTGATTCTTTCAGTGCACAGGCTGTCACCTCTTCCTGCCACAAAAATGCACTCGCATTTTTCACGGCGCCTTTTGCAACCTCAATAGTTACTATTAGATAGCAGGATTACGTAACGGAAATATGTGGAAAATGGTGAGGGAACCCGATCCCTCTGTCCAATGTTTGTTATTTCTTGCGGAACCGTGACAGCTCCTGAAAGAACCAGTTTCTAACTTTACTAACAAACAGCGTCAAAGGAAATAATTCCTCACTGAGTACAGCATTTCAGCATCACACTATTTGTCTTACACCAGTCACTTCCTGCTAAATACATCTTCTGTCCTGAAAGGTGAAGATTGCCTTTTATTCATTATGGAGAGGAGAACAGCAGACCTCATTGCCCCTTCCCCAATTCACATAACCTGACAAACGAGAGATGATGACGATCTAACGGAAAGGTTTCTGACTGTGGGAGTGAACGGGAAATGCCGGATGTTTCCCGCCGGCCGGCCCGGTGAGACCGGTATCTAACGTTAATTAAGGCGGTTAATGATGCCCCATGGGCCTCACGCTGCAAATTGCTCCCGCGGCTGATTCGCCAGGACTGAGCCTGGCAGCTTTCCACTAACGAGGGGGAGCAGCACTTAAACCGAACCCGCAGAGCAAACCCCAGACAGCAGGCAGCCAGATTACGCGGGAACATCCGGAGATCAACCCAGCTGCCCCTCCGTCCCCAGGTGACCCTCAGGATCCAATGAGCACTGCGTGGGAGGAGGGAGCGCTGGAGGCTGAACTGGAGCCTCCCTATGAGCTGCCGACGGCAGTCAATAGGTCTCCCGAATCCACTCCCTCTGACAACTGTGCGTCTCGGGGTCAGCGTGCAGGACAGGGTGGCACGGCAAGGCATGTGCCATTGGTAAGTCAGACGGGGCCCTCCAGTGGACAAGTGTCCAGGCCTCACAGCCTGACTGGGATGCTAGGCAGTAACAACCGCCTGCGTCATGGCACGTGTATCGACGGGGATCCACTAAGGAGCTGTGAAGTGTTTACATTACTAACATTGCCAATTCCCTATTAGCAATAGCCTTCAGCCGTGTGGTCAATGGCCGCCACGGGCAGTGGGAGTTAAAGTGACCTTCACCATTTCACCAGGGACGGAGCTCTGTCACGAGGGTATTCGGTGGGACTGACAGGCAGTGGGTATCCTCCTCCTCATTATGGGTATACAAGATCTGGGCAGTGGCATGGCGGACCCGTGGGCGCTGAGCCTCCTTGTCCCCGGCCCATGGATGACCCCCCCCCCTTCCCCCACACACACTTTCCGGCTCCCCGGGCTGACTGCCCGATTTCGAAGATGGCTACTCGCCTCCTCGGATCCCCACAGCAGCCACTGCGCGAGCTTCACGTTTTTAAACAGGTGGACTACACGGCGCCCGCATGACTGCTCGCTGGGGAGGCGGTTACATCATGGCTGGCTGTGCGATTGTGGGTCCTTCCCGTTAACGAGTTGGAGATTGGTCTCAATTGGTGATTATTGGTTTCACGCCATGCCGTGGCAGGGTCCGAATCTCGCCCATGGGAGCCAATCAGCGCCCAGCGTGATTCCCGATTTCGGCCCCTCCCACTATCTAACCGGTCCACTCGTTTTCACGGCCAGCGCGATGCGGTCGGTACATCGCGCCCATTATTTTGGCATCTCTGCCAATGCAAACTACATCTACAGTATTACACATTCACTTTGCACAAAAGCAGTGTGGTAATGGGCTGGGAGCTAAACTGCAGTCGTCCGTGGAGCCCAACAAGTAACCAGCTTCACCCGCTGACAGACTCTTCGGTACGATGCGATTTATTTACCCCTGACTGGCCCTTCCTCGTCACCCACCTGCTCCAGTTTGCTCTGTAGCTCCTTCATCTGCCATTCCCACTCTTGTCGCTCGCGGTCGAACCTGTCCAGCAACTGGACCTTCTCGTATTTCCAGTTCTTTTCAGAGTGCTGCAGCTGCCAGTGGAGGTCCATCACCTGACTGTGACTGTCGGCCAACAGCTTCCGCAGCTCTTCCCACTCCGGCTTGGACACTTCTTTGGGATCAATGGAGCTCTTCTTGGCCGACTGCTGCCCGACCCTCTCTTCAAACTGCAGAAAACAAAATGTAGTTTCCAAGTACCAAAATGAATCGTTAATGGTGAAGCAGTTATTCAATTCTAACATCAGGAACTCGCTAAAGAAATAAGAAATCTTATAAAGGCTCGCCAGGTTTAGCTGCGTCTGATGCTCAGTGGCTGAATGCCCCATCAGAGAGAGATGGATTCGGAAGGGGCAATCTCTAGGCACTGCTACATTAATGCAAGTTGTTCTGGAGTTAGTGAGTGGAGCAGGACAAGTGTCACATTTGACTTTTATGTCAAAGGGAATAATATCAGCTGGGGTTCCTTCTTTTCATTGCAATCATTCTTGGGCAGTGGGCGAGGTCAGTATTGGGCACAGGTGGAATGACTGATGGTTACACAGTCTACTGACACCCAGGGATGCATTTTAACATTTGGGTGGGAATTGGGTCTAGATCCATCTGGGATCAGAATCAAGTCATTTTGGAGAAGTATCAAACTATCTGGGATCAGTATTGACAGATCTAGGAGCAGTATTGAGCCATCTCAATACTGCTGGGTAGCAAGGTAGCATAGTGGTTAGCACAGTTGCTTCACAGCTCCAGGGTCCCAGGTTCAATACCCGGCTTGGGTCACTGTCTGTGAGGAGTCTGCACGTTCTCCCCGTTTGTGCGTGGGTGTCCTCTGGGTGCTCCGGTTTCACCCACAGTCCAAAGATGTGCAGGTTAGGTGGATTGGCCATTCTAAATTGCCCTTAGTGTCCAGGAAGGTGAGATGGGGTTACTGGGATAAAGGGGGAAAGAGTGGAGGCATGGGGCTTGAGTAGGGTGCTCTTTCCAAGGGCCGGTGCAGACTCGATGGGCTGAATGGTCTCCTTCTGCACTGTAAATTCTATGATTTTATGATCTTGGAGCAGAATCAGCTGGGCTGTATTGGCATGTCTCACATACTGACCATAATGGAAGACAAAGGGGGTGGATGTCAAGGACAGGGAAGGCCTCTGTGGGACCCAAAGGAGCTGTCCTGTTCCTTTCAGCTCGCGATAACACTTGTAATACATTTTTAGAACTTGGCTTTTCTGGGTATCTTCTATCCCTAGTTGGAGCTCCTGGACCTGATTTTTTGGGGATGGTAGGGGCATAATGTTTCAGATGGTGACAGCGCTGCAGTGGACAGAAAAAGTAATGCAGGTCGACGGAGTCAAAGTCCAGGCACCAGAGGCACAGGTAAGTTCAAGGGGGTCCCAGGGCGGGAAGGCCTGGCGGGGGAGGGGTTGGCCTGAAGGGGGCGATCAGCATCTTAGCGGAGACGTCGGGGGGGGGGGGGGGGGGGAGACGTCGGTCTGGAGGTCACCACATCTTAAGGGCGAGGCGCCCGACTTTAGGTGGAGGCTTCTGGTGGCCTCCATCCGAGGCTTTGCCCACCCCAGCGTCAAATCACTGTGCAGTCAGAATGGGTGGGGTGGGGACCCAGAGGGAAGCCTATCCTTTCAATTCCATTCTCCTGCAACCCCCCCCCCCCCCCCTATAAATGCACTCATGGAAGAGCATAGAATTCTGTTCCTGGTTGCTGTGGGCTAGTGGAGAAATAATCGCTGCTTAGCCCTCAGATAAAACAAACAGTCAAGCTTTGATAATGCCACTTATAAAAACTTAAAGCAAATGTCTTTGCCACCGGCACTTTAATACTGCTGTTGGCCAGGGTGCGGGTCGGAGTGGTTGAAACTGAACTCCCTTTAAGCTGCCCGCCCGCCCCCTGCTTTGCCCACCCTCTCTGACCAGCCTGGTTTCTGCCAAGTGAAAGGAGTTGGGGGAGGGGGAGGAATTAATAGTTCCCTCTCCTTGTCCATGTTCGTTCGTGATGAACGACAAGCAACCCTGAAGGCTGCTGGCACCTGGGCCACCGTACCCCTGGCAAGAAAGCCTGAGCTTCAGGTTAGGAGGGAAGGAAGGAAGCATGAGACATGTTTGGACTTTCACTTTCATGTATCTACCACTTCAAACGGTCACAGTCACACTCAGTAGGCAACTGAAGTTAACTACTCCAGAGAAATTTCATTTTATACTAAGTAATGGCAACAATTAATGTTTTTAAAGCTATGGTCGATCGACAATATTCTTTTGCATGTTATTTTCTCAGAAGACATAGCAAGTGAATGAAGATAAACTACACACAATGGTGAATGGGAGCTGTGTACTTAACCCTATCTTTTACCCAGTTCTGGAGGGTGTGGTTCCACTGCTGACATACTGAGCAAGGTAAATGTTGCCAGTTACCTGGGCAAGTTGACATTTTTGCTCGGTGTATTCCATTTCCCAAGCAGCTTTCTCATCAGCATACTGCTGCTGCAGTTCATATCGACGTTTCTCCTCATCACCGAGCTCAGCGCCAAACTCATCCAAAATAGACTTCAGTGCAAGCAGAATCCTTCGGTTTTCTCTGGCCTGTGGGAATAAGGAACGCAATTTGAATTATACTTGGTGTACTGCACAGGGAGCAGGCACTTGGCCACAACGGTCCTCATTGGTGTTATGAGCCTCTTGTTCGTCTGCTAGCAGTCTCTTCCATTCCATTGTCCCGCATGTGTTAATCTAGCTTCCTCTTCAATGCATCTAATGTACGCTATACGCCACAGTTTAAGATTTCTCTGGCCCCTTTCCTCAAATTTCTCCTGAAGATGGTGACTCCCGGTGGGCCACTATTGCGTGGACAATAATTGGCCTGATTGGCCATTCTTTATGGATTAAGCAGGCAATTTAATAATAGGGAGCACTGTATCCAAAGTCTGACCCTGACCTAACCCCAACACCCACATGCACTTCCCAGTAAGGATCACTACGCCACAACTGGGAGTGGCAACCCAGGGTGACATTCCCCCTCTACTGACTCTTCACTGCTGCCATCATGTAATCGTTTTAACACAAAATCTACAGTAAGCCTTGTTTTGCAATAGTGTGCAGGGTTTCTCCCTGTTGTTAAGTGCTAATCTTCAGTGTCAAAATGCGATCCTAAAGGTTAAAGTCAAATCGAGAGGTGTTTAATTGTTGTTTGATACAGTGCCATAGATATACTTGGTGCAAATCACTAAATTTCTGTATAATCCTGATAACGTTCACAAGAAGGTCTGAAGCTTTGTTGAAGATACAGCTCAGAAGATCAGACTTGATAATTTCCATGGAAAAGGGCTCACTGACCCAAACCCGTCTGCCCTTTGCATTAAGAATGGCAATTCAGGCAAAGGAATGGAGAACTGCCTGTCTCCATGGAAACGTACCTCAGCATGAGCCAGGAGAAACTCAGAAAATAATAAAAGAACCTTGAAGGCACTAGGGGTTAAAATACAATTCCTATGCGGGAAGGTTGGGGGGTGGGGGGAGGTTAACATATGATTCAAACGCTGAAACTTATGCAGAATTTGCACTTGAACACTTCGCATATGACTTGCATTATAAAATGTAACAGGCATTTTGCAACCATTAAACTTCACTTTTTTTACAATTAATTCTTGCGATGTGAGCAATGCTGGAAAGGCTACCATTTATTTCCCATTCCAAAACATGAAGACCTGATGAGCAAGTTAAAAGTCTCTTGACCTGTCTGGTAGAAATCTTAAGAGTGATAAGAAAGCTTTATCGGGAACAAACTGCAGCCTTAAATATAGAGAACGATCTAAGCGATTTTGCGAAGATCAAAAGAGATCGCGGTATGTTTTCTCCCCAGATGTATTCAGTTGGTTTGGTGAAAATATTGTTCAAGAGATTGAAGATCTTTTTGGATAATAAACAGTGGTTAGCACTGTTGCTTCACAGCGGCAGGGTCCCAGGTTCGATTCCCCTCTTGGGTCACTGTCTGTGCGGAGTCTGCACGTTCTCCCCGTGTCTGCGTGAGTTTCCTCCGGGTGCTCAGGTTTCCTCCCACAAGTTCCGAAAGACGTGCTGTTAGGTAATTTGGACATTCTGAATTCTCCCTCTGTGTACCCAAACAGGTGCCGGAATGTGGCGACTAGGGGCTTTTCACAATAACTTCATTGCAATGTTAATGTAAGCCTACTTGTGACAATAAAGATTATTATAATAATATAAGGTACATCGATGATACCATTCTCACTGCCGACTGCAGGGAAACTGTACAAGATTTTGGATAGAGTAGAGAGTGGAAATGAGAAGAAAGGGTTAAGAAAAGATCATAAGGAAACAAATGTCTGGATTCTCCGCCGCTGATAGCAGAATTCCTGATGCGAAGGAGAATGCAGTGTTGGGGAAAAGACGGGATCGATGCTGTTTCCGATGCTCTGATCCCTGTCCCGTGCCAGCGGGGGGATGCAAATGGGTTAAAATGATCCACTTGCATCCTATTAACGGGGTGTACACTGGATTCTCTACGCCTCCATGAATCGCTGCCCGTCTGGGATCTCATGTATCCTGCGGTGAAACCAACCTCAATGTTTATAAACACCTAGGACTTCAGTGCTTTCGCTTCCTGCTTTTAACAGTAGAAAGAACTTAACTGCCTTTTATGTGGTCGTGAGCTGTGAATCAAAGCTGGATGTTTCTAAGCATTGCGCTTAGTTTAACAGCAGGCTGATATGGGGGATCTCTGGTGGGGGTCTGGTAGGGGTCGGTGGAGTGGTTGAGTCATCCTCATGCATGGGTACTGTGGGGGAGGGGAATGAACCAGCAATTCTTGTGGGGGTGGGGGACAATTTGTATTGCATGGAGAAGGGGGGAGCCAGCCGCCATGCCTCGCTCTCAGGCCAAGAGCTCAAAATGGCGGCCCGAAAGTGGGATTTGCGACAGAGTCCCTCGTGATCCCCGCTATGCATAAATTTGCGTGGCAGGAGAGAGTGAATCACCTCTGGTCACCGCTCCAGCACAATCCAGAAGCGATTCAGCTCTGGTGGGAGAACATTGTTTCCCAAAATGTCTAGTAGTGGCCAAAAGAAACAGAATGTAAGATTACAGTGAAGAATGAAAAGGTCACACAGATACAAAGAAATCTTGGTACCTAGGAGGTATGTTAATGTTGGATGGAAAGCGTGACCAAGAAATAAGATGAAGGATTGGAATGGCCACGGGCACATTTTAAAATATGAAAAAGATTATGATCAACTCAAAATTAGTCAAACAGAACAAAGCTGCAAATCCTGGAATGCTACATCACACCAATTTCTATATATGGAAGTAATGTTGGATGGTTAGAGCATCACAAACAGGAATGCACCACACACAAAGATGATCCACTGTCCATTGTCATGCAAACATCTGCGTGCAAGATTAACATGGAGATCCATAGTTGCCAACAAACACATGGGGCATGGCACCTGAAGAGAAACAAAACTGTCCTTGAGCAGGTGATGACAAGCCACCTGCAACTGAGTGGTTTGCTAGGCCAGTTTGTCGGCCAGTTAAGAGTTAACTGCATTGTTGTTGGTCTGGAGTCACATGGAGGCCTGACCAGATAAGGGTGGTAGATAAAGGTCACTGGTGAATCAGTGGTGGATTTTTATGACATTCTCATAGTTTTATGACCATTATTAATGAGACTAGCATTTTATTAATAAATTGAATTTATATTCCATAGTTGCCATGGTGGGGTTAGAACTCGTGTCGCCGGAGCTTGAGTCCAGGCCTCTGGATTACTAGCCCAGTGACATTACCACTATGATAGCACCCTCCCGTGCCAGTGAAATAAATAACCACTTGTTTGGTTTCTGGCGGAGTTGTTTGAGGTTAGGTCAGGATGTTTTGAACAGCCTTTGGATATTGAATGAATGGCATTTCAGATGATTTCACCTGGAGGACTCTGCCTCTAATAATTCAGTATCTCCCAGATTTGAACTTGATTCTCATCTCAAATTGCATGCCTTTTAGTGACACTTGAATCCATAATCTGCGGATTCCGGGGCAGAGGTACAGCAACGCGGTGCAGTGCTGCTATGGTTGCTGTCAAAGCAATGGAGTTTGCTGGTGGTTGATGCATCTATTGAATGAACCATCCACAAATACTGACTCATTCATGGGACACCTGAAAGACAACAGTCACCTCACCAGAGAAAAATCATTGCTATCATTGAAGAAAATAGCCCTCTTTGCCCATGTATGGCCACAGAGGTGGCACACTGCCAGGTTGACAAGCACAGAGATGAAGTGAGACTGACAGGAAGAAAATCCTTAGAATCCCTACAGTGCAGAAGGAGGCCATTCGGCCCATCAAATCTGCACCGACCCTCCAAAAAAGCACCCAACCTAGGCCCACTACCTAACCCTATCCCCGTAACCCCACCCAACCCGCACATCTTTGGACTATTGGAGGAAACCGGAGCACCCGGAGGGAACCCATGCAGATGGGGGGAGAACATGCAAACTCCACACAGACAGTGACCTGAGGCTGGAATTGAACCTGGGCTACTGGCGCTGTGAGGCAGCGGTGTTAGCCACTATGCCGTGATGAGATCATGCGATTCTCTCTCAAGCCCCAGTTTGAAAACTGATGCCGTGCATGCTACCTTATATCCCAGGTCCCAAATATGTCGAAAGATGCAGTTAAAACTTCTCATAAACAATGGGGCGCAGTGAGTCAGAGCAAACGCTGCTAGTCTGGGGAAACCAGCCAGCTGGCATGAGTCTCCCATGGATTCAATCGAATCATGTTTCCTTTGTCTGGATTCAATTTAATAAGAGGTTAAAACTATTTGACTGGGGAAAAGGAAGTTTGTCCTGTCACCTAGGATAAATAAACCTCCCAATTTTGACAGGCCCCTCTCACCTAACCATTTTCCATCCTCCTGGCTAGGATACAGCACTGCTTGGTGCCCAAGTTACCAACACTGTAAACATCGAGTACATCAAAGCCACCGCAAGCCTCAGGATAGCAATTCAGAAGCAAAGTTGGCGCTTTAAAATGTGACCGTTGTGATAAAGCAGAAAATAAAGCAAGAAATTTTAATAAAACTCATGAAGTATTAGCTGGTAGGTGGATTCTTTCAGGCAATTCCACACTGTAGTCATTCCAAGTCGGAAATAGCTTTTCAGGAAATAATGCAGTCTTCCCACAAGCCAACACCACCCCGGAGAATGCTCGCCATTATTTCTGCCTTCTGGCAGTTAAAACCCGTTTCCCTCCCCACCGGCTCTCCTGTGTCTGCAATGTTAGAACAGAGTGCCAGTTGAATTTGTTATTTTCTCAGTACCCGGAAGGAGATTCCTGGCCTGGTCATGCAGCGTGGAGATTGGAAAAGTCACACCACCCCTGGCATTTGGAAGCACACACAGTTAAACTGCGTTTGGTTCAGCTGTTGCCACAGACAATAATGTGTGTTTGGCAGAAGGTGAAACATCCCTGGGAATAGAGGCAGAGCTATTAGTTAATGAAAAGGTCCATGTTCTACCAATAGCCTTGCCAGTACAGGTGAAATGAAATGAAAATCGCTCATTGTCACAAGTAGGCTTCAATGAAGTTACTGTGAAAAGCCCCTAGTCACCACATTCCGGCGCCTGTTGGGGGAGGCTGTTACGGGAATCGAACCGTGCTGCTGGCCTGCCTTGGTCTGCTTTCAAAGCCAGCGATTTAGCCCTGTGCTTGATGGGATGGGAAGGTTTCAATTCAGTTGGTAAGAGGACGTCTTGTGACTCCAGATCCACCTTCACTTTGCATATTCTGCCTGAAGTTCTGCATTGCTTGTAATTACTGCTGGCTGCAGGTTGAAATTAAGTATGAATTACAAGGATGAATTAGAGCCAACGGGATCAATTTGAAGCTAACTCACTGGGAGGGAAACCTATGAGGTTGAGTAAAACGCAGAGTTTACACTCCAGGTAATAAATCCAGGGTGCAATTCCAGCGATGCTTCCAATTTTGAGCCTTCCCTGACAGGCGGGCCAGGTTGTAACTATTCCCCACGCCACATGAGCAAACCATGGATGTGTTCAGGCACATTCCCTCATGTTAACAGCAATCTTGTTTCTCAAAAAACAGGAATGGCCATTTGGAGGTGCCGAAGTCTGCTGCCCCAAGAATTAGCAAGAAGAGAGAAATCTCGGCTAAGTATAATAATAGTGCCTTTATTGTCACAAGTAGGCTTGCATTCACACTGCAATGAAGTTGCTGTGAAAAGCCCCTAGTCGCCAGATTCCGGCGCCTGTTCGGGTGCACTGAGGGGGAATTCAGGGTGTCCAAATTAACTAACAGCACGTCTTTCGGAGGAAAGGTTGAGCGTTACCATTGGCGTAAAAATCTACACTTCACTCCTGCCGTGACTCGAGCAGTTTTATTTATCCTCTGCAACTTTGGCAAACGGCTGCCGCACCACAGGAAGTGCAGCGTATCGCAGACACTGAGACAGACTGGAATCGGACAATGGGAATGGGATCAAAGGAAGGTATAAACAAGGACAAGGCAAACCGGAAGAAGCTCTGTGAGCGGAATCACTGGAGGTAAGGGAAACTAAAATCTAGAGAACTGCTTTTTCAAAATTCAGCCAAGAATGCAAGTTCTGTCTGGCAGGAAATTAGATTGGTCAATTAAAAACCGGCATCAAGGATGAGCATGCAATTCAGGGGAAATGTATCTCTGCAGAATGATGTTGGAGCTGTGACCATTGAGCCTGTGAAGGGGAAAGTGGATACATTTTTGGAAGAAATGCAAGGAAAATGGGGAAAATGCAGAGCAATGAAATCAGTTCATGTATTATTCTAGAAAAGAGCACACTCCTGAAAGAATGGGTGGGGTTTTCCGCACAACGCGCCATGTGTTTCGCCATGCCGGAGGCAGCCCGCCATTGGGTGATGGCAGGATCATTTGGTCCTGCTGTTGTCATTGGGATTTCCGCGGAATGGACACCCCCTGGCCTGCGTGAAACCTGTGGCGAGGGTGCCATCGGCGAGGTGGCCGTCAGGTTCCGTGTATAATGGTCTGAGAAGGCTTTGCAGTGTAGATGCTGAGGGGCTGTTTTAGACTGCAATGTCTAAAACCAGTAGCAAAAGAGCTAGATTCTCCCATGGGGGTGGGTTTGGGATCCAAAACCACTTCGAACTTCTGCTTCTCTCCCCCACCATTCCCCCACAAACGGATTTCCTCCTCCAGGCACCCAAACTGGTCCCCGTCAGAGAGAAACTGGATGCTGACTGGAAAATCCAAGTTGGCCCCCTTTCATTGACCCTAATTAGATCCTCAACATTAGCTGATCGCCGCACGTGAGCCTGTAGCCCTGCCAAACCAGGATTGGCGTGGGAAACTGGCATGCTGGCCAGCCCGGATTTTTCCGGGCTTTCATTCTCACCACCAAAGGTTCAACCTGCAGGCTTGAATTCGCTCCCAGGTCTGGAGTTCTTGATTCGGGACAATTCCCTGCTTTGCAAACCCAATCTGTGTAAACGTGTCCTGGTAGTTCTGATTTTTGGGCCGGAAAGTGGAGAAGGGGGTGGGGGAGGGGGCGACCGCAGAATCAGTTTGGAAGCTGCCAGGTGTGAGGCAGCCTGGGCAGAAGGCTAGCCTTGGCTCTGCGGCACTGTCAAAGATATCGAAAAAATGAATAAAGCAAAAAGCAACCCTCAAGCCCGCACCCGTCATCACTTCCAATGCCTTACCCATGCCACCTCATAACCCCACCCATCCTCTTTATGGCCCCCAAATTGTCGATATCAACCTCTGCCCCTCCACCTACCACCCACGGCCCATTCTAAGCTTTAAGTCAGCTTCGTGTCAACTCATGTCCCCATCACCCTTTGCCCTTACACATACATGCCAACTCACCCAGTATCCACCATGGCCAAACCTCATGGAATTCCTACAATGCAGAAGGAGGCCATTTGATCCATCGAGTCTGTACCGACCCTCTGGAAGAGGCCCACTCCCCTATCCCCCTAACCCCATCTAACCTGGACACTAGGGGCAATTGATCATGGCCAATCCTGCACATCTTTGGCCTGTGGGAGGAAACCGGTGCATCCAGAGGAAACCCATACAGGCACGGGGAGAACGTACAAGCTCCACACAGACAATCACCCAAAGCTGGAATTAAACCCGGGTCCTTGGCAATGTGAGGCAGCAGTGATAACCACTGTGCCACCCACCTCAGCACCATGCTGAGATTAAATAAAGTTCTGAAGTGTCGATTGATGAATTTACTATTTAAAAAAATACCCTCATTGATTAAAAGAAACATTCATTACATTTAACTTCTCTTCATCCCTTAGAGAAAAAAGAAATTGTATTTATTGTCCCATTTCAAAGACTTTATAGTCACTTAGAACTGCCAATCAAGCTGCAAATTGACAGGCATCCTATTGTGATAATGATTGACAGTTAAAATGTAGCACTAGAATCACTGAACTACAGAAGGGGGCCATTCGGCCTATCAAGTCTGCACTGACCCTCTGAGAGAGCACTCTAACTAGGCCCACGCCCCCACCCTAACCTCTTGCGCACTATGGGGCAATTTAGCATGAATAATCCATCTAACCTGCACATCTTTGGACTGTGGGATGAAACCGGAGCACCCGGAGGAAACTCATGCAGACCCAGAGAGAATGTGCAAACTCCACAGTCACCCTAGGTTGGAATTGAATCCGGGTGCTTGGCACTGTGAGGCAGCAGTGCTAACCACTGTATCACTGTGTCACCCCAGTAATCCTGAAATGATAGCTCTTGGGCTTATGTCAACAGATAGAGTGACATGACAAGCACTGATTTATTTATAATACTGCCCGCAGTTTATTTTTAATATTTAAAGAGCAGGACATTTAAATGCTTTGACAGTCCTCTTGACAGTTCAAATGAGTGTGACTATTCCAATGAATATATGCACATTTTTGCCTACTTTTAACAATCCTAAAGGGCAATTTGCCTCTCCCAAAGGGCTCCTTGTTTCTCCAAAACATATCTGACTGCTCCCAAATATGTCCCAGGACCATATTCAAAAGGGGTACTTACCTCTCAAAAATGGTACCCCACCGCTCCAAAGAACCCCCACAACTTTAGAACTTTTCCCACCAGGTCTAAAGGAAACATCCCAGTATTCAAAATCAGATCTGACTAAGGCATTTCCAGTTTAACATGAGGAGCTGTCTCTGTGAACCATGGATGTGAACCATTAGGATATTCCACCTTCTGCAAAAATGTCAGAGACCGGGTGCGGGACATCCAGATCCAGGCATTTGCCATTTTTGCAAAGACAGAGAGCCTCTCCGTCTCACGTAACAATTCTGGCCGTAGCTTCATGATAAGGGGGTTAATCATTAAAGATGGAAAGGTAGAGCAATTTCTTCACACAAATGGTTGTGAACATTTTGGAGGTCAGTGGATGCTCAGTCACTAATTTTACTGAATGGCAGGGCTGGCTCGAGGAGCGGTGTGGCCTACCCTCTTAGGTTTTTAGATGCCACGAACCAAATGGCCCCCTTTTGTGGTGTAAACTTCAATGATTCAAGGAGCAATTAGGCAAGAAAATAATCAACGAATTGCACCACACTCGGACGTCCTGAGGAACAAAGGGACCTTGGCGTGTTTGTAAATAGATCTCTGAAGGCAGACGGCTGGTTAATATGGCACGTCTTAACGTTCGAGGCTATGGACCAAGTGCTGGCAATTGGGATTAGAGTTGGCAGATCAGGTCCCTTTCATGCGGCGAAGGCCCGATGGGCCACAGGGCCTTTTCTGCACTGTATTCCTCAGTGATTCTGTGAGTCCAACAGTCAGCAGCGCCTTTAGGTGGAGAAACACCTTTTATTTTATAAAGTGCCTTTTCCTTTCCACCAATAAGTGAGGATTCCATTTATGAGATCCCCTGATGGCACCGAGGATTTATCTAGTCAGTAGTTGTTATCGATCAAGAAGGTCCTATACTTGGCATCCGGTACGTTATCTGACATTTAACCCTGGCACTTGGACTCAGTGCCTCTGGTGTAGGGAGAAGGGGTCCAAGGAATTCTGCTCCTTCTTGTTGTTTAGCAATGTACATCCGCCGGCAGGCCAAGCATGGGCAGGATCAAACTGGGCTGCGATGCAACTCCTAGTTAACATTCACTGTTAATATAAGGAATGGCGATTAAAAATAAACAGGGAATGCTGGAAATACTCAATCAGCCTGGTTCCCCTGAGGAGACAGAAACAAACGTAATGTTTCAGGTGGATGATCTTAGTCTTAATGTTAACTCTGTTTCTCCATCCACAGAAGCTGCCTGACCTGCTGAGAATTTCCAACATCTCTGCTTTTATTGGAGATCTCCAGCATTTTGAAGTGTGCAACTCCTTTCGGAGGGGGCGAGGGAAGGGGGAGAGGTAGGAGAGGGTGGGGGAAGGGGGAGGGGGTAACGGGGGCAAGGATTGCCAAAAGGTCCTGTATTTTACAGCCTTGTTGTTCAGATAGTGATCTATAACAATCTGCTGTTCAACTTGGCTGCAATCAGTGTAGAATGAGTGCCAGAATAACCATTTCAACTATGAGTAGGTCACAGGAGATGCTATCAATCGCAAGCTAACCCTGGGAAGTGCAAGCAAAGCAAAATGCTTTCAAGGAACCAAATGTGACTCTACTTCAAACAACCTCAGCTACCTGTCAATCATTTGGTTGCGACATTGCCCAACCTGTACAGTACGAGCTGAGGGCAACTTTCATACGTTCCCTGTTAGCACAAACCGTTATGAAACTTGAGTCCCATGACTCATCAGGATATGTTTAGGAATAGGCAGCGACATAACAACAATTATTGACGCATAAATCAAGTTTATAGAGAAGGTTTTTAAAGGATAGAAGAACAGTTTGCTTGTTCTGATTGCACTGATTGTCTCTTGGGCACCAATTAAAATGGAAACGGGGAAAGAAAATTGCTCCCTCGTTCAAAGTGAAGCAATCTCCCCAAATACTGTGCTAATAAACTGTGGCCTACACGAATGAGGAATTCTATTCATTCATTACAACACACTATAGTTGCTAAGAAAGCAGCTTCCCAAATTACTTTTTTAACAAAGCAATGTTTTTTTGTAGTGCGCACATGGTCCTCCAGCACTCTACCTTCTCAAATATTCTAAACTTTTGTCAAGAAAAGACATTTTTGGATTGAAAGACATTAGTCTACTTAATCCACCACTTCCCGCCCCCAACAACAACATGATCATAATTCTCTTTACAAGTGTGGTTATCATGCTGTCCGAAGGTCCCAATTAAAATTCACTGCTAGCTTCATGATAAGGGGGTTAATCATTAAAGATGGAAAGGTAGAGCAATTTCTTCACACAAAAGGTTGTGAACATTTTGGAGGTCGGTGGCTGCTCAGTCACTAATTTTACTGAATGGCAGGGCTGGCTCGAGGAGCGGTGTGGCCTACCCTCTTAAGTTTTTAGATGCCACGAACCAAATGGCCCCCTTTTGTGGTGTAAACTTCAATGATTCAAGGAGCAATTTGGCAAGGAAATAATCAACGAATTGCACCACACTCGGAAGTCCTGAGGAACAAAGGGACCTTGGCGTGTTTGTAAATAGATCTCTGAAGGCAGATGGCTGGTTAATAGGGTGGTGAAAAAGGCAACACTTGCCTTTATCAATCGTAGCATACATTACAAAAGCAAGGAAGCCATGTTGGAGTTGTAGAGAACATAGGTGAGGCCACAGCTGGAGTACTGTGTGCAATTCTGGTCGCCACATCATAGGAAGGATGTGATTGCATTGGAGGGGATGCAGAGGCGATTCACCAGGATGTCACCTGGGATGGAACATTTTAGTTAGGAAGAGAGGTTGAATAGGCTTGGGTTGTTTTCGTTGGAGCAAAGAAGACTGAGGGGCGACCTGATCGAGGTGTACAAGATTATGAGGGGCATGGACAGGGTGGACAGGAAACAGCTGTTCCCCTTAGTTGACGGGTCGGTTAAGAGGGGACACAAGTTCAAGATGAGGGGCGGGAGGTTCAGGGGGGAATTTGAGCAAAGACCTTTTTACCCAGTGGGTGGTGACTATCTGGAACACACTGCCTGGGAGACTGGTAGAGGCAGGTTGCCTCACATTATTTAAAAAGTACATGAATGAGTACTTGACACGTCTTAACATCCGAGGCTATGGACCAAGTGCTGGCAATTGGGATTAGAGTTGGCAGATCAGGTGCCTTTCATGCGGCGAAGACCCGATGGGCCACAGGGCCTTTTCTGCACTGTATTCTTCAGTGATTCTGTGAGTCTGACAGTCAGCAGCGCCTTTAGGTGGAGAAACACCTTTTATTTTATAAAGTGCCTTTTCCTTTCCACCAACAAGTGAGGATTCCATTTATGAGATCCCCTGATGGCACCGAGGATTTATCTAGTCAGTAGTTGTTATCGATCAAGAAGGTCCTATACTTGGCATCCAGTACGTTATCTGACATTTAACCCTGGCACTTGGACTCAGTGCCTCTGGTGTAGGGAGAAGGGGTCCAAGGAATTCTGCTCCTTCTTGTTGTTTAGCAATGTACATCCGCCGGCAGGCCAAGCATGGGCAGGATCAAACTGGGCTGCGATGCAACTCCTAGTTAACATTCACTGTTAATATAAGGAATGGCGATTAAAAATAAACAGAGAATGCTGGAAATACTCAATCAGCCTGGTTCCCCTGAGGAGACAGAAACAAACGTAATGTTTCAGGTGGATGATCTTAGTCTTAATGTTAATTCTGTTTCTCCATCCGTAGAAGCTGCCTGACCTGCTGAGAATTTCCAACATCTCTGCTTTTATTGGAGATCTCCAGCATTTTGAAGTGTGCAACTCCTTTCGGAGGGGGCGGGGGAAGGGGGAGAGGTAGGAGAGGGTGGGGGAAGGGGGTGGGGGTAACGGGAGCAAGGATTGCCAAAAGGTCCTGTATTTTACAGCCTTGTTGTTCAGATAGTGATCTATAACAATCTGCTGTTCAACTTGGTTGCAATCAGTGTAGAATGAGTGCCAAAATAACCATTTCAACTATGCATAGGTCACAGGAGATGCTATCAATCGCAAGTTAACCCTGGGAAGTGCAAGCAAAGCAAAATGCTTTCAAGGAACCTAATGTGACTCTACTTCAAACAACCTCAGCTACCTGTCAATCATTTGGTAGGGACATTGCCCAACCTGTACAGTATGAGCTGAGGGCAACTTTCATATGTTCCCTGTTAGCGCAAACCATTATGAAACTTGAGCCCTATGACTCATCAGGATATTTTTAGGAATAGGCAGCAACATAACGACAATTGTTGATGCGTAAATTAAGTTTATAGAGAAGGTTTTTAAAGGATAGAAGAGCAGTTTGCTTGTTCTGATTGCACTGATTGTCTCTTGGGAACCAATTAAAATGGAAACGGGGAAAGAAAACTGCTCCCTCATTCAGAGTAAAGCAATCTCCCCAAATGCTGTGCATTAGCTCACTGGGCTAAATCACTGGCTTTTAAAGCAGACCAAGGCAGGCCAGCAGCACGGTTCAATTCCCGTACCAGCCTCCCCGAACAGGCGCCGGAATGTGGCGACTAGGGGCTTTTCACAGTAACTTTATTGAAGCCTACTCGTGACAATAAGCGATTTTCATTTTAAAAAAAAAAAATGTTATTCTCCTCCTTTTCCACATTTTCTTCCACATTTACACCCATCAACAATAAACAATAATCAGCAAGATATGTCAATCCCCATAATAACAACGATCCCATCCGCCCACCAACCCCCAAACCTCAGCCCACATGTTTACATAAACAAATGACAAAAAGGAATCAGGGATTACCCATAGTCACCCTTAATCTACACAGCCCCCCCCACCCCACCACCCCCACCCCCCCCCCCCCCCCCCCCAACTAATGTTCGATGTTATCCAGTTCTTGAAAGTGCACAATAAATAGTGCCCATGACTTGTAGAACCCCTCCGAGCTTCCCCTCAGTTCGAACTTAACCTCAAGGGTCAAGTATTCCAACAGGTCCCCCCGCCACGCCAGGGCACTGGGTGGAGAGGCTGCTCTCCATCCCAGCAGGATCCGCCTTCGGGCGATCAACGAGGCGAAGGCTATGATATCTGCCTCCGCTCCTGTTTCCAACCCTGGCTGGTCCGACACCCCGAATATGGCCTCCTGGGGACCCGGGTCCAGTTTCACACGCACCACCTTGGAAATTACCCTAAACACCTCCTTCCAGTACTCCCCTAGCTTTGGACAGGACCAAAACATATGAACGTGATTCACGGACCCCCCCCCCCCCCCGCCGCAACGCTCACACACAACCTCGACTCCTTCAAAAAATCGGCTCATCCTCGCCCTCGTGAGGTGCGCTCTATATACCACCTTCAGCTGTATCAGCCCCAACCTCGCACATGAGGTGGAGACATTCACTCTCTGGAGCACCTCACACCAGACCCCCTCCTCTATAACCTCTCCCAGCTCTTGCGATTTTCATTTTCATTTTCATTTCATTTCATAAACTGTGGCCTACACGAATGAGGAATTCTATTCATTCATTACAACACAACACTATAGTTGCTAAGAAAGCAGCTTCCCAAATTACTCGTTTAACACGACAATGTTGTTGCGTAGTGCGAGCATGGGGCGCGATTCTCCGACCCCCCACCGGGTCAGAGAATCGACCAGGGGCCGGCGTGAATCCCGCCCCCGCCATGTCCCGAATTTTCCGCCACCGGAGATTCGGCAGGGGCGGGAATCGCGCTGCGCCGGTCGGCGGAAATCCCCCGGCGATTCTCCGGTCCGCGATGGGCCGAAGTCCTGCCGCTGTCAACCCACGCCAGCCGGCATGGATTGAACCACCTTTCGAACGGCGGGACAAGGCGGCGCGGGCGGGCACCAGGGTCCTGGGGGGGGCGCGGGGCGATCTGGCCCCAGGGGGTGCCCCCACGGTGGCCTGCCCGCGATCGGGGCCCACCGATCCGCGGCGGGCCTGTGCCGTGGGGGGCACTCTTTTCCTGCCGCCTTCGCCATGGTCTCCACTATGGCAGAGGCGGAAGAGACCCCCTCCACTGCGCATGCGCGGGGATGCCATGAGCGCCCGCTGACGCTCCCACGCATGCGCCGCAGGGCAAAGTCATTTCCGCGCCAGCAGGGGGGGACACCAAAGGCCTTTCCAGCCAGCTGGCGGGGCGGAAATCAGTCCGGCGCAGGCCTAGCTCCTCAAGGTGAGGGCTCGGCCCCCCCAAGATGCGGAGAATTCCGCACCTTTGGGGTGGCGCGATGCCGGACTGATTCGCACCGTTTTTGGCACCGGTCGGTGGGCATCGCGCCGATTGCGGAGAATCCCCCCCCATGGTCCTCCAGCACTCTACCTTCTCAAATATTCTAAACTTTTGTCAAGAAAATGCATTTTTAGATTCAAAGACATTAATCTACCTAATCCCACCACTTCCCGCCCCCAACAACAGAATGATCATAATTCTCTTGACAAGTGTGGTTATCATGCTGTCTGAGGGTCCCAAAATGGGGAGGCGGGCACCCTCCAGTGTAATTGGGGGCACCATTTAAAATTCACTGCTGCTGTGCAGGTTTCTCAGGGGTTGGGACGTTTGGCAGTGATGGTGAGGCAGGAGCTGATGGCTCCAGAAGGGAAGTGCCTTTCCCACCGCTGCTTGTGCATCAGAAGGAGCTGGGATGCTCCCTGGCCGCTCGTGGAACCCTTCGGCCCCTCCCTGCTGGTAGCAGTTGATCTCTCTGCTCCCGATGCCAGATTACACTGTCCTTTGCCACAGTGCCTAATCCTCTCCCCGCAACCTTCCCCTCACCATCAACATACTTCCTTCGAAATGCTGGGGGGTGTCTCAAAGCACCCTCGGTTGTCAACCCCGCCATCACTTTTTTACGGCTAATCTGGCCAGTTGGCGGGTGTGAAGCAGGAAAAGGATCCAAATAATTATAATGAAGTACAGCCATTAAGTTCAGCGGGAGCTCTGCTTTGCCGGCCTTGTCAGGGTTTTTGGCCACATTCAACTGCCCCTGCACCCCTACAAATATATCCCTTTTGGATTGATTTTAATCCCACCTTTGCGACTTTCGTCACACCTTTGCTGAACACAAGCTCCTTTTATACACTTCCTTTAACGTAAGGTCCCAAGGCACTGAGCCAAATTAGAGTAAATGACGAGGAGCTATGTCAAAGAGGTAGCTTTAATGGGGAACCTTAAAAGGAGGAAATAAAGATTAGAAGGCCAGAGCTTAACATCTCAGTTGAAAACATGGCCACTAATGAAACATAGAACATACAGTGCAGAAGGAGGCCATTTGGCTCATCGAGCCTGCACCGACCCACCTAAGCCCTCACTTCCACCCTATCCCCGTAACCCAATGGTGCAGCAATTACATTCCAGCATACATGAGAGCGTAGAATCAGAGGAGCACAGATTTCTCAGAGGATCGTGAAGCTAGAGGATGCTACAGAGATGGAGGGGAGGAGGGGGGAGGGGGGCACAACATTGCTTAACCAGGAGCAACATAGGTCAGTGAGGGCAGGGGTAATAGGTTAGCGAGACGGCAAAATTCTGAATGGCCTTAAGGAGGATGGGAGGCGGGCCAGGAAAGGCCAAAAACATATCCAATTCCTTTGCATACTATTCAATGAAGGCCAGGTCTGGCAGTTATTATCTCCAGGTCTCAGCCAGCTTGGTGTAAAGTGGCGAATAGGAGGCATGGTGGTTAACACTGCTACCTCACAGCTCCAGGGACCCAGGTTCAATTCCGGCCTTGGGGTAACTGTCTATGTGGAGTTTGTTCGTTCTCTCTGTGTCCGCGTGGGTTTCCCCCGGGTGCTCCGGTTTTCTCCCAAGCCCCAAAGTGTGCAGGTTAGGTGGATTGGCCATACTAATTTGCCCCTTAGTGTCCAAACATGTGGTGGTTTAGGCGGGGTTATGGGGATAAGATGGGGGGGTGGGCCGAGGTAGGATGCTCTTTCAGAGGGCAGGTGCAGACCCGTTGGGTCGAATGGCCTCCTTCTGCAGTGTGAGGATTATATGATGCTACCGAACCATTCTTGAAGATGGGCATTGATATCATCAACCCATTCTGTGCCCTTGCTATCCTCAGTGCATCTTGCGAGTGCTGCTCGAGCTAATAGGAGTGAACTGATCGACGAACAAAACAAATCACGGTGGAACCAGATCACCTTCTACCACTGTGGCAGTTGCATGATTCAATGTTAATGGAATTGTTGACAAACCACAGCAGTTAATCTCTATTAATTACAGATTCCAATCATATCCCAGACAATCAGGCCCAGACATGACCTGAGGTGGGGAGCTTTGCGAACCATAGACCCAAGCCACCTGTTCCTCACCATCAATGCTACAGTTACGTGTCATGTCTCAAATTACTCCAATACTTATCCCAAATAGGGTATGTAACTCTATCTGAATTTCCCACATGATCAAGCTTTCAATCTCAAGCGGCTTTTGAGAGGTGAAAATTGTAGGTCAGGCTTATAAAGAGGGAGGCGAAATGGAGAACGAACGTTTCCAGACTGCCTTGTAACAGTCAGTTTTAATGTAGTTTTGGTTGAGAGGAACCACGCTGGAAGTTGCCATTTATTGTAGATGGAAGATGATATGCAAAGAGAGTATCTCTTTGCAAATTATACACCATGTGATAGGAGCTTTTGGTTGAATCCATTCTCCAGTATGGTTGCGAGATGGCAGAACGTGAACAAAAGTGTTTAGTGACTGAAATAGCTTATTTGATAAGTATTCTCTGTGTTTCTAGGATCCAGGAAAACTAGGTATGCATTTGCATGCACTGCTAATTGGTGCAATCAATCTCTATTAATTAGGACTAGACATGACATGGGGAGTTATATGGCAACCAAAAGTCTAAAATCTTCGCAAGCAATGCTAGACTTACCACATATCTCACTCAAATGAGTTTGTACACTGCATCCTAAATCAACTCCTCCACTTTTGAAGAGCAATTAATTACTATTAGAGTGCAACCATCGAGAGACTTTAGAAACAGCACAATAAGAAATCTGTACTGAGCACAACAGTAAGAGACCTAATCACTGAAAGGTGGCTCAGATGTGTTGGACACATAAAAATAATGAGTTAAGACAAATTATTGATAAGAGGATCACGTCCCAGGGAGATCACGGAACTTGTAGTCAGATGATGCTAACAACCATATTCAAGCTAAACAACTTAATTTTAAGAAAACAGCAGGCTTTTTATCTTACAGAAAGTGACTGGTGTAGCTTTGTTCATTGAAGATCTACCTGCTGGCCTGATAATGGAAGTCACATAACCTCATTAGCTGGTTCTTTTTCAAGGTCAATCTATAAATTCTAACTAACTGAAGCAGGAGAGGATGAGAGGAGAATAATGAGCGAAGTATGTGCGTGGAGTAGGATTGAGAGGGGGAGACACACCTGCTTCTGGTGCTGAAGTAACTCTTTTGTTTGCAGTTGTGGTCTGTGATCTTCACTCTCTGCAGAGGAAAGCTGGGAGTATTCAGTCAGCACACACCCACTATCCTCTTGGTCAGGGTCTAGCTCTTTTTGTTCAAGGTGCAGGTTCAGTTCAGGCAAGTTTTCAATCTGTTCAAACTGTAAACATATTTGGATACGTTAAACAGACTATTAAAATTTTAGCCGCGCAGGTTCATAGTTAATATTGCTGGAATAAACATTTTTCCTGAGTGATACAGTTTCCATTTTCCCTAATGCAGAAAATTGTTAATTATTTGGGATGTTCACAACTAGAAGCTAATTTCTCGTTCCTGTCTTCGGTGGTCTGGTGTTTCCTGCTCATCACTCAGCTGTCTGCATCTAGTGGTTCAAAATAAATGCTGATGTGAAGTGGCTACACAAGAGCTGTGCATTTTCACAGGGTCAGTTCAATTCAGTTGAAAACAGCCCTTCTTCCCAAGTGGTCGTTTGCCTCCAGTATCCCAACTGTCAGGAAAGCAGAAGCAGTTTTAAGTGATCTATATTTGTATTGTTAAATATTAAAAATATGGCAGAGATTTAAGTGGTTTTAATTTGGTATTTCTGTGTAAAAAGAGTAAAACTCTAGTTATATTCATGTTGGACAAAGGTGTTTGCATGTGTGGGGGTTTTGTTCAGTTCAAACCGTGCCTTCATAGTGCTGAGAGAGGGTTACGGCATTAAAGGTAAACAAGTTTGGAGAAGTAATAAATGATTGCTTAGTTACCAAGGGCAACTTTAGGGTAGTAAGGCTTTTGTGATTGTTTTAACTGAATTCTTAGCAGTTGGTTATAGGAAGTTAGAGAGGGAACATCTCTCTCAGCTTTGCTAGGAGAAAAGCCATACCATGGAGTAATGGTTAAGAAAACAGGTGCAGAAATCTAAAGGACAGCTGGTTAAGGAAACAAGAGAAGTTTCCAAGAAGTCTGAAGTTCAAAGAACAGCGGAAACAGGGATTAGAATAGGTGACTGTTCAGGAAAGTTACAGAGAGTTGAAAAGGACTTGGCTTGTGACAGGCCAGAAAGATATCCAAAGTAGTTCTAAGATTTGTGATATCTTATTATCGTTTGTGAGACATTATTTGAAATAATTGTGGAAATTGGTGGCTGGTTCTCAAAGTTTGCATGCAAGCCTTCAAGACAAAGGAAGCCTGAAAGGATAGTTGTAAAAACTGGAGCTGGATTCCTTATTAAGGGGAGAGGAATCTTTGTTTGAAAGGATTGTTTGAAAGCTTGGAGCTGGATGAAAACAGCTGATGAAAAGCATTGTTTGAAGGAAGGTTTCAAAGCATGTTTTTTTGGGAGTGGAGTTCGGGAATACTCAGGTAACAATCACCTGGGGAGAATTTGAGAAGAAATCCGCGGAAAATTGGTTGAATAGAATCAGCCATTTGGTTTCAGAGTGGTGGGCTATTTTTGAAAGCTGTATATATTTGTGAGGCTAAGGGGGGAGTATGGTTGCATTATACGCAAACTTTTCGTGTTTAATTTTCTTTTCTTGTTAAAAACTAATTAGCAAGTAAAACGTCACGGTCCTCTGAGTCAGGCTTCCATTCTGGGACCTTCTCACCCAGTAGTTGCACCAACTGGGATTGTAACACGGCCCTGTAGTCTTCTCAGTTTAGGATGTCCCCAGGTAAGGATGAAAGATATCCTCCCCTAAAAGGACATCAGTGAACCAGATGGGTTTTTACGACAATGGTTTCATGCGCATCATTAAACTTTTAATCCCAGATTGAATTAAAATTTTGGAATCGAAGCCAGATCCCAAGACCCTGGGTCTCTGGATAACTTGATCAGTGACAATATCACTGCGCCACTGCCGTAACCTTCTCAGTATCCCACCACTTACTGAGCCCTTTTCCACACTGTTTTCAACTAATCATCAACTTTCACTACCAAATGCAACAAACATTGAAGACTGAAAAATAGCTGCGCACAGAGTTGAGTTTGGCCTACCTCCAATATGTCCTCTCCACTATACTCCCTTTTCCTTCCTTGCCTCCAGTGTTTGAGCAGCCATTTAAGTTTGACATAGAACAGGAATGTGTTCTGTTTGAACATTCTCATTTCCTGTAGCAGCAGGGCCCTCTCATGACTCCATGACTTTTGCTCCAGTCTGTTCTGCAAGTTTAGGCTCTGCACTTCAAAGTCTTTCCTCAGCAGGTTCTTCTGGTTTTCCTCTTCAATCTGCGGGACAACAAAATATCATTCCGAGCACCATAGGTTTGCCAGAACGTAAGGCTAAAAGTTCCAGTGTAACCAATCGTCCCAAGGTTTACTTAGGGGTGAAAAAAAAAAGGGAGATCCTGATTCCCATTCTATATCGTTCCACTCCTATCCCCACTTCACAGGCACAAAAGAACAAAGAAATGTACAGCACAGGAACAGGCCCTTCGGCCCTCCAAGCCCGTGCCGACCATACTGCCCGACTAAACTACAATCTTCTACACTTCCTGGGTCCGTATCCTTCTATTCCCATCCTATTCATATATTTGTCAAGATGCCCCTTAAATGTCCCTATCGTCCCTGCCTCCACTACCTCCTCCGGTAGTGAGTTCCAGGCACCCACTACCCTCTGCGTAAAAAACTTGCCTCGTACATCTACTCTAAACTTTGCCCCTCTCACCTTAAACCTATGCCCCCTAGTAATTGACCCCTCTACCCTGGGGAAAAGCCTCTGACTATCCACTCTGTCTATGCCCCTCATAATTTTGTATACCTCTATCAGGTCGCCCCTCAACCTCCTTCGTTCCAGTGAGAACAAACCGAGTTTATTCAATCGCTCCTCATAGCTTATGCCCTCCATACCAGGCAACATTCTGGTAAATCTCTTCTGCACCCTCTCTAAAGCCTCCACATCCTTCTGGTAGTGTGGCGACCAGAATTGAACACTATACTCCAAGTGTGGCCACAGGAGAAGCATTATTGCCACATGAAAATCTAAAGGTCTTTGAATACTGAGAGTACGCCAATTTTAGGGGCCAGGGAAAAATGACCTTTGCCTCATCAAGCATCGAAAATGGAGCAAATTTGAAAGCTTGTTGCAACTAATATTAGCATCAAGAACTTTCAGGCGACACACAGCTTTGCACTGCTTCAACACCAAATTGCATTTGATGGGCACTTAGGTCTGCTCCACTACTCCGATCTCTCTGTGCCAATCCTGTGCCAACTGGTGCTGAACAATAGGCATTTCTGTATTTTGTGAATTTATTCCAAACTAGAGCCGAGTTCAACACTGCCAAAATTTGCCTGGGAAAACATAGAATCCTTCTCAATGGTTTGATAAGGAGTTGAATCCAACTCAACGGGCGGGATTTTCCGCGGTGTGGCGGGGGAGGTAGCCCGCCATTGGTCAGTGGTGGGATCCTCTGGTCCCGCCGTTGTCAACGTTGAGTGCACCCCTAGCCGCCGGGACCAGAGGATCCCACTGGCATGAACAGCCGGAAAATTCCGGCCAACATTCCAGCAGCAAGCTAACCCATTATAGTGCCTGTTTTCCCTCAGACACAAGAAGCTGCCTATCAATTTGGGTAGAATTCTAACCCATTATTAATCAAACCTTGAATAAAGTACTGTATGTAATTATAAATCTCACTGTGCAAGCATGTAACAGTATGTTTTTAATCAGCAACTCAACTGGAATCATAATAAAATGCCTGTAGCCATCCCTGGTTCAATGACCTTAGCTGGCAGGATCTGAAAGATCTGTGTTGGAAAAGGAGGCATTAGGCCAGCAACATTACATCCTAGAAATTAAACAACATTTGTTCCGCAAAATAATTATTACATTTTGCCAAAGGAGGCATATTTGTTTTCAAGATACTTAAAAAGTCTCATGATAATTCGGACTCTACATATTCCACATGAACACAATCCTCTGCCAAATTTCCTGAGCCTCAGTGTAGCTTTGTGAGGGAATTCTCTTTGCCCTCTCTTCGTTTTCTCATGATTGGCTCCTTCTTGGCGCAGTGTGCTTGTGGGATGGATGACATCATTGTGTCTGTAAACCTCTGTGTAGAATCTTGGCTTGGAGCAACATTGCATTCATCCATTACTGTTTTGGAGCCGAAATTCCCTGGAAAGGTCATCAGTAAGCCTCGCTAAAAAGCATGATATTCTCCTTCCTCGATACGCAGCATGAAAGACCAGTATTCACCACTGCCGTAAAAATAAATCCAAATACTAGTGTAGGTTTCTACACAGCACGGTCGCACATAGTTCAGAAGACTTTGGCAAGAACCCAGTATGAGCTAACCGTTGACTTTCAAGTGAAATATCATACAGCAGAGATGCAGGCCATTCAGCCCATTATGCCTGCTTCTAGTTCTTTGTGTAAAGTCACCAGAGTCCCAGATGACCGTAGGCTGCATTCCGCTTTGAGGGGGAGAGCTGACTGGTGGTGGTTTAACCTGAGGATCATCACACATGAACAGTATATAACCTATTACATCTCCATTCCATCCCCTCAATGCTCCGAATCCAGTCCTTGGTCCTCTAATATCTAGCCAGTAAATCTCCCAGCTTCACTTATGTGAAAACCTGTCTCAAATTGCTCATGTACTGTACTGTATCTCAAACAGGTTTCCCCACAGTGATGTGATCTTGATCTCAGGCATGCTGTTCAGAGGTAGCGAAGTATAGTTCAAGCCTTTCCTCATCGGGAAGAGCAGGAAGTGGGAGAGCATACCTTCCCCTTCATAAAATGGCTAGGCCCAGAAGACTAGTCAAGGCTTCCCCTTCGTTGGTCAAAGCCCTCCAATAAGCAAGCAACCTTTCTGGCTTCTTGGGCTCGGGGATTGTGGTATTATAGGTATTACGGTACCTGAGAGGCTAAAGTACCATTGGTAGAACCTGTATGCTTGCTATAGGCTAGAGTGTATAATAGCTCCGCCCTGATAGGCGGGGTATAAGAACCCGTGCTGCCCCAGCAGCCCTCATTCTGTACCTGAGCTGCTGGGGGAAACATCTAGCTTGTTAAAGCCTTCAGTTGGACTACAACCTCGCTTTAGTGGTCACTGATCGTGCATCAGGGATTTTAAACAGACTGAAGGGCTGAGGTCAACTGGTTGGCCACGTTTGAGCGAGAAGCTGTGTCGTGGACATGAGTGTCCATTTGTTGGCAATGTTCCTTTTTTTTGTAGATTGTGGCAGCAGGTTGGAAAAACGGCATTGAAGCTGGCGGCTTTCTCCACCGTAATGTTCGGGACTTAGTTGAAAAATATTGAATGAGCAGGTCCCCACAACATTACGCCCGCAGGGTGGGCTTATGCCAGCAACTTAGTTTTTTAAAGATCGGGGCTCCATTTTTAAAGGACGCTCCAGTGCACAAAAGTAAAACATAGAACCCCCTCTCCTGCACAATGCCGCCTCCACTTAACACCCCCTTCCCTGGGACTGCCCCTTGGCATAGGCAGTTCCAGGGAGTAAAATGCCCAAATACTACCCGGGCATGACTTTCTCCCCCTAAATGATGCACTGCCTGCTCTCTGTGGGAGACCAGTCGTAAATTCACATTGTCGTACCCTCAAGTGGGCGTGAACGGATAATCTAACAGGAGCCAATTATCTGGTGAAGAGGCCTGATAATTACATTCAAATTTATTACAATGGGTTCCTGACTTTGATTCCTGTTATGTCACTGGTGGTGAGGTGGGGACAATTCCAACCAGGCTTCCCCCCAACGCAAAGCACAATTTGGGCCGCTGGTGAGATTTTGCGGTCCCGTCGCCATTCACGCCCGATAAGAACAGAAGTGCAATATCCCAGCCATCACCTCTCCTTGCAAGCAACTGCAAATCAAAATTTGGTTTATAATCACACAAGAAATGACACACCTAAACAGTGAACAATTGCCCTCCTTGCCGGACACTAAACCGGAAAAACTATCCTAACTTTTAACCCACTCATTATGAAAAACAAATCAGCTCTTTCTGGTTTAGAGTTTCATAGGTGCTGCCTATCCTCAGGTTTCTCAGTCAAGTTGCCTTTCTTGATGAGTGAACCTAATCTACGTCAAGCAGTACCACCACCCTCACATAATATCCACAGACACGCTTTTTAGCTGAAATCACTAGGTAGCAATAAAAACAGAAAGTGCTGGAAAATTGCCCCTTCGTGTCCAGGGATGGTTAGGCTAGGTTACAAGGTTACTGGGATTGGGGTAGTGGGCATGGGTCGAGTGCTCATTCGAAGGGTCGATGCAGACTTGATGGGCCGAATGGCTCATATAGAATCCACTGTGTGGATTCTATGATTCTACCCACCTGAATGATCTTGTTGGTGAATCTTTCATTCTCGTCCTCCCGAAGCTGTTTCTCCTGTTCCAGTCGAAGCTGCAGCTCTTGAACAGATAGATCCTGTTCCAGTAAAACACGGGGTTCCCTGAGCTGTGCATTTTGAGAAAATAGAAACGCTTTCAGTTAAAGCCTATAAATAAATATCCCGATACTTTCACAGAATGTTTCCTCAAGCATTTCTCGGCTATTGCGGAAGTGATAGTGAAGTTTCCACTCTTGAGCCTTGGATAGAAACACCGTGCATGACTGTGAAATCTAAGACTGTGCACATTGTTAGGCCGGATGAAAGCCCCAGCAGCAATGGTGGACCACCTGAGTGTGTGAGCTACAATGAACTCCCTTCTGTCAGTAATTTTACTGGAAATGGTAGCTGGCGACAAAAGGCGATTGCCCCCTTCACACAAATTGTTATGGTAAAATTACCAACAGGAGAGACTTCACCCCTGACATTTAATTAGCTTCCTGCCCTCTATTTCAGAATTAAAGGTGCTAAAATATTTATAGACAAACTGGTATCAGTATTGAGCTGTGCTCATCCTACTGATTCTCCATATGTGGCCTTTCATCATTACCTGCTGTCCCTGAATACTGGATTGTGGTGTTCCTAGTCACTTGCTCATTAAAGGGCTTCCCACCAACAAACAACAGGAGATTTGACTTTCAGGAAAACCTTTGCCTGTGTTGTGTTAAAACTCAAATTGGCTTTTGGCGTCACTGAAATCTTTGCTCACCGGCAGATACCAAATGCAGCTTCACAGTCTAGTCTTAACCACAGAAGGATTCACACTGCAGAATAGAGCGAGAGAACAGAAGCGATTAATGTGTCTCCTAGCTGAACAGTTTCATTAAAAAAAACAGTAAGAAGTCTTACAACACCAGGTTAAAGTCCAACAGGTTTGTTTCGAATCACTAGCTTTCGGAGCACTGCTCCTTCCTCAGGTGAATGAAGAGGTGGGTTCCAGAAAAATATATTTAGACAAAGTCAAACATTGCAAGGAAGCAGCAGTGCGCCGAAAGCTAGTGATTCGAAACAAACCTGTTGGGCTTTAACCCGTGTTGTAAGACTTCTTACTGTGCTCACCCCAGTCCTACGCCGGCATCTCCACATCATTAAAAAAAATCCAATTTAAATGTTACATACACATCTGCCTGTTTCTCCTCAATTACATGTTTTTTGTTCTCTTAATCTTTGCCCCCAACTTGATTTTTTTCCTGTGACTGAGATTTCTTGAACATTCTGTATTCTTTTGTGTTTCTGTCCTCTCTCTCTCTAGGAAGCATGGTATGGCACAGCACAAGGGGGGGCCATTCTGCCCATCACGCTCATACTAGCACTTTTGCAAAGCTATCCTGTTAACCGTGCTCTTTTCCCAAAGCCTCATTTTCCCCCCTTTTTCAGTATTTCTCCAATTCCTTTTTCCAATATTACTAGGCCCATTCCCCCTCCCTATTCCCGTAGCCCTACCTAAGCTATACATCCCTGGACGCGAAGGGCAATTTTAGCATGGCCAATCCACCTAACCTGCACATCATCGTCTCTGGTTCTTTTGTCAACACCTTAAATTTGTGCCATCAGGTTAATGATCTTGTAAATAGAAATCCTTATTTACCCTGTCTATTCATATTCATAGATTTTGAACACCTTGAGTAAACCTCCTTCACTGTTTTAAGTAGAACAGCTTCTCTCCACTTGAAGTCCCCACGATCTGTGCCATTTTGGTAAATCTTTTCTGCATCCTCTCTGAGGCCTTGACATCCTTCCCATAGTGCGGTGCCAAGAATGGAACACAATGCTTATCTGAGGCTTAAGCGGTGCTTTAGAAAAGCTTAGCGTCCTTTCGTTTGTCCTCTATCTTTGTTAAAAAAAGGTCCTACATCCATCAAAGATTTCTGTCCATACACTTCCAGATCTTTCTGTTCCTGCACCCTCTTTAAAACTGTACACATTGGATGGTATTTTCTGTGCCCCCCACCCCCGAGGTGTGTTTCACGGCAGTGGAAGTGGCCCGCCATTGTCAGTGGGGTTTCCCGTTGGTGCAGCCCCCCGCCGAGGAACACGCAGCGGGAATTTGATGTCCGAGGGACTGGAAGATCCTGTTGGTGGAAAATTCTAGCAACTGTCTTTCCTTAGTCTTCCTATCAACATCAATCACTTCACACTTCTCCACATTAAAGTTCACCTACAATGGGCGGAATCATCTGTTTTATTGACTTGAGTATCAACTCAGGATAATCTATCCGTCCAGTCCACTTTCGCTAATGTATCCTCATTTCATTATAATTCCCTTTATTTAAGTTAAACACAGTTGTTTCCGACCCAAGTTTCCCACCCTCAAACTGAACATCATATTATAATCACTACTTTACTCTGAGGTCATTGATCAAACCGGCCTCATTATCCATTACCAGATCCAAGATAGCTCGTTCCCTGGTTGACTCCATGACACATTGCTCAAGGAAACTATTCCGAATGCACTCAACAAATTTGTTGTCGTAGCTACACTTACCAACTTGATTAACCCAATCAACACAAGGATCAAAAACACCCATAGTTGTTGCTCTATTCTTTTTAACATGCTCCAATTATTTGTTGATTCATACCTTTTCCTACAGTGTGGCTACTGTTTGGGGGTCTATACACTACTCTTCTTCCCCTTGCTGTATATTTCCGCCACCCAAATGGACGCTACATCATCCAAATCTAGATCGTCTCTCACAGCTGTCCTCATTTCATCTTGCATTAACAGTGCTACCCCACCACCTTTTCATTCCCTCCTGTCCTTCCGAAAAGTCAAATATCCCTCGTTCTTAAGTTCCCAGCTTTGATCTCCTTGTAACCATGTCACCATAATATCCAAGAGATAAAATCTGTTCATCTTGATTTGCGCCATCAGTTCATCTACCTTATTCCAAATGCTTTGTGCATTAAGATACAAAGCATGTAGGCTTGCCTTTTTGCCATTTTTAATCATCCTAACTTTTCTTTGTGCTGTGGCCCCATTTTCTTCTCTACTGTTTTTGCATTTCACTCCTTTTTCTTCTATTATTGTCTCTGTTTTTCTTTCCCTTGTCACCGTGTTTAGGTTCCCATCCCCGTGCCATTCTAGTTAAACCTTCACCAGCCACACAATAATAATAATCTTTTTATTGTCACAAGTAGGCTTACATTAACACTGCAATGAAGTTACTGTGAAAAGCCCCTAGTTGCCACATTCCGGCGCCTGTTCGGGTACACAATGGGCGGGATTCTCCGAAACCGCGGCTAAGTGTTGCCGCCGGCGTATACACTGGAGCGTTTCACGCCGGTATCAACGGGCTCCTTAGCTCAGCGATTCACTTACCTGAAAGGGGACAGCAGGACGGCGGAGTGCTCCACGAAGCTCCACCTGCCGATACGGGGCCCTGCACTTCTGGCCGTGGGTCGGCGCATCCTGAAGTCTCATTTACAGCCACAGAAACACCTATCTATTCCCCATATGACTGAATCCCCTACAGCTATTGAATTCCCATGCTTTTTTTTCCTGTCCTATGCAGCAGAGCCAACCATGGTGCAACAGGATTAGCTGTTGCTGCTTTCCTCTGAGAGGCCATTCCCCTCAACAGTGTCCAAAGCGGTGCATCTGATTTTCAGGGGAAAGGCCACAGGAGATTCCTGCACCGCATGCCTAGTCCTCTTGCTCTGCCTGGTGGTCACTTCCTGCCTTTGGACACAGCCTGTGGTTAATGATAATGAATCGTGGATAATGAGCAACACAATCGACCGGAACGGAGAACCTCCCTTCAACATTGAGACCCAAAGACCAGGCAAAGGGCAGCTGAGGGCGGATGGTGGTGGTTACATCTTCTTTTGGAGAGGACATCCCGAGGACCAGCCCATGACATATGGAATTAAGAATTAACTCGCCAACCCGGAAAAGGAGACTGAGAAAGGAATACCAGCGATCTAGAGTCCCATGACTGACCCCGCCCCCAGGAAATACCTGCCAAGTGTGCGGTCGAAGATGCAGCTTCAGGATCAACCTCATCAGCCATGCAAGAACCCACAGAACCAATGACCAATAACATGCGGTTTCTTAGGTGGCCAATCAGACTCATTAAAAGTAATCACCAGCTGGGACAGGGTATGGAGGAGGGGTTCTGGTGTGAGGTACTCCAGAGAGTGAGTGCCTCCACCTCGTGCGCGAGGTTGGGGCTGTGATACAGCTGAAGGTGGTATACAGAGCATGCCTCACAAGGGCGAGGATGAGCCGATTCTTTGAAGGGGTAGAAGATCTGTGTGAACGTTGCGAGGGTAGCCCCCGCAAATCACGTTCATATGTTTTGGTCCTGTCCGAAGCTGAAGGATTATTGGAAGGAGGTTTTTAGGGTAATCTCTAAAGTGGTGCACATGAAATTGGACCCGGGCCCTCGGGAGGCCATATTCGGGGTGTTGGACCAGCCGGGGTTGGAAACAGATGGAGGCAGATGTTGTAGCCTTTGCCTCGTTGATCGCCCGAAGGTGGATCCTGATGGGATGGAGAGCAACCTCTCCACCCTGTGCCCTGGCGTGGCGGGGGGGACCTGTTGGAATTCATGATTCTTGAGAAGGTTAAGTTTGAACTGAGGGAAGGACGGAGGGGTTCTACAATTCATGGGCATTGTTCATTATGCACTTTCAAGAACTGGATAACATCAAACATTAGTTGGGGGGGGAGTGGTTGGGAGAGTTGGGGGAGGGGGGCTGTGTGTGTTAATGATGACTATGGGTGATTCCTGATTCCTTTTTGTTATTTGTTTATGTTAACATGCGGGCTAATGTTTGGGAGTTTGGTGGGAGGATGGGATCGTTGTTATTGATATGGGGATTGACATTATATTTGTTACTGATTATTGTTTATTGATGGTGGGTGCAAATCTGGGAGAAAATGTGAAAAAGGAGGAGAATAAAAATATTTTTTAAAAAAGTAATCGCCAAAGAAGAAGAAAGAGCCTACGGTGTGACTACCTCTCTATACGTGCTATCCACGATACATACACCTCAAGGCTGCTCCACAGTGTCCTCAGCCGCTGCTTCAGCTCCAAAGCCTGGGCTTCCAGGAGCTGCACGCATGTTGGCCCCGGACACTGGAAATGTTCCCGGTTTCCCACATGGATCACGAGGAGCACCACGACTTTGAGCTTACTTCCTTGACTTACCCCTTTAAATTAAACCTTTGGAAGATGCTTAAGATCAGATTATATTGAGTTCTCTCGGGTCCTTCTTCCCTGGTTCTTGTTACCACAGAGTACTGCCCTTACGAACTGTAAACCACAAAAGACCTTACAGACCACAAGTGATAAAAGTAGTAAGCACTGACCTGACTTTACCCACCACTTATCAATCAGCTCTCTCCCTTGTAGCCCCTACTGCTGCAGCAGGGCAAGACCCCTCTCTGAAGATTTTAAAAGTTAGAAAGCCAAACAAAAGCACCTCTTTCCCCTCTGCAGCGAATTCCCACTGTGCTCCAAATTCCCAATACCCACACTCACTCTGGCTGTGTCTCACACAGAAAGTGTTCTCTCCAACTGCTCGTGCGCAAAGCTCACCGCTCGTACGCTTTCAATAGCCCCTTTCGTAAATACAGCTGAGGTGACTCGTATCATCTGCAAACTGTGAAATTGTGCCCTGTATAGCCAAGTCCAGATAATTAATATATATCTATTAATATGGAGTTATACTGAAATTAATCATCAACACACAGTGCAAGCAAATGTATGGCCTATAACATCTCATGAACGTGTATTGATGCGTCATAGAACCCTCAAAATACAGCCAAACCAACTGAAATTAACTCTGATGTTTTTGCATTGAAATAAGCTAAGAGAAAATGAACATATGAAGAGTCATGTACAAGAATTGGTCCATTAAAGGTTGTCGCTCTAGGTCTAGATCGTTTTTATGTCATGGCACACTTTTATACGATAAAAGATTTTGAGGCAGACCTAGTGTCATAGAGGTCTACAGATTGGAAAAGGCCCTTCTGCCCATTGTGTCTGCACCAGTCAAAAATAACCACCTAACCATTCTAATCCCATTTTCCAGCACTTGGCCCATAGTTTCTTATCTCTGTCTTCGTCCCTGACTGCAAGTTTTGTTTTAAACTTCTCCGTCTTCTCTCCTGTCTATTTTCCAGCCTCTCCCTGTTTCCCTCGTTTCAACATCTTTTGTGTTTTTGCTTTTTGCGCAGGCGCACTGTCTTCAACTCCGTGGTTGGCATCTCCAATTCCCAAAGAGCCTGGATCGCCTGTTCATGCATTCGGAATGTGTTATGTTGGTAATCCGAACAATGCATGCACAGGCCGGGAATGGCCCACGCATACGCAGTTGCCTTTTAAAATTTACATTGGTTAAGCCCATGCGCAAGAGCAATGTTAAAAACTTCGATCCACGCATGTGCAGCCCATTCCCAGACGGTGCACGCATGGGAGGCACGAGGTCCATTGGGATTTGGACATGGTGATCACGGTGCTGAAAGCGAAGATTAGGTTCAGTTTATTTACATTAATTGCAATCACTTTGCACCTTATTTTGTGGCACGCCAGTTGGAACCTCTCCTCTAGGAATTTAGCTGCAACTATTGCTTATGTCTGTATCACTGTACTTCAAGTGTTATTCTGAACAGTTGTTGGTCTTTGGGTACAAATGTTTTTCCTAATATATCTACTTAAAATCTACTTTTCGCAAACTGGAATTTTGTACATTCAAAATGCCAGCAAAACTCAAGTTCGCAGGAGTGTTTTTTAACTTTTACCCCAAATTGGTGCAGTGTTGGTAGATCTGCCATTACATCTGCGCAAAGTTAGCTTGGGTGTCGATAGGTTCAGGTCTCATCAGCATAATCTGTGCCAATTGTGATGCTCAATGAACATCAGCAGGGGTCCGAAAATGGAGGGAGCTAGTCAAGATTGGCCACTAAAAGTGAGGAAAGCAGGGTTTGGGAAGAGAGACATGTAGCAGGTTGGTAGTGGGTGACGGTATATTTGTGGGGTTACCCCTGCCTTTCTACTTCTCCTGGCTCTACAAACTCTGACACAAAAAATTGCAACAGGTTATTTTTAGGACAGCTTCCTGCACTCCCCCTGTCCGATACACCGGAAAACATTGGTGAGAATTGTCCAACTGGGGATGGCTGGCGGGAAACCACGCACAGCACACTATCTAAATCATCTTTCTTTGCAACTACCATCACAAACGCAGTCTGAATAAAGATCTTTTCTAATGAGACACTTCCTTCAGATTGTGGTTTGTGTGAGGCACTGTGCTGGTAATAATTTGAGTGCTCTGGGAGGACAGGAAGTGTTGAAAACTGAATTGGTGCCAGGAACAGAAAGAAAAAAGGCAATTATTTTGTACAGCGAGGTCACGAGTGTGCACGTCATCAGACCAGAGCTGGGGTCCAAGTGGGATACAGACTGCACTATCGCAGCAAGTCTGAGGGCAACATCTGTGCGGACGGAGGGAGGGAAGGGAAAGGAAGAATGTTGTGCTCGATCACCCGGTAGGAAGATTGGTCTTCAGCCGACCAAGCCTATAAAGAGTGCCTCGCAGCAATGACCCATGGTGTGGCTGGAACTCAGTTGTGGCCACTGCTGGGGCTACAAGCAGTCCAAGGAAAAGAGGAGAAAGAACACGGATGCTGGTTTGTGTGTCATGGGTTTTTAGTCGAGGAGGGATTGTGGAACCTGGGAGTGGGTGCATATGTCGTTTTTTTTTGGGGGGGGGGTGGAGTGATGGAGGGAGAGGGGTTCTGGAGGTGGGGTGGAGGCAAATAAAGTGGGGGGTGGATAACCCCGATAGGCATATGGCATCCCCACCCGAAGAAGGTAACCCCCTTCCTTCCAACCTTTTAGCTTAATTTGCTGAAAAAGCAGGCTGGCCTCCTTCATCTTGCCTTCCCCAGCCGCATATTAAGGAATCAGGCCATAAATTGGCCAGTTAAGGATCTCTGTAGAGCTAAAGGCAGACGGGAGGACTGGTTGATGCCAAGTACCCACCCACCATATTATGTGGGACAGCTTGGGGATGGGTAGGAAGGTGATGGGCTAGCCACCCATTCTATTTTGTATTCCTCCACCACAGCAAATTTGCCAGGTGGGGATCATAATATTCTCCCTCATGTACAACTCCTCTGACTCTTCCCCACCTTTTTGCATTTCTAACAGAAAGCTTTGCTAAATACTCACTGATCCTAAGAGTTAGGTAAGCAAAACTCCAGGATATTAATCAATGTTCACGCCTTCGGCAATGTTGTACACAGACAACATCACGATCTCTGCAGCCTGCGAAGGCCTTTCTGTACAATCCTCCTATTTATCGATGATGAAAAGCAAAGGTAGCCCTCATGGTCGATCTCAAATGTGAAAGCCAAATATTAGGACGGCTAGACTTTATAGGATGGTTATCCGATGGCTATCCAGGGCGGCACGGTAGCACAGTGGGTAGCACTGTTGCTTCACAGCGCCAGGGTACCAGGTTCGATTCCCGGCTTGGGTCATTGTCTGTGCGGAGTCTGCACGTTCTCCCTGTGTCTGCGTGGGTTTCCTCCGGGTGCTCCGGTTTTCTCCCACAAGTCCCGAAAGGCGTGCTTGTTAGGTGAATTAGATATTCTGAATTCTCCCTCTGTGTACCCGAACAGGTGCCGGAATGTGGCAATGAGGGGATTTGCACAGTAACTTCATTTAATGTAAGCCTACTTGTGACACTAAAGATTATTATTAAAGATGATTATTATTATGTTTTAAACTGTTTTCTTTAACGCAAGGTTAAACAGAACTCCCTCAAATGAGTGATGTTGTGAAGCTGTACTGAATGCTGCCTTTATGATCTAGTTACCAAATGGACAGGAGACCCAGGTCAAGCTCTACTGAAAGTCAAGTGCAAGCTTTAACTCTGGGTCAGAAAGGGTGGAATCACAGAGGAAGTCAGGCCAAGAGCTTGGAGGAACAAGACCCACAATAGGCGCTGTTATGCCAGACGGAAGAAAAGGACTGATTTTAAGCACTAAGCAGAGTGCTGGTAAGGAGAGAACCCACATTCGAAGAAACCAGGATTGTGAAAAGTTTCTTGCAATATATGAAGTCCATTTGTTATGCTCAAAGGATTCGGTGAAAATAACTTGTTGAAAAGAGTATTGGAAGATTTACCTGAGTGAAGCTAGAAGAAGGGATGCTGTTAACATCGGGAGAAATTGGACTTTAGACCCAAGACTACAAGTTCAAAGAGACTGCGGTATAATGGATAAACATGGCGTGGGGTTTTCGGTTGTGTTAAGAAGTCAATTAGGAATACGTTTCTGTATTTGATGCCTACCGAATTATGTTTACTCAATGTTGATTTTAGTTGGTTTGTTACAGTAAAAGTTTTAAAACGTGTAATCGTATCATTTGATTCTTTGCATGGGCCGTGGGAAATTCATATCTCTTAAAGTTATCAGTCTCTATGGGGGTCGTAACACAGGGATTCAAACCCATTCCCTTAATTGGGAAACTAGCTCCAGAGGATGTGAAATGCCAAGTCACTCAAATTTATTTCCCTTAAAAACGCAAACAGCATTTTCTTTAGTTACCTCCGCACTGAAACAGCTCTCGTCCTCCGTCCTGTATATTTTGTAGTCTCCATCAGCTTTGCGGATTTGGTCCATGGCACCTCGAGTCTGGAGGGTCTCTTGCTCATCTCTATAATCGGGGACCGGCTGCCAATCTGGCTGGTCCCTCAGTTTGGACTGTTGAGTGCATGGGCGATTTAACAAAAACAACAAAGGACAGGGGGGAAATAAAAAAAACACAAAAATGGGTATAGTAGACGACTAAAAAAACTACAAGACAAAGAAAAGCGTGAAAAGAAAAACCAACTTAAACACAGTGGCATAAGAGAGTGATGAAAACAGAACCAAAATGAGTATAAGCAAAATGATGGGCTGAAACATCTGAAAAGATAAAAGAGAAAGAGAGAAGAAAAGAATGCAAACACTGGTTATGAGGCGCATGCAATGAAGGATGCATGAATCAAACCAACGGTAAGCTTACAGATCATGAAAGAGTTTGGATACAAGGTGTGCCTATCCTCGCAGGAGCCATGCAGAAAGCGTCATCCAGCGGTGGTCCCTCAGCCAGTGGCAAGTACCATCCGGAAATCATTGTGCTGCCTGTTCGAGGGCACCACGCACTCCCTTGTGTCGAGGAAGGCGGGATGCTAGATTTCATGGCATGTGGACCTTGTGTCTTTCCATGGATCATTAAGCAAATTTTGAATCTTGAAACGCCTCTGGAATTCTGTTATTCAGCTCATGGAGTGGGATCCAAAGGAACCTGAGAAACTCATAGTGATTAGATAACAAACAGGTAAGCCTATACATCTCTGTTGGTGATAGCAATGGATAAATTATATTGCTATGATCACTATTCTGTTATGGGTGTAAACCTCTTTACTTTGAATGAAGTATCATCTCACTTCACTTCTGGACAAACGTGTTGAACATTTATCTGCTAACATCACCAACAATGATTTTTAGGAATTTTAGAAATGTAGGACTTTTATGAGCTACTCTTTAATTAATTATAACAGTCCTTCGGTCTTGCCGAAGGCACACTCACGCCATGGGTTTCCCGGTGGTGTAGGCGGATTCAATGGGAAAGTGGAGCCTGAAGTTCCCGTCACGCTCAACGGCAGGCTACCTCCCACCGCCAAGAAACGCACCGCGATGAGGCCAGAGGATCTTGTCCAACATTTTGCGGCCAACAGGCCTCCAGCAACTTGCTAAAGTGGCTAATGCTTGACATTTGGGATTGGACAGTGGTTGCCAGAAAACAGTACCAACCATGGAAATCCCTGAAGATGAACAATCAACACAACACTGGTCAGTGATTAGTGACCTGGGGGTGTCCGTGACAAAGGAGAGGTAGGGTTCAAAGTCACAATTTGAAGTTTTGTACGTGTACTTTCCAATCTGATTTCGACCTCCAACCATGGAATTGTAACCGGTGAGATTTGGAGTCTCACAGCTCGGCAACATTTACAGATTTTCCAGGCCTACCAATGAAATGGATAAAACTCCTTACCATTTATATGTATAAGGGCGCGAAGAATATTAATTAAGTTTATGTGCAAATTTTCCTCCGCTGTCAGTACAATGAAATCTTGACTTCTAACTACTCCAGTGGATGAACATAAAATCGTCAGAGGGCCATTCAGCCCCTTGAGCTTTCCTGCCATCCAATTAAACCTCGGTTGAGGGGAATCCTAATTCCATTTGCACACTTTGGTCCCTATCCCTCAATAGCCTTTCTGTGGAAATTTTGATTAGTTTTATTTAATACTCCATTACGATGGCTTGGAGGAATTGCAACATAAAGAAATGGACAGGGACAACTCACAGGGTGAGCACCTCCATTATAGCCTTGCAAAATATAACTGTACGCCAATGTGAGTGCCAGGTTAACTAGCTGCTAGTGGAATGCAGTGGCCCCACCGCTTTCCCTGCCCTGATAATTTAACTCAGTTTAAAGCAGTTGTTGAACCAATTTGTCTGGACCAGTACTCCATTACATAGCGTACTTAAGTCATTAAGCTATTAGGATGTAAGCTTTGTCAGGTTTAAAATCTCATTCTGTAACATCCACGCCTCTATGAACATGCTCAAACAGTGCAAACAAAGTTAGGGTTAGTTGTATATTCCAAAGTTCAAAATCAACTAGGGGAAGGGGAGGGCAGCAAAGGGTCTCATGAGAGGGAGATAGTAAGAAGTCTTACACCAGGTTAATGTCCAGCAGGTTTGTTTGGAATCACTCGCTTTCTGAGTGCAGCTCCTTCCTCAGGTGAGCCAAGTTGCCGAGAGGGAGATAGGAAAGGGATACATCATGACTTACTTTGACTGTAAAACTGGCCTACCTGGTTTATAACCAAAACCATCAAAAAGCAGGCAGTTCAGCTGCATCACAGCTTCCCAGCTCATGACCAGCGCTCTAAAAGTGCTGATACCAATATTTTGGGAAGATCTGTGCAGAAAGATGAGGAGCAATTCTTCCCCCCTGCCCTCGGTCAGCTCTTGTGGACTTGCTGGAGCTCAGGGCTGAAGCAGCTGCTTTCCTTGCCCCAATCTCATCATCTGACCATCACCAAGTGAATGTGTGATCAACGTGACATTTAGAACCACAGTATTGAATTTGCCAATGCACCTGTCTGTGGGATAGCCCAGGAATAGCAGAGAGCGAGTGGACTTGTCGGCACACTGCCCTCAAATTTACAGGGGTTAAAAATTCTGTATCCGTGCCCACTAACTCATGACTTTCCTGACATTCGAGGGAATGGCCACAAAATCAAGCACTGGGCGGGATTCTTCGGACGCCATTCCCGGCGAAGCACCATTCGCTGGTGGCGGGATTTTTTCTTCCTGCCATTTGTCAATGGGATTTCCCATTGGAGCTACTCTACGCCACCGGGAAACCCGCTGCTAGCGGGGAAAATTTGATCCCGACGAACGGAGAATTTCAGCCAGTGTGTATTTTTAGTGAATGGCCGGTCTATAGTGTGGTCCCTTGTTAAAAGAGCATTTTGAAGTAAATAGAAGTTTTAGGTATCTTTTTAGATCTAGAATTTGAGTACTGCTACATTTTATATTTGAGCCAGTCTCGATAAGCTTTTGAAACTGGGATGTAAGTGAACAATTCTCTCATTGCAGTTCTAACAGGCCTGACTCATAGTTGCTCTGGCAATTTTCCCAACTATGTTTGAAGCTTCACATCAATATCCATGAGCTGAGCACAGAATGTATTTAGTACAATTTTTTGTTAGTGTAGTTTGGTTTATGCTTAGTAAAGAAGCAAAGTGTTATTTAGTTTAAAGGCAGCAGCAGCAGAAGCAGCAGCAGTAGCAATAGCGTGTATCTAAGAGCAGACAGGCCCGGCTCGCTTACCTGGAAGTCGGTGATGAGCTCCTTCCCCAGGGTGCCGACGGGGGAGTCTCGGGACATGGATGTCACGGAGGAAAGGAAGCTGGCAGACTCTGTTAGGTTTGGCATGGGCGACAGGTCGTCCATTTGTTCCCTGAGCCCTTCCCCGAGGTGGTCAACTTTCTCCATGAAGGTGTGTAGCTCTGAGCGAAAGGCCTTCATCCTGGTGTTGATGGTGTCCAGGAGCTCCGGCTCGTTTCTGCTCTCACTCCTCTCCCCGGCTTCATTGAAACCCTGGTCCGAGGCGGCGCTCCTCACCAGCAGCTTGGCATCGTAGATCAGGCTGTCGGTGTCTGTGATCAGGCGGTCCACAGTCCGGCCCAGGCGCTCCGCCTCGCGTTTGATGTTGATGAGGGACTCGGTGTCTTCCCTCTTCCTCAGCAGCTCCAAGGTGCAGAGGTCGGTGATGTCGGAGGGCTTGCTGCTCCCACAGCCGGAGGTTTTCTCGCAGACTTCTTCAGAGTCGCTCTCCCCGCCAATGGGCCCCTCTCTTTTGGGCTGGGGTGGGCCCCTGCTCTCCTCGCCGTCACTCTCCTTCTTCCCCGGGTCGCTGTCGGCGTCGCTGTCTCTGGGGCTGGCGGTGCGGAGGCCCAGGTGTGACGCCAGGTCGTAGCGCTGCACGTTGGAAATCAGCACTCGGTTCTCGTACTGGAGCTTCATCACTTTTCCGCTCAGCTCGTTAATCTGGAGCCGGGCCGCTTTCAGCTCCTCCTGGAGGGAGCCCCCCGATTTCAGCAACCCGTCCTCGATCCACGTGGCCTCCTGGCCGGGCCCACACTTCAGGATGTTGAGCTGGTTGGTGAGCTGCTGGTTGTGTTCTTCAATCTCACCGATGGAGCGGCGCAGCAGCTCGGCCTCTTCCTCCACGAACTGCAGGTGTCGCCGCAGCTCCGTGGCGCACTCCACCGAGTCGCCATGCGGCGAGGTAGGGACGCTCGACACGTGTTCCCGGTTGAGGCAGTCCCTATCGTGCTGACACTTCATGTCATCCATCTCGGCTTTGAGGCCCCTGTTCTCCACTTCCAGCTCCACGATCTTCCTGCCCAGAATGTTGGCCTCCTCTTCCACCAGCTTCAGGCGCAGTTTCAGCTCAGCCTCTCTGGTGCTAGGGGGCCCTCCGGCCTCGCCGGTGGGGAGCGGACTGTCCACGTCCCCGTAGATGGACTTGTACTTCTGCAACTCATGCTCCAGTTCGTCCTTCTCCCTTCCCAGTTTCGCCATTTTCTTGCGCATCAAAGAGCCTTCTTCCTTTGCAAACTGGAGCTGACACCTGAGGTCAGCGCTATCTTCCTGAATTTAGAAAGATTAACAGGTCAATGAGCTCGACGGAAATCAACCTTAAAATGTTTACTAAGACTACAAGGACCAGTTATCAAAGTCTTCCAATAATTTACTCAGGAATTCAATGCACACAGTTTTGAAAGCTGAGGGCAGCACGGTGGCACAGTGGGTTAGCCCTGTTGCCTCACGGCGCTGAGGTCCCAGGTTCGATCCCGGCTCTGGGTCACTGTCCGTGTGGAGTTTGCACATTCTCCCCGTGTTTGCATGGGTTTCGCCCCCACAACCCAAAGATGTGCAGACTGGGTGGATTGGCCACGCTAAATTGCCCCTTAATTGGAAAAAATGAATTGGGTACTCTAAATTTAAAAAAAAGTTTTGATAACCCCAATGAGGGTTATCAGTGCTGGAATTAAGGGTCTAAATACACATAACGTCAGGCACTTTTGATGCAGAATGTCACACGGAGGAAGTTGAACGCTCACTCTACGGAGGTTCCACTGATTTAAACAGAAGGGAATCCAGATAATGCCAATTGGCCAGAATTCCCTGAAAACGCCACACCACATCTGGAAGGCCCAACTGTGCACTCTTATAAAGGCTGGGAATTTCAAAGACATCGCTCTTTGGCACAGCACAGGAGAAGGAATGATCACACTATATTATTTGTGTCCTAGACCCAAGAATTGAATTTGGATAGATCAAGATTAGGCAGATCGCCCTACATTGTAACCCAAGTACGCAATGCGTACAGAACAAAGAACAAAGAAAAGTACAGCACAGGAACAGGCCCTTTGGCCCTCCAAGCCTGCGCCGACCATGCTGCCCGTCTACAGCCTTTCCAAATTAAAGCCAGGGAGCCGTAAGCGAGTTACTCAAATGTTCTTTTCACTTTTGGGACTTTACTTAACTGGGATGACTGATTTGGATCATTGAAACGCCAAAAAGCAAGAAAGACTTGCATTTATATGGCACCGTTTACAGCCGCCGGATGTCCCTCTGGCCTTTACAGCCAATCCACATGCTGTACGGATCAACCATTGGGTGTGGAATGAATGAATTCCTGTTTAAAGCTTTGATTGCTGGTGAATAACGTGCGAGTGAAACTTTGATGTGGCCAATTTAAATCAATTTTTTAAAAATCATTTCCATTTCAGTCAACTTTGAAGAATGAGTAAACTGCTGTGAAGTACATGCCAAGTATCTCGTCAAGGGGGATGGAGTGAGTGTGAGCCAGAGGCAGATTGCCCTAAAACAATCAGATAATTACATTTACATAGTGCTTTAATATAGACGGATGTCCTGGGGGCTTTAAAAGGGCATTCTCAGATAAAAAAGCCCGAGGCTACATTTATGCCAAGTTAATGGTGCCATTAATGGATACTGAATACGATCTAATGAGGTGAAAAAATAAACCAATAAAGTGTGGCCACATCAATGGAATGCTGCAATGCCTTACGATAGTAATTGTTTCATTTTTCAAGTTAATTGCCAAAGGTGGAACAGAGAAAAATATCAGTGCCTAGGTCTTTTTAGAAAAACGTTAATTAGCTGCGCAGGAGATGCTGATCCACTTTAAAGCACTGTTCCAGAGCTTCCATTCTTCACACATAGCTTTCAGATTTGGTCCAGCTGCAGGCTATCTGACCATGGAAGGCATCACAGCACAGCGTGAGGATCAGTGAATGGCCAGCAAGTATGGCAAAATCTGCATGATTCTTTCCACCCTCTCCCCAGCCTGGGGGTGGTTGAAGCCAAGGCAAATTTTAATTTGGCAGGGAAGGCTGGTGCCCCCGCAGAGGGTGGAAGCGGAAGTTGTACCTCAAATCAATCAATCAATCCCAGCCCAGTCTGAGGACTGATGTTAGCCAAAGCCTGAGAGCGGGTTGAAGTGAGGGGGGGGGGGGGGGGGGGGGGAGGGGGGGTCTCTTTCCTCATCAGGGGCTGTCGAAGTTGAGATTTGGGGTCTTCACCAGGACACTCTTGATGCACCTGTTGGTGCCAGCATGTT